>NC_054408.1:5021499-5687499 GCF_017976425.1 Toxotes jaculatrix | reverse complement strand
ACACAATCTTCACGGTTCTTGACATCTGATGGAACCACAGACAAGAATTTATGAAAAGGACTTTTAGTTCCTGGAAGGAAAAGTTCAGTTTGGGTGAAAAATGTCAAACGTGTCTCTACATTGCCGTATACCAACATATATATATACATACAACCTATTTTTACTGCCCTCTCCCAGTGACATCTGGAGGTCATTGGAGTTGACGTCTGTCCACTGAAAGACATCTCAGTGAAGCTCTCATCAAGGCTGATCGGCTTGGCCGTGAGCCTGCCGCGCCACGTTTCGCCATCCTGTGTAACCATGCCGACAGGATTGGGCCGGGGTCCAGGAAGACAGTCGGCTCTGGAAGCTGTCAGCAGCAGCTCCGTTTGACAGCATGCAAATGTATGCAAATGAAGAGGTCCAGCCATGAC
Source organism: Toxotes jaculatrix (assembly GCF_017976425.1). Lineage (NCBI taxonomy): Eukaryota > Metazoa > Chordata > Actinopteri > Toxotidae > Toxotes > Toxotes jaculatrix. The sequence continues at coordinate 5,687,086 of NC_054408.1, read as the reverse complement.
ACCTGCACACAGGAGGAATGGACCATGCCCTTCCCAACAGAGGACTCAGGATGGTGGGTACACTGCCCAGCACACACACATCCATATATACAAACACACATACCGCAATTGTTCAGTACCATCAGTCTCTGTTTTAACTCTGAGCTTTTTTTTTTTTAAATTATTATTCTCACTTCTGGTCCAGAATATAATCCTTATTTAAACAGACCCTCTCACAACAGATTTTTAAAACCTTTTTCTGTTAAAGAGATGAAAATGTGCTAATTTATTTGAATTTCAATTACGACTCTTCTGAATGTGTTATGTTCAGTAATATACTTGGTAAGTTGTAAGCTGTGCCTGCATTGCATTGATGTTGAGTGGAAACACTGATGATTAGAAATATATTCTTCTATGACAGACTTCTTCTCGTACGATTGTTGAATATCACTGAGAAAATTCTGTTGAACTCCACCTGTAACATGTTGTTCATGTGCACAGAGGTGAGTTTTTCCCTCATTACGGACTTCTGAGGTAGAACAGCCAATACACATTCTCCACCTTTTAACTTACGCAGGAGTTTTTTCTAGACCTCACAGTAAAGTCATTTCGATTTATTGTTCAATAGGTCAAAATCATGTACCTGTGTGATAAAAATGCACGACGCTGCTTGGCCTCTCCTCGTTTCTCTGAAGTGTTTTGACTCTGGCGTTGACCCTGCCGGCTGGTTTTGGCATTCCAGCAGGCTGGAGGAGAGGAGGAGTGAGCTGTGGCCCCCAGCAACCCCTGCACACACACACACACACACACACACACACACACACACACACACACACACACACACACACACACACACACACACACACACACACACACACACACATACGCAGATTGTCCTTGGGTTGAGGTGTCCAGGGTTTCTGCTGGTCAGCAGAAAGAGAACGGCTGTGTGATGGCACAAATGTGTCTGTGTGTGTGTTTGGGGTTTAGGGGGGTTGTAGCTGTCAGAGCAGCTCTGTGTATGTGTGTGTATGTGTGTGTGTGTGTGTGTGTGTGTGTGTGATTCAGAAGTTAGAAGAGGTGGGGTAACCTCAGGGAGGGAGCTGAAGTCTAGTGGCTCTGGTCCAGACCTTGTACCATGTAAACTGACTACACAACCAACCCTTCAAAAATCTCATATTTACAACACACACACACACATACAGAAAGACTCTCCCCTTTGCCCTTGGTTGTCTGTTGGTGTGTGTGTGAGCAGATGGACAGGCTCATGGACCCTGAGGGAAGAGAAGAGTGTGCTTCTTCTACAAAAAAACAAAAAAAAAACAAACACAACAATAAGATTAAAGAATAACAACACAGTTCAGCCTTTCTAAAACTTGTTATCAGGAAAATTAAAGTATTTAATTAACCCTTACTAACTTAACTAACCCTTAGCATTTTGATAATGACAACAGAGAGAAGAGTGCATCAGGCAAAACATTTTATAGATTATAGATATTCTGTTGACTCCTGGTGCTGACTCTCTGTGTACATAGTTTAAAATATGCTACAATACTGGTATAAGTGATTCTTCAAAATGGTAATGTAGCAACTTGGAAAGAAGTTGTATCATGATTGTATTGTATTAACAAGGAGTATGAATATGGAGCAAATAAGTATTTCTATTACAGATGCAACCACTCGCCAGGATGAGTCACTTTGTTTCTATTGTGGGCCAATAAAAATCCTTTGAACTGATCTTAAATTTGCATGTTCACCACACCATAGGTCTTTTTTTGTTTTGTTTTGTTTTGTTTTGTTTTGTTTTGTTTTGTTTTGTTTTGTTTTGTTTTGTTTGTTAAATCCTCAGTGGGTCATTTTCCCACCAAGCTGGTCAGTGGATCACACAACTAACGTTTCCTGCCCTCCTCTGCATCTCTGTCTCTCGGCGCTCTGTCCTGATGATTGATGACTCCACACACACTCAGTGTTTGCCTTCTTCAGACCACTCTACTCTCTCGAATAGAGGTGATATTTATTGGTTTGTTGAGCACTTAAAAATAAGGAGCCTCTCTTGTCTCTGAAAGGTCCAAATCCCAATAATGGACATATTATACTTAAAAATATATACACAAATAAAATGATGTTTAATTTTAAATTGTAATTGTAATATTTTTCATTATGTTTGACATGGGGAAACATGGGGAAATGTGTGATGCATCTGTTTATATGTATGTCATATAATTAGTAAATTCTGGTTAGAAAATTATGAGCCACTTCTCAATTTGCAAGAAGGTAAAACTGAATCAGAAACTGATTTTCTTTTACATAATTTGATATTACAAAAAATACCCAGCAAGCTTCTTGATATTTCATAAATTTAACTCCAGCTCCCCCTCGGTCCTAATCTGGGCCATGTTCACTCATGCAGCAGTAACAGTGAAAAACTAACCCGTCTCTGGGAGCACAATGGCGGGTGCCCCCCTGCCCCTCAGACTCCCCACATAGACGGTGCTGTCTGACAAGCCCGCCTGCCAAACAACTCAATTAAGCAGAAAAGGAGGCAAAAAAAGGAGCCCAAACAGAGGAGCAAGAGAAAGGAAGGGAAGAAAGAGGACAGGAAAACAGAGGAGGGAGAGGGCTGGTGGCTGTCAGGCCTCGTCGACACCCAGTCGACGTTTGGCGAGTAGCGACAGAAACACAAAACAAGAAGAAAAGAAAACTGATCTGTGATGTGTTAACTGGAATTCCTGCTTCCAAGGCCACCGTGGGTTCAGAGGGCAAACTGAGGGCCAGGGGTTCATTACCACAGAGACACACACACTCACACACATTTAAAGGACCATACCAGTGTCTTTGCATGTTTTAGTAAAGTTAAAATAAAAACAAAATCAGTACATTCTGTAAAACTAAAATAAACTGAAAAGGTGATTAAGTCTTCCAAATCAAACTAAAACACACTTGAGGGCCAATAAATATTATTTTCTTGTTCTGTATTTGAAGAAAAGTATATTGACTGAAGGTGATGTAGACCCACTGTGCAACTTTACTGGACCCAAAAAACTGGTCACAGAAGCAGTGAAAGTTTGAGATCATGGATGCAAACAACAGATCGATGGTCACAAAGGAGACCAAAGTGTGTGGCATCACATCGCACAATACAATCCACACATTTTTGTGGCTATAGATTGAAAACTCACTTAATCACCTTCAGTGCAGGCCTTTCTTATATCAGACTCCATTAACACTTGTATTAGTATTATTGCCCATGAGTAATGCATACATGTGAGAAAAACAAGAGCAGGCGTGATGTTTATGGTGACCTAGGGAAGACAGAGGGCCATCAGCCACCATGAACCCCTAAAAAGATTTTTTTTTAAAGTGTCTTTTCTTTGGGTTCCCATGTACAACACACGTCCTGATTTTGTTACAGAGGTCATTAGCGCCTCCAGCTTCCAAATTTTTGTAGGCTTGGAGTAAATTTGGTTATTTGAGAGATCTCTAACAAGGGAAGTTTCAAATTTCTGAGTTGCAATATCAAAACCTGAGATGTGGGATACTTAAAGACTTTGGCCTTCCTGCATGATGACACCCTGAAATTCCCCAGAAATGTAAGGGCTACTGCCCAAACCCTTCTCCCTTATTATTATATCCTCTTGTCATTTGTTCAGTAATGTCATAAGGCATTTCATATTAACTAATAATTCTCATTTTCTCTCATACTAACATGCTTTTTTTTTAATAAATAAAAGCTTACTTTTTTAAAAAATTATTTTTGTGCAGTTTTCTGAATACATACATTTAGTAGTGACGTGAGGTGCTGCTCAGCGTTGTATATTTCTGTTACCTGCCACATTAACAAAAGAGATTATTGAACCTGTTCAGCCCTGCATCACCCCTAAACCAAATAATTTGCAAGGCTGTAGAAATAATTTCCAGTATTGTAAAGACAATACATCTCCAGTGACCACACACCATCTCAGCCCGTCTTTTAGCTGGTCGATTGGGGTAATGAGGTGACGGTTGATGGTGGCCTGTAAAGTTGTAATGAGGGCCACGGTGTGAATGGGACAGAGGGCTGGAATGGGTGGGAGAGAACACGATGCTTAATGAGCGGGCCGGCGGGCTCAGCAGTAACCCCGTTGTATCGGCTCGGCCTGAGACAGAAGGGGTGACACAGGGGATCAGGAATTTCAGGGTGGGACAGCACAGGAGGGCCTGATGTTATTTAGGGAGGGAATGAATAAAAGCTGGGTTAGAAAGTAAATGGGGGTCCTGACCAGCCCCTGTGCTCTGCTCATTGTGGAGATGAAATTTATGGCTCAGGACTTCCTAAGCCAAGGACTCCCCACGTTGACTGGTTAAGTGCTGTGAAACAGTACGACAAAAGCTCGAGGCAAACAACACTCTGAGATAAGAGGCTGCAGGAGAGGGGACAGTGGAAGACAATGTGTACGATCCACATTAGAGACACATGTTGGTGCATAAAGTGACTAGTTGAATACACAACAAGAGGCTTACACAAAGATATAGGAGTTCCTTTCAAAAGTCTGATGTGTAGCAACTTTTGCACTTCAGCAACATGGGTGATAGCAAATGTGTGTAAGTCTAAAAACCCCAATTTTTTGAAGGCAGTTTGGCATCAAGTTTTAGAATGAAGCTCCACCTCCGCTGGTTCTGTGTGGTTGATGATTTAGTGAATGGTAGAAATCTGTATGTTCAAGGACTTGATTAAGCCAGAAACACATAAGTGGTTTTGACTCTGTTTCAGTTTTTGTTAACGTCAGTAAAAAAGTACACAATGAAGTGTCCTGCTATACAAAAATAACAGACAAGATGGAAGTAGAGCATGCCAAAGTGTCAGGGCAATTCAGAGTGTCTTATCATGCTTTTACAATGGCCAGATGATAAGTCTGATATTAGATGATTCTGCAGATCCCGGGTTACGTTCAGTGACAATACCTCTGATCTGATGCCTCAATCAGCAGGATCAGTTTTATGATATGACATTCAAGTGTTTAAGGTTTGTTTAGGCATAAACATGACTTGTGTAGTGTTAGAAAAACATACACAAAGTTACTATCTGGCTTTGGCCACTAATCAAAGGCAAAGAGAGGAGCAGCTGTATTTAATGTATGATTACAGACAAGCTCATACTGTGTACCTACTGTACAATGGGTACACTGATTTGTAAAAACCAGAGATTGGGCAGCAACTTTAACCTGAAACTGAAAATACAAATTTGTACCCAGCTCAGATGTTAAACGAGTGAGAATTTGAAAAAGACCCAAATACCCAAGACACTGGCATCAGTCTCAGCCGTGAGCTGCAGATAAGGCAGTAGTCTAAAAAGTAAAACTTGAATCTTAAAATATTCATTTCTGTTTCTTGCAACATTTCATAGATGCACCACCACACGAGTAATTTTAAACGAGAGAAGTATATAAATGTCCCACTGGAGATAAAATTAAAAGAAGATACACGCTGAACATTTAAATATCTTTCATGTTGTTTTCCGCTGTTTGTGAATCTTACCATTTCTATTCTTTGACAGTTCTCTTAGTCTGTTCATGCCTGCATCATATTTATTGTTGGCCAAGTTTGTCTTGTTAAATAAAGGAACAAGTAACATTTCTAGAAAACAATAGCACAGGTTTTGGATGTGCTGTGCCTTTAACGAGAATGAGAAGCATTCAGTGCTAAATCTGCTTTTCTGGTTGTTCACAGTGCGGAGCATGTGTGACTGTGTGTGTGTGCGTGTGTGTGTGTGTGTGTGTGCGTGCGTGCGTGCGTGCATGCATGCATTGTCTTACGAGGTTCTCCTCGCCCCATTGAACAACAGTGATGAAATGGAGATGAGTTAAAGTGCTAACACAAAGACTGACCAGACCCCTGCGTCGCTGCAACAATGAAACCACCAAACGCGAGAAAGTGAGAGCCTCTTGGAAAAACAGAGAGAAAGAGCAGAGAATGAGAGGGGGGAGAAATTAAGGAGCCTGACTTAAAGAAAAAAAAAGAATAAAGAAAAGAAAAAAGGAGAGAAGAAGGCCTGAACCATCCTGAGAGCAGGAGGAAATGGATGGTGGGCAAAGGTAGCAGAATAGAGAACAACCCGGAGAAAATAGCAAGGTAGCTAATCCCTCCAGAGACATAAAGCAGCTATATGTAAATGAAAGATGTGAAGTTTGGCCATCTTACTTTGATCTATGAATCAGGCTCTCTCTCCCTCCCCCTTCTCTCCTCCTTCACTCTCACCCTCTTCTCCTTCCTCCTTTTTCCTTGTAAGAAAATCAAGCCTTATTTAGCTTAATCTCACTTAATGGCATCCAGCTCCTCTTTTGTCCTCCCTGATGCTAACAGATTCCCTTCCTTTCACTCACCACTATTCACATATCTACCCTCTATAATCCTCTTATTCCAGGGTAGCAATTATTTTGAGTATTTTATCAGCATTATGATTATGATTATTTTCATTATTATTATTCATGCAGGTCGTGCTAAGGGCCAGGTTGTGGCTGAGAATATCCTCCCTCCTACCAGCACCTCTTATTCTCACTCAGAAAGAGGCTGCCTGCTTTCTTCCAGAGGGGTGGCAAGTTTGCAGGAGTGAACCCCATTCAGGGAGACACATTTTCTGGGCGTTTGAACATATTGTGGAGTGATTGTAATGAGTAGCACCAAATCACCCGTCCTGGCTACTTAACACAGAGAAACATCAAGAATTTGAGGATGGAGGAGAAAGAGGGGGCTAATAATCAAAAGGCCTCCTTTCTGCGGAGCAGTAATTACACGGGTGGGTTTTGATCTTTTGCTTGTTGGAGCGGTGAATGGGGGGGAGAGATGAGGACTGTTTCACTATTTTGAGGTGGCATGGAAGGAGCTTTTCAGCTCAGCATCTTGTCAGAGTCTGAAGTATATCAGAAATTATAACGGTGAAGATCCAATAAACGTGGTGTTGAGCGAGGAGAAGTTTGCCCCTATTCATTTTCTGTGACTGAATCCTGCTTCAGGGGATAAAGCAATATAGGGTTTAACTGTGGTACAGGTTGAAAGTTGTAAAACCTAAGAAAACTTCATGCAAAATTTAAACCAAATTTACCTATTTAAAAATCCAGAATGATTCCAATTAACTGATAAAGAAAAAGTGATGAGGAAGCTGACAAGGAAGTTTAGTCTTTGCCTGCTGTGAAATCTCTGGGTGCAAACATCATTTCTCCATTATGGCTACAAATTTACTGCTACATTAAAAAAATTAATGTTGTCTGGCACAAAGTCATATAAATTGTTGGAGAAAGAAAAGCGATTGCTTCATTTTCCTGAAAACTGGATTTCAAATCTCAAGCATTTCTTAATGTTTCTCTTAATGTTAAATATTCAAATGAGTAAAAACAGTTTGATGCTCAGCTAAACTCAGCTGATCTACTTCATCGGGACTGCATGGGTGTGGTGTGATCAGTTTTCACTGACAGTTGTGTGGAGCACTGTCATTTCAATGCACCCATAACAGCACAGACAAAAACACTGAGACTCTCTTGCTCTTATTTCATCAGAGCCCTTTATTTGGACCCTTTCCAGCTGTGGGCCCCATAAAGCTGTCACCAGCTTGCACCCAACAATCTAACACTGCAGTCATATGCACCATGACACGGTTATTATAGTTTACATTTAATATGCAACCTCCAAAGTGTCCATTATTTCTCTGTCTGTGACACAAGAAATGTGATAAAATGCGTTGGAACTCAGAGACAAAAAGGAAATTATCATATTTAAAAATACAGAATAGTTGCATTATGTTTAAAAAGGTCAAAGAATAAATGTGAGTATATAGCGTAATAAAATATTATAAACATGTTAAAAAAAATAATTCATATAAAAAAAAACCTTGCATACATGTAACAGTCATCAAGTCCATTCTTCAGATATCCTCTTCAGCTTCAAGGTGTCACTTTGGGAATCTGGGAACCGGAGTGGAATGGCTGAATCTGGGCAGTCTGCAGACTCCACAGGGGCACAGGGGCCCTCCCGAGGCCGCTGCAGAACTCCACTGCACTGGGGCCAGCGAGGCCTCCATGGGGCCCGGAGACAGCAGGGGACATTTAGCCGAGGACGATGAAGTGGAGGAGGAAGAGGAGGAGGAGGCTGCTGAGGTGAGGAGGGATTCCTGGGTGAGGAGGAGCTGACTGGGGCCGGAGATGAGGGGCCACCCTCCAGCGAGCAGCAGCCGTGGGACTGGGCCTGTGTTCACCCCCATCCCAATGCTCACCTCCCCCAGCAGCCGCCGCATCTCCTGCAGGGACGAACCCAGGAGGAGGATGTAGTTCCTGGCCAGGACCAGAGTGGAGATCTTGGAGAGCCTGCGGCCTGGAGGAGCTCCAGGCTGGTGAGCCTGAGAGGAGGAGGCAGACGACGGTGATGAGGCGTAAGGCACCATGACTTCCCTCAGGGCGTCCATGGCAATATTCAAGTCCTGCATCCGCTTCCTCTCCCTGCTGTTGATCTTTCTCCTCAGCTCCTGCTGCTCCTCGGGGCTCAGCTCCCTCTGAGGTCTGGTTGATCTTTGGCCACTCTGGAGGCCAAACATTGGTGCAGGATTGAGACGGGAGCTCAAGCTGAACCCTGGAGGGCAGTGGGGTAAGTCCTGGACAGACCCAGGGCCACAGAGAGGTAGAGACTGCTCCTGGGCCCTGATCACTGGGTTTGACAGCACGTTCATAGTATCCTCAGAGGTGTGCTAGTCTTCAGAGTTGCGATTCAATGCAGTCTTCTTCAGCAAGTTTGAGAAATCAAAAACAGTCTATCAGTTAACACAAAAATGCTTCACTTCTGCTTTTTAAAAAATCCACAAACTGCAAAAATCAAATCTTTATTCCCTCCACCTGTTGATCTCCCCTTTGCTTGCAGAGAACAGATGCCATCCAGAACAATGACGAGTCACCAAACGTTTTCAGTCTTGGCTTCAGAGGTTTCTGGCGGCACGAGTGAATGAGTGAGAGCTTCCTAAAGTGGCAGCTCAGTTTTATCTCATTTCCACAGCTGCGGGCGGTGAGAATGACAGCTCGCACAGTGAGAAAAGTGAGCTAAATGGTCCCCTCACATACCCCCACCTCAGCTCAACTCCTCCCCAATGCATGATGTGCTCTGCAGAAACACGTATGACTTTTTGATATCAGACAGTGAAATTAGAAACAACTGGTAGATGCTGACAACACAGCCCCTTTGAAAACTGAAATTGAAAATTCACAATTTAAGACAAAATCAGGATCTCTGTTCAAAGAGAAAACTAGAAACCTGTGCACAAGAAGACTGTACATGATAAAAGGGTTAGATGCTCAAGCATAGTTCAAACACTCAAATAATAAATGCAGTTGACAATTTAAACCACTAAGTTTCAAAAGTTATTTGTATTTCTGCACCATTTGTGTTATTTTGATGAAAAAGGGGGGTTAGGGGTTAGGGGTTAACCCTAACCCAACATTCAAACAGACATTTACTGTGTATTGTGAGTCAAAGTAAAGAATCGGTTTTCCAAAAACAGATCCATCCATTCCCTGCAGATTGTACGGGACAGAATATTCAGATGTTCAGTGCAGTCAGGAGTCTTTCCATGATGAATAAGTGAGTAAGCGTAAGCAAGGACACGGTTGTACCTCTGACAAGTTGTTTGCATGAAAAGATGAGTTCTATTGTAACGTCCTTTTCAGAATTGAACTTTTTATGATAATGTTTGTCCCTCCACTGCTTGATATGTCTATTGCAAGCCCCACATTTTTGTACAGACAGTCATGCTCCCAGAGGACAAATCCTAACATAATACCTGTTATCTTTATGTGACATTAACTGAAAGCACACAGAAAAAAAGACAAAACTGTGAGCTTAATGGAATGCACCACTGCAGCCATTTAACCAACTTGGAAGTCATTAAAACCTTCAGTACTTTGTTATGTGCCAGAGAGCAGGTATTAGCAGTATTAACATAGGTATCAATTGTGTCAGAGAACAGTTTTGGCAAACAGTCAATGGATACATCATTGTGTGTGGGGAGTTAATTGATGGTTTTGAGCTGGGGGTTATTGTTGCTCAGTTCTGAGCGGCTACACTAACCAAATTGGCTGGCAGAGAGCTGGGCACGGTTCCAGACAGGCAGACAACAGGCCAATTGACTCCAACCACAGGTGAAGCTGGCTTGGGGCACTGAGCAAGGCTGGAAACCTCAGATGTGCCATTCATGGGCCACAAAAAGACCCCAGCATCACTCCGTTGCACAGTGAGCCTGGCCGTTCTCCTTTTGCAACCCCCCCCTGCCACCACCACCACCACCCACTCCTCCTTGTAAAGCCCATCTGAGTGGGAGACAAGGAAGGCAGGGGGAAGAGGGGAAGGACAGCACCGTTACACACAGAAAGCAAGTTGTTTACGATGAAAGCAGAAGGAGATGCAGAGGAGGAAGACCCTTTCTTTCTTCCCCAGGCGCTCTTCTCTTGTCGTTCAACAAGTGAAAGATGTGTGCGGAGGCGCTTCCCTTCCCCGCCAGTGGTCCAGTGGCGTCCGGCTGGTGCTGTGATTGAAGCTGAATGGACGGACTCCAGACGGACAGGAAAGGGAGGGCCCCATGAAAAGGGCCAGGCGGATGGCCCTCGCACCTGCAGGAGAACAGAGTGCAGGCAGCCAGGATGAATGTGTGCGTGTGTGTGCGTGTGTGTGTGTTTGTGTGTGTTTGTGTGCGTGCCTGTGAGCTCAATTTGATTTCTAGTGCCTGTCTAACAATGAGAGGTAATAAACTGAGTAATGAAAGAAAACGAGCTGCGATGCTTTTGACTGTATTTTGGGATGTGGTTTCTGTGTCAAGAGAAAAAAAAAGGACACCTGCAAGGAGCCACACATACAGAAGTCAGAAAAGACGAGAAAGAAAGAAGCTGGTGTCTACCAGAAGAGTGCACCTCCCCCACTTTTTTATCCACAAGGGGAAGAAAAGTGAGCTTGATTTGGGGCTGCAGCCCAGCATATCCGCCTCCCAGCTTCCAGGATGCTTTTGATGAGGCTGGATCAGGGCAGGAGCACCGGTGGCTTCAGGGCAGGGGGAAGACTAGTGTCTTTATGGTGGAAGGACTACTATCCATCTGGGTAAGGCCGTCCAATGGTGGGTCTGCACCTGGAGCTAAATGCCTCATCTGTTTGGAGCCACTTCCTGCGGCTGACAGACAGGAAGACACCTCAGCCAAGCTCCTGGGTCAATTTATCCACCAATACAGGATGAAAAATACCCCCAAAGTGATACCACTGAAAAAAAAAATGGTTGTGAATTCTTTTCTTTTTTGGCGCTCATCAGCTGGGTACTCATACAAATCTAAGCGCTCACATACCAGCAAAAGAAAGGTCCAAGAAACTAATGTATGAAAGGACTGAAATAAACACAAGTTTTGGAAATGCATTTTCTATTTGCTTGAACTTTTCTAACTTCTGTGGTTTCTTGGTGCTGTTTGGATTTATCAATCTCCAGTATGATTAAGGTTAGTGTTTTCTATTTTTTTATTGACTGATTGAGTTAGATTTTTTTTTTCTTTTGGATGGAGGAGATCAGTACAAACTTATTTTACTTTACATTTAAAAGTTTACAGTGAATAAGTTTTAAGGTAATATGGTTTTGCAATTTTTGACTGTGGTGGGAATTGAGGCCAAAATTGTCAAATAAATAAAGAATTAACCTGAGTTGTATATTGTTGATTTTTTAAAAATGTGATATTACTAAGTACTTCACATATTATTTTAATGAGAAAAATAAAAACTGTAAATATACTTAATCCTCAGTTTGGACCACCCACAGAAAATAGGATTTTTTCTTAAAGACAAGAGTAGACATTTCCTCGTTGAAAAACACACAAAACAACCTCAATTGGCTCATTAATTGAGTACAAATTGGCATAATTATATATCCACCTCACACGATATAAAGAGACAGTTTCACAAATTAAGTCAAGCCACAGGCTGGCTGCTGCCGGTCCGGACACAATCTTGACTTAATGGACTCAATTTACATCAGGTGTCTGATTGAGCTCTTTTGTGTGTCACTTGATGATGTGACGATTTTTTTTTTTTTTTTTTTTGCCTCTGTGGGAGGACTTATCATGTTTGTTAATGTCTAAAAGAGGCGTTCTTATTCCCCAAATTGGCGCAATTACTTCTATGTCCTCATCTGTTTGTCACTGTCTTGTTTGTTGTGAAAAAAAAAGCTGTCCAATAAGAAAAAGTTGTTTAAATCATTTATTAAATCAGTGCTTAAGGTGCATGAAGAGTTAGGTAGTTACACCGTTGCTACAATACAGATTCTTCACACAGAGCTGAATATTTTGTATCCTTTAAATTCTTTAAAATTAAAAAAACAGATGATTGATAATTCACATGAATAGTTGAATAGTTCAGAATAGAGCATGGTATGTTCACGACATGTTGTCATACTTAGAGGTTCCCTGCAGAGTTTTTGAACTCCAAAACACTGCAAAATCCTGTTTGAATCGTGGTTGAAATAAGAAACACTATTAGTGGTAATTTTTCTCTGCAAGGTTTTTGACAGAGTAGTTAACCAGAACGTTAAATGAGGAGGTGCACCTGCCATAGGCTCAACATCCCAAACTGTCTTCTGTTTACAATGTGCATAGAGACTCTAATGAGAAATTAACAGTTGCCAGTGACTGATTTTGTCCATGTGTCCCTGCGGGCAAACAGGTGCAGAAGCAACAATGGAAATATAACAGAGCAGGACTTTTCAGAGGGAAAAAGGCTGCTGTGCATCAAAGCAGGAACGGAGGACACACTCGTCTATTCGCCCTAACTCCTGCTCTGTGAGGCCTGGCCAAAGACATGAGAAGATTACAAGCTGTTAATAAGGTGGAACCGATTGGCTGAAGGTCTGCTTTTGTCCTTCCCAGCATGCTCTGTGAGCACTGGCCTGGGATAGTCAGCATTTGGTGCTGATCATAGTGTGGCAGGGGATAATGAAGGTGGGAGGGGTGTACGGTTTTAGCCCCCGGGCCCTTTGTGAAAGAGATCCTAAATGCTTCACTCTCAATAGCTGCACACGCTCAGTTGGTCACGGTTGTTTAAATACAGATGGACATTTGCCACATTCATATTTCATGTTGCTAACTGCTCTGCTGACACTTTCTGTCATTTTTTTTTTGTCTGACAGCTGTATTCCTGCAAGCTCTAGAAGTGTTTTCAATTTCAAATTAAAAGGCTGAAAATGTGCGATGTTAAAACATTTTTCTGAATCTTTTCTGAAACATGGATTTGTTTGCAAAAGTCAAAGTGAAGAAGTCTAACCTTTCCTCGTGGTCATTTAAAATCACCCCAAACATAGCCTAACTCGGTGATTATCCTTTGTTATAGCAGATGTTCCTCTCTGAAACAATGCCACCAGGGTTTTGTAGGGTGGCTGCTAATGGGAAAGTGTTAGTTAACCCGTCCCCCACAAAGTACCCTTAAAACCCCCGATCCTATTTAACCGTGACAATGATGGATTCACAGACACTAAACGTCTTCAGGAATCCTTATCCAAAGTCAAACACAGAGCTGCTTCTTCTTCTCACTGAGCGACTGAGGCCAGGGGTACCCCGGTCTCAAGCCTAAACGTTGTGGGGGGTTGAGATGGGTTGAGATGTTTCTTTTCGGGGTTTTTTTGGGTTGGCGGTACAAGGCCAAGGGTGGGTTTTACAAGGTTACCACCATCTGTATGGAGGGCAGTGCAGCGAGACTAAAGTCGCTGTTAAAGTGAAAGCTGATAGCAGTATGATGGATGAGGATACACGTCCCAGAAATTAGACTTCTCACAGCGAAGCCGTTCAGTGAACGAAAAGGAAACAGACACTGACACAGGGTCTCCGCTGAATGCTAGGATGAGACGTTGATGTTCACCTTTGTGATCTGGTGGTGGAGATTTATTTAAGCAATTGAAACATTGGACAGTCTCATTTTGAATGTTTGTGTCCAAAGTGACCAAAACCAAACTATCTCTCTACCAACTCTGACAAACCTCCTAGTTTTTCATTTCAAAAGATACATTTGTTGTTTTTAATTAGTTTTTTTGTTTTTTGTTTTTTTTTTTCAACTTTGGCTTCCAAAACTTCCAAAAATAAAACTTACAAAGTACTCACCTCAGTGAATTAACTCTCAGCAATTAACTGAGTAGTTAATTGCTGGGAATGCAGCGACATACATAAAAAAGAAATCAATACAAGAAATCACACAACGAGACAGGTTTAAAACAAACCTCCAAGTTAAGGAGAAACTTAAGGAAAACAATAAAATTATTACCCAAACTCTCTGTTATAAAGATCTATCACAGTTTCAACTTTGACCTACAGTACTTGCAATATTTCAGTGTTCTCATTTTCTGTTTCACGGCCAAATAAAGTGTTAAGTGGATAAAAATTTGGATAAACTGATGCCCAAATGTATGAACACATGACCCAAGTGAGTTGAGATTGAAAATGCTTGGGTCCTGTTGTGCTGTGAAAATGCTGATGGATGATTTTCAGGCTTGACTGACATTTAAATCCATCCACACTGATGTGGACATGGCCTGGTTGGGCTGGTCCCTCAACAGAGAAGCCTCCCTGGACATGTTTCGCTCTCTGCCAGCAGGGAGGACACAAAGAGGCAGAACCAAGACATGCTGCAGGGATCACATCTCCCAGCTGACCAGGACGCACTAAGGGATCCACAAGGAAGAGCTGGGGGATACTGCTGAGTATCCTGAAGCTCCATGAATGGATGGATAATTGTTCGATCAGTGCTAAATGAAACTTTCGCTCACAGCAGAAAACTTCTTCTAATTTTGGGGCTGTCAGAGCTCAGTGCATCCTCCCATCCACCCACTAACCACCACCCTCTTTCATGTTAAATAACAGCCTATTTCAATGTGTCCTAACATCCAATTTTTATCTTAAATGTCCTTTTATTTTTCTTTCAATAAAAAAATGACACTATTAGACAATGAAAATTATAGTGACTGAAATATTAAAAGTCAACTCTGTCATTTTGTGGCTGCACTATTCCATAAAAGACAAATAGTCAAGAAGGCTTGTGCAGCTTTTTTTTTTTACACTGTTTAAAATTCAGCCTGACATATTTGTTATCCCTGGATCCCTGGAAATTTTGGCGTCTTGAGTAGAATCCTAAATATATTTTGTCTGTTTTTACTAGTTTTTCATTACATGACATGAATTTGGAGTTTGCAAAAAGAGCCAGCGGTGGTGCCGGCAGAGTTACAGAGTTAAAAAAAAAAATAAAACAAAAACTTTTCTTCCGCTTGTTTCATGAACAGAAAATGTCATTTTGCATTTTAACACATTGTTCTGATTACACATAATCTTGCCACTCTGGGCTGGCAGATGGATGCAGTGGATGTAAGATGATTCTTTCAGGCGTTGATGGACACATCTGTCAGTCCTTTATCACACACACACACACACACACACACACACACACACACACACACACACACACACACACACACACACACACACACACACACACACAGTTACCCCCCCTCCCCTTGAGACAGCCCAGAATCTCTCCTCTGTGCCTTACAGCCTCCTCCTCCTCCTCCTCCTCAGCTCATTCACCTCCCACTGTGCTCCTGCTCCTCACAGACTCTCAGCACATCAAAATCCCCACTAAGACCTGAGAGATCAGACTGAAGCAGGCACCACTCTTCCTTTCTATTCAGCTTCCACTCTGATCAAACTGCAGCAGGTTCATCACAGATGTTGCCCAAACTCAAGACTGGCCTCCCACTGAGGACTGTTAACTACTGAGTTTGATACCAAGTGACTCACACATTTTTTTTTAAATCTTTTTATTAATTGACAGATAAAATACAGACCTGAAAATTCAGTGTTTGTAGATAGATAGGTTTCATTTTTGCTTACTTCTGTCCAGCTTACTTGCACATCAGACAACAGTCGTTCTGAGCATGGTGCTAATTTGATTTATGAAACAACGTACCCCAGGGAAGCAACAACTCAGAGAGCAGACATATGTTGCAGTGCAACATGATAGCAGGCTTCAATAACTTGACAAATTGGGGTTGTGGTCATTAAAACATCTTATGGTGGCATGGCTGGTTGAATGTCAACCCAAAGAAAGTTATTTTATGGCTGCAAAGAAAAAGCCCTGTGGAAAATGCATGTGGTGAGACAGAAAGTATGTTGCTAATAAGATGATAGCTTGAACTCTACACTATCTAGTGGTTTTGTGAGGTTGTACTTCAGCATGAGGCTTTGAGCAAAGGATAATGACAGTAGAGGGTTTCCATCCATCTGTTTTTATGTTCAGTTACGACAATTTGTGCCTAAAAACATTAGTGGAAAAGATCAATCCAATCATTTCCCTTAATATAAGACATGTCATAAAAGCCTCAGTATAGATTCAAACCTTTTTTGCCAACTGCTAGGATGCCAAGACAGTGTGTGTGTGTGTGTGTGTATGTGTGTGTGTGTGTGTTTGTGTGTGTGTGTGTGTGTTTCCCCTGAATCCTGTCAGGTTGAGCCTCTTTGTCCAAAATGTCCCAGCTGCCAGTGGCAGTCAAAGCTGGTAGGGCCACTGCCAGGGGACAGACATGAGCACGATAACAAACCATATGGGACGTCATTCTCAGGGTATCTGATCTGTCTGCCGTAACACAACCGCTCAAAGTCATGGACAATGTTTCAGTTCATCCTAAGGGTGCTGGATAAGGTTGAGTTCAGGGCTCTGTGCAAGACAGTCAAGTTCTTCACACTGGGAAAACTATTTCTTTGGCACAAACTGTTACCATAAAGTTGAAAAAAGATAACTATATGATGTAGGATTAATGTTTATGTTAACTGGAGTTAAGGAGTCTAGTCAAAACAAAAAGCAAAAAAAAAAAAAAAAACAGTCCCAGAATAAACCTGCAGAGGATTATGTGAATGTGATTGTCCACATCAGCATTTTTATTGCTACAACTCTGCTCATCATTGCTCATCATTGTCATCCTCAAGTCTATTGAGGATGACAATGATGAGAAGCTAATGTCTTACTAAAATGGATCCTTATGTATGGATATGTTTCTCAGGTTGGGGGCAGGTGTACGCACCATATCACTCTCCTGAATGGCATTTAGGAGGCCCTCATCCTGGAGTAATTCAAAGTGCTGTCCACCCACCAGACAACTGGTCCCCACTGGCCCCCAGCACCTCTGATACCTCTGTGTTTCTGCATTGGTTGATTCATGTCCCAGTCCTGTGCTCCTCAGATTCACTTTGATGTTTAATCCCATCCTGACTGTGTCCTCCTTCAGTCCGCGGAGCCGCTCGGCCAGTCATAAATATCCAAAGGTCTGCTTACTTGACAGGATTATCCCTCTTTTCAAAGCCATTGGGGACAATTCTTTAGCCACAAAAAACACACTCAATGGATCTTCTGCTCTCTCGCTTTGTTTCTTTCACTTTGCTTTATTCTCTCTCACTCCCTTCTGTCTTTGTCCCTCTGGGCTTTTACCAAACACATTGATCCACCCGATCAAGTAGTTCATCTGCTGCTCTTCATAGATTATTAGGCAGACACACACACAACACTCGGGGTGGGGGTCGGGTGGGTTCTAGTATTTAACTTTAGTTTGCACAAATCTTCTGATATATTTATAAATGCTATAGTC
The DNA here is from genome assembly GCF_017976425.1 of Toxotes jaculatrix. Classification (NCBI taxonomy): domain Eukaryota; kingdom Metazoa; phylum Chordata; class Actinopteri; family Toxotidae; genus Toxotes; species Toxotes jaculatrix. The sequence goes on along the minus strand of NC_054408.1, from coordinate 5,669,454 downwards.
ACAAGGACCTCTACTACTTATTGCATGCCGTCACCACACACTGGAAAGCTGGTACACACATCTAAGTTAAAACTAAAATAGTGGTGATGATGTTCTTGTCCAAATGAATTCAGAACACCAAAAGACATTGAATCATCTCATTGATCATGAGCAGCAGGGACATGTGTAGGTTGGGCAGGCAAGAGCTCTCTTAATGTTTTTAGTGGATTATTTTCACTTGTGTGTCTGTATGCTCAGACCAGTTCACTGGCACAAGTGTACATTCAGATAATTCAGACCATGGGTGAGTCAGGCCATCGCTGAGATCATCCTGCCTATTTGAAGCACAGTGTTACTGAATGACGTGAATGAGCCAACACAGAAACAGTTTGTATTCCCTGCTATGCTGATGACATGCGACTATTCCAGTCAGGTGAAGATATGCACCGTTGCTTACCTGGCAATTGTATCAACACCTGAAAGTCAACCTGGACAAGGTCACTCAGGGTAAAGATTCCCACAATGACATCTCTCTATTAACATTAACAAAACTGTGGTTTAGCCAGCTTGGTCAGCAAAGAATGTGGGCATGACGGTTCTGAAGAGTCCTCCTATATAGCTTCACAAGCAGTAAGCAGCCCAGGTTCTCAGCCAGGGGCTTCTCCAACCTGGACTGCTGAAGCTCCCACCTCATTGCAACTAATCCTCCTGCTCTTCTTCTCTTTAACTTCCCTGAGTTTCTCCACACCACTCTGCTTCTTTGCTCACTCTCCTTTAAAGCTCACATTCAGATTTCACATTCTGAGAGATTGCGTTATGACTTGGGAGCTTCCTATTGAAGAAAGATTCAGATTTATAATTTGGACGTTGATGTGAGAGTTATTTATGTCAAGATCTGGTAATTACCATAACTCCCACCTAGTGTGGGTGATGTTTAACTGCCCAGTATGGCTGTGGCCTAAGTGTGTCTTCTAATGGACAAACAGCGACACAAAAAAGGCATCATCAGATTGTTCTGAGGAACACAAAAAACACCCAAACCTAAACCTACCTACCTTCTTAGCTAAGCCACCACTTGTTGCTTATCTATCCAATACAGTCAGTGTTTCTTTGTGTGCATTAGAGTACATCACAGTGTTTAATGTTGGTAAAGAGAGAGCAGATGAGCTGTGGTGAAATAAACACCAGTCCCATGGGAAAGAGTGACCTCTGAGGTCTCATATTCACCTTAGAGCTCTATCTATTCCCTTGTAAGTGTTAAATCCTGCCTTTGTCTCTGACAGCTTCTCTGTTTGTTTATCTTCTCTCGCTCATTCCTCCTTTGCACCATCGTAGACTATATTTCTCTTTCTGTTATTCCGCCACCTTTGATGCATCCCACCAATCTTTAATCCCTTCAGCTAACACAACATGATGCGTGGAGCTGAAAGGGTGTACATCTGTGCAGTGTTTTCATGAAGGTTTAAATCCAGTTACAACAGTGTAAGACTGATGCTCCCCTTCTGTCCAAAGTTATGAATATTTAAACTGTCACAGAACCAACCTCAGACTCTCAGCATCAATGGATAAGTCAGCCTGCCACCAACAGTGGATAAGGAGCTGTTTATTCAGTTCCAGTCACAGGGATGTGAGGCCCAGCTGCTATTGGCCAGATCATCCAGGCAGAGCTGAAAAGATGCTACTCAGTTAGTTTCTCTTTTAACTTTAGCACCATGTTTATCTGGGTGTATAGTAGAAAAACTTTCTCACGAGTGTCAGATGTCATTGTGTTTCCAACTTTGGAAGACAAAATGTCTCCATTATTCACTGATAATTAAACAAACCACAAAGATAAGACAAAGTTCCTTAACTATTTTCTGTCACTGTTAACCATTGCGAAAATTATGTGAATCGCATGCTGAGGCTTTTGCTGTACTAATACGTGTTCAGATTAAACACTCTCTTTGAGTCAGTTGCCCACCTTGCTAAAAATTACATTTAAATACTTGCCCCAAACTTGTTTTTGGAGGAAACCTAATTGCTGCTGGATTATGTCCACTGGCAATGTTTTTAATCTGGTCCAGAACTTGTGGGAGTCAGAGTGGATGGTAGAGTGTACAAACTGCAGGAGTTTGGGCTATCAAACAAAACAACAACAACAACAAAAAAAAAAGTTTTGATCAAATACTGAAAAAGTAAACAAGGCCTCAGTGTGCAGCATCTGGCGCAAATGTGGTGTCTACATGTGTCTTTGCATTGACTTTAAATGCAACTGCGCTGCCTCTAAAATTAGTTTCATCCCTTAAAAGAATGGTGTTCATCTCTCACGTAGAGTTCAGCGAATTTATGACAAGGTGTATTTAGGCTGTTCTGGAGGCTTGCGGTGAATTTGTTTTCCTTTAATTCATCACCCATCTGTTGGGAGCTGTTTGTTGTGTAATCAAGACTTCCTGACCAATGAAACTTGGAATTTGCTGTTCCTGCACATGTGAGTTATTTAGATGAGACAATTGTTGAAATTTACATTAAAGAGAGGGAATCATGGGGGAGAGGGAGGTCTAATTATTTTTGCAATGTGATACTCTGTAATCCATGTTAACAGCATTTTGCGCTGACAAATGGTCCATGGATGGCTCTGGGGAAAAGATACCTGAGGTAAAGCAGATGTTCTGAGAAAAATAATCCAATAACTTGTGCCTTTATGTGCCAATCGAAATGTTCTGTGAATTCTCAAAACAGTATGTCAATGTCAGAGGTGAACATGAGGATGGACTACAACTGGAGTGCATGTAGAACTAAACGATCAAACTTTGGGTTTTTTTTTTTTTTTTTTGTCATTTTGATTTTAATCCTCATCCAGTACAATATCATCAATCTGTGATGTTCAGTTTGTTCCAAATGTTATTTTGTTATGAAGTTAAGTTCTCCACCTTTTTTCTTGTATCTGCTTTTCTTCATCCAGCCATATGCACATCTACTAAATGCAGCTGTATTATGTACTATCAAGTTTCTGTAAGGTGATTAACTAAGGTCTTAGTGCCCTCCAGAGTGGATTTTTTTTTTCTGTGATAGCAACAGATTTGTTTGATGTTTGATTAATGGTATTTACAGTGAAGTTTTAAATACCTGGAAACTGTTGAACATCACACTCTTATGGAGCAGTGCTGGAAATCTCACAGCATGACAAATACCACTGACATTTAAACACTAAACTGCAGGAAAAGAACAGACAAAAAGCTGCAAGCAGTTGACAGAGCAGGTTGACAGAAATTTCTCCACATAAACTTAACTTCTGAACTGAGCTTAACAACAAATCTGATAAATCTGCCCCTAGATCGGATGCATATGAAGAATATTGCAGGATAAATTTATTCCCTTCTCTCTCTCATGAATTGCTGTTACTGCTCGTCTTCACTAACACATTTTATTCATCCAAACAGGGAAGTCACAGGTGCTGATAATAAAATGAATGATGGCTGAATTCCATTGAGCTGCTTCAGTGTCACCTGGTGTTGTGCATGTTGTCTGACTGTCACACTGTCATGGTTCACTAAGGGCACTTGAACAGAACCGAGATATTGTTAATGTTATTATTAACACCTGTGCTTTGACAAGTCAAAACGTCTGCTGTGTAAAAAAAAAAACTAACCCCATAGACACATTATGGGGGACACTGGTGACTTGGATGATGGCAAACAGAGTTGTGATGGGCAGTAGAAGGGTTTTAAGTCCCTCACTCACACAGGTGTTATCACTTCTTGTGCCTGATTAGACCTCCTCTCAGGACTGAGTGGGTGTGTTTAGACTGTGGCTGATGCCTCTCAACCTCCTACCACCTCTGTTGCCTGAGAGGGACAATTAACACCTGAGAGATTCTTATTAGTAGATTAGAGTTCAGTGACCTGAATTGCAGCATTCATTTGAAGAAACATTATCTGTGAGCATAAACCAGGCAGCAGTTATGTCAAATAAATGTATAGGAGACAGAGTTGCACACCAACTCTGATCAGCCTGAGTAACTGGGTTAACTAACATCAAAAGTATCCTCCTATGCTGTTTTTCTTGTTTCTTGCCTCCATCATACAAAACTAAAAAGTATTCTGGCAAAGTGTGAGTCAAACTTTCATCAGAAAACATATGAGCAATAGCTTTTAGCTGAAAATCCCTTTTTCTATGGCCATTTTACCCTAATCCTGATTTTGTAAAAGGCAGAGACAGTAAATAGTAATATTGAACTGAAAGCTGAATGCTGTGATAAATGTGCAAGTTTTAAGAATGTACATTACTCTAGTTACGCAAAGGGTTAGGTTTAGGGTGGGTTAGGGTTAGTATGAGGTTCACTGTGGATGAATTTAAAAGTACAGGAATGCTGGGTTTGTATCTTCTATTTTTCTAACATGTAATACTTGTTTTCAATGGCTGAGGCTTTTAAAAGAATTATTGCCTCATGCCTTACCTGTAAATAGACTGTATTTCTGTTATATCTCACCGAATGACCTCTTCCTCTTTGAAACGTCCTACAAAACGCTGAAGGACTTTGAATAATTCAATTCCAGTAATGAGACGAATAAACAAATGCTTGCATGAATATTCAGGGATTTAGTTCATACCGTTCCAGCTTCAAAAGCCTTTGGAAAACATTGCAACAGCATGCACAATCTGCTATGCAGCTGCTACCTTTTCCTAAAGTGTACCGGCCTTTACTCATCACTGGCTTCTCTCTGCCAGCACAACTTTTTGTGTGCGTCTTTAGCGGCTGTTTACACGCTTATTTTTTGCAAAGATGGTGATTCCAAATACAGATTTTCGCGGACGCCTTCTTGTTATGCAGGTTAGAAAATAGAAAAGTGCTCAGGAACTGTGATATATCAATGTTTTGGCTCGTATACAACAGATAAATTCTGCAGGACTTAAAGTCCAGTTGAACGTTCACGTGCTTGCAAATGTTGTGTTGTTCGTGTTGTTGTGTTGTTGTTGATGTTTGTTGACATCGTTCGGTTTGTGTTTGAAGCTGATGAAGCTGAAGTCACCTCGTGCGCAGGTGTGAATGATCACAGACACTGATTGTGCTGTGATCTGAACATCATCCTGCAGGAGAGAGAAGCTCTGAACAAGCTTGTTTCATGAAGGAACAAACGCTTGCCTTTCACACAACATTAAAATTATTTAAAACATATTTTACCCAATAAATCTAAGAAAAATGTCAATTTCCAATAGAATTATTGATTTTATTAAAGATTAACTATTAATGTAGTAAGTATTAAATGTTATTATTAATATTATTCCTACATGGACATAGGACTAATAATAATTGTTAAAAAGAACCGAAAGCCTGGATATTTTTATTTTCTGGCTGAATTCTGAATCTACACTGCAGACACAGAGGGATTTTCTATCTATCTATCTATCTATCTGTCTGTCTGTCTGTCTGTCTGTCTGTCTATCTAAGGCCATTAGGTTCTTTTTTGGCGTTGTTAAAATTATAATAATCAAAATAAAAGTCACTTTTCAGGTTAGTATTTGTGTTTTTAAAATTTAAAATACATGCTGTGCTTGAAAAAAGATTAATTTTCAAATTATTTAAAGGTTTTTCAGTTATTCTGTATACAAATAGTTTCTTTTATGATCCACTTTTTCTCTGTTATAATGTTGGTGTTCAGTGATCTGTAAGCCTGTTGATATGTATTAGTGCTGCTTTAAATACCATTTCAACATGCTCTCCTTTGTATTGTGTAAGCTGTAAAGATTAAGAAGAAAGACATCACCAAAGACTTGTTCCCTTTTTCAATTAATCGTCTTTATTTTACACTTTCAAACCCCAACATAATCAGAGATTGATCTGAAATTCCCGTTCAAAATAAGTAAATAAATATCATTTTCATTTTCTTTTTTTTTTATTAAAAAAATAAAGAAGTGGTCATTGTTTGGCTCGGGCAGTGAATGACAGCCGACTGGGCAGAAAATAAGGAGAGATGCATTGAATTAGACGGACAGAATAAAGCAGGTGCAACATGTGAGGGGTGGGGGGGTCTCCCCACACATTAACAAGACTCTAATATATAATTTCTCCGACTATTTAAACAGAATAATCCATCTACATATTTACACTCTATATTTTGTGGTTTGATTCAAGTTGGGACCTTTTCCCCCGCAGGCCCGCAGGACAGAAACGCAACTATTCACCGGCGATTAAATTTGTTCTTTAAATAACTGAGGAGACACACAGATGCCTGGGCCACCAAAGATTTCCAGTAAAACGAATTTCGTTGTTCTTTAGGAGCTCTGTGGGGAAACACCTGTTACAACTGAGGTTAATTATCATAAAACACTAAGTTAGTTGCAAACCCCAAAAGTCCCAGTGAGGAAAATCAATGCATTGGTCTTAATTTGTTCCGTCGACGCAACGGATTCAGCAACAAAGATAAATTAAAAAGCGTAATAATGTAGGGAGAGAGTCTGTAACAACCCCAAAAAAGTTCGTTTCCATTTAGTTTGGAATCACTTAGAGTCGCTGGCCAGCCTCGGCATGGTGACGGTGCTCATGCTGGACACATGCGGAGGCGGGACTTGGCACATGCTGCACGGACAAGGCATCCCGGTGCCAACGCCCCAGTGCTGGAAACTGCTGCCCAGCGGCCCTGCGCCTGCAGCGGGAGCTTTGAGGAGTCCGTGATGGGGTCTGACCGAAGTGACGGCAGAGATAGAGGGTGCGGACAGAGAGGCGGTGGAGACGGCCGCCGGCGGGAGGAGCGGGTGGTGCACCGCCGGGTGCGAGGCGTGAGAGGCCGCCGGGTGTCCCGGCACTGGCCCTGCGTGTGTCATAGTCCCACAGGCTGACGGGTGGAAGCCGCCGTGGTGTCCGCTGCTGCCGTAGATTTCGCTGACCAGCCGCTTCATCTCCTCCAATGAGTTGCTCAGCATCAGGATGTAGTTTCTCGCCAGCAGCAGGGTGGCGATTTTGGAGAGTTTGCGCACCGATGGTCCGTGCGCATAGGGCATGACCTCCCGGAGCCCGTCCATGGCCACGTTGAGGTCGTGCATCCTTTTCCTCTCGCGGCTGTTTATCTTGAGGCGGATCGACTGTAGCTCGCTCTCTGACAGGAGTTTACGGTCTTTCTTGGACGCCATGCGGATGGCGAGGGCTTCCTCTTCGGTGGCGGAGAGGCCGCGCAGGCTGGGGATCTCTGACGGAGAGTCGCTCTGTGTGGAGGACACGGCGCCAGAGAAGCCGTGCACAGACTTTTTCAGGGTGGACATGAAGATGTCGTCCACCTCGGGAGAAGACGGTCTGCTCGACACGCGGCTCGTATCAGAGTCCATGGTTCTGGTCCAGCACGGTGCTCTGAGGATAAAAAAAGAGTTAATTTACTGAACCCTCAAATCCACATCTCGTGTCACCGCCACTAAGGACATTAGTTCTTAGTCTTTTTTCAGGTGTCACAACGACTGGTAACAAGAAGTTAATTAAATTAGATCAGCTGATAATTAAAAGTACTATGTGCAGACACATTTTGGCTTTTGATTACATTTACCCTGAATGCTGCAGAACCTTCATATTTAAACAAGACTTACAGGTACGTTTCTGACATATTTGTTTTATCTTTATATTGATATTGGATCATCAGATAAGGGATAAGTTATTAGTCAGTGCTCACTGCCTATCCTGTCTCCTCTTCAGCTTTCCTCTGGCTCGGCACAAATAAAGTCTGGTTCAAATCTCTGTGTAATGCCACTAATTACTAAACTCATAAAACACTTACCGAGTCTGAGAAAACCTGAACGTCAAATCCACTTGTTACTCCAAACCGCGTGTGACAGCCCGTTTGGCACGTCTGCGTGTGACTGCAGGGTTTTATAGCGGGCTGAGGCGCACAGAGGCCGGTTCACCAGGACAACGCAGTTTCTGTCCCGGCTGCCACCCTGCGACCAATCAGCTCTGCGCAGGGAGGAGGGAGGATGGTGGGAGGTTTGTGGGGGGGGGGTCCTCCAGCCTGATGTAATTACCAACACACAGCATCACTATTAAGTGAAATCAGACACACTTCCTCCTACATATGGCCCCTTCTTGTGAAAATGTTCGGCCCGCGTGTGGATGGATTTTATTATAATAACCCACAGAATAAGCCGCATTTTCCCATTCAGAAGTTTTGTTTTATTCAGGATACGGAAACAGCAACACCATAAATCAGACCTCATTTTAATGATTTTACATGAATTATAAATAATTTGTTTCGTGCCGAACCTGTGACTAAATGACTTTAAAAACAGTCTAAATATGTATTTTATTAATTTAATATTCTATATATACGCGGATGGCGAGGGAACAGAAGTTCATTACAATTTTGTTAAAATAAATCAGACCTTATATATATATATATATATATATATATATATATATATATATATATATATATATATATATATATATATAAAATTGTATTATTATTATTAATCTACACAATGTTTGCGCCATTATTTTAATCGTAAATTCGTTCCTCATCTCTCATGTTCACGTCGCCCCTTCAAATGAACAGTAATAACGGATCGAAGCCCAATAAGCAGCGCAATATGTTTCCTGCTTGCAGTTGTTTCGCTGTAAATATGGTGTGTTCCGTTTTTACCCGCTGTCGTCCAGCAGCTGCCGTTGAAGTGCATCTTTAACGTTAATTAATGAAGTGTGCAAAATTGTTTTTAACGGTTATGATCTGTAACATTTCAATTAGTCTCGGGGGAGCGATAGCAGTGCGGCCCGCCGCTGGCGCTCAGAGGGCCTCCGACTGACATAAGGGCCCAAACCGGTGATTTGCTCTCGGACGTAACTGAAGCTGACAGCAGCATTGTCCCGAAATACGACAAACTGTATTGTGCATTCAGACGCAATCAACGCTAATTGCCTCTACAAGTTTATCTGTTTTCATAGGACTGAGGTCGGAATATCCTCTCTGCATTTGGTTGTGGATAAAAATAAAATGTTTGAAAATAACTCCAGTAATTTCAGGCGGTTAAAAGCTTTTTCTACTGACTCGGCTGTCTGTATAGGCGAATCTTAAAGGACGGGTTTAATTTAGAATTATTACCAAAAATGACCAAGTTTGACATCAGAAGATTGTCGGATTTATTTCATTATCGGTAGTTTTTATTTTTATTTTTTAATTTCCCACGAAAGAAGGACACAGCATTGATTCGTGATCAACAAATAAACACTGTTGACAGGCAATTTTAAAAAGGAAAAACTTTTTTTTTTTTTAACAGTTAAATATTTTTTTTATATATCTATTTATTCACTCATTCATATTGTTGTTAGTTAGTTCCAATTAGTGTCTTGTTGCCATGGTTACCCGCAGCTCAGTCTACCTTGCAGACTGATTTAGCACGTTAGTTAACAGTTTACTAGATCTAGGTTTTATTTTGTTTTTTGGGCGGGGGAGGGGACATATTCGGGTTCAAGGGTCACCTGGCAGCCAATCAGAAACGAAAATTTTCCGTGGGACTTAACCGGCTCTCAGGTGTTACATCCACACATGTCCTCCAAAGATGTCACAAAATCAAGTTCGTTAACCGAGGTGTTACCGCGCGAACACACACACGCACACCTTTTGTCATCATCGTTATATTTGCCTGTTTTCTCCGTCCGTTGCGCTCGCGTGTTTACTCCCGTTAAATCAGATTATGGTAATGAAGGCGGTTAAAGTGGCATTTTAAATCAGGAGGTTTGTATCGGTGCCATCATTTGCTTCATTAGACATTCCCACAGTGTCACTGTTGCTCTGGACCCACAGTGAGACACACACAGCTACACACAGACGTTTCCTCTACAGCTGGGTTTCTTTTTACATTTCGTGCACCATAGTTTTAAGTCAGTTTCTGCAAATAATTAATAAAATTATCCGTCAGGAATTATGGAAGCTTTGTCATAGTCCCTCACAGGCTGTTTCAGAAATATCAGTCTAATAAATCTCCACAGAATAAAAAAGTTTCTCAATCTTTTATGACACTTCTTATAGGTTCAGGAAGAGCTGTTATTCTGTTTTTTAAAGGCCTGTAAGGAAATCCAAATTTTATTATAAACCTATCAAATGAATATTTTCGACATCAGCAGGTTTAGAAATGTCCTGCAAGCCCTCACTGGGGTTTCAACCCAATGCTGATAAACTTTGAGCCATGAAATCAAGCTGTGACCAATAGAACTCATGCAGAACTACTTTTACATATCATAGTAACACACAGTGTTTTTTTTTAGGTGATTATCCTCAAATTTCAATAATATTTCAATTCAAAAATTCAAAGCAAAGTGAATCTCCTGAATAAAATATAACATTATTTTCTATCTCTTTTCTTTCACAGCCTCCACTCATGATTTCAGGTGTTCCTCCAGATTTTGGACCCGGCTGCGGTCAGGCACAGCCACAAAAGCATTAGTGAGGTCCAGCACTGATGTGGGGTGATAAGGTCTGGCTTGCACTCAACGTACCAGTTCATCCCAGAGGAACTGGATGGAGATGAGGTCAAGGCTCTGTGCAGGCCAGTCAAGTTTTTCCACACCAAATTGTAAAAAAAAAAAAAAAAAAAAACACTGTCATATAGAAATGAGAAAAGGCTCTTCCCAAAAGTGTTGATTCAGCTTGTATGCTCTAGTATTAAAAGTCCAAATGACTGAAACTAAGGGGTCCAAACCAAAAACTGGGGAAAATAACCCTGAATGAAATGTACAGAAAAGTATGTGGACAGGGATTTTTTTTTTTACATTTCCTATTTTCTTCCAACTTTGACTCTCACCACTCCTCACCACCATCATCTCCTTCTTTCTGTCCATCAGTCTGGGTGGCGGTAGGCCCAGTGCTGTGGTGAATACCAATAGTGAGGAGGAGCATATGTGAGCCATACTTAATCCTGCTAATCTGCCTCCAAAATAAAAAAGAAAGGGAACAAAAAAAGCAGAAAAGAGAGGAGGGTGGAAAAACACGAGAGAAGTTTTCTCTTTCTGTCTGGGGAGCTGACCAGTCTCGGCCAAATGAACTAAAAGACATGAATAACGTCCTGGCTCTCCCCCTCGATCCCTTTCTCTGAGAAATCTTGGAACGAAATGAAGCAAAATTCTCGCTTTTGTTGAAATCTGTAGTGAGGAACGTGAGATGCTGGCTGCCACCACCACTGCTGTTACTGTGTGTGCTTGTGTGTGTGTGTGTGTGTGTGAGCGCAACCTTGTCTCCCAGTTAATTTCACATGTAGCTCTTAGCAATTTACCCTTACATTTAATGGCAAAGTTAAGTGCCAGTACAGGAAGTGGAGCGAAATTCTGAAAATAGTGTTGTGCATCCTGCCTCATTCAGGTCAGCAACATTGCAGATCTGAATATTCTCTATGATACTTAAAAAAAAAAAAGGCAGTATGTTTCACCCAAAGCATGTTTTGCCAATGCAAACTAGCCAAATAAATATATAATTTGTGGGAATTTGTGTTTGTTTGTTCTATGTCTGAATGCTTTATCAAATTCAGACAACTCAGGTGCCTCAGGTTTCAAGTTCAAAACCAAGGAAAGAGCCAAATACGAAGGGAAAAATCTCCAGAAGAGGCCAGTTTACACAGAAAGGCCTGCAGAAGCACAGAAACTGAAAAAAAAAATCATACGTTTTGTTAACACAAAAGTAATCAAAGAAAATATAACTTAGGAAAATTAGAGAAAAGTAGTCACCATAGGACCACACCAACCATGAACCTAGGTCTTTACTGCAGGCAGCTTCACTTTGTCCTGTCTGGCCTTCACCAGGTGAAACAGATGATCAGTAGGATTAAGGTCATGTGACTGACATGACCAATCAAAAACTCCCAGAAACTCAAAGAGAAACCAACTCTGTGCTTCCATTTCTGTTGGACTCAAGATGATTGTGATTGGCTCTCCTGGCTGTCGCTCGTACTGAATCACAGGATAGCTGCATGAAGTTTGGCCTTTCTTAATTTTCCCCTGTAGTCTAGTTGGGCACTTTTGGAGTCTGGTGAGCTCAGCAGGGGGCACAAGGCTGCATGACCTGATGCTCGCAGGTAAAATGTTTAGCATGATCCGCATCTTAGCATGTTAACAATTGCTTCTTAGCAATAAACATTAGAGTAAAAATACATATGAAAGCAGAAAGGCAGGAAATTAATCTAAAAATGCCTTTTAAAAATGAATGCAGGTTTTTAAAAGTATAAAAAGAGATACAGATGTGCCTAACCTGAGATCCTCAGGTGAGTTTTTGCCAAGTCTCTGACTGCTAAAGTCTGAGCAAACCTGTGACTAATCGGATAACCTAACTCTGCACAGAGGTGTACAGATCCACGTGGGGTGACGAGGTCACTAATGTAGTCAGGTGCAGACCATCTAACACATGATAAACCTTGTGGATCCTGGCTGCAGAGGGAGTCTGCAGGCCTCTGTGGCTCAGGGGCTGGACAGTGTTGGGTTATGCTGGCCGGGGTCTTTATCTCTACAACAGCTATTAGGAGGTAATTAAGTCCTAACACTGCCGAGCCTCCCATGGTTACTATAACATAACTGCAAATGGGAAGCTTACAAGCTCCTTTAGACGGCATGACAAATTGAATGGAACTCATTGGGCTTTAGCTATTATTCCAGCGGCCCCATCTGGCTGGGAAAAGATAAAGGGGATTTGCTGGAGGTTGTGAGGGGTTGAGCCTTGGTGTGTGTGAGTGTGTGAGTGTGTGTGTGAGGGATAAGGAACGAGAGGGGGGTCCTGGTCCAACGTAGGGAGTGTTTTGAGGGTTCCAGGGGGATTTTTTTCCCCCTCCTCTTTGGTCTGAGCTTCAATTCAACAGGCAGTCTGAGATTTGCTTTGGCCAAATGTTACAAATGTTTCGACAACCTGGTCTCTGATCCTCGGGGGTCACTCAGGAGGGCAAGGGGGTACAACGGCTTTACGCCCAGAGATTTAACAAAGCAGCATGGAGATGAATATATTCACTCTTGTATTCACCTCCCAGGCCTCCAGATGCTTGTTTTAGGGCGACAGGGACTAGACTGAGCCGCACTCTGCCCAAAGAAGGCCAGCTGGCAGTTTGTTTCCATAACATGTCCAGGACCAAACTTGTTGAAAGTTTTTTTTTTTTTAATCATATTTGGAAATTTCTCAAAATACTTTAATTAAATTTTGGCTTCAGTTAAAAGTAACTGATCCACAGAATGATCTACACACACTTTTCTTGTAGTTTTAAGATCATGAGTGGAAACCATTATACATCAATGTGAATGGACTAATCCTTTTCATCACTTATTTTCAGCCATAGTTGAGTCAAGAAGAAAGCAGACCGGAAAGATAAGATAATTATTTCAATAGTAGAATAACTAAGAAACTAAACTAAGAAAATAGCTGCTGTATATACATATATACATAAATATGAGATGGAGATTGTTGAGTTGCGTGACTATAGTATTAGTATTGTGTTATTCTGACAGTAGTTTCTATTATTTTGTCCACCTCATGTATTTCAATGAGGGCAGGCTAAATAACAGAAACACCTATCTGTATGATGCAATACAATTCAACAGCCCCACTGGCATTTTGAGGCAATTTTAATAATATGACCATTGGCACGCAACAAAATTATATTAGGGCCACCGTCTGGTCTGGAGTGGGGTTGAATTCATAGATTGTGTCCAGCCAGGTAAACCTCTCTGTGTCTGTGATCCCTGATTTTGTATGTCTGTGTTATTGAACTCACAACACAGGTGTTATTGTCACTAACGTGCTGAAATTGTTTTTGTTGTCTGGCAGCACCTGGATTATTTTTACAACAGGACATTCTTTTTAAACAGAGTCAAGAGTCAAGTCCGTGGATGCATGTTGTATATCACATTGTTGTATTCATGTAAGTTTTAATAAGACTAGCAGTTCATGAACATTTTCCTGTGGGTTACAGTGCCTCATCTGGAGAACCGCGGGTGATAAAAGGTTCAAAATCTCTCTCTGCATTATCCTCAGTAAAACGGTTGTTCGGCATTTTCAGATCTATCCACTCTTGAGAGGGTTTCGAGAATGTTTTTAGAGACGCAACATGCTGGCTTTGTGTGAATGGACGGCCCGAACAAAAAGAAAATTTATCTTTGTTATTGTGGACATGGTTTCAGTGCTGTTGAAAGTCACTGATAGCCCTACAGTATCCTCAGCGCTGCATCACAATGGATGTAAAGGGGTCTAATGATGGGGATCTGCCAGGCTTAACAGGCTCTCATTCAGATGGCGATTGTCAGAAGGCCGTAGACAATAGGCTGAGGAATAACAATGGCGTACACAAGCAGCCCAGGCCATTCCTGTTCTGCTGCAATTAGCGTCATATGGAGGGATTGAGAGGCTGGGTTACATTCCTTTACTCTCACTACCAGCCTCCTGATCCCATCACACACAAGCTCATCATCCCTAACAAGGGGGCGGACTACTTTATCTACTTTATTACCACCCGACTGCTAACCAGCTGTCACCCCCGAGCACATGCGCATGCAGACACACACACATACAGACACCTTTTGGCTGACTGGAGTTTTGTCTGGCATGGTTATGGTTAGGTCAACTGGTTTTATCTAAACCTGAACTGAAAATCGAAAAACAGTCTGCAGAGTGAAACAAATCTGAAAAGGTAATAAAACTGAAAGCTGTCCACAGACATGGTCAGGCAGGGGAGGGTGGATCCATTACGAACATAATTCGTTGGATACTGGGTTATGTTGTTTGTACCACTACAAAAACTGGTGCTAGCAACATGCCACTTACTGGTGAGACATGTCCAGTAAGCATAACCAACCTGTGAAGGCTCATTACATGTCAAAACTCTGTACATCAGTTTATAGCACTATGAGACAGGATTTTACAATGCTTTAATGTTATCATGGTGGAAACTATATTATCTTTTCTTTGAGATGGTTGTGTGGTAAACAGCTAAAAAATGAAAACACAACACCGTTGCCAGGTGACATTTTTGTTGCCATCCAGCTAAACCTGAGCCAGGTTCAACTCCTATTTTGCTGTGGGCCTCTAAATTGGTAGGGCGTCCATTGCATCACAAAGTTGGCCTCATTCAAATGAATGAGTGAAGCTGTGTTTTTTTCACACTGGGCTAAAGTCCGTCTGCACGCAGCCCAAGAAAGGAGGTAAAGGAGAACGTGTCCTGTTTTTACCAATTGTAAGCACAAAAGTAATCTTTCCTAAAACCTAACCAAGAAGTTTTAGTTGCCGAAACTAAACCAGAATTTATTCACGGAGTGACAAATAATAATTGGTCATTTTTGGAACAAGCATGAGTCATTTTTAAGGTCCTTACAACCCATGTTGTCTTATGGGTACAAGGAGCTGTTGTACAGGAGGAGAACGGCCGTTAGAATGGAACGGACTGAGCAGACGTTAACGAACTGACGGGCTGAGAGAATGGACAGGTTCCTAGAGCAGGACCGCAGGGGCCACAGAGCTGGAGGAGGGGAGGGGGGGTTCGGGCCCCACTTGGCAACTAGATCGACACACTAGCTCTCCTTCAATTCTTCAGCAATTATGCTGCCATCAAGCCATTTTGCCTTTTTGAGAATGAAGAGAGGGACACAAATAAGGGCCACGCTGGTTTAATTAAACTAATACCAATTTGTGTTTCAGCAAGATGCTTGAGGCATCATTAGGAGAAGGACAGAAAGGACCTGTTCCTGTGTGCGCCCGTGTGCGAGTGTATGTATGTATGCCCATTATGTATGTGAGAAATTTTGAGCATGTGTGTGCGTGTATGTGTGTGTGTGTGTGTGTGTGTGGGCGTGTGTCCCCCTCACTTCCAGTCCATTGAGCTGCGGTGCTGTTGCATGCTCTCTGATGCCCTGGTTTTGGTCCAACTGAACAGAATGTGTGGAGGGAAGGAGGGAGGTGATGGGAGAAAGCAGAAAAGAGGAGGAGGTGGAGGAGGAGGGAGGGAGGGAGGGGGAGGAGGAGGGGGTTTGCATGGAGGGGGCTGTTTGTCACTGTGAATCGGCTCAGGGTGGTTCACATCATCTGGCCATTGATGGCCGCCCCTCCCCTGTTGTAAAACAAGCTCCTGTGGGCCTGCCTGAACACTGGGGGCATTGTGTCCCACCCTCGCAGGAAACATACCACCCAAAGTGCTGCTACCCCCACCGCCATCCACCCACAGCATCCCCAGTCCTTCACTCTCTCTGTCCATCTCCATCTTTTCCTAACTTCTCCAATGACAGTCTGATGGTAACCTCAAGTTAGAAGTGAATCTGCAGAAAACTGGAGGAGACACAGGATGAGCAAGACTATGATGGTTTGAAAGCAACAGGTAGGACTAATGAGGCCGAACTAAAGGATGGAGGCAAAGACGGAGTCAGCAGCAAGTGGAGGAGGCTGAGGGAGGTGCAGAGAGGAAGACAGATTTGAAGGGCTGGTGTAAAGGGGGCGTTCCCCATGGTTTCCGTAATATGGAGGGCTAATGGGAAGATTGATGGATTGAGACAGCAAAACAAAACAAGGGGTGGTGATAAAATGTAGAGCGGGGGATAGAGCAAGTAGGGATCGGGCTGAATGGTGTCTTGAAGCCTCAATTCTGAGGATGTGTGAGTGTGTGTGTCACAAGGCCAGGAGAAGGAGGAAAATTTACTGCCTTTGGGGGCAGGGAGTGGGTGTGACTCGTTCCCTAATTACCAGGGAGGTCTCGGGAGCTTTGGGTACAAGACAAGTGTGAAGGGTGGGAGAATGAGACAGGATACAAGGGGTTAGTGCAGGTCAATGCTGACCACCTAAGATGCCCCTTGCAAAAGACACACACCCCCATTCCATTTCAACCCTCCCCGAGTGCCCTCGCTGAATGCTATAAATAAATATCGTGTCTTCTCCTCTAAAAGCTGATAATTTACTGCTCACCCATTCCGTTCTGCCCATCTCTTCTCCATTTCTCAGCGCCGTTGCCAGGCTGTGAATGGAGCTCGTCCTTTGAGTTTGGAGGGCCAAGCCTGTGTTTTCTGGAGGGGCAGTCCTCAAAGTTTGGAGCACCCTGGAGTGGAAACACACACACATATGCTTACATGTTGAATGCCACACATGCTCCTTTATCAGTCCCCTCTAAAACAGCTACCCACATGCTAAGAATTTGAGGGATTCTTATGCGAGCAACCTGTTTTCTTTCCTAATTAAAGCTGAGACTAACGGGTGCTTCAGGTTGATGATTCTTAATTCGGGGTCAGAGTTGAAGACAGACATGTCCATATATGTATTCTCCTGCATAGTCTCTTTGCATATCCCTCCACTGAGACTGCAGTTTGCTTTAGTGTTGGTTGTTCATGAATTCATGATGTGAATGTTAAATTTCTTGTACCACTAAATGTTTTATATCATATTTATTTTATAGATACTTATATGTAGATTTCATAATCCCAGTATGTACTCTTTTAAATTAAAACAAGCATTAAAAACATAGATGCAGATGCAGATAGATTCAGTTTTACAACTTGGATCTTGTTTTTTTTTAGGTCTCAGAAATCTGGGAACTTACAGACTTAAGTTAATACTTAAACATTTCAGGTGTACTCCATTTTACCTAGAAACAATAGGTAATCTGGATAAACTGTTCAGTCTTCTGACTGCTCATTTCCGCAGTTTTCTGTATTTACTTTGGAGAGAACAGTGTTTTCATATTTGATAGAAATAATGATCAAAGCCATGGAAATTACATCAAAGTTGTAATAAACCAAAATAATCTGTTAAGTAAATATTTTTTGTTGTGTAAATGTAACCAGACCTTAACCAGAGAGGCAACGGATGGGGGAAAAAAAGGAAGAATCACTGTATTGCTCTCCATCACAGCATTGTTGAATTTTTTTCTACACTTTTGCCTTCTTTCCCTTTCTTGAAGCCATCTGCTTCCCTGGCACCTTTTGCCTGAAACAACATTCACCTGGAAGAACAGAAAAACAAGGGGACATCCAAAGAAAAACACACAGAGAGCATGCAACTGAGACACATACAAGTCTCGAACTGCCAGCGCTGCCATGGTGCCGGTCACTGAACTACTGTAGCTCCACAGAGGGCTGAGAGTGAAAGAATGAGAGACAAAAAAAAAAAAAAAAAAGAAAGAGAAGGAGAGCGAGCTTCACTCTGCCTCTGCTGCCATGGCAGAGTCAAACAGACTCAGCTAAGAAATTGTAACCCTAACAGGGGGCACATAAAGGGCAGCGAGGGACGGGAGCAATGGAAGGGAGAGGGTCTGTTGGGGAAGAAAATAGTGCCTGTATTCCCCCAGTAAATCAGTGTTGTTGAGAAGCTTGGGCTTTGCCAGTAAAGTGAAGAAACGGCAGTGGCAGCTGCACCCAGTGCAGTGCCTGCTGACAGAGAGCAGGCTTTTGTTTGCAGCACAGGCGGCACAGTG
This sequence comes from Toxotes jaculatrix, assembly GCF_017976425.1. Taxonomy (NCBI): domain Eukaryota; kingdom Metazoa; phylum Chordata; class Actinopteri; family Toxotidae; genus Toxotes; species Toxotes jaculatrix. The sequence continues at coordinate 5,651,109 of NC_054408.1, read as the reverse complement.
AACAGCATAGGGTGGCATGGTCTGGAATGTGACATTATTGTTTTTTTTTAATAGAGACTGGGTCAAAATGGGGCACACTGATGGGGCAATTAAGAGAGACATTTTGTTTGTGTGTGTATGTGCGTGTGCACATATATTGCATGTGTGCTAGTTGTACTGACCTACAGCCAAAGCTTATAGTTTGGCTGGTTTGTTCTATCAGCTAAATAAGTTACACAAGGTAAACTAACTAGGTTTCACACTAAACTCGCCACCTTCTTCAGCTGAATCACTCTACTTACACCACAACTTAATTAAATCAAAGCTCTGTCACAGAGAGTGTGTGTGTGCATCATTCAGATAAAACAGCAGAAAATGTAATTATCAACTAGTGACATAATTAAGAAGACGTCAATGGACTGTTTTATCATGCAATCGTGTGTACACCAGCTAACATAGCATATGTGCAACATGTGTTTAGACCCTTTAGTACATGTGTTTAGTGAGGATGGTTGTAACACACATAAATAATAAAAACAACAACAAACGTTTTATGAAAAACATCCATCTTGAGTAAGAGAATTCTGCCAAAGTCAATATCTAAACTCAATATCTAAAATTTTCTGTTTCAACTCACAGTACTGAGCAGAGCCTAAAACATGAGGCAAACAGTCACAATGTCTGTTAATCACTTTGGACTAATATCACATGATGCTATGAACAGTGCTTTTCTTCCATCGAACAGTTAACAAGTCAACACCTGACTTCAATCTGGCAGCACCTGCATTGTGTGCATGTGTGAATGTTGACTTGTTTGTGTGTGTGTGTGTGTGTGTGTGTGTGTGTGTCACTGCATGGATGCATGTGTGCGAGTTTAACAGGCAGGTGGTAATGAGGCAGACTGTGCTGTGCTGGCTTCTATAATGAGGTGGCAGGCAGTGAGGGGTAGGGCCAGTGCCACTAATGGGCCCCTACAGCCTCTAATAAACAGTAATTATAGTGTGTGTTTACCAAGTGGCTCCAACACAGTTGAAAAGGGTTACCTTCACACATAGCTACTCCACTGCTGGCCCTCCCACCCAGGGACACTCAGTGACAACACCGGAGAGAGTGCTTTCAGTGTACTGTATGTGTGCTGGAATTAGCATGTATGCTAACACTGGGGGCGGAGGAAATATAAGGATTCTGGTAACATCATACACGAATACACTTCTAAGTCCAATTTTCCACCAAAAATTGTACTCACATTTGCTGTGGGACTTTCAGACTCTGCGTCTTCCCTTTGGTCGCACTCTGACCTCTACGCAACCTCTCACTGACCTACTGAAGACACTGCGTTTTGAGGAAGCCCTCTCAGTGACCTCATCAATCACAACACCAGCAGCCAGGCAGCAGGTTCACCCTCTTTCTCCGGCTGCTGCTGCATTGTTTTCTCACATCGGTGTAACACTCTCGTTCTGTTGTTCCTCGGTTCTTCTTCTCCTTCTCTCATCACATCCTCAGAGCTCACTGTGATTAGTGCACGGCTGCCAAACATGACAAACTGCACAGTGTTCAGACATGTAGCTGCTCAACAAACTACTATGCGTTCACTCGTTCAACCCGTCAGCTTCCCACAACTCCCTCCACATTGTTCCTGTGTTCTCATCTCATGTGTCCTCTCTCCCAGATTCTTGGAAAGACAGAAAATGGCAGAGGCAAAGTTTCTTCAACAACTGTTACATCAACATACAGAGGCCGACTTTCTGTCATTGCCAACTCTGTCACTTCTCATTTTCCACAACTTAACAGCTGATCACACAGCACAGGTGCTGCTGTCACTGGCATACTACATCTTTGTATTTGTTCTGCTAGACAACGGCATGATCCTTAAAACTGTGATTTGATGGAAGGTCATAATGGGACCTGTCCGCATACTTTTGTCCCATGACAACGATAATGTTAATTATGCAAACGCAATGGGACACAAACTCCAATCTCCTGCATGAACATCAAAAATGCTAGAAGTGTTTTAAAAATTATGCAACATCACTGTAAATCCTAGGATACTGACCTGAACATCATCCGACACCTTTGGAACTGAACTGGAACGCTGACTTTGAACCAGGCCTTATCACCAAACATCTGTGTTACACTTCATTGATGCTCTTGTGGCTAAATTGCAGCAAATCACTGCAGCCAGGTTCAGAGATCTGGTGGAAAGCCTGAAACCAGAAGAGTGGAAGTCATAGTGGAACATTAATGGCCATGGCTTCGAAATAACATGCTCTACGTATAGTTGTAATGCACAGGTCACTTGTCCACACACTTTTGTCTATGTAGTCTGGATATAGTCTAACAAGGATAAACTTGAATGCTTCACTGTGGCAGTATGAGAGAGACAGCCTGCAGGCCAGCTAAACAGTGTCTCGATTTAAAAGAAAAGAGAACTTAGCCTGATCAGATATCAACAGTCACTCATAAACACTACACCAGCTACTTTCTTTTGGATCTCTGATCCAACACTAGTAGCAGGGTCTTTGCTCTCTTTCAGGGTGGTATTCCTCCGGCCGTTCCGGCTCAACTTTGATGTGGAGCTGAATGTGTAGGATAATGTTGGTCCACTATCTCACTGGCCATTCACATGTCATGAGAACAGCAAACCAGTGAAAAAAAAACAGGGTCTCTAATCTGGTGCCCATGCTGGGACAGGGCCACAAGTTCACTCACAGCACTCGCGCAATGTTTTGTGTGTGTGTCTGTGGTGTTTGTTGGGGTGGAAGAAGTAATCATTTTTTCAATTTTTTTTATTCAATTACCTCAGGAGAAGTGGTAACACCAAAATGTAAAAATATACACATACATATATTTTTTATTAAGTAAATTCATTATGCAGAATGGCCCCTTTTCCAGTGTTTTTTTTTTTTATTTTATTACTGAATCAGTAATACTGAAGATCAAGGAAATACTTCTGCATCATTGTAAGGGGCCATGGACAAACAATGTATTTTGTCCTTTAATTTGAAGGACACTACAAAGTAGAAGCAAATGGAAATTCTCTGGTAAAGCACCAGTTCCTTCAGCACAATACTTGAGTTACTTTCCACCTCCAGTATTTGTCCACATGTCCATGTCTTGCCTGCATTTGTGAGGAAAAAAAAAAAGAGGTCTACATGTGAGTAGTTATCACTTGGCCCATCGCTGTTTTTCCATGACAATGAAAACAAATCCAGCTTACTCTCATTTCTGTTTTTTTCTCAGACTCTGTATGTGTGAGAGAAAGCCTCCCTCTGTCCTCACTCTATAAAGGCTTGATCTCTGTCTCTGTTGAATATGTTAATCCATCTGGTGGTCCCCCTGCTCTTTCTCTCTGCCCACGAGACCCCCACTGCCCCACTCTCCCTTCCCAAGTAGGGGAAAGGGGATCTGGGATACTTCAGTGGAGGCTTGGTGGGCCAGGACTTCATCCCCTAGTTGATTATGTGTGATTGGGAGAAGAGGGAGAAGGAGAGGTGCAGGACGTAATCCTATTGACCATCCCTGTCCCATATGGTGAACGCACTGGCCTCTCCAGTGGTACAGTCAGTGGAGTGGCAGGGCCAGCTTGCCTCTCCAATCAGGGCACATTTTCACTAAAGCTGGCTGTCTCACGCTCTCATGTGGGATCACTGGTGTAGAAAAGACGCGGATTGTCTCGTTTGTTGTCACAGAGATGGGAGACCACTGCCATCTGATTGCAGTTTGATTACACAGGTACGATCAGTGATGATCAGCACGTTTAATGATACCAGCTGAATGGTTTACACTTGCTATTATGTACCTTTGGTTTTGTCACACTTCTGGGAAGCTAATAATAGTAATTTCAAAAAACAAAATGAGGTCAAAAATCCTGGGGATTTTAAAGGATACACAAAGGATGTGATTTTAATGTAAAGCATTTAGAGTTGTCAGTGTAGGCAGTCTGCTTTCCCCTTGGATAGATATTATTTCAACTGTGATAATCAGCCTTCACAGAAAAGATAAAAAAGATAAAAAATACAATGTAGAAACTCTTTTGCCATTTTTATGTTTTCATCTAATTTAAACATGTTTAAGTATCATGTTATTTCATTTCCTGTTTTTACTTTACTGTTTTTTTTTTTCTTCTCCTTGTAAAACACATCTCAGAGACAGTGGTTACTTTCATTGTTGGACATTTATCATATGATAAAACCTAAAACAGACAAAAGAGTTTTCAGCTCTTCCAGGTTATAATAATTTGTTTGTTTAATTTGTGATTGTTTCTACTCCTGCATATTTGGCATTACAATATGATTCAATATAGGACAAAAAACATCATCTGTAAGCTCTACTCTATTTAAGTGTGCTTTAATCAGAGGGCGGTGGACAGCCAATATTGTGTGTGTGCATGTGTATCAGTGCGGGTGGGGGGGTCTGGCCTTGTGTTAGCGGCAGCCTGGACGTCTGTTCAGTTCTGGTGGAGGTGTGGGAGCCTGCGGGGGGCTTTTTGTCCGAGGACCACTGTTACAATCCACGTTGGCCATTCAGCCCCAGCCATGTCAATTGGCATATGGTTGATCCAGCCCTAATGGGTTCACGTAACCAGAAAATGCTGCCTTTCAGGGACCTGCATTCTCCTTCAAGCGGGTGAGATTAAGATGTAATGTTGCTCTCTCCCTCCACAACAGGGGGTCAGTGGAAGTGATGGGGAGAGGGGGACGATTAGGACACGTGAGCCTGCAGAAGACGCCCTCGGGGCAAAGGAGAGCGAGGCTGGAGGGAATGTTGGGCCACGACGGTGTTAGAGTTGCATTTCCCACAACAGGAAGAATGACAGTAATACAGTAACATCACTTTTTTGACTGTTGTTAAAGCATTAGCCAAAATAGTGTTTGTGAATGAACAAATAATCAAAAATATGACACTATTTTATAACACACAGAGGGTGGAAAGGGTTATTTTTTTTAGGTTCACAGTTCATTCTTGGCTTTGGAAACATCAGTTTACAAAACAATCACCCATAGAAGTCCATTTAGTAGCTGTCCTGGTGCTTTCAACTTTCACATATCACATGATCTTAACCAAATTAGCTTAAAAAGTGCACAAATTCCAATCCTTGCAATCAAACCAAACCAAATTTTAAAGTTATTTGGGGTGTGTCAATTACCCTACCACGCTTTAGGTATGTTCACCTCAATTAATGTCAGCCTGAAGTAACTCACATCACCTTCTTCAGTCCCAGCACCCACACATGCAGAATTTTGTAAACAGTCAAGTGCCTTTCTGTGATGTACTTTGCGTAACTGCCACTGTGCCCCAGTGTGCTGTTAGTTGGCATATTTCAAACATGGGGACACAGTTGCCTACTAGCTGGCACAAGAATGCGCACATAAGTGCTCAAGAACACAAGCATGGGTATTGAGGTATTGGTACGGAAGGAAAAAAAGTGTCGGTTAAGGGGCCTCACATAAAACATTAAAAGGGAAAAAAGTAAAGCAACTGATGCAGCTGAGGCCAAGATACACCATCTTTTATTCCCTAATGAGTCAAGCTTTAAAAACCACTGGGTCCTACACGTCCAATTGGTGGTTTGAGCCAACCACTCCAGAGCTAAACATCATTCAACTGTTTCCACAGGCTGAGTATTTCTCCTAATGACAATTGATCTTCATGCGTAAAATTGATGGATTATCCCGTTAAGGACAAGAAATAGCCAATAAAAATCGATCAATAATAATGGTTGTGATTCAGATTGGGATAAATAGACAGTTGCTCACCAAAGTATCCCCAAAACTCTTGTTTCCATTTCTGTTTTAATCTTTCTCTCTCCATCTGTGCTGTACTTTGAGTTCTCACACTTCCATTTTTCCCACCAACAGAGTCAGTATTATTAGAGCAGCTTATCAGGAAGCCTCATATATAAACCTGCTAATTCCATTGTCCAGCTCATACACAACACTTCTTAACAGAACCCCTCGGACTGACGTGCCCATACACACACACATACACACTCAAAAACACACACGCATGCACAAAACTTGTCACTCCCCTGTCAACCTAATTTGCTTCCAACACGCAGAATGGACACGCCCTCCTCTAATGAGAACAAATCTGTGCTTTTCTCCCTCTGTCTCTCAGTTTCCCTTTCCTTCCTTCATTCTCTCCATCTCCTAACCCCCCCCCCCCCCCCCCCCCCCCACCCCCCACCCCCAGTCCCTCCAATCTTTGCTTCCTGCCTTTTGATATTGTAGCCATCTCACTCATGCCACCAATTAGCGACATAATAGACCAACAGGCTATTATGAATGGAAATGGCAGGGCAGACAGGAACAGAGGAAAAGACAGGGTGTGGTGAAATAGTCCCAAAAATGTCCTTTCTCTGTTCCTAACCAGTCTTTCTTGACCTCAGAGGAAAATATTATAAAGTCAGGGGAAAAGCTGAAGGAGAATTCAAAAGTTAAATTCCTCTAATTCATTAATGAATAACTAAATAGAATTTTTTTTCCATATATCTATAAAAAAATTCATGTTGTTCTACCAGTCCACCCATCTAAGCAGTCTTCCTGGTGAAGCCTCACTATCAGGTATAATGGATAATTTCAGTCTTATTTCAAAGTATTGATTGAATTGAAGTGGGTGGAATGCAATCTAGTTTTAAGAGTCTTTAATCTCAATTTCTTAGGTTTTGTGGCCAGATAGTGTTCATTTTTATGCTACTCTAATTGTCTTATCAAGCATTTTTTCCCCATAGTCTGTAGGTTCACCCAAATTGACCATCAAATTCATACAATCTTTTTGGACAGGAGGACATGCTTATTCACATCTTGTGCTTACACCAGCTGTATTTCAAGAAACCAAGCTAATATTACAATATATCTGTCACATATCAAGACAGAGAGCTCCGCTTGTAAAGAGGATGGGAAGAGCAGACACGATCGGCCATGATTGTCACCGTCTGATGGTGGTTTTCTCTTATCCCACCTCATATTCAGGTGCAATGAAAATACCCCCAGTGCACTCTGCACGGCGCACTTGACTGCACTTTCTGCCCTACGCCTCGACCTATGAAAGCACAGGCCCTCAGCGTAGTTGTTAACGGTTTGGTCTAGTTTTGTGGTTGTGGTCAGGTCGGCCTGTATGCTTCCAGTCTGGTTCACATCATCTCTGAGCTGAGGAGATCTGTGTTATGTAGGTTAATGCCAAATTCTGTGAACCAGCTTATTCAGACAAAACACACCTCTGACAATGTGTCTGGCTGCAGGCCTGTCTCTGTCTGCCTGTCAGTCAGTCTGTTGACATGATCACAGTTGTCATGTTTGTTAAACTGATGATCAGTGAAATCTCCGGTCTTTTGCATGAGCCTGTTTATTTGAATTATTTTTTTCCTTTTTTAAAATCTTTAATTTTCATATGCTCTCAACGTATATTTTAGCCTTTCTTTCATAAAAAACTGTCCTCACCACTGTTTATAACAGTGAGTATAAAATATTTAATGAACTGTATAAAGCTTTGGATTAATATTGTTTTACTCTCACGCACACATACAGTAGCCTGTGTCTCCAACGGCAGCCAATGTGTCATTAAAGGGGGCCATTGTTGCTGATTAATTAATGAGTATTTTTTGTTCATGCTAAACTGGGATTAGCATATTCATAAGGGCAGACATCTTTCAGACAGCTTTGACTGAATCTGGAGGGTCTGTTTTCTCACTGTGTTCGTGTTTGTGCCCATACATAACCCCGTTTGTTGACCGGAGTCCTACCCCATTAACTCCCATGATCCTCCATGTCACAAGCACAGATATAGAAATGAGAGAGAGAGAGAGAGAGAGAGAGAGAGAGAGAGAGAGAGAGAGAGAGAGAAGCAAGACACATACGGCCCCATTTTCACACTTGAGAGAGCACGCCCCCCGGATTACAGACTAAATTGGTCAGGGTTACAAACTGATTACCATGTCATGTTGCATCTTTATTCTCATACATAATAAACAATGAGCGACTATTAAAACATGTTGCAATCAGCGCCCCCCAGCTCCAGCCCAACCAGACTAATCAAGTTAAAATGAAAACCAAAGAAAAACTGTAATCACACACTGTGAGTCTTGTAACAAACATTGATATGGACCACTTAATGAGTCTTCATATTCACTTTGTGGCCTTATGTTTATAGAACTATACCCCAATATGTTTGTATCTTATCATACTGCAACTTACTTTAAGCTTGTAGAAATTATCAACATATCAAATGTTTTGTGTCATTATTCCCAAATGTATCAATAGTAACAATCAATAAAAGAAAATAATATTTAAATCAGATATGAATTATTATTGTTAATCAATCTTTTATCTGGTTGACTTGGGAACTCTTGCTGTATTTAAGTTCTGAAAAAACAATATATCTGAACTTCAGCTAGTACAATAAAGTCTAGGCCCATCTTAAAATGCCTCCACTTCTGACATCAAGTGAACCAAATGCACAGGGCAGACTCATACAGATTCTTACAGGACATGTTGAAATACCTAATCAATAAACTTTACAAATTAGACAGCATACTACAACAGAATGTTAAGCACACAAGTACACAGTGGTTTCCATTAGATGTCAATTTGAATGAACTATCATAAGTTTTTGGTTAACACGGATCAGTCAAGTGATAAACGTGATAGTGAGCAAGAATTTATCATAAAGGAAAACTGAATTTTCATTTAATGTCAGTTTTCCAGCAAAAAAAAATGTTAGAAAAGAAAAATTATTTCAATTATTTAAAATTATCTCATGCTCTCGCATTTGGCACATAACCTATGCACCTGATATACAGCAGAAGATGAGATAATGACACATTTAAACTGTTTTAGTTGGCTTCACTAGAGATGCTAGTAAGAGAAAATTTGTAAAGAAAATTTTTTTGCTTTAACACACTAAGCTGGGGCTTGGAGGATAATTAAATAATGTACAGTACCTTGTGTCTTTGTGTACTTTTGGCCGTTTTTATGATAATTAGAGCATTACTATGTTCTTGTCCAGTTAATGATGCAAAGAATTTTGCCGCTGGCAGCCTGATGGGACAGCAAAAAGGCCAAGTTTGAGTGACTTATTTTTCTCTCCGTCCCATCTCCTCCCCGCCTCTCATCTTTTCTGATCACTGAGCCGCATCTCTGCCTTATTAGCAACGTCCATCTAACTTTCTCTGACCTGTTATTTCAATCTCTGGCCACACACAGACACACTTCCTGCTTATGTGCTCTCACACACACATTCATACGGGTGCACACAGGGACTCAGACAGGGAAACACACACACACTTTCACACACGCAGACTGACACACTCCCCTACTCACCAGCAATTTGTTGCCTGTGACATCACATTGTGTGTTAAAGCCGTACTGGCACCGGGCTGCAGCTTCGTTAACTTTCCTCTTTAATGAGCAGTTTAATTGAGCTGTCTAGCGGGCCACCTGTCGGCCCGCAGCCTCATTACCATACTAATGGACTGGGATTGTTGCTGCTCTGACAGCTCGAGCTGCACTGCCCTAACAGGCGCTGAGGAGAGGGAGAGGAGAGAGAGAGAGAGAGAGGGAGAGAGAGAGAGGGGGAGAGAGAGAGAGAGAGAGAGAGAGAGAGAGAGAGAGAGAGAGAGAGAGAGAGAGAGAGAGAGAGAGAGGCCAAGTATGAAAAAGGGGGACTGAAGGCCACACTGGAACAGAGGGATTTCCAGAGAATGGGAGAGGAGAAAGAGTAAAAAGTAAAAAGAGGAGAATAGACTTGGGTTTTGATCCCTGTAAAGGATAATACTTTTCTTATCTTAAACAAATCCCATAAAACCAACAATGAACTGATCCAACAAGTTCCCTGTGAGAAGCCAAAGCTTGATATGAGCCACAGAGCTTACTCCACTGTCGCACAAAAACTATTAACCTTAATAACCTTAACCAAGATCTGTGGCTGCTGAAACAAAACCATAAAAAAGTTGAATAATACAATTCAAGTGGATTTATACTGTAAGATCAGATATTTTGTCATAACAAATACTTGTGAACATACTACCGATATGTTCAGGATCAACATATTTGTAGCTTGCTAAATACGTAAGTGAGCAAAATATCTTCATTACGTTAATAGAAAATGCAACCCAGCCACAATTATGATTCCTACAAAACATATCCACGGTTGAAAAATAGTTGCACATAAACATAAAATTCACAAAGCCTACCATGCACACTGATGAAAATCCCTACACTCATTAATTCAGCCCTTTGTATTCAGCCTTGAATCTAATTAATAATGATTCTTTAACTGAGGATTACCTGCAAAATCACCTCTCTGCACCAAAAAATACAAAAGCCCCAACTCTCACTCTCTTTACTCAGTACTGAGGAAACCCAGAGGACAAACTTCTTTCCTGTGTGGGATGTGTGTTGCTCACTGTGTTGATGTGCACTAATGTGACAGGGGAAAGCTGGCATGAGGTGATCTCAGCACAATGGAGGAAAAGGCACCACACTGGGCCTGCTACTTTGCTCTTTTCCAGGCTCATATAGCAGAGACAACAAGCTGAGTGAAAGTCAGCTCACACAGAAAGCTGTGTCAGGTCTTCAGCAAAATGAAAGACTAATTCAAGTCAAAATGAGTTTTTAATGTGTCCTCGGGAACCCTACAGGAGCTGCTGAGTAACATCCGCAGATCCACAGTATCAAATGTATATCTCGAATACTGGAAAGGTAATCTCATGCTGTTATTGCTGTTGAGTTTACCAACTAGTGTCTGACATTTCATTTGTTCCAACATCTAATTATCCAGCTTAATTTGTTTTGATTTAGGGATTCCAGGGACCCTCTTCCAGCCAGCATGACGGCATAAAAAGATGAAGGCGACAGAAAAGCCGTAGAAACTGAATGAAAAAGGAGGCCAAATAGGGTGATTACAAGTGAAAGGTGGCTGCGGGGATGATGGACAAGAAGAGCGGTGGGGGTATGGCCGTGGCAGTGAAGCAATATGCATTCAAGGATCCAGTGAATAAACCCCAACTCTACACAGCCACATGCTAATGACGGCCACTATTTAATGTGTCAGATTCACAATTCCCTTCGTTCTTCCCTCTTTCTTTCTCTCTCCTCCGCTGGGCTAATTGCTCCGTCCCCTCCTTTTTGACAGAGAGGCTGTTGGTCTGAATTAAACCCCATATTGTGTCGTGCATGCCCAACCTGCGACTCCAGAAAGCTGGAGCACATGCACGTGGAAACACACAGCGCTCAACAATCAGTAGACCGCCTTCTACATGTCTTTGGCAACGTCCGCTTTAATGGACCACAAACTTGAAAATTATTGTCAAAAGATCATTTTCTAGAAGCTTGCAGCCAAAAACTACAAGAAAATAATGACACTGCTTCCTGTTTGGGTGGGAATACAATAAAAACTGGGGTTAATTCGATATATTGTTTTGATTTACATAAATCAAAATGAGATGCTAATGAGATACTAGTCTCAGCATGTTAAACCTCTGTTTTGTTGCCACACTACTGGTGTTGTCATAAAAATAAAAACAGGAACAGAGGTGGACTGACTGTGGATAATAAATGCATGTTAGCCAGTAGTAACTCCTGAGCTGCAGCAGTGAGACCATTCATATAGTCACTATTTCCATTAAGTATTCACATATAGCCCTTTCCACTGCAGGAACTAAACAAAACATAATGCAAACAGTGTCACAGGTTCTGCTTTTGTTTTCACTGGTATTTTGCTGTTGTTTTGTCAGTGACCGCAATGAGCCCATCTCTGCTCCTCACAGTGAGTCCACTGATCCTTTAACATCACGAGACAGAAAAATCTGTTGCCTGTTCTATACATCCAACATGCACAAGCACTGGATGACAGGACATTAAGTTGATATTCTCGTTTCATTTGTGTTTGTTCACATAATGTCTGTAAAATGTTTTGTTGGCTGAATCAGAAGATTTCTAAACGTGTGGCAGAAGCTGGGATAAGACATACCAAGCCAAACATTGCAGGGAAACTCTTAGAAAAGATTTAACACAATTACAGGAAAGTAAAGGATTACAAAACATACACAGTGATCCAATGATGATGGATCTCGTGGACTCGTTTTGGGTCATCAGGTGGGCTTTTACCGGCCTCAACAGGCACTAACAGCATCTACAACAACAACAACAGCATTGCCACATCTTCCACTGTCCTACACTCGCTTACGTCACTCACTGACTGATCAGCACAAAAGTAACACAGTTGGAAACCAACTCTTGTTTTGACAAGCAACATGTCTTTAAAGTAAAATATGAGCAATCGCACAGAGGATTGTTTATTTTTAACTGTTAGTGACTGGTCTGTGAAGGTTGACAGCGTCAAGTCAGTTTTGGAAACACTCCTCAGCTCATACTGCAACACTAAGATTTGATATTTTATCACATTAGTGTGGACAGGGACTTGCCTCCTGAGCCAGGAGTATGCAGATGATGTGTCATTGCCCTGCTGCTTCCCTTTTTGCTCACACTGAAGGCCCCCCATGACCAGCACTAGAAGAGGCAGCAACCCCTTGCTGAGTTTAACAAGGTGTCCAAAGAATGAGCGTGCGTGTGTGTGTGTGTGTGTGTGTGTGTGTGTGTGTGTGTGTGTGTGTGTGTGTGTGTGTGTGTGTGTGTGTGTGTGTGTGTGTGTGCGCACATTTGTTTCAGGGGTGAGTATGATCAGAGGAAAGGTCACTGCTGGGGTATACCCAGGAAGAGGCCACACTTTCTTGGCTTGGAGTTCAGGCAGTCTGAGCTCTGCTGACCACCTGCCTCCTGATCGGTGGGCAGAACCAAACACACAAAACACAAGAGGCTTGAATGGGCTGCAATTTGTGGGAGGGAGCGTTTCCAATGACCCTGTTAAAAATTTGCAGAAACTTGTGCTAACGTGTGCGCGTGTGTGTTCCTGTGCTTGTCGTACTGAGGACCAATTTGTGTTTTAATATAAGAATAAGGATAAGTTGGGGACAGAGGAGATTTTAAGAAGTGGATGTTTTTCAAAAGTGGGGACATTTTTGTAAAAATATAATTTTTGCAGAAATATCATTCAAGTGATGAAATTCTGGACAGTAATTTTGTGTTCTTGTACTTGTGAAGACTGATGTATGTTTCAGCCTGAGAGTAAGGACATTTTGAGATGGAATGAAAAAGGAAAAAATTAAATTACTAGTCACTTCAACTGTGATAAAAGCTTAACTGTGGCATTCTGGAGGCGCTGGATCCATAAAGACTAAAGTTCTCACGGCAGAGTCCCAGACTTTTGGACCAGAAATACTTGCTACAGAGGTCTGAACCAGTTAAAACTAGGCCAACAACCTTCATGCTCACTTCCATTTCATCTACCACCTGAACTCTGTTTCTGCCACTACAGCAAATAGTGTTAATGTCGTAATGAGGCCTGAACGGTGGGTGGATGTACAGGGAGAGAAGCATTTTGGAATCCAGCCATACAATACACTGTGCCAACAATGTTTTCACTTCAAGTAGAAAGGCCAGGGGGCAAATGGTTGGAACGAAACACTGAAGCGTGTTTGTCGGTTAAAATGGTTGTTGCCATTTCAAAAGTGGCAACTAATCAAGGAACTAATCTAATTCATTCCAATACTGTAACCAAGTTGCAGTTGAAATTTTAGGAGCATTTTTTAGGTCAGTAATTTTACTTAAGCTTATATATATTGAAAAAACAAAGATTATTTTTATATTCCCTTGTGCAAACATTGTATGGCAGAACTGTGGTACCCTCTACTGACAAGCTGTCACTGGTGCAGGCAAGTGTGTGGTCCTCACAGTTTGCATCTGCTCACCTTCTGGTGTGGGTGCATATGAAAATGGCATGTACCTCATCTTTCCCACATGCCTTTCCCTTTCCCAGTGCGCTCTTGACTTGACACTGCCTCCAGGGCCTAATCCTCTGATCAGCATGCCAGGAGAGCTCAGAGGGGTCTGACTGAACCGGTGGAGGAGAGGGACCTGAGGTGACGCCTGGCTTCAGCCACTTTCTCAGATTGTCTCAGCCACTTGTACTGATGCAGTGCGGCCTCGGCTTATTGTTGACCAGGGGGTTGAGGTATAAGGGGACGACAGCCCCCACCCTCGGTCCATCTGCTCTGCATCCATCCTCCTACTGTGACCCCATCTTCCACAGAGCTGTGAGCATGGAAAGGAAACTATGAGTAAGGGTGACAAAATCATACATTGAGAAAAAGCAAAATCATATTTATTTACATTTTATGTCTGGACAAAGAACTGATCCTTCAAAAGACATGGTGTAATTGTAAATGAGGGTAAAAAATAACTTGAATGCCACTTTCCCTGGCCCGATGTGTCAGGTTCAAGTTATTTACCAGACAAAGGCAGGGGTGAATAGAGTGACTTGAGAGACCAGGGGATTGAGGGGAGTTGCTTGGCACACAAACAATTAGCACTCATCCCTGCATAGCTTGCTGTGGCCCCAAATCCCCACATTTGTCCAGACAAATTGACTGGACCCCAGGTCTTGTTTGTCTAGCTCTGGTGGCCTGCTGGAGAGGGCTTGAGGGCAGCAGGGAATGCCCCCTTCAAAGAGCACAACTCATGGGAAAAGAACAAATAACGTGTTCTGGTTAGAAAAAAAAAAATTAACCGCCAAAAATTTTTTTAAGACACAATATATAAAAATGTATATATATATATATATATATATATATATATATATATATATATATATATATATATATATATATATATATATATATATAAAATACATGGATTCAGTCTGTTCTTGACCAACATCTAACGACGGTTACATTGTGGTTTGGCTGTGTGACCCTGAGATAAGAGACTTTCTACAGTGAACAAAAAGAGAAAGTCAGCACACTTAACTGTATAGTTTTTAATCATGGCAGCCATGGCTGGATTAATATTCTGAGGGTCTGGGGGGAAAAAAAGAGCAAGGGGTGCTGCAAGAGTTACCATATTTTAGCGAACTTTCTGTATATGTTTAATAATGGTCCACCACATAAATAAAAATGGCAAAATTCACAATAACATTTTATGTTACGATTTCAAACATACCAAAACAAAAGAAAACAATATATATCAAAAACATCTTATTAAAAATTGTTTCATATACAATTATGCTGCAGCTTATGATCTGATGGCTGCATCTGATGGTTGCCAGCTGTCATAGCAAAACATCACACTTTGCAGCTTGGAAGTTTCTCAGCGGTTAGAAACACAAAAACAAGAGCAGGTGCTGGAAAGATATGACAGTAAACAAGGCTCAGTGAAATGCTGATGCGTGTTAGCCCTCAACACAGTCTAAGTGTTGAGGGTTAAGACTGAACCTGAGCCCACCAACAAAACTAAAACCAGATTGAATGCTGAGGTTTTGGCTGCTTGTGGAAGGCACATAGCGCCACCACTGTGGTACTGCATGTTCCCAATATCATATATGTGTGATCTGGCTCTCTCATCCTAGGTATGGATGAAAACAGTTTTCACATTTCATTATGTTGCAGCCTTATAGTAAAGGTGTAAAGGAGAATTGCCAGACAAATCTTACAAGCATTAATATGATACTGATGTACTGGAGCTTGGGATCTTGTTTGCCTATGTTACAAGAAAGAGTGAAGTAATTAAGAGAATATAACAAGATTTTTTTTTTTACTTTTCTGTGGAAAAAGGATACATGGGTACTGTGCTTTGGAGAACAAAAAAAGAAATGGGGGATGCACTTTTCAGCACCTCTCTTTTTAAAACACTTCAGGTAGCACCTGGTCTCCATCAAAAAGCCACATAACTAAACAAAAAAATTTAACTGCAACAAAATCTTTCCCACACATATTCAACATTAGATATTGACCAAAAACAAGTACATGTACTATGAAAATCATTCCAGCATGTGCCTCTTGGCTCTAGTTAAAAGCAGGTGCATTCAATGTCTTATAATGGCTGCATTCAAATGTTACCTCAGTGCTTATATTAGACTGCCATCTAGTGCAGACGTGTCCAAACTGTTCCACAAAGGGCCGTGTGGCTGCAGGTTTTTGTTCCAACCAAGCAGCGGCACCCCAGACTTGGCTCATTTAATCAGCTGATCTCACTCTTCAGGCAGTTGATTGGTCAAACTGTGTGCTCTTGATACAAAAACCTTCAGCCACACAGCCCTTTGTGGAACAGTTTGGACACCTCTGATCTAGTGCTTGATTACTTGTGGCCTAATATCCTCTGGCATACCCCTAAAGCCTCACATCAACAGTCACAATCACCTTTAGTCTGCATTGTGAACTTCTGAGCAGCCAAGAGATCCCTGCCGAAGATCTCAGGTTTCAATCAAGCTCACAGGGGTTAAGTGATTCAGAATTTCATTCCTAAAACATTTTTCAAGGTGGGATGAACATGGTTACCGGTCATTTTCACTGATTCTACAGGTACTTGAGGCCAAGCTCAGAACAACTTCAAGTACAGTGTCGTATTCCTGGATCTGCAACTGCTTTACTATTAAATTTACACATTTTTGACACACCTAATCAGATCCAATACCATGTAAACCCGGCCACTTAGCTCGGAGCAACAGAGCTAGCCTAAGGCTAATCAGCTAGGCTAACAAGCTAAGCGGCAGCTACACGCAGCTACATCCACCACACGACAGTCCCCGAGTCCGACTCGACTAGCTCGACCCCGTGGAACCGCGACACACAGCATACAACAGAGATCATAATGTTGCTGCTGTGTTTTAAACATGACTGTTTCAGATAGAGAGGTTTTAGGTGGAGCTGCAGGGTTTGGTGGAGGTGTGTGTGGGGGGGGGGGGGGGGGGGGGGGGATTTATTTCTAGCTTATTATTTAACTGTGAAACAATCGTTATTATTTCATATTAGAGAGAGCACAGAACACACCGCAACAGCGTTCCTAACATTAGCTGCTCCGGTCCTCTATCTGTATCAGCAGCGACCATAAATCGGCAATTAAGTCATAAGCCAGCGGCAAAATATGCTAATACATGCTAATTAGTGCAAACCTCCAGGTAAAATAGTGAGAAATTTACTTACCGAAAAAACTGTGACACAGACTCCTTCGACGGTCGATTAGTACAGTCTACACTACAACAAGCCATATTGTCACAAAAACCTATCCGAACATTGGCAAACTGTCAACCGCTGGAGCTAGCCGGAGGCCTCTGGATGTAGCCACCTAGCCCAGCCGATGCTTTAGCAAATAGCTAACTGCCAGTGGAGTCTATGGAGCTCTCACTCAACGTAACCATGCCCTAATTTATGTAAGAATTTTAAGCCTAAATAACACTAAAACGGTTGTGGTACAAAAAAATATCTCTGTGTTGTGGAGCCGGGCTAGAGTTAAACCGATCCAAACCCAAGCCATCAGTGCTGACGCCATTGCAGCGCTGCAGCCCGCTCAACTTCTCAACGCCGCCAGACGAGACCAGTGATGCGGAAAGGGAAATTGGGGGCTCTGCGCATCTGCGCCGTAAAGTTAATCAGCTTGATCAGATCCAGAGGCGGCACAGGTGCGTTTTCACGTGACGAGTGATGTGACGTTTGGGTAGTGGAAATATTTGTGATGGTCTTTCATCAGCAGAGGGCGCTGCTGTTTCCATAGTGGAGACATGACCTCAGAAAGTATCGCCAGTGGACATAATTCTATGCATTGGACTTTGTACCGTGTACTGCACATCTATTTCACCTATTGTCACTTGCAATAATTATATTCATGAGTGCGGAAGATCTCTCTCTGATTAATACGAATTTTAAAGTTGCCTCTACATTGTGCAATGATGCTGTCTGATAAATGAATTTATTTCTATTTACTAAAAAAATCATTAGAAAGTGTGTTTTTCTAATAATGAGGGAACATGTGACCCAGTCAACAATGTGCCTCATACTTTTTTTTTCATATATAAATTTGGACCAAAATGGATTTCTAACTTATACCACAAGAGTGACACGCCTTATCAGAGCATGGATACACAAAAAAGATTTGTAAGAAGAATCAATCCATTTTTTGTTTTGTTCATTTCAAGGGAACTGTTGACTAGAAGATAAATATAAAGTGGTTCTTCGAGCTTTGTAAATGGCTTTTAGCATCCAAAAAGCTGCATCAGACACTGTTGCTCACACTGGCCACCTCCAGAAGAGAAGCAGAAGCAGCTTCAGGCCTGGTAAGCATTTGGATGAGCAATTGCCCAGGAATTCCAGGTGCTGTAAGCTTTTTTTTTTTAAGCTTTTTTTTCCACTGGAAATAGGGGGGTCAAATATATTTAAGATTGCATCTTTATGTGAAAGTGCATTTTCTGATGATGTTACAGAAACAATCTTTTTAATTTCAGAACTGCTATAATATATACAGCACCAGTCAAAAGTTTAGACACATCTTCTCATTAAGTGGTTTTTCTTTATTTTTATCACTTTCTATATTGTAGATTCATACTGACCGACATAACTATCATCAAAACTATGAAGGAACACATATGGTCTTATGTAGTTAACAAAAAAATGTTAAACCAACCAGAATGTTTTCTATTTTAGTTTCTTCAAAATAGCCACCTTTTGCTTTGATGACAGCTTTGCACACTCTTGGCATTCTCTCAATCACTTTCATGAGATAGTCACCTGGAATGGTTTTACAGCAGTCTTGAAGGAGTTCCCAGAGGTGCTGAGCACTTGTTGGCTGTTTTGCCTTCACCCGGCAGTCCAACTCATCCCAACCATCTCAGTTGGGTTTAGGTCAGGTGAATAAATAACCAACAGTGTAGCCAGCAAAGCACCCCCACACCATCACACCTCCTCCTCCATGCTTCACAGTGGGAACCACACGTGTAGAAAACATCCGCTCACCTTTTCTGCATCTCACAAAGACACTGCGGGTGGAACCAAAAATCTCAAATTTGGACTCATCAGACCAAAACACAGATAACATGTCAGCAGTTTTCTGAGCAGTTCAGACGTTTTTCAAGAGTTAAGATTGACCATCAGTGAGGTTGGGCTCACAACCCTCATTAATATAAAACGCCAGAAATGACTTAATGAAATCTGACCATATTGAAATATTGCCCTAAAAAAGCAAAAGTACAAAAACATAAATATAAAAAAATGTCATGAATGTACAGAAACACACTGTCTTATTTATCCATATTTTATTATGCATTCAATAATTTCTGTATTCCAGTATCTAATAAAAAGGACTTCTAGTCCTTTACTTCGTTGTTGAGGACACACTCAATGTAGTGGAGGAGGCGCCGCCTGTCATGGTGGAGGAGACAGTCATTGTTGTTGAGGCAGCACTACTGGTAGTGGAGGAGATGCCCATAGTGGTGGAGGAGGCACCGCTGGTTGTGGATGAGCCAACACTCGTAGAGGAAGAGGTGCCTGTTGCAGTGGTGGAAGAGCCACCAGGTGCAGTGGAAGAGACACCCACTATCGTTGAGGTAGAACTGGTCATGGCAGTGGTGGTGGTAGTCAATGTCGTGGTAGGAGTGTCAGTGGTACTGGTGGCCGGCGTCGAAGCAGTGGTGGTGGTAGTCGATGTCGTGGCAGGAGCTGCAGTGGTGGTGGTAGCTGACGTCGTGACAAGAGAGGTGGTAGTCGATGTCATGGCAGGAGCTGAAGTGGTGGTGGTGGTCATGGTGGTAGTAGGCTCAGAGGTGGCCGTTGCAGAAGCAGCGGAGGTACTTGTGGTTGTCGTGGCAGGAGTGGTGGTGGTGGAAGGCGTTGTCGTGGTAGGAGCGGCAGTGGTGGCCGGCGTCGAAGCAGTGGTGGTTGTAGTCGATGTTATGGCAGGAGCTGCAGTGGTGGTGATGAGAGGCGTCATAGCAGTGGTGGTGGTAGCTGACGTGGCAGGAGTGGTGGTGGTAGGCGATGTTGTGCTAGGAGCGGCAGTGGTAGTGGTGGCCGGCGTCGAAGCAGTGGTGGTGGTAGCTGACGTGGCAGGAGTGGTGGTGGTGGTAGGCGATGTTGTGATTGGAGCGGCAGTGGTAGTGGTGGCCGGCATCGAAGTAGTAGCGGTGATAGTCGATGTCGTAGCAGGAGCTGCAGCGGTGGTGGTGGCTGGCATCGTAGCAGTGGTGGTGGTAGCTGATGTCGTGGCAGGAGTGGTGGTGGTGGTAGGCGATGTCGTGGAAGGAGCGGCAGTGGTTGTGGTGGCAGGCGTCAAAGAAGTGGTGGTGGTAGTCGATGTTGTGGCAGGAGCTACAGTGGTGGTGGTGGTCATGAGGGTAGTAGGCTCAAAGGTTGTGGTTGCAGGAGCAGCGGAGGTACTTGTAGTTGTTGTGGAAGGAGTGGTGGTGGTAGTAGGCAATGTCGTGGTAGGAGTGGCAGTGGTAGTGGTGACCGGCGTCGTAGCAGTGTTGGTGGTAGCTGACGTCGTGGCAGGAGTCGTGGTGATGGTGGTAATCGATGTGGCAGGGGCTGCAGTGGTGGTGGTGGTCATGGTGTTAGAGGTGGTGGTTACAGGAGCAGCAGAGGTACTTGTGGTTGTTATGGCAGGAGCAGCAGTGGCAATGGTGATGGTTGTGGTGGTAGTAGGCTCAGCTGAGGTACTTGTGGCTGTTGTGGCAGGAGCAGCTGTGGTTATTGTGGTTGTTGTGGCAGGATCAGCGGTGGTGGTGGTCATTGTCATGGTAGGAGCAGTGGAGGTGGTGGTGGCCATTGTGGTAGGAGCAACAAAGGTGGTTGTGGATGTTGTGGCAGTACCAGCGGTGGAGGTGGCTGTTGTCGTGGCAGGAGCAGCGGAGGTGGTGGTGGCCGTTGTGGCGGGAGCAGCGGCGGAGGTGGTCGTTGTCGTGGCAGGAGCAGCGGAGGTGGTGGTGGCCGTTGTGGCGGGAGCAGCGGCGGAGGTGGTCGTTGTCGTGGCAGGAGCAGCGGAGGTGGTGGTGGCCGTTGTGGCGGGAGCAGCGGCGGAGGTGGTCGTTGTCGTGGCAGGAGCAGCGGAGGTGGTGGTGGCCGTTGTGGCGGGAGCAGCGGCGGTTGTGGTCGTTGTCGTGGCAGGAGCAGCGGAGGTGGTGGTGGCCGTTGTGGCGGGAGCAGCGGCGGTTGTGGTCGTTGTCGTGGCAGGAGCAGCGGAGGTGGTGGTGGCCGTTGTGGCGGGAGCAGCGGCGGTGGTGGTCGTTGTCGTGGCAGGAGCAGCGGAGGTGGTTGTGGCCGTTGTGGCGGGAGCAGCGGCGGTGGTGGTCGTTGTCGTGGAAGGAGCAGCGGAGGTGGTGGTGGCCGTTGTGGCGGGAGCAGCGGCGGTGGTGGTCGTTGTCGTGGAAGGAGCAGCGGAGGTGGTTGTGGCCGTTGTGGCGGGAGCAGCGGCGGTGGTGGTCGTTGTCGTGGAAGGAGCAGCGGAGGTGGTTGTGGCCGTTGTGGCGGGAGCAGCGGCGGTGGTGGTCGTTGTCGTGGCAGGAAAAGCGGAGGTGGTGGTGGCCGTTGTGGCGGGAGCAGCGGTGGTGGTGGTCGTTGTCGTGGAAGGAGCAGCGGAGGTGGTGGTGGTCGTTGTCATGGTAGGAGCAGTGGAGGTGGTGGTGGCCGTTGTGGCAGGAGCAGCGGAGGTAGTTGTGGTTGTTGCTGCAAGAGCAGCGGTGGTGGTGGTGGTGGTCGTGGCAGGAGCAGTGGAGGTGGTGGTGGTGGCCGTTGTGGCAGGAGCAGTGGAGGTGGTGGTGGTTGTCATGGCAGGAGCAGCGGATGTGGTCGTCGTTGTAGCAGGAGCCACTGATGTGGCCGGAGCAGATGTGGTGGCTGAGGTTGTGGAAGCAGTAGACCCTGGAATCTCTGTGTCTATTCCAGTGAATGGCACTTCAGGAATTGTTTCAAATCCCCACAAATCATAATAAATATCTTCATCAGTTTCCTCTGTTGTGGCTGTCGCTGTGTCTGTATCCGTTGGTGTCTGCGTTGTCTGTGTTTGTGGATTGAATGGTTCAACGGGAACATCATCAAAGCCCCACAGGTTGAATAAATCTGGTTCCTGTGGAGCTTTCCTAACACGATGCCTTCCAACTTTTGGTAACGTTGGGAAACAAGCTGCCAGCGTTGCACACAGTCTCCCAGCAGTGTCAGCAAAAACCAGTTCAAAGGCAGAATCCTGTGAACAGTCAATATTAGTTTTCATGTTCAATGTTTCATGTATTTTAACAATAGTTTTTCATATATTTTGTACTTACTCTGTCTGGTAACTTAGATATATCCACAATTAATGCACTGGAGGTCTTCTGTTGTCTCACTGAGTATCCTTCGTTGGTGAAAAAATCTGCCAAAAAAGCAAATTCAAATCTCTTAGGTTTACTTTACAAGTGTGTGCACAAAATCAATCATAATTATGGTTCATGCGACTTAAAACTTCTCCCCTATAAATTAAAAAAAAAAAATCTATTACATCAATTTTTCCACATTAGTTATTGATTTATCAGTTCCCTTTCTAACTTTTCTACTGAACTCAGCATTTTATCAATAGTCTGGATTAGGGCTTATCCCCCCAAATGCCACTCTATAATAACATTTTATGGCAATAATGTAGGAGGGCTGTGTGTGATGGCCTGTTAAGGAGCTGATTAATTACAACGCATGTTCCCAACTACCTGATCCTTACCGAGGTCTTTCACCTTCCTCAGTTTTGTTTCATGAGGCAGCTTCACAGCGACATGTGTTGTTCCACAAGTAACCAACGGTGGCGCTGCTTGTGGTGGATTATCGCAGATAGCCATGCCTGTCACGTTCTCCTGCCGCAGACGGTCAAAATAATGCAGTTTCAGTGGGTGGAAATCATTTCCATCTCCAGTCTGAGGGACAGACATAAGTGTCATTAATTGTATGAGGCATCAAAAGAAACAGTCCAGTCATAACAGCATTTCATTTCAGAGCAAAGATGGAAAGTAAACTGAACACAAAAAAAGCACAAGGTTTAATACAAACAGAGAAGAAACGTTTGCATCTTATGCACAATAGAAAATATATGTTAACAAAGCCTGAAACACTGAATAAAACATTTGTAAGTTGTTGAGATTTTTCTAATCTCAGATTAGTCTAAGGCTTTTCATAAGAAGTTTTAAGATTAAGACAAAATACGGAATATCAGCACCCTGAAGCTTCACTAGTCTCACGTCATTCATTTCCCAAAAACATGCAGGAAAGCACCTAATAACATACCACTAATACCAGGAATAACATGGTTAGATGGAGATAAAGAATCTGTACTCATTAGTTTGGACAAAGAGTTAAATATTTTACCTGAACTGCTGTGTAGCAGCCAGTATAGGGAAGCTTCATCAGTAACCACCACCTATAAATCTGAACTGAACTGTCACACCTGTCTGGCAGCGACAACAAACGTGACCCATCTGTAGGAAAGGTTTGGAGAAACATTAGGTTTCTGACATGAGATCTCTTCCCATTTTTTTGAAGCCACAAAGACACTGCAGGCGGTTGAATCAAACATACCTTCCAGATGCAGATTTGTGTATCGGATGAGTGAAAAGCGCAGGAAAAGAGTTCCGTTACTGCAGCGATACTGTGGCTGGTTGAAATCTGATGTCTCTGGGCCATTTCCACTCCCTTTAACGAGAGATCAAGTGTCAGGTTAAAGTGATATATACATATATTTATATTTATATTTATATTTATATAAAGTTTCACCTTGCATGAAATTCCAAACCGGCGCTGGGAAACTTCGCTCTGTCCCCTTTTCTGGAGCCACCTCTAACCTCTGCTCGTTGCCGTCGTAACGCTCGTCCTGGTCGGCCAGACGTCCGTGTGCGTACCGTTGGGTCTCTGTGTTGTTGAGCTGGGCTAGAGTTAAACCGATCCAAACCCAAGCCATCAGTGCGGACGCCATGGCAGCGCTCCGGTCCACTCAGCGCCGTCAGACGAGACCAGTGACGCGGACTGGGAAACTGGAGGCTCTGCGCACCTGCGCAATAAGGTTAATCAGCTTGATTAGATCCAGAGGCGGCACAGGTGCGTTTTCACCATAGACTGTATAAGACGTGGACGTAGCACCTGTGACGTCACCCATTGATTTCGGGGAGTCGGTTTTGTGACCAAACCATGGGCATTTGAGCTGCGCCATCTTGGATTTTAGTGGGAGTGTACTTTCCATATTTGGCGAAGAGGCGGTTACTCTACGGGTCAGCCGGACGAGAACCGGGCCACTTAGCTTGGAGCAACAGAGCCAGCCTAAGGCTAATCAGCAAATCAGCTAGGCTAACAAGCTAAGCGGAAGCTACACGCAGCTACATCCACCAGACGACGGTCCCCGAGTCCGACCCGGCTAGCTCGACCCCGTGTAATCGCGACACACAGCATACAACAGAAATCATAATGTTGCTGCTGTGTTTTAAACATGACTGTTTCAGATAGAGGGGTTTTAGGTGGAGCTGCAGGGTTTGGTGGAGTTGTGGGGGGAAATTTATTTCTAGTCTATAATTTAACTGTGAAACAATCATTATTTCATATTGATAAAATATATTAAAAAGTTAAACATTGTTATTGTTATTATTATTGTCATTATTATTAATGATAACGATACAAATAATGATGAAAATAATATATTAAAATGTTTAATATTTAATATTTACCGGTTTTCACCGCTGCCTTCCCCCACTATCCACTTACAGTTACAACAGCCGCTTACAGACGGAGCTGCTGTGTTCATGTAATGTCGGACTTTTTAAACAGAAAAATGAGACGAAATAAAATTGTAGCCTAGTATTCCCGCAATAAACGGACTCTGAGAGCACGGAACACCGCAGCAGCGTTCCTAACATTATCCGCTCCGATCCTCTTATCTGTATCAGCAGCGACCATATATCTGCAATTAAGTCATAAGCCAGCGACAAAATATGCCGGTACTGTGAGGCTCACAACCCTCATTAATGTACTACACCAGAATTGACTTATGGAAATGTGAACATATTGAATTATTGCCCTAAAGAAAAAGAAATATAAAAAAATAAATAAATGTAAAAGTACAGAAACAAACTGCCTTATTTATCGATATTTTATTATACTATCAATACTTTTTGTATTCCTGGATTTAATAAAAATTTTTATCTTCAAGTCCTTTACATCGTTGTTGAGGACGCACTCAATGTAGTAGAGGAGATGCCCATAGTGGTGGAAACGGCACCGCTGGTTGTGGATAAGCCAACACTCGTAGAGTAGGAGGTGCCAACTGCAGTAGTGGAAGAGCCACCAGGTGCAGTGGAAGAGAAGCTCACTGTCGTTGGAACAGAACTCATCATAGCAGTGGTGGTAGTGGCTGATGCAGTAGCAGTGGTGGTGGTGGCTGACGTTATGGCAGGACCGGTGGTGGTGGTAGGCGATGTTGTGGCAGGAGCTTTAGTGGTGGTGGTGGTGGCCGGCGTCAAAGCAGTGGGAGTAGTAGGCAATGTCGTGGAAGAAGCGGCAGTGACAGTTCTGGCCTGTGTCGAAGCAGTGGTGGTGGTAGCTGATATCATGGCAGGAGCTGCAGCGCTGGTGGTGTCCAGTGTTGAAGCAGTGGTGGTGGTAACTGACGTTATGGCATGAGTGGTAGTGGTGGTAGCTGACGTCATGGCAAGAGTGGTGGTGGTAGAAGCCTCAGAAATGGTGCTTGCAGGAGCAGCAGAGACACTTATGGCTATAGTGGCAGGAGAAGCAGTGGTGGTAGTAGGCTCAAAGGTGGTGCTTGCAGGAGCATCAGAGGTACTTGTCGTTGTTGAGGCAAGAGCAGCAGTGGAAATGGTGGTGGTTGTGGTGGCAGTTGGCTCAGGGGTGGTGGTTGCAGGAGCAGCGGAGGTCCTTGTGGTTGTTGTGGCAGGAATGGTGGTGGTGGTAGGCGATGTTATGATAGGAATAGCAGTAGTAGTGGTGGC
This sequence comes from Toxotes jaculatrix, assembly GCF_017976425.1. Taxonomy (NCBI): domain Eukaryota; kingdom Metazoa; phylum Chordata; class Actinopteri; family Toxotidae; genus Toxotes; species Toxotes jaculatrix. Next base: position 5,625,306 of record NC_054408.1, on the reverse strand, counting down.
CGGCATGGAAGCAATGGTGTTGGTAGTCAATGTCGTGGCAGGAGCTTCAGTGGTGGTGGTGGCCGGCGTCGAGGCAGTGGTGGTGGTAGCCGATGTCGTAGCAGGAGCAGTGGTGGTGGTTGAAGGAGCAGCAGGGGTACTTGTGGCTGTTGTGGCAGGAATGGTGGTGGTGGTCAGTGCTGTTGTGGTAGGAGCAGCAGTGGTAGTCGTGGCCGGCGTTGTAGCAGTGGTGGTTGAAGCTGATGTCAAGGCAGGAGTGGTGGTGGACAATGTCGTGGCAGGAGCTGCAATGGTAGTGGTGGCCAGCGTCGAAGCAGTGGTGGTTGTAGCCAATGTCGTGGCAGGAGCAGCGGTGGTGGAAGTAGGCTCAGAGGTGGTGGTTGCAGGAGCAGCGGAGGTACTTATGGTTGTTGTGGCAGGAATGGTAGTGGTGGTTGGCGATATTGTGGTAGGAGCGGCACTAGTAGTAATGGCCGGCGTCGAAGCAATGGTGGTGGTAGTCAATGTCGTAACAGGAGCTGCAGTGGGGGTGATGGCCGGCCTTGTAGCAGTGGTGGTGGTAGCAGGCTCAGAGATACTTGTGGCTGTTGTGGCAGGAGCAGCAGTGGTGGTTGCAGGAGAAGCGGAGGTACTTGCAGTTGTTGTGGCAGGGATGGTGGTGGCGGTAGGCGACGTTGTGGTAGGAGCAGCAGTAGTAGTGGTGACCAACGTCGTAGCAGTGGTGGATGTAGCGGAAGTCAAGGCAGGAGTGGTTATGGTGGTAGTAGATGATGTCGTTTTAGGAGTGGTAGTGGTAGTGGTGGCCGGCGTCAAAGTAGTGGTGGTGGTAGTAAGCTCAGAGACACTTGTGGCTGTTGTGGCAGGAGAAGCAGATGTGGTAGTAGGCTCAGAGGTTGTGGTTGCAGGAGCAGCGGAGATACTTGCTGTTGTTGTGGCAGGGATGGAGGTGGTGGTAGGCGAAGTAGTGGTAGGAGAAGCAGTAGTGGTGGTGACCAACGTCGTAGCAGTGGTGGATGAAGCTGACATCAAGGCAGAAGTGGTGGTGGTGGTAGTAGGTGATGTCATGGCAGGAGCAGCGGTGGTGGTAGTAGGCTCAGAGGTGGTGGTTGCAGGAGCAGCGGAGGTACTTGTGGTTGTTGTGGCAGGAATGGTGGTGGTGGTTGGCGATGCTGTGGTAGGAGCGGCACTAGTGGTGGCCAGTGTCGAAGCAGTGGTGGTAGTAGCCAATGTCATGGCAGGAGCTGCAGTGGTGGTGGTGGTGGCCGGCGTTGTAGCAGTGGTGGTGGTAGCTGATGTCATGGCAAGAGTGGTGGTGGTAGTAGGCTCAGAGATACTTGTGGCTGTTGTGGCAGGAGCAGCAGTGGTGGTAGTAGGCTCAGAGATGGTGGTTGCAGGAGCAGCGGAGGTACTTGCAGTTGTTGTGGCAGGGATGGTGGTGGCGGTAGGCGATGTTGTGGTAGGAGCAGCAGTAGTAGTGGTGACCAACGTCGTAGCAGTGGTGGATGTAGCGGACGTCAAGGCAGGAGTGGTTATGGTGGTAGTAGGTGATGTCGTTTTAGGAGCGGCAGTGGTGGCCGGCGTCAAAGTAGTGGTGGTGGTAGCTGATGTCATGGCAAGAGTGGTGGTGGTAGTAGGCTCAGAGATACTTGTGGCTGTTGTGGCAGGAGCAGCAGATGTGGTAGTAGGCTCAGAGGTGGTGGTTGCAGGAGCAGCGGAGATACTTGCTGTTGTTGTGGCAGGGATGGAGGTGGTGGTAGGCGAAGTAGTGGTAGGAGAAGCAGTAGTGGTGGTTACCAACGTCACAGCAGTGGTGGATGGAGCTGACGTCAAGGCAGGAGTGGTGGTGGTGGTAGTAGGTGATGTCATGACAGGAGCAGCGGTGGTGGTAGTAGGCTCAGAGGTGGTGGTTGCAGGAGCAGCGGAGGTACTTGTGGTTGTTGTGGCAGGAATGGTAGTGGTGGTTGGCAATGTTGTAGTAGGAGCGGCACTAGTACTGGTGGCCAGTGTCAAAGCAGTGGTGGTGGTAGCCAATGTCATGGCAGGAGCTGCAGTGGTGGTGGTGGCCGGCCTTGTAGCAGTGGTGGTGGTAGCTGATGTCATGGCAAGAGTGGTGGTGGTAGTAGGCTCAGAGATACTTGTGGCTGTTGTGGCAGGAGCAGCAGTGGTGGTAGTAGGCTCAGAGATGGTGGTTGCAGGAGCAGCGGAGGTACTTGCAGTTGTTGTGGCAGGGATGGTGGTGGCGGTAGGCGATGTTGTGGTAGCGGCAGGCGATGTTGTGGTAGGAGCAGCAGTAGTAGTGGTGGATGTAGCAGACGTCAAGGAATGAGTGGTTATGGTGGTAGTAGGTGATGTCGTTTTAGGAGCGGCAGTGGTAGTGGTGGCCGGCGTCAAAGTAGTGGTGGTGGTAGCTGATGTCATGGCAAGAGTGGTGGTGGTAGTAGGCTCAGAGATACTTGTGGCTGTTGTGGCAAGAGCAACAGATGTGGTAGTAGGCTCAGAGGTGGTGGTTGCAGGAGCAGCGGAGATACTTGCTGTTGTTGTGGCAGGGATGGAGGTGGTGGTAGGCAAAGTAGTGGTAAGAGAAGCAGTAGTGGTGGTTACCAACGTCATAGCAGTGGTGGATGGAGCTGAAGTCAAGGCAGGACTGGTGGTGGTGGTAGTAGGTGATGTCGTGGCAGGAGCAGCGGTGGTGGTAGTAGGCTCAGAGGTGGTGGTTGCAGGAGCAGCGGAGATACTTGCTGTTGTTGTGGCAGGGATGGAGGTGGTGGTGGGCAAAGTAGTGGTAGGAGAAGCAGTAGTGGTGGTGACCAACATCGTAGCAGTGGTGGATGGAGCTGACGTCAAGGCAGGAGTGGTGGTGGTGGTAGTAGGCGATGTCGTGGCAGGAGCTGCAGTGGTAGTGGTGGCCGGCGTCAAAGCAGTGGTGGTTGTAGCCGATGTCGTTGCAGGAGCAGCGGAGGTACTTGTGGTTGTTGTGGCAGGAATGGTAGTGGTGGTTGGCGATGTTGTGATAGGAGTGGCACTAGTAGTGGCGGCCAGTGTCGAAGCAGTGGTGGTGGTAGCCGATGTCATGGCAGGAGCTGCAGAGGTGGTGGTGGCCAGCGTTGTAGCAGCGGTGGTGGTAGCTGATGTCATGGCAGGAGCTGCAGTGGTGGTGGTGGCCGGCGTTGTAGCAGCGGTGGTGGTAGCTGATGTCATGGCAAGAGTGGTGGTGGTAGTAGGCTCAGAGATACTTGTGGCTGTTGTGGCAGGAGCAGCAGTGGTGGTAGTAGGCTCAGAGGTGGTGGTTGCAGGAGCAGCGGAGGTACGTGCAGTTGTTGTGGCAGGGATGGAGGTGGTGGTAGGCGAAGTAGTGGTAGGAGAAGCAGTAGTGGTGGTTACCAACGTCATAGCAGTGGTGGATGGAGCTGACGTCAAGGCAGGAGTGGTGGTGGTGGTAGTAGGTGATGTCATGACAGGAGCAGCGGTGGTGGTAGTAGGCTCAGAGGTGGTGGTTGCAGGAGCAGCGGAGGTACTTGTGGTTGTTGTGGCAGGAATGGTGGTGGTGGTTGGCGATGCTGTGGTAGGAGCGGCACTAGTGGTGGCCAGTGTCGAAGCAGTGGTGGTAGTAACCAATGTCATGGCAGGAGCTGCAGTGGTGGTGGTGGTGGCCGGCGTTGTAGCAGTGGTGGTGGTAGCTGATGTCATGGCAAGAGTGGTGGTGGTAGTAGGCTCAGAGATACTTGTGGCTGTTGTGGCAGGAGCAGCAGTGGTGGTAGTAGGCTCAGAGATGGTGGTTGCAGGAGCAGCGGAGGTACTTGCAGTTGTTGTGGTAGGGATGGTGGTGGCGGTAGGCGATGTTGTGGTAGGAGCAGCAGTAGTAGTGGTGACCCACGTCGTAGCAGTGGTGGATGTAGCGGACGTCAAGGCAGGAGTGGTTATGGTGGTAGTAGGTGATGTCGTTTTAGGAGCGGCAGTGGTGGCCGGCGTCAAAGTAGTGGTGGTGGTAGCTGATGTCATGGCAAGAGTGGTGGTGGTAGTAGGCTCAGAGATACTTGTGGCTGTTGTGGCAGGAGCAGCAGATGTGGTAGTAGGCTCAGAGGTGGTGGTTGCAGGAGCAGCGGAGATACTTGCTGTTGTTGTGGCAGGGATGGAGGTGGTGGTAGGCGAAGTAGTGGTAGGACAAGCAGTAGTGGTGGTTACCAACGTCACAGCAGTGGTGGATGGAGCTGACGTCAAGGCAGGAGTGGTGGTGGTGGTAGTAGGTGATGTCATGACAGGAGCAGCGGTGGTGGTAGTAGGCTCAGAGGTGGTGGTTGCAGGAGCAGCGGAGGTACTTGTGGTTGTTGTGGCAGGAATGGTAGTGGTGGTTGGCAATGTTGTGGTAGGAGCGGCACTAGTACTGGTGGCCAGTGTCAAAGCAGTGGTGGTGGTAGCCAATGTCATAGCAGGAGCTGCAGTGGTGGTGGTGGCCAGCCTTGTAGCAGTGGTGGTGGTAGCTGATGTCATGGCAAGAGTGGTGGTGGTAGTAGGCTCAGAGATACTTGTGGCTGTTGTGGCAGGAGCAGCAGTGGTGGTAGTAGGCTCAGAGATGGTGGTTGCAGGAGCAGCGGAGGTACTTGCAGTTGTTGTGGCAGGGATGGTGGTGGCGGTAGACGATGTTGTGGTAGCGGTAGGCGATGTTGTGGTAGGAGCAGCAGTAGTAGTGGTGGATGTAGCAGACGTCAAGGAATGAGTGGTTATGGTGGTAGTAGGTGATGTCGTATTAGGAGCGGCAGTGGTAGTGGTGGCCGGCGTCAAAGTAGTGGTGGTGGTAGCTGATGTCATGGCAAGAGTGGTGGTGGTAGTAGGCTCAGAGATACTTGTGGCTGTTGTGGCAGGAGCAGCAGATGTGGTAGTAGGCTCAGAGGTGGTGGTTGCAGGAGCAGCGGAGATACTTGCTGTTGTTGTGGCAGGGATGGAGGTGGTGGTAGGCAAAGTAGTGGTAAGAGAAGCAGTAGTGGTGGTTACCAACGTCATAGCAGTGGTGGATGGAGCTGAAGTCAAGGCAGGACTGGTGGTGGTGGTAGTAGGTGATGTCGTGGCAGGAGCAGCGGTGGTGGTAGTAGGCTCAGAGGTGGTGGTTGCAGGAGCAGCGGAGATACTTGCTGTTGTTGTGGCAGGGATGGAGGTGGTGGTGGGCAAAGTAGTGGTAGGAGAAGCAGTAGTGGTGGTGACCAACATCGTAGCAGTGGTGGATGGAGCTGACGTCAAGGCAGGAGTGGTGGTGGTGGTAGTAGGCGATGTCGTGGCAGGAGCTGCAGTGGTAGTGGTGGCCGGCGTCAAAGCAGTTTTGGTTGTAGCCGATGTCGTTGCAGGAGCAGCGGAGGTACTTGTGGTTGTTGTGGCAGGAATGGTAGTGGTGGTTGGCGATGTTGTGATAGGAATGGCACTAGTAGTGGTGGCCAGTGTCGAAGCAGTGGTGGTGGTAGCCGATGTCATGGCAGGAGCTGCAGAGGTGGTGGTGGCCGGCGTTGTAGCAGCGGTGGTGGTAGCTGATGTCGTGGCAGGAGCTGCAGTGGTGGTGGTGGCCGGCGTTGTAGCAGCGGTGGTGGTAGCTGATGTCATGGCAAGAGTGGTGGTGGTAGTAGGCTCAGAGATACTTGTGGCTGTTGTGGCAGGAGCAGCAGTGGTGGTAGTAGGCTCAGAGGTGGTGGTTGCAGGAGCAGCGGAGGTACGTGCAGTTGTTGTGGCAGGGATGGAGGTGGTGGTAGGCGAAGTATTGGTAGGAGAAGCAGTAGTGGTGGTTACCAACGTCATAGCAGTGGTGGATGGAGCTGACGTCAAGGCAGGAGTGGTGGTGGTGGTAGTAGGTGATGTCATGACAGGAGCAGCGGTGGTGGTAGTAGGTGATGTCATGACAGGAGCAGCGGTGGTGGTAGTAGGCTCAGAGGTGGTGGTTGCAGGAGCAGCGGAGGTACTTGTGGTTGTTGTGGCAGGAATGGTAGTGGTGGTTGGCAATGTTGTGGTAGGAGCGGCACTAGTACTGGTGGCCAGTGTCAAAGCAGTGGTGGTGGTAGCCAATGTCATGGCAGGAGCTGCAGTGGTGGTGGTGGCCGGCCTTGTAGCAGTGGTGGTGGTAGCTGATGTCATGGCAAGAGTGGTGGTGGTAGTAGGCTCAGAGATACTTGTGGCTGTTGTGGCAGGAGCAGCAGTGGTGGTAGTAGGCTCAGAGATGGTGGTTGCAGGAGCAGCGGAGGTACTTGCAGTTGTTGTGGCAGGGATGGTGGTGGCGGTAGGCGATGTTGTGGTAGCGGTAGGCGATGTTGTGGTAGGAGCAGCAGTAGTAGTGGTGGATGTAGCGGACGTCAAGGAATGAGTGGTTATGGTGGTAGTAGGTGATGTCGTTTTAGGAGCGGCAGTGGTAGTGGTGGCCGGCGTCAAAGTAGTGGTGGTGGTAGCTGATGTCATGGCAAGAGTGGTGGTGGTAGTAGGCTCAGAGATACTTGTGGCTGTTGTGGCAGGAGCAACAGATGTGGTAGTAGGCTCAGAGGTGGTGGTTGCAGGAGCAGCGGAGATACTTGCTGTTGTTGTGGCAGGGATGGAGGTGGTGGTAGGCAAAGTAGTGGTAAGAGAAGCAGTAGTGGTGGTTACCAACGTCATAGCAGTGGTGGATGGAGCTGAAGTCAAGGCAGGACTGGTGGTGGTGGTAGTAGGCGATGTCGTGGCAGGAGCTGCAGTGGTAGTGGTGGCCGGCGTCAAAGCAGTGGTGGTTGTAGCCGATGTCGTTGCAGGAGCAGCGGAGGTACTTGTGGTTGTTGTGGCAGGAATGGTAGTGGTGGTTGGCGATGTTGTGATAGGAGTGGCACTAGTAGTGGTGGCCAGTGTCGAAGCAGTGGTGGTGGTAGCCGATGTCATGGCAGGAGCTGCAGAGGTGGTGGTGGCCGGCGTTGTAGCAGCAGTGGTGGTAGCTGATGTCGTGGCAGGAGCTGCAGTGGTGGTGGTGGTGGCCGGCGTTGTAGCAGCGGTGGTGGTAGCTGATGTCATGGCAAGAGTGGTGGTGGTAATAGGCTCAGAGATACTTGTGGCTGTTGTGGCAGGAGCAGCAGTGGTGGTAGTAGGCTCAGAGGTGGTGGCTGCAGGAGCAGCGGAGGTACGTGCAGTTGTTGTGGCAGGGATGGTGGTAGCGGTAGGCGATGTTGCGGTAGGAGCAGCAGTAGTAGTGGTGACCAACGTCGTAGCAGTGGTGGATGGAGCTGACGTCAAGGCAGGAGTGGTGGTGGTGGTAGTAGGCGATGTCGTGGCAGGAGCTGCAGTGGTAGTGGTGGCCGGCGTCAAAGTAGTGGTGGTTGTAGCTGATGTCGTTGCAGGAGCAGCGGAGGTACTTGTGGTTGTTGTGGCAGGAATGGTAGTGGTGGTTGGCGATGTTGTGATAGGAGTGGCACTAGTAGTGGTGGCCAGTGTCGAAGCAGTGGTGGTGGTAGCCGATGTCATGGCAGGAGCTGCAGAGGTGGTGGTGGCCGGCGTTGTAGCAGCGGTGGTGGTAGCTGATGTCGTGGCAGGAGCTGCAGTGGTGGTGGTGGCCGGCGTTGTAGCAGCGGTGGTGGTAGCTGATGTCATGGCAAGAGTGGTGGTGGTAGTAGGCTCAGAGATACTTGTTGCTGTTGTGGCAGGAGCAGCAGTGGTGGTAGTAGGCTCAGAGGTGGTGGTTGCAGGAGCAGCGGAGGTACGTGCAGTTGTTGTGGCAGGGATGGTGGTAGCGGTAGGTGATGTTGCGGTAGGAGCAGCAGTAGTAGTGGTGACCAACGTCGTAGCAGTGGTGGATGTAGCGGACGTCAAGGCAGTAGTGGTTGTGGTGGTAGTAGGTGATGTCGTGACAGGAGCTGCAGTGGGGGTGGTGGCCGGCGTTGTAGCAGTGGTAGTGGTAGCTGAAGTCATGGCAGGAGCAGTGGTGGTGGAAGTAGGCTCAGAGGAGGTGGTTGCAGGAGCAGCGGAGGTACTTGTGGTTGTTGTGGCAGGAATGGTAGTGGTGGTTGGCGATGTTGTGGTAAAAGCGGCACTAGTAGTAGTGGCCGGCGTCGAAGCAGTGGTGGTGGTAGCCAATGTCGTGACAGGAGCTGCAGTGGTAGTGGTTGCCAGTGTCAAAGATGTGGTGGTAGTCGATGTTGTGGCAAGAGCTGCAATGGTGGTAGTCGCTGTTGTGGCAGAAGCAGCAGAGATGGTTGTAGTTGTCGTGGCAGGACCAGCGGTGGTGGTGGTCGTTGTCGTGGTAGGAGCAGCAGAGGTGGTGGTGGCTGTTGTGGCAGGAGCAATGGTGGTCGTTGTTGTGGTAGGAGCAGCGGAGATGGTGGTGGCCGTTGTTGCAGGAGCAGCAGTGGTGGTGGTGGTCGTCGTGGCAGGAGCAGTGGAGGTGGTGGTGGCCGTTGTGGCAGGAACAGTGGTGGTGGTGGTCGTCGTTGTGGTAGGAGCAGCGGAGGTGGTGGTGGCTGTAGTGGCAGGAGCAGCGGAGGTAGTTGTGGTTGTTGTTGCAGGAACAGCAGCGGTGGTGGTCGTCGTGACAGGAGCAGCGCTGGTAGTGGTGGCTGTCGTAGCAGGAGCAGCGGAGGTGGTCGTGGCAGGAGCAGCGGAGGTGGTCGTGGCAGGAGCAGCAGCAATGGTTGTAGGTGTCGTAGCAGGACCGGCGGTGGTGGTGATCGTTGTCGTGGTAGGAGCAGCAGAGGTGGTGGTGGCCGTTGTGGCAGGAGCAATGGTGGTGGTCGTTGTGGTAGGAGCAGCGGAGGTGGTGGTGGCCGTTGTGGCAGGAGCAATGGTGGTGGTCGTTGTGGTAGGACCAGCGGAGATGGTGGTGGCCATTGTGGCAGGAGAAGCGGAGGTGGTGGTGGCCGTTGTGGCAGGAGCAGCGGAGGTAGTTGTGGTTGTTGTTGCAGGAGCAGCGGTGGTGGTTGTCGTCGTGGCAGGAGCAGTGGAGGTGGTGGCCGTTGTGGCAGGAGCAGCAGTGGTGGTAGTTGTCGTGGCAGGAGTAGCGCTGGTAGTTGTGGTTGTTGTTGCAGGAGCAGCAGAGGTGGTTGTGGTTGTTGTGGCAGGAGCAGCGGAGGTAGTTGTGGTTGTTGTTGCAGGACCAGCAGTGGTGGTGGTCGTTGTCATGGTAGGAGCAGCGGAGGTGGTGGTGGCTGTAGTGGCAGGAGCAGCGGAGGTAGTTGTGGTTGTTGTTGCAGGAACAGCTGTGGTGGTGGTCGTGGGAGGAGCATTGGTAGTGGTGGTGGTGGCCGTTGTGGCAGGAGCAGCAGCGGTGGTGGTCGTCGTGACAGGAGCAGCGCTGGTAGTGGTGGCTGTCGTAGCAGGAGCAGCGGAGGTGGTTGTGGAAGCAGTAGACCCTGGAATCTCTGTCTCTATTCCAGTGAATGGCACTTCAGGAATTGTTTCAAATCCCCACAAATCATAATAAATATCTTCATCAGTTTCCTCTGTTGTGGCTGTCGCTGTGTCTGTATCCGTTGGTGTCTGTGTTGTCTGTGTTTGTGGATTGAATGGTTCAACGGGAACATCATCAAAGCCCCAAAGGCTGAATAAATCTGGTTCCTGTGGAGCTTTCCTAACACGATGCCTTCCAACTTTTGGTAACGTTGGGAAACAAGCTGCCAGCGTTGCACACAGTCTCCCAGCAGTGTCAGTATAAACCAGTTCAAAGGCAGAATCCTGTGAACATTCTTAATATTAGTTTTCATGTTCAATGTTTCATGTATTTTAACAATAGTTTTTTATTTGTTTTGCACTTACTCTTTCTGGTAACTTAGATATATCCACAATTAATGCACTGGAGGTCTTCTGTTGTCTCACTGAGTATCCTTCGCTAGTGAAAAAATCTGCCAAAAAAGCAAATTCAAATCTCTTAGGTTTACTTTACAAGTGTGTGCACAAAATCAATCATAATTATGGTTCATGCAATTTAAACTTCTCCCCTATATATTAAAAAAAACTATTACATCAATTTTGATTTATCAGCTCCCTTTCTAACTGTTCTACTGAACTCAGCATTTTATCAATAGTCTGGATTAGGGCTTATCCCCCCAAATGCCACTCTATAATTACATTTTATGGCAATAATGTAGGAGGGCTGTGTGTGATGGCCTGTTAAGGAGCTGATTAATTACAACGCATGTTCCCAACTACCTGATCCTTACCAAGCTCTTTCACTTTTCTCAGTTCGGTTTTACGAGGCAGCTTCACAGCGACATGTGTTGTTCTACAAGTCACCAACGGTGCCGCTGCTTGTGGTGACATTACTGGATTATCGCAGATAGCCATGCCTGTCACGTTCTCCTGCCGCAGACGGTCAAAATAATGCAGTTTCAATGGGTGGAAATCATTTCCATCTCCAGTCTGAGGGACAGACAAAAGTGTCATTAATTGTATGAGGCATCAAAAGAAATAGTCCAGTCATAACAGCAGTTCATTTCAGAGCAAAGATGGAAAGTAAACTGAACACAAAAAAAAAAAAAAAAAATCCACAGACAGTGCAGACTCATTGCTTGAATTACTTGAACGTGACTGGTCAAGAGCAGCAGCACCTCCAGGTGACTTGGCCTGTAATATAAACCCCTTTCAGACATCACCTCAGTCCATAAATGTGCTGGTAATTTTGCATGTTAGCTTCATGTTTCAATAATGTCCAGAGTAACTTTTACATAAAAGTCACAAGAACTATCTTAATAGGTCAAACACAACTCTGAATTGAATTGTTAACAAAGCCTGAAACATTGAATAAAACATTTGTAAGGTGTTGAGATTTTTCTGATCTCAGATCAAACACTTTTCATAAGATGTTTTAAGAAAAAGACAAAATACAGAATATCAGCACCCTGAGGCTTCACTAGTCTCACGTCATTCATTCCCCAAAAACATGCAGGGAAAGGGGAAGCACCTAATAACATACCACTAATACCAGGAATAACATGGTTAGATGGAGATAAAGAATCTGTACTCATTAGTTTGGACAAAGAATTAAATATTTTACCTGAATTGCTGTGTAGCAGCCAGTATAGGGAAGCTTCACCAGTAACCACCACCTATAAATCTGGACTGAACTGTCACACCTGTCTGGCAGCGACAACAAACGTGACCCATCTGTGGGAAAGGTTTGGAGAAACATTAGGTTTCTGACAAGAGATCTCTTACAATTTTTGTGAAGCCACAAAGACACTGCAGGCTGTTGAATCAAACATACCTTCCAGATGCAGATTTGTGTATCGGATGAGTGAATACCGCAGGAAGAGAGTTCCATTACTGCAGCGATACTGTGGCTGGTTGAAATCTGATGTCCATGGACCATTTCCACTCCCTTGAATGAGAGAATTAAAAAAAAAAACATTAAAGTTAAAGTTAAAGTGAAAATGTGATATTTTTGGGGGAAAGAAGATTGAGCTTATTCGCTTTCTTTCAAAGAGTAAGGTTGTCTATAACAGATTCAACTATGGGCAAGAAAGTAAAAGAGTGGTATCTGAAAATGTTGAATCTTCCCTTAAAAGCAAACAACCACAGGCCTACTGTAAAGACAATGTTACCGAGTTTCCACTGATAAAGAAGCTTCACAGAGATGAAATTTCAATGCAACGCTTAGTGAGAATAAAAGGATGATTCAGATCTCTGTGTTAAGGTTCACTATGTGCATTTACACCATTGTTATGGTCCCTTATGAATATGAATAGCACAGGATTATATGATCTACATACAATTTTTTTTAAAGCCGAACGAGCAGCAAATTTTCACCTTGCAGGAAATTCCAAACCGGCGCTGGGAAACTTCGCTCTGTCCTCATTTCTGGTGCCGCCTCAAACCTCTGCTCGTTGCCGTCGTAACGCTCGTCCTGGTCGGCCAGACGTCCGTGTGCGTACCGTTGGGTCTCTGCGTTGTTGAGCTGGGCTAGAGTTAAACCGATCCAAACCCAAGCCATCAGTACGGACGCCATGGCAGCGCTCCGGTCCGCTCAGCTTCTCACCGACGTCAGACGAGACCAGTGATGCGGACTGAGAAACTGGAGGCTCTGCGCACCTGCGCAATAGGGTTAATCAGCTTAATTAGATCCAGAACCGGCACAGGTGCGTTTTCACGTGACGAGTGACGTGACGTTTGGGTAGTGGAAATATTTGTGATGGTCTTTCATCAGCAGAGGGTGCTGCTGTTTCCATAATGGAGACATGACCTCAGGAAGTAGCGCCAGTGGACATAATTCTGCAATTTTGCACTGATGCTGTCTGATAAATGATTGTATTTCTATTTACTAGGAACATAACACCTCCTCCTCCATGCTTCACGGTGGGAACCACACATGTAGAAACCATCTCCTCACTTTTTCTGCGTCTCACAAAGACACGACAGGTGGAACCAAAAATCTCAAATTTGGACTCATCAGACCAGAGTACAGATTTCCACTGGTCTAATGTCCATTCCTTGAATTCCTTGGCCCAAACAATTTTCTTTTTCTTGTTGTTCTTCCTCAGTAGTGGTTTCTTTGCAGCAATTCAACCATGAAGACCAGATTCACGCAGTCTCCTCTGAACAGTGTGTATCTGTAACTGTGTATCAACCCTACTTTTGCGAAACACAACCGCTGGTCTCAAACACATTAAGAAGGCAAGAAATTCAACAAATTAACTCTTGACAAGACACACCTGTTAACTGAAAACCATTCCAGGTGACTACCTCATGAAACTGATTGAGAGAATGCCAAGAGTGTGAAAAGTTGTCATGAAAGCGAAAGGTGGCTATTTCGAAGAATCTAAAAAATAAAACATATTCTGGTTGGTTTAACACTTTTTTGTTAACTACATAATTCCATATATGTTCCTTCATAGCTTTGATGTCTTCAGTATGAATCTACAATGTAGAAAGTAATAAAAATAAAAATAAAGAAAAACCACTGGATGAGAAGGTGTGTCCAAACTTTTGACTGGTACTGTATATAAATATGTGTGTGTGTGTGTTTGTGTGTGTCTGGCCAGACATTCATCCAACATTGAAAGGACATCACTTTGTGATTTCCCAACCAATTAAAGACAGGTTGGGACCACAGCCCTCATTAACATACGACACCAGAAATGATTTCATTAAACGTAAACATTTTGAAATATTGCCATAAAGAAACAAAAATACAGAAATAGAAATATAAAAACATATAAATGTAAAGGTAGAAAAATACAGAAACATACTGTCTTATTTATCAATATTTTATTATGCATTCAATAATTTCTGTATTCCAGGATTTAATAAAAATTTTCATCTTCCACTCATCTAAACTCAGTCTTTTATGTTGTTGTGGAAGACGCACTCAATGTAGTGGAGGAGGCACCGCCTGTCATGGTGGAAGAGACAGCCATTGTTGTTGAGGCAGCACTAATGGTGGAGGAGGCACTACTGGTTGTGGATGAGCCAGCACTCATAGAGGAGGAGGTGCCCGTTGCAGTGGTGGAAGAGCCACCAGGTGCAGTGGAGGAGACATCCGCTGTCGTTGAGGTAGCACTCGTTATGGCAGTGGTGGTGGTAGACGATGTCGTGGCAGGAGTGGCCGTGGTAGTGGTGGCCGACGTCGTAGCAGTGGTGGTGGTAGCTGACGTCATGGCAGGAGTGGTAGTGGTGGTCAGTGTCGAAGCAGTGGTGGTGGTAGTTGATGTTGTGGCAGGATCTGCAGTGGTGGTGGTAGCTGACATCGTGGCAGGAGCTGCAGTAGTGGTGGTGGTCGTGGTGGTAGTAGGCTCAGTGGTGGTGGTTGCAGGAGCAGCAGAGATACTTGTGGTTGTTGTGGCAGGAGCAGCAGTGGTAATGGGGGTGGTTGGGGTGGTAGTAGGCTCAGAGGTGGTGGTTGCAGGAGCAGTGGAAGTACTTGTGGTTGTTGTGGCAGGAGCAGCAGAGGTGGTTGTGGATGTTGTGGCAGAACCAGCGGTGGTGGTGGTCGTTGTTGTGGTAGGAGCAGCAGAGGTGGTGGCCGTTGTGGCAGGAGCAGCAGAGGTGGTGGTGATCGTTGTGGCAGGACCAGCGGTGGTGGTGGTCGTTGTCGTGGTAGGAGCAGCGGAGGTGGTGGTGGCCGTTGTGGCGGGAGCAGCGGTGGTGGTGGTCGTTGTCGTGGTAGGAGCAGCGGAGGTGGTGATGGCCGTTGTGGCGGGAGCAGTGGAGGTGGTTGTGGATGTTGTGGCAGAACCAGCGGTGGTGGTGGTCGTTGTCGTGGTAGGAGCAGCGGAGGTGGTGGCCGTTGTGGCAGGAGCAACGGAGGTGGTTGTGGTTGTTGTGGCAGGACCAGCGGTGGTGGTGGTCGTTGTCGTGGTAGGAGCAGCAGAGGTGGTGGTGGCTGTTGTGGCAGGAGCAGCGGTGGTGGTGGTCGTTGTTGTGGTAGGAGCAGCAGAGGTGGTGGTGGTGGTCGTCGTGGCAGGAGCAGTGGAGGTGGTGGAGGTGGCCGTTGTGGCAGGAGCAGCAGTGGTGGTGGTCGTTGTGGCAGGAGCAGCGCTGGTAGTGGTGGCCGTCGTGGCAGGAGCAGCAGTGGTGGTGGTGGTTGTCGTGCCAGGCCCAGCGGTGGTAGAAGGCATTGTGGTTTCCATCACTGATGTGGCCGGAGCAGATGTGGTGGTTGAGGTTGTGGAAGCAGTAGACCCTGGAATCTCTGTGTCTATTCCTGTGAATGGCACTTCAGGAATTGTTTCAAATCCCCACAATTCATAAATATCTTCATCAGTTTCCTCTGTTGTGGCTGTTGTGTCTGTATCTGTTGGTGTCTGCGTTGTCTGTGTTTGTGGATTGAATGGTCCAACAGGAATGTCATAAAATTCCCAAAATTCATAAAATCCTTCATCATTAGTTTCCTGTATTATAGCTGTGGCTGAACTGGCTGTGTCTGTGGCTGAGCTGGCTGTCGTCTGTGTTGTTGTCTGTATCATTTGTGGATTGAATGGTTCAACAGGAACATCATCAAAGCCCCAAAGGTTGAATAAATCTGGTTCCTGTGGAGCTTTCCTAACACGATGCCTTCCAACTTTTGGTAACGTTGGGGAACAAGCTGCCAACGTTGCACACAGTCTCCCAGCAGTGTCAGTATAAACCAGTTCAAATGCTGAATCCTGTGAACATTCTTCATATTAGTTTTCATGTTCAATATTTCATGTATTTTAACAATAGTTTTTCATTTGTTTTGCACTTACTCTGTCTGGTAACTTAGATATATCCACAATTAATGCACTGGAGGTCTTCTGTTGTCTCACTGAGTATCCTTCGCTGGTGAAAAAATCTGCCAAAAAAGCAAATTCAAATCTCTTAGGTTTACTTTACAAGTGTGCGCGCAAAATCAATCATAATTATGCAATTTAAACTTCTCCGCTATAAATTAAAAACAATCTAGTACATCAATTTTTCCAAACAAGTTATTGATTTATCAGCTCCCTTTCTAACTTTTCTACTGAACTCAGCATTTTATCAATAGTCTGGATTAGGGCTTATCACTCCAAATGCCACTCTATAATTACATTTTATGGCAATAATGTAGGAGAGCTGTGTGTGATGGCCTGTTAAGGAGCTGATTAATTACAACGCATGTTCCCAACTACCTGATCCTTACCGAGCTCTTTCACCTTCCTCAGTTTGGTTTCACGAGGCAGCTTCACAGCGACATGTGTTGTTCTACAAGTGACCAACGGTGACGCTGCTTGTGGTGACATTTCTGGATTATCGCAGATAGCCATGCCTGTAACGTTTTCCTGCCGCAGACGGTCAAAATAATGCAGTTTCAATGGGTGGAAATCATTTCCATCTCCAGTCTGAGGGACAGACAAAAGTGTCATTAATTGTGTGAGGCATCAAAAGAAACAGTCCAGTCATAACAGCATTTCATTTCAGAGCAAAGATGGACAGTAAACTGACCACAAAAAAAAAAAAAAAAAAAATTAAAAAAAAAAATCCATAGGCAGTGCAGACTCATTGCTTGAATTACTTGAACGTGACTGGTCAAGGGCAGCAGCACCTCCAGGTGACTTGGCCTGTAATATAAACCCCTTTCAGACATCACCTCAGTCCATAAATGCGCTGGTAATTTTGCATGTTAGCTTCCTGTTTCAATAATGTCCAGAGTAACTTTTACACAAAAGTCCCAAGAACTATCTTAATAGGTCAAACACAACTCTGAATTGAACGTTGTGGCATTAACACAAGGCCACAGCTGCACAAGGTTTAATACAAACAGAGAAGAAACGTTTGCATCTTATGCACAATAGAAAATATATGTTAACAAAGCCTGAAACACTGAATAAAACATTTGTAAGGTGCTGAGATTTTTCTGATCTCAGATCAGTCTAACACTTTTCGTAAGATGTTTTCAGAATAAAACAAAATACAGAATATCAGCACCTTGAGGCTTCACTAGTCTCACATCATTCATTTCCCAAAAACATGCAGGAAAAGGGAAAGCACCTAATAACATACCACTAATATCAGGAATAACATGGTTAGATGGAGATAAAGAATCTGTACTCATTAGTTTGGACAAAGAATTAAATATTTTACCTGAACTGCTGTGTAGCAGCCAGTATAGGGAAGCTTCACCAGTAACCACCACCTATAAATCTGAACTGAACTGTCACACCTGTCTGGCAGCGACAACAAACTTGACCCATCTGTGGGAAAGGTTTGGAGAAACATTAGGTTTCTGACAAGAGATCTCTTCCAATTTTTGTGAAGCCACAAAGACACTGCAGGCTGTTGAATCAAACATACCTTCCAGATGCAGATTTGTGTATCGGATGAGTGAAAAGCGCAGGAAAAGAGTTCCGTTACTGCAGCGATACTGTGGCTGGTTGAAATCTGATGTCTCTGGGCCATTTCCACTCCCTTTAACGAGAGATTAAAAATTATGTCCCAGGTTAAAGTGAAAATGTGATATTTTTGGGCAAAGAAGATTGAGCTTATTCGCTTTCTTTCAAAGAGTAAGGTTGTCTGTAACAGATTCAACTATGGGCAAGAAAGTTAAAGAGTAGTATCTGAAAATGTTGAATCTTTCCTTAAAAATTTTTAACAAATTTATCCCCTGATAAAGAAGCTTCACAAAGAAGACAGAATGAAACATGCAATGAGGAGAAAATTCACTGCAACGCTTCCTGAGAATAAAAGGATGATTCAGATCAGTGTCTTAATTAAGGTTCGCTATGTGCATTTCCACCTCTATTTTTATGGTCACTTATGAATATAAATAGCACAGGATTATATATACATATTTTTTAAGGTGAATGAGCAGCAAATTTTCACCTTGCAGGAAATTCCAAACCGGCGCTGGGAAACTTCGCTCTGTCCCCTTTTCTGGAGCCGCCTCAAACCTCTGCTCGTTGCCGTCGTAACGCTCGTCCTGGTCGGCCAGACGTCCGTGTGCGTACCGTTGGGTCTCTGCGTTGTTGAGCTGGGCTAGAGTTAAACCGATCCAAACCCAAGCCATCAGTGCGGACGCCATGGCAGCGCTCCGGTCCACTCAGCTTCTCACCGCCGCCAGACGAGACCAGTGATGCGGACTGGGAAAGTGGACGCTCTACGAACGTGCGCCGTAAGGTTAATCAGCTTGATGAGATCCAGAGGCGGCACAGGTGCGTTTTCACGTGACGAGTGATGTGACGTTTGGGTAGTGGAAATATTTGTGATGGTCTTTCATCAGCAGAGGGCGCTGCTGTTTCCATAGTGGAAACATGACCTCAGAAAGTATCGCCAGTGGACATAATTCTATGCATTGTACTTTGTACCGTGTACTGCACATCTATTTTACCTATTGTCACTTGCAATAATTATATTCATGAGTGCGGAAGATCTCTCTCTGATTAATACGCATTTCAAAGTTGCCTCTACATCAGGGGTGCCCAAACTGTTCCACAAAGGGCCAGTGTGGCTGCAGGTTTTTGTTGCATCCAAGCAGCAGCACACCAGACTTGACTCATTTAATCAACTGATCTCAGTCTTCAGACAGTTAATTGGTCACACTGTGTGCTCTTCATTGGTTGGAACAAAAACCTGCAGCCACACTGGCCCTTTGTGGAACAGTTTGGACACCCCTGCTCTACATTGTGCACTGAAGCTGTCTGAAAAATGAATTTATTTCTATTTACTAAAAAAATAATTAGAAAGCGTGTTTTTATGATAATGAGGGAACATGTGACCCAGTCAACAATGCGGCTCATACTTTTTTTTAATAAATAAATTTTGGAACAAAGTGGATTTCTAACTTAAACCACAAGAGTGGCACATCTTATCAGAGCATAGTTACACAGAAAAGATTTGTAAGAAGAATCAATCCATTTTTTGTTTTGGTCATTTCAAGGAAACTGTTGACTAGAAGAGAAATATAAAGTGGTTCTTCAAGCTTTGTAAATGGCTGGAGGCATTTTAGCATCCATAAAGCCGCATCAGACATTGTTGCTCACACTGGCCACCTTCAGAAGGAAGCAGCTTCAGGCCTGTAAATGTAAAAAATGTATTTGTATAGCATCACAAAAACACACTGTCTTATTTATCAATATTTTATTATGCATTCAATAATTTCTGTATTCCAGGATTTAATAAAAATGTTCATCTTCCACTCATCTACACTCAGTCTTTTACGTCGTTGTGGAAGAAGCACTCAATGTAGTGGAGGAGGCACCCATTGTTGTTGAGGCAGCACTACTTGTAGTGGAAGAGATGCCTATAGTGGTGGAGGAGGCACTGCTGGTTGTGGATGAGCCAGCACTCATAGAGGAGGAAGCACTCGTCATGGCAGTGGTGGTGGTGGTGGCTGGTGTCATGGCAGGAGTGGCAGTGGTGGTGGTAAGTGATGTTGTGGTAGGAGCGGCAGCGGTAGTGGTGGCTGGCGTCGTAGCAGGAGTAGGAGTGGTGGTGGTAGCTGATGTCGCAGTAGGAATAGCAGTGGTCGTGGTGGCAGACGTCGTAGTAGGAGCTGCAGTGGTGGTGGCGGTCGGTGTGGTAGCGGGCTCAGTGGTAGTGGCAGTTGTTGTGGCAGGAGCAGCAGAGGTAGTTGTGGTAGTAGGCTCAGAAGTGGTGGTGGTTGCAGGAGCAGCAGAGGTAGTTGTGGAAGGAGCAGCGGTGGTGGTAGTGGTGGTGGTGGTTGTCGTGCCAGGCCCAGCAGTGGTAGAAGGTATTGTGGCAGATGTTTCCATCACTGTTGTGGCCGGAGCAGATGTGGTGGCTGAGGCTGTGGAAGCAGTAGACCCTGGAACCTCTGTCTCTATTCCAGTGAATGGCACTTCAGGAATTGTTTCAAATCCCCACAATTCATAAATATCTTCAACAGTTTCCTCTGTTGTGGCTGTTGTTGTGTCTGTATCTGTTGGTGTCTGCGTTGTCTGTGTTTGTGGATTGAATGGTCCAACAGGAATGTCATAAAATTCCCAAAATTCATAAAATCCTTCATCGTTAGTTTCCTGTATTATAGCTGTGGCTGAACTGGCTGTGTCTGTGGCTGAGCTGGCTGCGTCTGTGGCTGAGCTGGCTGCGTCTGTGGCTGAGCTGGCTGTTGTCTGTGTTGTTGTCTGTATTTGTGGATTGAATGGTTCAACAGGAACATCATCAAAGCCCCACAGGTTGAATAAATCTGGTTCCTGTGGAGCTTTCCTAATACGATGCCTTCCAACTTTTGGCAATGTTGGGGAACAAGCTGCCAACGTTGCACACAGTCTCCCAGCAGTGTCAGCATAAACCAGTTCAAAAGCTGAATCCTGTGAACATTCTTAACATTAGTTTTCATGTTCAATTATTTTAACAATAGTTTTTCATATATTTTGCACTTACTCTGTCTGGTAACTTAGATATATCCACAATTAATGCACTGGAGGTCTTCTGTTGTCTCACTGAGTATCCTTCGTTGGTGAAAAATTCTGCCAAAAAACAAATTCAAATCTCTCAGGTTTAGTTTACAAGTGTATGCACAAAAATCAATCATAATTATGGTTCATGCAATTTAAAACTTCTCCCCTATAAATAAAAACAAAAAACAAAAACCCTATTACATCAATTTTTCCACATTAGTTATTGATTTATCAGCTCCCTTTCTAACTGTTCTACTGAACTCAGCATTTTATCAATAGTCTGGATTAGGGCTTATCACCCCAAATGCCACTCTATAAAAACATTTTATGGCAATAATGTAGGAGAGCTGTGTGTGATGGCCTGTTAAGGAGCTGATTAATTACAACGCATGTTCCCAACTACCTGATCCTTACCGAGCTCTTTCACTTTTCTCAGTTCTGTTTCATGAGGCAGCTTCACAGTGACATGTGTTGTCCCACAAGTCACCAACGGTGACGCTGCTTGTGGCAACATTACTGGATGATCGCAGATAGCCATGCCTGTCACGTTCTCCTGCCGCAGACGGTCAAAATAATGCAGTTTCAATGGGTGGAAATCATTTCCATCTCCAGTCTGAGGGACAGACAAAAGTGTCATTAATTGTGTGAGGCATCAAAAGAAACAGTCCAGTCATAACAGCATTTCATTTCAGAGCAAAGATGGAAAGTAAACTGAACACACACACACAAAAAAAAAGAAAAATCCACAGGCAGTGCAGACTCATTGCTTGAATTACTTGAACGTGACTGGTCAAGAGCAGCAGCACCTCCAGGTGACTTGGCCTGTAATATAAGCCCCTTTCAGACATCACATCAGTCCATAAATGTGCTGGTAATTTTGCATGTTAGGCTCATGTTTCAATAATGTCCAGAGTAACTTTTACATAAAAGTCCCAAGGACAATCTTCACCCTGCAATCAGCACCCTAAGGCTTCACTATAGTCTCACATCATTCATTTGCCAAAAACATGCAGGAAAAGGGGAAGCACCTAATAACATACCACTAATACCAGGAATAACATGGTTAGATGGAGATAAAGAATCTGTACTCATTAGTTTGGACAAAGAATTAAATATTTTACCTGAGTTGCTGTGTAGCAGCCAGTATAGGGAAGCTTCACCAGTAACCACCACCTATAAATCTGAACTGAACTGTCACACCTGTCTGGCAGCGACAACAAACGTGACCCATCTGTGGGAAAGGTTTGGAGAAACATTAGGTTTCTGACATGAGATCTCTTCCCATTTTTTGAAGCCACAAACACACTGCAGGCTGTTGAATCAAACATACCTTCCAGATGCAGATTTGTGTATCGGATGAGTGAAAAGCGCAGGAAAAGAGTTCCGTTACTGCAGCGATACTGTGGCTGGTTGAAATCCGATGTCTCTGGACCATTTCCACTCCCTTTAGTGACAGAATTAAAAAAAAAAAAAAAAAAAGTTAAAGTTAAAGTGAAAATGTGATATTTTTGGGTGAAGAAGATTGAGCTTATTCGCTTTCTTTCAAAGAGTAAGGTTGTCTATAACAGATTAAACTATGGGCAAGATAGTAAAAGAGTAGTATCTGAAAATGTTGAATCTTTCCTTAAAAGCAAACAACCACAGGGCTACTGTAAAGACAATGTTACCGAGTTTCCACTGATAAAGAAGCTTCACTGCAACGCTTACTTAGAATAAAAGGATGATTCAGATCGCTGTGTTAATTAAGGTTCACTATGTGCATTTCCACCTCTATTTTCATGGTCACTTATGAATATAAATAGCACAGGATTATATTATGTACATACAATTTTTAAAAGCCGAACGAGCAGCAAATTTTCACCTTGCAGGAAATTCCAAACCGGCGCTGGGAAACTTCGCTCTGTCCCCTTCTCTGGAGCCGCCTCAAACCTCTGCTCGTTGCCGTCGTAACGCTCGTCCTGGTCGGCCAGACGTCCGTGTGCGTACCGTTGGGTCTCTGCGTTGTTGAGCTGGGCTAGAGTTAAACCGATCCAAACCCAAGCCATCAGTACGGACGCCATGACAGCACTCCGGTCCACTCAGCTTCTCACCGACACCAGACGAGACCAGTGATGCGGACTGGGAAACTGGAGGCTCAGCGCAGCTGCATAAAATCAAGTTAAT
This sequence comes from Toxotes jaculatrix, assembly GCF_017976425.1. Classification (NCBI taxonomy): domain Eukaryota; kingdom Metazoa; phylum Chordata; class Actinopteri; family Toxotidae; genus Toxotes; species Toxotes jaculatrix. The sequence goes on along the minus strand of NC_054408.1, from coordinate 5,603,374 downwards.
TAGATCCAGAGGCGGAACAGGTGCGTTTTCACGTGAACGTGACGCTTGGCATTGGACGGTGGGAAGACGCACGTGCTGCACCCAGCAAAAACTATTTTAAGTGACGTTGAACAGAATAAGTTCAACCGAATTTCAAACATGAGTTCGTAATTATACTTAGTACCATATATATAAGTATTTTGTCATTGTATACCCACTTAAGAAGTACCAATAAATTATTAAATTCTGTTCAATTCAAAAACACTTTTGTTCTCAGGGTACACTTTAAAGGCACACAGAGCAGTTACAGTAATCAAGTAACCAAAAACAGCAGTGCAACAAAGCAAGGAAAGCTATGGAAGAGGGAGGGTAGTGGCTGGTTGGGTGGTTAGGCAGATGATGAGCCACTTGTACCTGACGTGCCGTGAAAATGACAAGCAAAAACAAAGAGGAAAAACAGCATGAAAAGTACTGATGATGTATAAAAGGCATGCTTTCGTCTAATACTGTCGCTTACGGCCATACCACCCTGAACACGCCCGATCTCGTCTGATCTCGGAAGCTAAGCAGGGTCGGGCCTGGTTAGTACTTGGATGGGAGACCGCCTGGGAATACCAGGTGCTGTAAGCTTTTTCTTTTCTCCATCTCTCATCAGCAGAGGGCGCTGCTGCTGCTGCTTTTGCAGTGCAGACAGGACTTAAAGAATAGCTTCACGGTTTTTCGGCTTTGTCTCAAAACATCCCCACTCAGTGCACTTTCAGTGGAAGGGGTGGTAGACGAAACCCATGCTCCCTTTTTCCTGCAACAGTGGATAAAGTGTTATTCTTATTAATGGCATATAGAGAATATGTCCAGCATACATAAGCTGGGTCTTGTTATGTATAAAGAGCATGTTTGTGTCCCTCGCTGTCGCTTACGGCCATACCACCCTGAACACGCCCGATCTCGTCTGATCTCGGAAGCTAAGCAGGGTCGGGCCTGGTTAGTACTTGGATGGGAGACCGCCTGGGAATACCCGGTGCTGTAAGCTTTTTCTTTTCTCCATCTCTCATCAGCAGAGGGCGCTGCTGCTTCTTTTGCAGCGGAGACAGGACTTAAAGAATAGTTTCACAGTTTTTCGGCTTTGTCTCAAAACATCCCCACTCAGTGCACTTTCAGTGGAAGGGGTGGTAGACGAAACCCATGCTCCCTTTTTCCTGCAACAGTGGATTAAGTGTCATGCAGGTGGAGCCCGTTACGCAGCCCCGAAACCCAAGAGATATTCTTATTAATGGCATATAGAGAACATGCCAAGCATACATAAGCTGGGTCTTGTTATGTATAAAGAGCATGTTTGTGTCCTTCACTGTCGCTTACGGCCATACCACCCTGAACACGCCCGATCTCGTCTGATCTCGGAAGCTAAGCAGGATCGGGCCTGGTTAGTACTTGGATGGGAGACCGCCTGGGAATACCCGGTGCTGTAAGCTTTTTCTTTTCTCCATCTCTCATCAGCAGAGGGCGCTGCTGCTGCTGCTGCTTCTTTCGTAGTGAGACAGGACTTAAAGAATAGCTTCACAGTTTTGTGTTGACAGTGCATTGTCAGTGGAAGCAATGGCAGACGAAACCCATGCTCCCTTTTTCCTGCAACAGTGGATTAAGTGTCATGCAGGTGGAGCCCGTTACGCAGCCCCGAAACCCAAGAGATATTCTTATTAATGGCATATAGAGAACATGCCAAGCATACATAAGCTGGGTCTTGTTATGTATAAAGAGCATGTTTGTGTCCTTCACTGTCGCTTACGGCCATACCACCCTGAACACGCCCGATCTCGTCTGATCTCGGAAGCTAAGCAGGGTCGGGCCTGGTTAGTACTTGGATGGGAGACCGCCTGGGAATACCAGGTGCTGTAAGCTTTTTCTTTTTTTCTCCATCTCTCATCAGCAGAGGGCGCTGCTTTTTCTATTCAACAGCCCACAACTCCTTGTTTAGTACGACAGTTTCGTCCAACAGCGTATTTAAAAGTTCATTAAAGCCAATGTGGCAAATCAAACGACTATTTGTTCACATATACACGTGGAACAGTAAATACCAGTATACACGTAAGATACCACACTCCATTATTATGTTCTCACATAAACACAAATCTTAAAAATGGTTTAAACAAAGTATATATGTGGCAGTGCAATGGTGACATATATACTACTTTTCCCGTGGGAACTTCCTGGTTAAAATAAAGTATCATGCTGGTGGAGGATTTTTCACAACCCGGAAACCCAAACGTTATTGTTATTAATCGCACAAAACTAATCCGTGAAGCATTAGTAAATAACACATTACCCGTTAATCAAACTTTTAATTCCAGTCTATGTCAATGGATGTCAAGAAAAACAAAACCCGAAAATGTACAACAGGGGCAGTGCACTTTGCACGTTAGGTCTTTTGTATCACCCGTAAACAAGGGGAGAAAAGCATTGTCAGAAGTGGGATTCGAACCCACGCCTCCATTCGGAGACCAGAAGTCCCGCTCACAGGAAGGTTTGTCACCTTGAGTCTGGCGCCTTAGACCGCTCGGCCATCCTGACAATCGTGCTCGGCGAACGGTCAGAACGCTGTTTGACTGCTGTTCACTAACGTCTACAGCGACAGAGTTCTGTGCTGATTTTCAGGAGAATAAATTGCTTCTATGAAGTTTTATAAGCTCACAGCCGCAGTGCCACATAATGTGACATTACCGGTGAAGATATATGATTAAGAGATCCGATTCTAACACTCAACATTGGACATTTTATGAAGACACGAAAACCTACAGCATATGCACCTCAGAGGAAGCTCTGAGACAGACAATATGCGTTAGTAGAATAATTTCTTTGTTCGATTGAGCCCTTTTATGGGACCTTTTCTAGTGTTTGTAGTCATCAACATCATTTCAAGACTGGGTAGTTAGTGGTATTTTCATGTATATAGAGCGTGTTTGAGGCATGTTTCATCGCTTACGGCCATACCACTCTGAACACGCCCGATCTCGTCTGATCTCGGAAGCTAAGCAGGGTCGGGCCTGGTTAGTACTTGGATGGGAGACCGCCTGGGAATACCAGGTGCTGTAAGCGTTTTCTTCCCCCTTGCGGTGGAGACAGGACTTAGCTACTGGAGGATAGCTTCAGTTTTTCAGTTTTGTCTTAAATCTTCTCCTTCCTTCCATTTCACTTTCAGGGGAAGGGATGAGAAACAAAAATCAAGCTCCCTTTCTCGTACAACAGTGGAATAAAAAGTTTATTAAAGTCAATGTAGCTTTAATACATTTGTAAACTCTAAAGGTCAGATAAACCTTTTTTTTTTTTTTTTAAACTGAACTCTGTTTCACAGAGGTAGAGCATTTATTCAGTATCACAGGATGGAGCAACTGCCATAGCTGATATTGTAACTCCTATTGTGTCTCTGAGACATGATGAACGTACCACTGGTCCCAAAAAGTATTGTCAGAAGTGGGATTCGAACCCACGCCTCCATTGGGAGACCAGAAGACCCTTTGTACAGGAAGGAGTAACCTTGAGTCTGGCGCCTTAGACCACTCGGCCATCCTGACAACTACGTCTCCCTGACTTGTACCATCACCTATATAGTAAATTGATCAACGCTGTCTTTTTGGTTGTTATATAGAAAGATCTTACCCTTTCTAAGTTCTCTGACATCGTTTTTTTTTTTTTTGCTTATATTTATTGACACTTGAAGCTGAAAGGATCGCCTTCTGTCTCGCTGTTTTTGTGTTTGACAGTAATAAAAGTAGATCCCCACCGGGGGCGCTATAGAGTTGTTTAACTTTTACTTCCGGCGGTCATACATGTGACTCCCCGCCCCATGTTACTACATAACTACGTTCAGTCATTCTTATGAAACGAAGACGGTGGACTGTGTTCTCTCTGCCGTGTTTTTGACAGGGCGCCTTTTGCAGATAAACCGAGAAGGCACAGAAAATGTCTTTTTACAGGAATGCCGTCTGGTTTGTTAAAGGACTCCAGGAGTATACAAAGTAAGAGGAGCGCATCTACTGAGATCTCTCAGTGAGAACTAGTCAAATGTATTGTAGTGTTTTTGGTTTGCGCAACATTTACCTAATCCTTGTTATGTAGTGTTAACACAGTGTTTTCAGGCTGTACTCTCAAGGTTAAAGCACACGTGTTTTGTTATAGCGATAATATTCAGCTGTTAGGGTTGTACAGAATGGTACTGGTGCTGGTTAACTAGCAGTGGTTATACAACACTGTGTGGTATATCCAGGGATGCAGCAAGTCATAAAAAGTAATGAATAATAATTGTTGTCATTCATTGCTGAGAGGTACTGAAAAAAGATGAAGTAAATTGTTCAGCTGGTTTTCCATCATCCTTTAATACTTTGCTGGTATGATCATGACACGGATGTGGAATTATGCTCTGTAAGGCATTATAAAGTCTTAAATTCCCTGTAGTGCTTTCCCAGAGCTCAAGTGACATTTTTGTACAGCTAGTTTCTTTTGCTATAAGACTGCCACCAGACTGAAAAGCTGTTTAAAGTGTTTATTCAGAGTCCTTTCAGGTCAAAAGTTTCATAAATGGGCTTTGCTGCACCTATAACCACACCCAAGAGTGATGTGACAGGGTCTTGAAGTACACCTGTACAAGGTGTAGCTGATAAGACTAGCTCAGGACAAGGTGAGAAGCTCAACCACTGAAGGTCGATGTAAACAAGATACTGAGGGTTTTTAAGTTTATATTTAATTTGAAGTTACTGAGAGAGGAAGACTGAGTTTTAATAACAGGCTATATACCTGTACCTGTACAGTGCTACATTAGAACATGTGGTGATGTTGGTGCCATTGTATCTGTGGATCACTCACTGCACTGCTCTTTTCTCATGACAGGAGCGGCTATGAAGCTGCAGCGAAGCATTTTGCTCCAGCAGACCTGGATGTAAACCTCAGTGGGAGGTCCTTTATCATAACAGGAGCCAACAGTGGGATAGGAAAAGCCACAGCGCAGGAAATCGCCAACAGAGGTAAGTGTTTAACAGAAGCCACCTGATTAGATTTTAACATCAGGTGACTTCTGTTGACATCAGGTAACAGAAGTCACTGGATGTTCAAATCTAATCTGTATCTGGATAATGGCATTTGATCCCCAGGCCTTTTCATTTACACCTGGTGTTAATGAGCGACCTTGTTGTGTTAATGGAACCTCATCTGTGAATCCTGGAGAGGTTAAGTCTTTAAGGAGATGAGATCTACTCCTGGCTTGTCCACTGATATGTTTTTGTTTTGACTGTGAAGGGGGAATCGTTCACATGGTGTGTCGAAACAAGGGCAGAGCAGAAGCAGCCAAAGATGAAATTGTGGAACGGAGTAAAAATCAGGTGAGAAAATATGTTTCATGTCTGTCTCACCTTTTTTACTCCTATTTAAAGGAAAAATCAATCAGTGGGAATTTTTATCTGAGTCAGGTCAAAGGCCAAAGAATTTATGCACAAATACAAACATTTTCTGAACGTGCATAGGAGGCACTTTAGAAAGAAATGTCATGATTTGTACAGCAGAGAGCGCTCTGGACAGCGTTATTCACCTGTGGTTTACACCACAGCTTATGTCTATACATCACATAAGGAAAACAGAGGTTTGATGGGTGTTATTTGCCTTTTTATTTGCAGAATATTCACGTCCACATTGTTGACATGTCCAGTGCGAGACAAGTGTGGGAGTTTGCCCAGAACTTCTCACAAAACAACACAGTACACGTGCTGGTCAGTATCTGTAGGTCTGTGCTGCATCGTCTGATGCACACACGCTGGTTTTTATTTTAATTTTAATCACTTGTCGTGTTCAACAGATCAATAATGCAGGCTGCATGGTCAACCAGAGAGAGTTAACTGAGGAGGGTTTGGAGAAGAACTTTGCCACAAACACACTCGGTAATGAAAAGAAAAATATTTTTAAATGCACGTTCCAGTGCAGCACCTGAGTATAGGTATTGATTCCATAACAATACCTTGTTTGTTTGTTGTTGTTTTTTTAAGATATCTTACTTAAACAAGAGCTTTGTGTTAATAAAGTTGTGTAAAATTAGCAAAATTTCAATTTTTATCAGGGTCTTATAAGACATGAGCTGACATCTGCTCATGTTGGAGTTGTGTAAAGCTACATAAATAAGAAAAATAAATTTGTTGCAGGCCTTTTACTTGTAATAGTGAAATGCAGAAGGACTATAGCAGATAGTGCAGGTAATTGTTAATGAACTGTCCTTTATTGTGTTGTCTTTGTTGTGTTTACCTTCACTTCCAGGTACATACATCCTTACTACAGCACTGATACCTGCATTGAATAAGGTTGAAGACCCAAGAGTGGTGGGTTGAATTTCATCTAAAAAATTCCCATCATGTTAAATATAAAGCTGCACAAACACATTTTGGAAAGTTATTGTCAGATGTTGTCAGTATTAAGAGGCAGACTCACACAGTGCGTGGAAATCTTATGCCCTTAAAGGTAAAAATAAACATCTGCTTCCGTCTCCTCACAGGTCACTGTGTCGTCAGGCGGCATGCTCACACAGAGGCTGAACGTGGACGACCTCCAGTTTGAGAAGGGGACGTTTGACGGCACCATGGCCTACGCTCAGAACAAAGTAAAGGAGACTGATGTACAGCATCTGTGTGCCAGAAGGCTGAACAGACATTACCGTGGCACAGATCCATGTTTATTGAAGTGTTTTTGCATTTTCATCGTGACAGAGGCAGCAGGTGATTCTGACGGAGAGATGGGCGTCTCAGCACAAAGAGATCCACTTCTCTTCCATGCACCCCGGCTGGGCAGACACGCCAGGTAAACAAAAGAAAGGACAATTGCAGACTGAGGAGACAGACATAGCTTTGGTTTTGTCTAGGTTTTGAAATATCCATCTTTGAGATTTCTGCCTCCAAATCCTCTTGGGAATATGCCATGCACATGTGACAGAAAATGTTCCTTCTGTGATTTGCAGTCTTTATTTCTCTCTCTGTAGCTGTCCAGTTGTCCATGCCGTCCTTCCACGCTAAGATGCAGTCCAAACTGAGGACGGAGGCCATGGGAGCCGACACAGTGGTGTGGCTCGCTGTGTCTCCAGCTGCCAAAAAGCAACCAAGCGGACTCTTCTTCCAGGGTCAGAAACAAATCACCTTTAGTCCTTTTTTTTTTTTTTTAACCGCTATTACAGCTGCTCCTATCTCCATCTTACCAATGGAGGCAGGAGTCAAAGTGATAATTCACATACTTGTATATGTCAGTGTTGTGTTTACAGCTTGTTATGTTGTCTCCAGTAGGTGCTTAACACTTATGTAAAAATGCTCCATTTCAAGAAAATGTATTGTACTGAAAATGTTACATAAATAAAAGTATGTAAGTATTACTAGCTAAAAGTTTAAAAAGTAAAAGTACACAGAGTTTTCACAGCAGATATTTTGACTTGTCGAGCATTAACAGTGACTCAGACTTATTAAGTGTCCCAGTAAACTGTTTCACACTATAATTTCTTCCAGATCGCAAAGCGGTGGCGACACACCTGCCTCTGGCTGCCTCCAGGTCCACACCACAGGAGGAGGAGAAGCTTCTGGCTGCGCTGGAGGAGTTTGCCCTAAAGTTCAAACCTTAATATCTGTGCAAACACACTTTTTAAAACCAAGCACTCCTCACTAATTATTATTACTGATGTTTACATAATCATGTCATTTTTGTTTGTTTCAATATACAAGACATATTTTTAAAAACTTTTTTTTTTTTGATACCTAAAAGAACAAGCTTCCCAAAGCGTAGTTAAGGTTGTTTTCAGCAGAAGAATCTTGTACAGATGTTTGAGCTTTTCTTTTACAGGTTGATCAAAACTAGGCTGAAGGAAGATGAAAATTACTTTTTTGAAATGCACTTAATGTAATAACATTTAATGCTTTAATGTATTTATAACAACGTGATAAATACATTAAAGCTCCTTTGACAAGTCAGACAATCAGTTTGGATTCAGGCCATTTTGTGTGGGGGACAGAGGGGACAGGCCAGGTTTGGGTTTGGGATCAGGTCTCAGTTTTAAGCCCATGTACAACTCTAGACAAGGCAAGAGACTGACATGTTACAAGCAACAGCAACAGTGTGATCCAACAAACGCCATTTTGACATAATTCTGGTTGAGTAGATGAACACTCACTCTTTTAATAGGTTTATACACACGGTTACATTAATGGTCACAACTGGCCTCAGATCAATTTATTTTGACTGGAACAAAAGTTTAGGTATTGTTCAATAATTCTGCATCTCCGCCTATTTAAAGCACAACACCAGCAAACTTGTGCATTTTTGCCCATTGAAATCACAGACAATATGATCACAGGCATCTCCTTTGCAAAAACAAGCTATTGTGTTTTAGTGTAAATACTTTTAAACACACATTATCTTTAGTTAAGGAGCTGAAATCTCACAAACACTGGTGTGGTCCTTTAAAATATTAGTACCCTCAGACTCGTGAGTTTACAGCTGCTGCAAATGTACCTTAATGAGTAGCTGTTAACGTGCTGTCAAACTTTTACTCACAGTCAAGCCGACAGTTTTTCATCTTTCTGTTGGAGTAAATCTTCAAGGTATCTTCATTATCAAACATCTTTGGAAAATATTCACTGGGGGTTTGAGCATTAGAAAAATTCAACATTACCATCTGATCATTAAAGCACAAACATGATAGTTATAAAAAAAATGTTATATTTCCTCTTCACAGTAGCGATTCCTGACGTTTTGCTTCTTGATTCCAGTGCATTGACATAAAAGTCAGTATACAGTATTGTGACTTAAAAAAAAAAAAAGTAGTTACGGTGAGAAAATCAAACGATGAAACGAAAAAACAAACCGTGTTCATTAGTTTCCTCTCAGTCCTGGAACATGTAGAGTAAGGCTGCTGTGTCAACTGTTTTACACATACATGCCAAACTCACTAATCAGTATAACCTGCTCCACCTGCTCCTTAATTTGTGAAATGGCTTCAGCTGGACTAGAAGCGGAGTTACGGCATTTAATCCCCAATATAAACAGCACGTCGGTGAGTATTTCGGGCGCTAAAGTTGCAGCATCCAGCGGAAACAATTTATACCGGCACTTGAAAAATCACCACAAGTATTTGCATGACGAAAAAGTTTGGGGAAAAGTCTGAAAATGATGCAGAGCTGTGGAGTATTATGCCACAAATATTGATATGTGGTTAAGTAGAACGACCGAGTCGTCTTACTTTGACTGTGCATTTCGTAAATGACAACTCAATTTATTCATTCATACGGATTTAATATGATGTGTGCGTATTGTCTTCAGTATAGTTTTTCTTTGAAGCCCTTACAAATACTTAGTTTGAATAATTAATATTGTAATAACATATTTATCAACAGTAGATGATGAATTATGTGCTTTTGATCATTGGTTTCCTTACTGTTGTCTGTAATGAGGCTTTCTTGGATTTACTTTGTTCTCTTGCTAGAAAATCTGCCTTGTAAAGTTTTGTATTTAACTTTTTTAACTTAACACAATAAAGGATTTTTTTTGCACTAATTTAAGACAGTCAAAGATGGCTCTTTTAGTTCTTCATTTGTAATAACCGCCATTGGTCAAGGACTTTATAGAATGTACATGCACGTTTCTTGTTAATACATTTGAAATCAATTCTTAAGTTTAGTTTTAATACTTGCATTAGAGTAATGGCATTTAATGTTGTGGTATGATGTAATTTCCTGTCATGTTTACTGTACATTGTGAATATTGCACTGAAGCTCGAAGGAAATCGTGAATCAAATCGAAATCGCAATACCTGCCAGAAAAATTGCAATTAGATCTTTTCCTAAAATCGTTCAGCCCTAATGTAGAGTACTCACATGCTGCCTCTGATTAGTTTAATGATATGTGTATTTACATGTCAGAAATATTTAGACCACACTTGTAATAATAAATAATCTCAAAACGGCTCCACTGATGACAGGACAGAACATAGAAAATATTGTTTTCAAAGCTCAGCAAGCAGTCTGATTGGTTAATTTACAGGTGACAAAGCCTGACAGGTGTACACTGCACTTCTGTGGATTCACACTCTGTGTGCTTAAACCACCATGGCAAGGGTCTGTAATCTCATCAGTGTCCATAGCAATGACCTAAATGTATGATTTCCTGCTTGAACTGTAAATTGAGAAAAATGTACAACAGTATTACAGATAAATTGTGTATCTGCCTGTTCCAACATGATACTGAAGCTTTATGATGTAACACTGGGGGTAAAATTCAAACCAAAGATGCCAGGGTTCCTGCAGCTGTTTACCGCAGTTTACCGGTAATTAGCATAAATTTATGTACATTTTCTCAAAATTTTAGTCTCACGTTCTGTGTTTTGTGTCTTTGGAAATTTTAAGATCCATATTAGAATTTAAATTGAAGCTCGGTGGCTGCAGAGCGAGTTTATAATCACGAGTTTGTAATCATGGACCAGCTTTTAGAGGTTAAGAGGTTTGATTGAAACCCATTTCATCTGTAGCGCACAGTGGAGAGATCATTTGGTCGAGCAGCCACTCACACACACACAAAAGAAAAAAAAAGAAACATATTCTGATACTGTGCATACACACCTGACCCACTGTAGAAACTAAAGTACTGTGTCAAAATGAAAACCATACACAACCTTCTGCCCAGAAGGATAACTCTCCCCTCTAGTGGTTGATGTGAGGGACAGCAGCCTAAGCAGAGACTGTAGGTGGTGCAGGTTGGCAGGTGTAAATCTGTTTTCTCAATGATTAAACGGCTCATTTGTGGAGAATCCGCAGCCTGCTAAACACGAATTTAAATCTGTGAGTGAGTTACGGTCCAGTTCCATGAGGTGCTGCACATCTTAGAAAATGTAAAGTTTGGTCTGAGGGTACCCGCTGACCACAGAGCAGAAACTTCTGAGTTACTGCTGTCTGCGTTTCCAGTATGAAACGTGGCAAGCAATGCACTAAAATAAATAATGTGTGTCGATTGCTTACAAAGTCAAATGCCTCACTGCCTCCCACACGCTCATACACAATACAGACACACACATAAACACGCTGAGAGATCCCCACCCACCAGCACCCTCCACACAAACAAACACCCACCACCGTCCGTAACCTTGTGTCAACCAAGGCCTGTCCTGTTCCCAGGCTTCACTGGCCTGCAGTGTCCTCGCTGCGAACGCGCAACAGCCACTGCTTGTTGTTGAATAACTGTTAAATATTATCCAAATGACATCGATATTGTTGGATATGCTTCAATATTTCTCTTCCAAGTGCGGCTGTCGCCACTAAACCCTCACAGTTCGGTGAACAGAGGTTCCTGCGCACTGCTGGTCGTCCTCGTCCACGAACCTCAGGACACCACAGGAGTCATGTCCCACAGCTGCAGACAAACACAAGACATAATCAGTTTGTTGTTCAAATAGAGGCGACGCTCATGAGCTAGATTTTCAAGAGGCAGTTCAGAAAGAGATGGGAAATGAAATCGTCATGATCTAGGTATGAAAACTAGAGACAGATTTCAAATATAGTTTGAAAGATTTATGTCTGTTTAGTTGAAATTCATTTTCAAAAATTGCTAATATTAAATGCTTTTCCAGGAATTTACGCTTTGCAAAACCTTATACTACTCGAGCAGTAGAGGGGCTGATATACTGAATATATACAAATTTTTCTTAACCAAAAAAAAAACTAAAAAAAAATAGAAAACTGAGTGAAAAACGTAACCTTCTGGGTAGAGTTAAAATCTAACCCTGCCGTGTCGTGAACCCACTACATGTTACTATGTGTGCTTGCTTGTCTTATCTGAGATTTGGGAATACTACTGTTTGTTCCCGTCCAGACCTTGATAACCTTGTTGGTGCCAGAGGTGAGCAGATTTCCAGTGGTGGGCTCATAGTGCATGTAAACAATGTTGTGCTTGCTGTCGTGGAAGGTGGCTGTGGGCGCTCGACTGGAAGACACAAAGGCAACGCCGGTTACTTCACTGTGGGCGCACTGAGGAAGCTGGGAGCACAAAGGGTCAGTATATGTCAGCAACAGAGTCCGATTGTTACTCACTCCTCGTCGGTGATGGACTCGTGGCAGCTGTCACACACACGCACCTCGAACTCGAAGCCCATGAGGGGGATGGTGGAGCGTTTGGCCGAACATTTGCCACACACTGCTTGGCCACACTTCCTGCAGTGGTGCTGAGGAACACACGAGGACGTCAACATGTCAGCGTGGATTAGCAACGGCATCAGTTCCAACCAGCAGCAGGAGACTTAGAAAAAGCTCTAGTACTAGCTGAACGACCAGAGGTGGGAAAGTTAAAGTTTTTCGAGTCGGGGGTAACTGTGATGTCCCCAAGTCAGTCCTAAACAAGTCACTGTGAGCCTTCACCAACCAGTAACAATTATAATTGTAAATCTACAATAATCTACACAACATGAGTCATGGCTGTTTTTAATTTTTCATCTTTAGGCTTTGACAAGACAACGAGTCATTCCCAGTCAAAAGGTGAAAGTCCAAGTCAGAAGTGAGTCTTTGAGAGGTTTTTTTTTTTTTTTTTTTTTTTCCAAGACACAAGTCTTAGTCCACGTCATGTGACTCAAGAGGCCACACATCTGCCACACAGCACCCCACCACCCTCGCTGGAATGGTCTTGTAAATTTTGTTTTTAAGATCATGTTTGTTTCCATTTTTATAGAATTACTTTCTCCATAGAAGCTCTACATTATCAGCTGTGTACTCTTTACAGTGCTACCTCGTCTGTCCTCGACAGTCGTGGGATTTCTTTACGTCCGATGATGAAGGTTGTGTTTGCGAAACAGAAAAATGAATCATCTCCACAAACACTAACATTACAGTGTGTTGTGTTTGGTTCTTGCTACAAAAAAATCCTGAAAATTGCTGTGAAGATGAAAAATGGCTCTCACTGCATCCATGAAATCTCTCTCTCACACACACACACACTCACTTGAAATGACTAACCACAAGCTAAAACTAAGCCGTTTCTGAGAATGAGGCAATAAAACAGCCACAGGATGTTTGCTCGCCATTAGTGTAGCAGAAGTGAAGAGTTGTGTATGTGCGCTGGAAAGTTATTTGGAATAAATTCAGCGTGGTGGAGACACACACCACTAAATCTGCTTCAGCTGTTTAACTGACATCTAAAATGTTAGCTTTTGTATCCGATGCTTCATAATTATGATTTTTATTTTATACTGACGTGAAATAAATATAAAGAAGACCATCAAAAGGTGTGTATAATACCTGTCGAAGGCCGATCTTCTTACTGTCCCACATCTGTTTGAAATTCCAGAAGAAAGGCTGCTCACACTTCTGACAGGAGTCACTGTCCAGCCACTCTGGGGTCTGTGCAAACACACATTTAAAAAAAAAAGTTAATGCCACCATTAGAAGAAATGTCCACATACCTGAGCACAGGTATTTTGTGACTTTATGGACTTTTGTTCATGATACTACAGTTTTAGAGTGAAAAAAAAAAAAAAAAAAATCAAAGGAAACAGCAAACCACCCTCTAATTCTGGTAGCAATGAGGAATTAAAATGAATCAGCGTTACCACTTTCTAGTTTTTCTCTCTTTAAATCCAACAGCTTTAATGAATTTGTCAGTTAACATCGTTCCCTGAGTAAACAGCTGCACAGAGCAGTGTTTGCAGTGTTTGGTATAATAACTATGAGTGATTGTTTTGGGGCAACAACAGCAACCTGCTGATTTTATTGTAAAATCTCGCCTTGAGGGATGTCGGCTTCAGCAGAACCAATGAGTCAGAAAATAAAACTGAGATGAGAATTTGGGGCAAATAACAGAAACAGAAGCACAACAGAATGACACTGAGGCAGGATGAAAGTGACTCGGGGTAAATAAAGACGCACTCGAGTCCCAACTAACTGTGCTGAGACTGGCAGAGCGCAAAGGGAGAGGAGACGCTGCGAGGCTGAAATTAGATTATGTGAGTGTGTTTGTGAGAGAGAGAATCACAGAACACTGATAATCTGGTGATCTTTCATGAATTTATTCCAGAGCAGGCAGGAGGGCAAATCGCAGCAGTTTATCCACCACAGAGATCTGTATCTGTGAAGGCACGAAAACACACAGCACATGACACATCTCCATATTTTTCCATATTTTCCTCTCAGCGTGTCACAGTTCGTGGGTTTGACTATGAATGTGTGTTGGTATTTGTGTGTTGCTTTGATGCTACGCTCCATCACCTCTTGTCGTGTTACATCCATGTTCCAGATGACGATGCCTCCATCTGAGCTGCAGGAGATGAGCTGACGAGTATGTGAGGCGTAGCACAAGCCCTGAACCTTGTCACTGTGGGGAGCACACGCACATAATAAACACACACACACCCACAAACACACACACAGGTATTGGACAACAGGTTACTTAGGCCCGAGGTGATGTCTTTGAATTGTTGTTTTCTTTGACCAAAGATTTTCAGTTCAGCATATGAAAAGCTGGAATCAGGCACTATTTGGCGGAAAAACAACTTAAATCAGTTATCAATACAGTTGCCATCAGCTGATCAATTAATAATTTCAGCTCTAAATTGAAGGCTGTCAGATTAAAGTAGAGGTTAAATATGTACAGGGACATTTGTCTGACATATTTGGAAAATTCACAGGTGAGAAGTGAGCAGGAGTCCATCACACTCACACATTTAATTCAGACTTCAATAACAAAACAACTGTTAAAATCTATCACTGATGAGGCTGAATAAAGCTGCAACAAGGAAATTTGGTTTGCAATGAAAAAAAAAACATTAACAGTATAAAGTATAAACAGTATAAATAGCTCAGTAAAGAAAACAAAGAGAGCAATCTAACAGTTTGTGATTCTTACTTGTGTCCTTGCAGTTCGATGGCGGTGCCTTTACGCCCTCCGATGTCCCACATGATGATGGAATGGTCTGAGCTGCCGGAGAACAGTACCCTCTGGGCCGGGTCCCAACACAGCGCTGTCACACTACCTGGGGAAACACAGGTACATTAGTGCAAAGTCACACTCCCACACAAAGGTCAAATAACAAGGACATACATCAGACCAAGGCCGGTGCAAAAAATATCATTAAAAGCTTGTTTCATTTAATTTTATTTAAGACCATCAAGGACTTAGAGCTTTTAAAAACATCTTAACTCCCTCAATAAATCTGCAACCTGCTTGAGGACAACAAAGGTTGACAGAAACAATCCAACATCAACTGTTATGAATTTAATGCAGCTACTGAGGTTCTTCCACTGACAAGGAAATAATTTAAGCATGAAGATTTAATTCTCTGCTGACAAAAACGTTTCCCAGGTGATATGTTTCTGTAAAAAGCTGCAATTATTCCATTAGTGGGTTTTAATTTTTTTTTTATTATTATTTTTAAGAAGCTGCAATGTACTTTAGGTAACCAGTTGTTAATATTTGTACAGACAACAGCAGAACAAATACTGTGCAAAAAATAAAAAAATAAAAATAAAAAAAACAAAATCAATGCCAGTTTTGTTCAACAATGTTGTACCGGAAGAATTCCTCCCTTTCAGTGTGTGAACTAGAGATTGATAATTTGATTGTTGGAAACATTCAGGAACATAAAGGAACAAACTAACTCAAAACTAACATAAAGAGTTATAATAATATAAAACTGAAAAAAAAACAAAACAAAAAAAACAGCAAACTGATTGACAGTTAATTGGTAAATGTGTGTGTAGCGTACCAGTGTGTCCCTTGAAGGTGGTGACCAGGCTGCAGCTGTCCTGCTCCAGCTTCAGGATGGTCACCTGACCAGACTGGTCCCCGACAAAGGCATGTCTGGTCTCCACATCGAACCTGGGTTAACATTAAGGTGAAAGAGGAAGAAACGGTGTGTCCTGCTTATTATCATTATTTCAGATTCTGTTACTGGCTGCACTGCCAACTGTACCGTCCGGAAAACACAGAACCAACATAAAGCATAAAATGTAAGGTCTGAGTCAAAGTCCTTTGTAGTGGTAATGTAGCAGCAAATGAATTACAGTGTGTCAGTGGATGACTCTCAGCTCTTTCACAGGCCATTCAGTCTTCTGACCTGGTTAAGTCACTGCGGACCAAAGTCATTACAATAATGTCTCCATTGTTTTAGAGCAAAACAATGACTGCACAAGGAATAACCTAATTATTCTAACAACTCCACATACTCCGTCTAAAAAAAACCCCCAATACAAATCTAATTACTGGAAAATGAGCTTTCAATCTTGATTCTCTCTCCTGAAATTATAAATGCTTTGACACACAATTTGTGTCATTCCCCATGAGCATAGATTTGGTAGATTGAATCCTCCTTGAACCATTAACAAAATTTTGGAATTGAGAAAACAAAATGGTCAAAGTTGTATATCGTTTCACTGAAATAATATCATCAAGAGCTGCATGTTTCTTCTCACCTCTCCATCACTTATTGTTGTGCAGATAAGAGATCTGGCCTTCGCCGAAGCAGCCAGCATTTTTAGATACAAAAAACCATTAGGTTCTGCCCACTGTGGCTGCTCATCAAACAGACTCAGAACACAAAGAGCCCTCGTTATAACGTCGAAAGTCACTCCACTAAAATTTCGTGCCACGCTAATCAGACAGGTTAGCATGTTGAGGCTAGCAGGATACCAGCAGTCTGATGACCTAATGGCAGGCTCATTGGTATGGATCAGTGTTGCTGCTGAGCACTCACAGCCTTTCATCTGGCCATTACAGAAACCTACTCAGCCCGTTTCCCTGACAACGGCATGACTGATGCCTATTGTTAGCCCTTCCCAGTAGTAGAAACTAACTGGAAGCTAATCTTGATTGTCCTGTTTTATGTTGCTATGGCCTTTAAATAGAGTGTGTTGTCACAATAAAACGCAGAGATTTTTCGGAGTCAAAAAAGCAAAGCACCAAAGATGGCTTGTCACTTTCCACTTGGTCACGTCCAGTCCTCGGACGTTTATCTGTCAGGTTCACTGACCGCCCTTTAAAGGGCCAAGTAGCCTGCAAACCACGGCAACAAACAGACCAGGAGGGGAGCTTGGGAGAGAGGGCATTAAAGGATACTGTAGTCCAGAAACCCAGGCAGCGGTGCGATATGTCCCCAGCTGCTGGCCACTCTCTGAGCAGTGCCAGGTGAAGTTTTTGTCCTGGCCGGTGCTCAGAAGCCACTCCATCTCCAAGACAAACAGCACCACTGTAACTCTGCCCTGGTGGGCTGCACATACACAGAAACACACACAAACACAACGCATGAGATCCACTTTCACAGTCACTTAAATCACAGTGCAGGGGTCTGCCCGCAATTCTTTGGGTAGGATGATGTCTGAAACTACACAGAATACGCATTTAAGGCCTTATTTTGGAAGCAGAGAGATGGTGCCACGGTGGAGAACAACAAAGTCAAGCACCACCGCCGTCTTTAAGGGAAAATCTGACCAACAAAGAGGAAGTTGTTTGACACTGGTGCAGCGATATTTTGAGATCTTGCAGTTTCACACTACACACTGCCACACATGACGGTGGGTCATGTGGTCCAGATCTTCACTTAAGATTAGAGAAACATATACTGTATACTGAAAGGTCATCTGTGAATCTCACTCTGCATTCATCAAAGAATTAATTTTCCCTATGTGCGTTCATATAATAATAAAAAAAAAACATCTAAATAAACATTTCCTAATTAAATCTCAATAGCCTTGCTAGTGTCAGAGCAGTATTTGTTTCCATAATGTTCCTGTATAAGTCACATTAATTTTAGATGTGCTCTATATTTTTCTCTATCTTTTCCCCAAAAGGCAAGTTTAGGTCTTCCAGGTTTAATGTTGAGCTAAGCATAAAGTTGGCTTTGGAGTTGGGTTTTACATCAAGATGACTAATTTTGCAATTGATCAGCAAACCGTTTGAGAAAAGTCGAAGACTAATATTTGTAAAACTGGCCACTTTTTTAGGACTTCTAATGACCATGTTTCACAACAAACTAAAGATGGTATATTTTTGGTTGTATTTCACACATGTACACACACATGAACACACACACACACACACACACTTCCTCTCTCACCCTGGTAGGTACGTGCTGGGGTAATCTTGTTGTAGTCTTCTGACAGGATGAACTCCTGAAAGACAGGAAGCAGAGATAGATGTTCACTCAGTGACAGAGGTTTCAAAGTAAATCTAAGACTTTGAAAACAAACTATGTTGCTGGTATGCACATAGTAGTAATACCTGAATATTTTTATGCAGAGTTTTGAACGAAACACACAAAATTTGATTTGTTGAGATTCTTGTGTTGTCCAAAATGTCATTCTTTAACATTCTGTATCATATGTTGCATATAATATACAATACATAAGCCTTTTAAGTGTCAAATTTTCCTTATAAATGTGATTATATTTGAAGCATAGGCCCTCCTCCTGTAGAAAGAGAAATACCTTCAGCCTCTCTATCTAAAAATGTAAATGCAAATGACTTAAGCAAAAAAAGAAAGAAAAAAGAAAAACTTCAGGCCTGTGCATAGGCCAGCAAAAAAAGAACAGCTCTTAGTCTGACAGTGTGCCACCACCCATAAAAAACACTTGTAGGAACTTGAAGTTTTAAGGTTGTCCTGAGAAGAAAATCCTTGAAAATATTCTGACAGTGCCACTTGACTTTGAAATCCAAAACTTTGGTTTCTACAGTACCTACAAATCTAACATTCCCCTCATCCTCAACTGTATTAGGATTAAAATCAGGATTATAATCATTTAATATCTGAGCAAAGACTAAGTAAACAAGAGCTCTGTCCATTCAGAAAAGGTCTCAGATTCCAGACCACCTCTACACAGCTTAGTGTTCACAGGGTTTCCTTTCTCACCAAGTCGGAGCTCACAGTGACCTGACAAAACTCTCCTTCCAACTGAATAAACACTCTCACCAGAAACATTCCTGTTGCACTGAAGAGCTACCAACATTTTCACTGAAATGCATACAACTGCATTCCACTTCATGTGTGAAAAGGCAGATGACAAGTATCACAAGGGCTTCCTGTTAAAAAATACAGACAAAAATACAACTGCAGTGACACGTATCCCAAAACAACAAGAGCAGCAAACAGCCCTCAGCTGAGCGAGGAAAGAGAAAAAAGGCCAGAGGGCTGTGTTTGGAAGGGAAGCAGGGCGCTGGTGGGACTTACACAGATACTTCCAGTGTCCATCCCCACTGACAGCCTCCTGGTTTCTGGGTTAAAGGACATACAGGAGCACGACGCTGGAGACACAAAGAAGGACAGTGAACACTCTGCCTGCGTGTGTGTGTGTTATTGTTATATTAGAAAAATGTAGTCAGTCTTCCAGTTTTTACAAGAAAATGTGTTATTGTTATGGTAATTTTGTTGTCACTGTAGTTTCTGTTCAGCTGCAGCACACTTCTCAAGACTAATTTCCTTACAAGCCTTTGAAAGCCAATACTGATAGAAGAACTTTGGCAGTGAAACGACCCAAAACCACAATAAATAATGATACTTGAGGGTTACAAGTTCATTCTTGGCCCTGGAGACAGTCGTTTAAAAAAGGAACTAATTTCAAGGTCACTGGCCGCATTTTTGACCTTTCAGCTGCATCTCATAGTCTTCCTCAGTGGATGGAGTTTGTAGTGAACCTTGGGTTAAGATTTGGAACATTGGACACTGTTCAGAAACAATGCCCCAAACATAAAAAACCTATAATGTTCCTGCTTAGATCCTGACCAGTACTGAAGATTTGAAGCAGATACCAAGAGCAATATTTGAGAGTTTAAAAAAAAAAAAAAAAAAAATCAGATAACAATATATCTTATGTTGATCTGATTTTGTTTTTAATATACAGAAAAAATGAAACAAGACTATTTCAAGTAAGGATCAATTACATTAAGTACTGTGAGCAGAATGTACACTGAGCATCAGATTTCAGTTGAAAAATAAATTGGTGCTATTTGCAAATTACCTCAAACATAACTTTCTTGCTAATAATTAACCAACATTATTGTCAGCTAACGCCAGCTGACAATATCAGCCGGATTTATCAGATTCTAATAGTGCATGTGCTTCATGATTTCTGATTCAATGTGCATTATCTGAGCTTGATGTGCAATCCACCATTTACCAGGAACACTGTTAAATTATGCCCACCAGCTATTAAACTTGTCTGAGGTGCTGCTGTGCAGGTAGGACTCATTGTCAACGTGTTCAAAGGCGTCAAGACAACCACAGAGCTGCATTATCATTTACCTGAAACAGTCACAGTAACACTCAAACATTCACAGCCTCACAGTGGTCACATACAGGTGCCTTTATTATTCCGTCCACCCCCTCTGGGCTAATTGCTCAGCACACAAAACAGCTGTAATTCTCAGTCAGTGTTGATTTATTTCTTTGAAGCATACCGTATTTTGTTTTTAGTTTGACTTTTTTTTTTCATTTTGCACTTTCTGTGTTTTCTTTGCTCATCTGGTTTATTTAAACAATATTTCATTAAAAAGAAAATTACTAGGTATTACTAATGAACATTTTTTGTTTTGCAATTTTCACACTGAAAAATACATGAATAGAAGAAAAAACTCTTAATGTCTAACTGGCAGAAGTTTCAGGTCAAAAATACCAGAATCTGTATTTGTCTATAGTGAAGCATGTTTGATCAGTTCACATAATAATAAATAATTAAAACTAATAATAAATCCTCTTACACAAAAAGCAACAAGTTATATTTAGTTTCTTGGAAAGTTCAGTGTGAGATCAAATCTCTAAAGGACTTCCTTTCTACTGAAACCCTGTTTGGCTGATTTAATATGATAAGAATAACTGCAAAATGAAAGTACTGAAGACAATTCAGACATTTATGTTGACCGTTGAACTATTTTGGATAACAGTGTGCTCTCGCAATTTCCTGGATGTGCTGGCTGAGGTTTAGAAGGCCAAAAAAAGGGGGGGGGGGGGGACCAAAGTCCCTGTCATTTGGTCTCACTGAAAGTTTCCAAAAAGCATAAAAAAAAAAAACACATTAAAAATTTGTGATGAGGCAACACAACACGGCAGAGATGCCGCTGTGTACAAAAAAACTTAGTGGAGAACAAGATCAAAATGATTCTATCTATTATTATTATTATCTATTCAGTCAAGATTTTAAATCAGTTCTTCCTGAGATGAAAACTCAAAATAAATCTTAACTGCCATATCTGTAAATCCTGCAAGTAGTGATTACTGCACACTCATCTCAGGTTTTCCATCCCATATGCAGCCTCTACTACTGCTATTGTACAGATCTTGCTGATGGTAGCATAGGATTTCCTTCAGTTGCACAACTGGAGGGAAACAAGGACAAACGGTGTCACAGACGTGCAGCACTGCAGTACTGAAGAGAGCAGAGTAAAAGATCCTGCAGGAGCTCAGACACCAGCTCAGGCTAATATGTACGGAAACTCCATGTTTACGTGTCATTCTGGGTGGTGGATTCATTGTGTGATTCATCATGTTCACCGTCATGAGGAAAGACGCGTGCACAGAATGAAAGCAAACAGAGGAAGAGTGTGCAAAAACGGGAATAACGAACAGGCCTGTTCCAAGAAGTACCTGCTATCTGGACAATTGTGCTGACTAAAATGACAAACTCATACATATTCATGACTTATTTATATACAGTATGTCTGCTCTGAGAACAAAGGCTATGAGTCAAACACAAAAATTAAGCGAGAATACTTACATGGCATTGTGTGGTAGACACTGGGCCAGTACTGACCGCTGTCTCTCTTCAGCCATACTCGAATCGTCCTGTGGAGTGAAACCATAACGGTTTTAGCCTCTGCATTACTGAGAGCACTCGCTGCCTCTTAGGCATAATGCTGAATCCTTCATGTGTAGTATTCTCCAGTCTCTCTGGGTTATAGGTTATAAGCAGGCCACAGTTTCTCTTTGAAAAATTTGAAAAATCTTTTTTCAACATCAACAAAGCAAGACAGTAAACACACCTAACTCCTCTTTCAATGATCAGTTTCAGTTCTACTCAGTTTACTTGCCTCTACAAACATCTGAGAGAAAACATATACTCATATACTGAATGAGCAGAATGAGATTCAAGATAACTTGCAGTCACCTCCATGATTTACTCTGAGTCTCCACTACAAGATATTACGTTATTTACTGGTGAGTGAAATTTAAGAGTGATAAAATCAATCAATCAATCAATTAAATGTCAATCGATACAATGTAGAGCACAAATCATTAAACTTTTTTTCCCCATGCGGCCCCCTGGCATGCAAAGTCTGGTCACTGCTGCATTACAGCCTCCTTTTCTCAGTTATTTTCAACATTTTTACCTTTACAAATTTTATCAGCCAATCTTAAATTTTTGGGTTTTGGGTGATAACCATGCATGACTGTAACTGGTAGTAAATTGTCCTGGATCAGGGCAATGAGTCATACACTGTAGCTTGGTTGCAGAGGATATATGATAAAATATAAGCAATGAAATATTAAAAAAAAAAAAAAACAAGATGTAGGGGGCACAGGAAGTGAGGCTGCACAGGCATTACAGGACATACAACCTTTGAACATACAGAGGTTCACACCCACTCGAAAGCGTTTGCAGATGTCAATACACCCGAGACACACTCTTGGCAACCAAAGATCACACGAGGCAGGTGGAAATGGGCAGAAACGTTGTTTTTTTTGTTTTTTTTTTTAACTAGTGATCCCAAGGTTGGGAAAAAAAAACTTGTGCCCTAATATGTCAAATACACCAAGAAGTCAAACCACAGAGGAGACCGTATGTTTTATTTTTGTGAATGGGTTCCTTTTAGGTAGCTAGCTTCCTATCGTTAGCCACTATTAAAAAAAATACCATAGCCCGCAGTTAAGTCTGATAAACCATATTTTTTATAGACGTTAACTTATTTTGTCTATGACTTAAAAAATATATTAAATTAAATGAAAGAGTATACTGTCGTTAACTAACGTGTAATGTGTTCAAATGACTGAGTCAGCTGACAGTTTTATTGCAATATTGGATAACCAAATAAAACGGACTGAGCTCCATCAACGACCGATAGCAGACTAGCAAAACAAGGCCGGTGACGGCTGTAAATTAATGGGGATTTGTTACCTGTCCTCAGACACGCTGATAACGCCGTCTTCTTTGGGGATGATGACCGCCGTGCTCACAACCTCTTGGAAAGCCTCGATTTTGCTCAGCAGACATGGCTTCCGAGCCTGCGGTTGGGGCTGAATTTCGGCCGCCATGAGCTGGTGGTGCACAAACCTCCGCGTACGGTGCTGGTGCCGGGAAACATAACCCACCCCGGCCAGACGCGACGGCAGAGCTTCGGCTAGGAGCTGCTAAGCTAAGCTGTCAGCTCAGGTGGTGGCTCGGTGTTGTGACGGCTGCCAGAGACGCTGCCAGTCAGCTGACACCACATACACACTCCCACCGACAGCCAGCCACCGAGCGTTTCCTCTCAACAAAATAAGACTTCCTGTTGAAGGTCAAAAACTTTGTTTTCAAAATAAAAGCGGCATCCCTGATACACCTTTAAAAAAAAATCATTATTTACAGTTTTTCGGCATACCAAACGGGGTTTGGTGGTATTCAGTATATATAACATATATCAGATTCTAACAATAAGATTTAAAAGTATAATACAAATAGCAGAATCTTAAATTGACAATGACTTTAAACAGCAGCAGCAAATTGATCAAACAATCGATGCATTCAGGTCAGATGTTAAGTCATAATGGTAGACTTTCTAATAAAGATTTAAGCTGCAATTAATGGATTCATTTTCAGACTAGCATACAAAAGGAGGTGTGCCATTTTACAAAAGAACTGAGGAAAACTTACAATGGAATGTAAAAATAAACAGTAATCAAATGGTAGAATTTTAATTGATATAAATGACATCAAACAACTAATTACTGAAATAATTGTGATGGCACCACTTTCTAATAAGGCATCCTTTATAAAGTGGTGAAGTGATTATAAAGGTGTGTAGGCTGCAATTGATGGCCTTATTAAAAGGGTACTTTCAATTTTCAGATTAGTACAACTTTCTGCATACAAAAGAAGGTGGTTTGTTAATGTACTGAGCATATTCAAATGAGCAGAATAAAAAATGTAATGCAAACAGTAGTATCGTAAATGTGATGTAAACTATTGTATTGCTCTTTCTGCATTTTAAAAAATGTATAAATATTGTGATTCACAGCTAGTCAAACTCTATGGATTAGTCACAGAGTAAGTCATAGAATAACTAAACTGACTGTCTTCAATATACTGAACACGACGTTTAAAACCTTTTAGTCTAGGTGCCTTTATGTCTTAGGTAAACAACTTGAAGTCTGTTTTAGTTTACTTTTGGTAACTTCACAAATTTTCTCTGAAGCACCAAAGACAATACTAAATCATCTTTGACGATGAAACATCAAATTTCCGGTTATGACTTTCATAATAAAACTCTTTTGACAAACATATAGTCATGTTTTGGTAACGTTTTTGATCAAAGTAAAAATATTGTCGTGACACAAACAGTTAATGCATATCATCTATGGAGGTGATTAAGTGTTGTGTGCTGTGTTAACATCAACAAGCACAACAATGTGACATCTTGTATGAAAACACTTCTAGTACTTCGTAGGTTGTTTACAAAAAGTCGTGAAACACGAGAACAACGATTTCCGGTTACATTTTTGTCTGGACTTCAGAATAAAGGTCCGAAAGAAGTAAGTTGAGTAAAAGTGTGTTGTACGAAAAAAAAAATCAATGAGTTTGAGGTCTTTTAAGGTAAAACGTTTTGAGCAACAAAAAAAGAACGTCGTAATAAAGATGTTATGAATATATATATATATGAAACATAAGACATTAAACAAGTGCAGATTGGGGAAAAAATCTATACTTTTTGCCCATTCAACAAGAGAAAACTGAAAAAGAAGTGAAAATCATAGAGAAGAAATCACTTATACAGAGAAGATCTTGTACATGTGATGTAAATGTTTACTCTAATCAAAATACCTATATGATATTAAATGTTTAAAAACACTCTAATAGAAGTAAAAGTCATGCATTCAAGTTTAAATGTCAGTACAACTGTATACCTGTAGGATCCCATCATAACAGCCACAGAAATTTTATTCTGAAAAACGTATCAGTGAAACACCGGGAAATGAGCTGTTGTGTGTGTCTTGCTCCAGAGAACTCTTGTCAAACAAGAAGCAATAGACTCTTTCTCCTCTTCCCTATCGCTAGCTGCCGGATGGTTTCCTCTTATTTTTGCGGAAGTGATGATATTTTCCAAGGAGCTACATTATGTAAATTGTATTGCACAACTGTGCACGTCTGGCTGAGTGTCATGAGGCATTAAGAGAGGACTCAAATCAGTCAGGATGTTGTATAGCCTGAACTGAAATAAAAGTGTGTTGTAAATTAGTTG
Source organism: Toxotes jaculatrix (assembly GCF_017976425.1). Lineage (NCBI taxonomy): Eukaryota > Metazoa > Chordata > Actinopteri > Toxotidae > Toxotes > Toxotes jaculatrix. The sequence goes on along the minus strand of NC_054408.1, from coordinate 5,577,940 downwards.
AAAGATATTTATCTCACGTAATCATAGGTTATGTTTGTGTAGGAAACAACATCTGCCCACTACTTTAATAAATGTCACTTAACATCTGTTGTTAAGAATTAGTGTTTTGATGAAAGAAAGACAAAGTATAGCCATCTTCGAGCTGCAGGGTATGTGAGAATGTGCGCGCATGTCAATCCCTTGCAACGACTATTCAGCTAAACCTGTTTTCCTCCAGACCGTTTCGCAGAGAGGGCTGTCTTTATTTGGTCATCACATGAAAACCAAGTGCCCTAGTGCCAGCGAGTAGTTTCTGTGTAACCTGGGTGCTTTCCTTGGTTAATATATCACTGTTTGTTTTTCTTATATTGTCTAGCTTTGCCTTCAGTTCTCTCACTAGTCTTCAAGGGTTGTCTTTCACAGTAGCCCACGCCCGTGCATAGGATGAAGTAAACGTTGATTATGTAATCGCCTCTCAGGGTGGACACATGCCCATTTCTGAATCATATGCACTCTGACAACTGCGGTAATCCTCCGAAAAATGAGTACGTCGCCACATATGTTGAATTCTTTAACACAAAATGCATGTACAGAATATTTTCCTTGCATTCCTGCCTCTCAGGCAAGCAAGCATGCGCACAAGGCTCTCGGCTTTTGCCTTATTTGGATATGGTAATGAGTACCCTGAGACAGCCAGTGAGGAAGGAGTATTGATGCACGTGATAGTAAAAGACCGCTTGGGGGGCGGGCTCAGGAGCGGAGCTTAGGTTAAAAGCGGTGGACAAGACACAGCGCATTCAGTGTAGGGAGAAGCAGGGACTCTATGTGAGGGGGAACTTTGTTGCTATGAAACTTAGGAATATTTGCAAAATATTGTAAAAATTATCAAAATCCCTCGTGAATCAATAACCTGCCCCTAGGGTTTGAGGTTTTTAGTTTAGTTTGCCCGGAAAGGGCTTCTACACTCACTATTCTTACACTTTTTTGAAAGAATGTGTGAGACAGACAGTTAGCCAGCTAGCTAGCTAGCTGAGAGGTGATACAGGCGGCAGGAGAACAAAAGATTTTTTTGCGTTTTGGCCGGTTGTACTGACACCAAGTCCATGCAGAACGTGTCATTACCATCACAATGCCCGTTTTACTTTTTCTGATAGACACGTCCGCTTCAATGAACCAGCGCACCCATCTGGGCACTACCTATCTGGACATAGCAAAAGGCGCTGTTGAGACTTTTATGAAGGTACTGTAACCACGGGACACATTAATACTGGGAGATCCCCAGATCATCGTTGTACTGTTGCAAAGCTCGCCTGTCAAACCCGACCTCTCGATAACCGTAAATAATTCTCTACTATTTCCACAGCTCAGAGGGAGAGATCCGGCGAGCCGAGGGGACCGGTATATGTTGGTAAATTTTGAAGACGTTCCCTTCGGGATAAAGGTAGAGTTTGTTTTCGGGTCATGTCCGGCTTTACATTGCGCAGATTGACTGTCCTTCCATCGCTCCACCACGTTGTGATCACTACATCAATTGTGTAGAGAAAATCTTCAGGAGGAGCTTTCATACCCCTTTTAAAACATGGCCGACATTTTGTTTCAATGTGAGCAGCAAGGAACTCTGGGTGTTATTTATACAGCGAGGTGATATCTTTTTGGGGGGGGGGGGGGGCGGTGGGGGGATGAGGGGAGGAGGGGGTGACAGACTAGCCTACTTTAATTGTTTAGACCAAATTGTCAGGGCGCACATGGCGACTTTGCCACTTTGTAATTTATGACCCCGGGCCGGTCGCACTAGCCTGGTGGAAACAGATCAAGGTCTTGGCTGCTGTGCTGTCAAATTATTGGCTTGGGCAGAGAGAGGAAGCGACCTAAATAAATGTTTATCAATTCAGAATCACAGTTAAAACACACAAGTTAACCACTGACTTATGTAGAAGTTGCCTGATGTTCGCAATGTATGATATTAAACAGATGTTTTGTTTTTGTGGTGTTGTTGTTTTTTAAAGGCTGGGTGGAAGGAGAGCCATGCCACATTCATGACAGAGCTGAGGAACCTCCAAGCAACTGGACTAACAACTATTGGCCATTCCTTGAGGACCGCTTTTGATTTACTCAATCTCAATAGATTAGTGACTGGGATAGACAACTATGGACAGGTATGTAGCACTGAAGAAGGCAGAGAGGAAATCAGGTTTAGAAAGTGCAATGATAAAGTGCTGTATGCCCCCCCGCAGACCCCCCTCACCCACCCCCTTTCCCCTATCCCCAGTCTTACAAGCATCAACCACCTGCATACTGTGACCCCACACACTTTCAATCATGTGCTCAAGACACAAACATAACAGCAACAAGTTAAAAAAAAACAAAAAAAAAAACAGGAACAACTTTTTTTTTTTAATCAGTAACGGTTGTTGATTTCACCATGGTTGGTGCCATTCGTTTGTGCTCGTAAATCATGGATATCTTAAAGCTAATATTTTTAGCTGCTCAGAGATTAAAGGTGTATATTAACTTTGAAATATTAAGGCCCAAAACTGCATGATGTATTTGAAATCTAAAACAGTTAATTAAGTCTGCACAGATATGCACTCAAGTTGATATTTTATTAGGTACACCTAGCTAAAACTACTGCAACATATCTGCTTTGAATCCTAATTTTTTTTATTAGGGTTATAATATTGAGTTGTGCTCAAACAGTTTTAAAGAAATGTTTCAACTTAATGTTCAGTTTGGATGTTGAATTGCATTATACAGAGAGGTGTCTATATTATTTAGTCTACCCTCATTAACATAAATGTGGTGGACAAACTCTTCCAAACACCTCATCATCAGTACAACTTTAAAAATGACAGTGAAGTTGCATCAACGCTTCCCCATAAAACAAAATATAAAACACAAACTGAACATTATAACCTTCATGAAGGTAGGATTTATTTCCAGGCTGCGTTATCAGTCTAAACCAGATAGATCTAGTGAAACTTCAGTTAAAGTGTCTGTGACAATATAAGTTCAAAGTCCCTGGTCTTCTGTGCTTCGATAAGCATGTTCTCAAGCTTTTTGTGAATAGGACATTTTTTTACATTTTGCTGGAATATTTGTCGTTTTACGTATGTTTAGATTCGCAACAGTGTAAAGTTCTGCAACTGGGATTGGTTTCTTTTTCCTGCCGGCTTAGTAAGAAACATGAGGATTTATTTTGCAAGAAAGTAATAGAATTATTAAATTATGTTCACAAGATCATGAATGTTGTGATTTTCAGGGAAAAGCGTCACAATGTGAGACCAGTAGAGCGAGATAAAGGAGAAATGCACTTTAAACTGGACTTTTTATCGAGGTTACTGTCCTTGATATTGCGCAACTCAGTTCTAATTTGTGAATTTGAAACACATCTCACCTCCAGCTGACAGCAACAGAGTGGGCCTGATTCACAGCTGGAGGTCTATAACAAATATTTGTGGAGCCCACAAAGTCTGTAACTAATTCAGTGTTACTGGTCCAGTTCCAAAAAGTGCTGCTCACCAGTTTAGTCTCTGTGGTCAGATTTCCAGTTTAGGGAGGTAGTTGTTGAAAACCTGTTAAGCTGTTCGAGGAGGAGTATAATAGATAGCAGTTGTGAGACTGTGCTTACAGTTTTAGAGTGCTACTCTAAGCTTTATGACTTATCTGCAACACGTGACTGCCTTCTTTCGTCATGCTACTTGCCGTGTAGTGCGACACAAGATGACCAGATAGTCTTGATCTTGATTTAGTCTAATTTACAAGGAAAAACAGCAACAGAAAGCAGCTTGCAAGAGATGTAACCCATCGCCCTGCAAGATTTTCCAGTGTTTGAAAATGAGGTGCAGTTTTCTGCCAGGGAAACAGACCCATCATTATTCATGTAAGCTTAAAAGTCTAGCCCATACCCAGTTTGACTGCTAGGTGAGTCTGCACACATGTGGCTGATATAGAATCTGGACGTCTGTTTTCCAGTGTGGAGGTAAGTCAGGAGGTTGGGAGCAATAATGAATGTTTAACTAGCATTTCCTGAGTAACAAATGGAAGATCCCTACCATCCAGGGTAATGCAGACATACAGCATGCATAATGCATGTCAGACACTCTTTGGGAGTTTGAATGTCAAATACCAATCCTGCTGTCAGGCTTGCAGATACATTATGGACATGCAAACACACAAACGTCTGTGAACACAGACAACAAGCAGAGATCAAGGTTACTGTGTCCTGCACTAGTTACTGGTGACCTCTAATGACAGGCTGATTTAATAAGGATTATAATTTAATGATTGTAGCTGATGCTGTATTTACTAGTTTCTATTATATTTAACAAAGAAAGTTATGGCCATTGTTACCGACCGCAAGTAACAGTTATTTTTATTATTGATTCATCTTTTTTTAAATCATTAAGTAATCACAATTTAAATCTAAAGAAATGTCTTCATAGACCTTCTTGTGTTCAACCAACAGTCTAAAACCCAGTGATATTCAGTTTATAATCATATAAAAAGGAAAAACAAGCAGAAATGGTTAACTGTTAGAGAGTAAAAGCCATGTTTACACTAAACTTGATACTGAGAAGCCCTGTATATGTGGTCTTTTAGCAGTACCCTTAATTATTTGATTAAAAGCAGGCCCTGGTGTGCAGATTATGTTAACAATAAACCTAATTTCCTCTGAACTTGGACAAAATTACGCGAAACTCTGTGTCATTTTCAAGTTTCCGAGCAGGAAACTGGCCAGGCTGAACCTTTTGAGGTGCCGTTCTTTTCTTTGAGGTTTCATCAGCACTGTGATGACTACACTCACTTTCTGTCGTACGTGTTTTTCAATCTCAATTTCCTTCAACAGCTGTAAATCAAAGCCAAACCCAAAGTGATGCAGTAGCTTGTGTTTCATTGGCGTTGTACTTCAAGTGTCCTGTATAATAATTCAATACCATCCGCTTGTCTTTCCAATTTAATTCATAAAGGAAAGTCGACTTTGATTTTTCATCCTCATGTTCCTAAGGGCTGAAGGTGTAAGATGTTCAGTGGGGTATAGAGTTAGAGAGGGAGAAGACAAAGGGGAGTAAGCCTGTAAGGGAGTTAATATTGCCCTGGAGTGCTTCTCTCTACAGTAACAAAGAGCCCTCCAGGTTGCCAGGCATCTGAGATGACTCTCCCCTGGGAGATGAAGAGGGGTATGGAGGAAGAGAGGGAGTCAGCCAGCGGGTAACTCTGACACTGATCGCAGTTTCATTAAGAGAGCAATGAAAGAGCAGAAGAAAGAGAGGACAAGAAAGGATGAGAGCGAGGAAATGATATGACCGGTGATGTTTGGCCATAAGTTAACATGTCAGCGGGGGTGATAAACAAGGCTCTAATGCATCTCCATCAGTCTGGCATTGTGTCAGCAGACCAGAGATCCTGCTGCATCAGATGGAAGCAGCTGACTACACAGACAGATCTGCACATGATTAAGGTTTCAGTTACATTATGAATCATTTTTAATTACTCAATTAATTACGTTACAGTCCATATAATTAATCAGTTAATTATATGGTCTGTAACATATCAGAAAATATTTTTTTTTTTTTAAATGCAGGTTGCAATTTCGTAAAACCCAAGGCAGCGTTATCAGATGGCTTGTTTTCTGTCTCGTCACATTCCCAAAATCTAAAGTTATTCACTTTACTATCACATAAGACAAAGACACATTTGAGTCGGTGAAACCAGCAAATGTTTTGACATTTTTGCTTAAAATGTGACTTAAACCAATAACTCACCTTAACTGACTTAATTGTTTCAGCTTTACATATCACGGTACACTGATCTGCCAGACTGTGGTGGACAAGATTACAGTAGCAGAGCTGGCTGATTCATTGTCAGTATGGACTCATTCAGTGTCCCAAAATCTAATTTTAATAGCTGTATTTGGCTGTTTTATAAGCCCTGTTATGACCAGCGACTAATTGCATAGCAACAGTAAAAGCTCGGTGAGCTGATGTGACATGGTTGAAATCATGACTCGTCTGGCAAGTTAGCCCCATCTTCTACTCATTAGCATTCTAAGTAAGCACCCAATATCATAAAAGGATTTTTTTTGGGGGGGGGGGATATCCAGGTTGTCATGGATACCTACAGCACTGTGGATGTTGGTAGTATCCTCCTCTGTTTATTTTGGGATATTTGTGTAACCAGACAAATCCATCATTCAGCAGAAACCACAGCATACAGGAGGAGTTCAAACTGAGTGGGTTCACATCCATTAATAATTGCACCGCTGTCAGAACAGGATGGCCTTTATGAAGTGTGCACGGCCCTGCAGTGAGGGCCAGCGTGCTGACCATTTGCTGGCGGGACTCGTCGGGCTGCGTTGAGGTTAACTCACCAAGTTTTTCTGTGGCCTCTGCGCTGATCCCACAGCGCCGATGTATAGTGATAAATGCGGTGCTGCCTCAGTTTCATTTTATCAGTGTGGAGCGCTGATGTCATGAAATATTGTAAGGTCTAGCAGAAAAGAGGTTTCATATAGATCCTCAGGTGATGTGCCATCGTGGAGGATAGAGTGAAGTATACTGCAGATGCACACTGATACTTGTCTCGGAGGTATAAATGTAGTCACTCTGTACTAAAGACGGTACTTTTCCTGTTTCTACTTATTATTCCCTAGAGTTAAGGTTCTGTCTTTTACACACCCACTCACTGAAAATAGATGCCCTGTAAGTTATCTGTGTAATGATGGGTTAAATGTGCTCATCTGTTCCTCAGATGTTTAAGTGCCATAAATATAAAGGTGCTAAATTCCAATATGAATTTTGCTCTGGGCTTCTATAAACGCACTTCTAATTTGACACATTGCTTTTGTCTGCTCACATGGTTTAGTTTTTAAATTAATTTTGAATATATCTTCTTTTTTTTTTCCTTCTTTGCAGGGAAGGAACCCCTTCTTCCTCGAACCTGCCATCATAATCGCTATCACCGATGGAAACAAGTTGACAAGCGGCGGTGGAGTCCAAGACGAGGTCAGCCAACATCTCCACAGGGACAAGAGGTCCCAGCCAATCAGGGGTGCTTCCTGCTTCCCACAGTGTTCACTTTAACACAAGCATCAAACCCTTTCCTACTGTGTCACTGAGGCTAAAGTTTGATTCACAGAGCCACAGCGATTATCATGCATGTTAAAATTAGAATCATCCCATGAGTATGTGACACAAAACAGTCCCACTGCATCATATCTCACCTCTCTTACTGTAACCTACCACTTAGTTAAATATCTCTGCCTCATATGAATGATAGAAACTTAATGCTGGTCAGTTTTAGCTTCTGAGTCGTAACAGGATTTGGGCTGCAACTTGCAATTAATTACTGTCTAATCATTAAGAAAAACCAGGTGCAGGTGGAGTGTAGAATAATAAATGTTTTAAAATTAATTGTTTTGTCTTACAGATGGCAAAACCAAAGATAAATCTTGATAAATTATGTGAATAATTGATCTTTTTTTTTTAAGGTGATTATCAGAGTAGCTGCCGCTTGATTTTCTGTCTGTCGACTAATCAACTATCATTTTAGCTTTAATTATGAGACAGGATTACAAGGTTAGCTGTGTGAGCATGTAGTGTTGCCTTTGAAGGGCTGCAACCACGATTAAAGCTGTCCTCTCCGTGACTCAGTAACTCACGCTCCCTCAAATAATTTATTTATTTAATTCTGCTCTGTAAGTTGTCATCTCCTCTGCATCTGCCATCCATGTTTAATATTTGTGCTGCTTTGTGAGGTAGAGATAAGTCCATTAGCTCAGTTTTGTAGCTTGAGAAACAAAACCTGAGGTCAGACACATACAATTAAATCCTTGATTCTGCAGCCACAGTCTAATTCATGGCTTCTGTGATAATTCCAGGCTGGTGCCTGTTCAGACTGGGCACAAGTTTAACAAGTGACGTTTGGTGGGGAAGGCTGACTTTAATTGCAGTTCTTCTGATAGTTATTTAAAAGTCTGGCCTGCCTATGAAATGTCTGAGAAGAAAATTTATTTTAAAAAATGATGACTGTGTTACAGTGATGGGGTGAACACTGTTTTTTGGTCTGCAGAGGATGCAACCCAAACTAGAGACCAGTGATAAAAATAGGATCTTCATTTTGGAGCTGTGTCCAACCCTAATCAGCACTCAGACATTGTCTCTAGTTATGGTTCCTCTGTCATTGACACTGTCATTGTCTCCTCCAGCTCCATCTGCCTCTGACCACCCCGCTGCCAGGTAGTGAGCTGACCAAGGAGCCCTTCCGCTGGGACCAGCGTCTGTTTGCTCTGGTGCTGCGGATCCCTGGCAACGCTTCGGTGGAGCCCGAACCCCTCGGAGGCGTCCCACCTGATGATTCTCCCATCACCCCCATGTGTGAGGTCACTGGAGGTAGGCAGACTGCTGGTGTTTGGTTTCTGTAAAATATGTGTTTTGTAGAGTGTGTTTTTTAAAAGGGCACTTCAGCAATTTTAAAGGTCAGTATACTCATGATGAGGAGTACTACTGAGCCTGCAAAAACAGTTGTATAACGACTTTTGTAGTTCCGGAGGAGCATTGTCAAATCTGAGAAGATATCAAGCTAAGGGTTAGGGTTGTTTCCATTGCTGCAGTGAAATTGGTGATGATAAATTTTTTTTTGTTATTGTATCACAACTGCAAATATTTCTTTCTGTTTTTATTTTGTTCATCCAGTTTATATCAACGAGGGCAGGCTAAATAACAGAGACACCCCCTGTGTGAAATGCAATACAGTTCAACATCACCACAAACCGCATCCTCCAAAATTATCATAAAGCTGAATCAACAGATCTCTGGAAGAATTTCAATAAAAACCGAACATTATGACCTTCATGAAGGGAGGACGTCTAACGGGAGTTTTGTATGAGACTGCATTGGCTTTAGCTAGGTGTTTCTAATAAACTGCCAACAGAGTGCTGATGCCATTATGATCTTATTTTGGAAAAGCATCATAGACATATTCCTCTTGGGATTGACACAGGCCTAATTTCTACAACAGAGTCCCGTGGAACATGCTGGGACAAGCTCAAAGTATTTATAACACTAGATCAAAATAGCTATTTGTTAAATGCATTCCGTAGCATAGCGGATGAATCATCTCTGTCAATACAAAGACAGGGGAGAATAATGAGTCTTTTTATTTTACGGGAAAAAAAATTGGTGATAGAGATAAAGATTGCCTTGGCAACTGTTTTTTTTTTTTTTCCACTTCAGCGAGGAGGGACAGCCCAGAGCTCTGTCTCAGCACTGTCTTGCTCAACATTCAGAGTGACTTGTGTTTACAAGTTTGCCAGTGGGAGCTGAACAGCCCAGTATAAACACAGCGTGCTCTTGTTTTAAGCAACTCTGCTGGAGCTGTTGTGGACAGGTTAAGTGTTTTGCTCAAGTGCACTTCAGCAGTAATTGTCAGCTAAGGTTAGAAAGCCCAGGTCTCCCCACCTGGTCCAGGATTGGAACCGTCCCTCTTTGTCCCACTCACAGGCCCGTCACATACTTTCAGTCCAATGATTTCGATCTGTAATCCCCACTGGTTATAGGAAAAAAAAAACCCCAAACCCAGGCTGCCTACCTATCAGTTTTAAAGAACATCCACTCATAGAAGTAGACCTTTATCCCTGCTGTCTCCAGTTCTCGTGCTGCCTGGTTGTGGAAGCAGCTGGCAGGAGGAACAGACTAGAATGATGCTGATGGCAGGTTAAGATTAACACACACAGAACAGAGCACACCAAAGCTCTGTGTAGCAGTCAGTGGCGCTGAATGCAGAACATGACACAGCTCCATTGTCACCGACAGTCTACAGTACATGCTGCCTGTCCATTACTGCTGATGGCAGACCTGACACAAAGCCACGGCCTTTTGAAATGAGTGAGTGAATGGGTGCATAACAAGGTCACTAGAGGTGAAGTTGGAGGCAGCAAATGGCCAGAAGGCTGAATTAGACTAATCAGTTGAAGCTTTGTAAGACTGTGTCTGATTCATGGTCTGTGCTCGTGTGACCTTTGCTGCACTGTGACTGATGCTGTGATGAATAAACTAAAGCAGATACAGATCTTTAGAGCTGCATTTCATGCAAATGTACCGTTTTGCATCCATTGTGTAAAGACTGATACAACCCCACAGTAGAGAGCACTTGAAATTGCACTGTACGTATAGTCAGACAATGCAGTGTTTTAAATGAAGCTAAGAGCATTCTGTATTTGAGTAGTATCGTGTGCTCTCATCCTGGAATATTGTCAGAATAGGTGATTACTTTATACTTATTTTTTGCCCTCCAGCACCATTTTGGATCTGGTTTCAAGCTGGTAAAATATGGTTGCACCATTTCATGACAAGTAACCACACTTGACACTAACATTTAATTCGAATGAATTCATATTCACTGAAAAAAAGATAAATCTTAGGATTGTAAAAATCAGCATCTGCAGTTCTTAAATTTGAAGAACTTTGAAGAAGAACTGGAGCCTTTCAGCCTGTTGTAGCTCATTGTTTTGTGCTTCTGAGTCATAGAACACTATGTGATCCGGCCTTAACTCCATTGCAGCAGCAGGCATCTGTTCTCAGCAAACAAGCTCTGATAAACCCACTGCACACTACCTGCTCAGCACCAAACATCAGACAGACAAAGACAGAGACTATTGGGAGAAGAAAGTGGAACATTTAGCAGCTAATGAGCCAGATATTTCTCTCAGGTGTTGGCAGAGCTAAAAAGAGAACGATCACTCATCTGCAAATTTCTAATAAATGCAGTCATGAACACTCAACAAAAAATTCAACAAAACTGACAGGAGTCATATTTGACAGGTGTAGGCTACACAATACTTTATTCAGATTCAATAAAAAGCCATTGAAGTCCAACCCTAAATCACTGTTGAACTTATTCATATCTTCCGGGTTTTACATTTGTATTTGTCTGTGTGTGTGTGTGTGTGTGTGTGTGTGTGTGTGTGTGTGTGTGTGTGTGTGTGTGTGTGTGTGTGTGTGTGTGTGTGTGTGTGTGTTGCAGGGCGTTCCTACAGCGTGTTCTCTCAGCGTATGTTGAATCAGTGTTTGGAGTCTCTGGTGCAGAAAATTCAGAGTGGAGTGGTGATAAACTTTGAGAAGACGGGGCCTGACCCTCCTCCACTAGAGGGTAAGAGACACCACTGTTTGTCCAAATGAAATTTCTCCCTGACTTAATTCCTGAAAGACCCTGTTGACAAGGGGCTGAACGATTTATCGTTCTCTGATGGAAATTGCGATTTCGGACAACGCGATCATGTGATCGCCTAAACAGCGTTTTTTGCAGTGCTCTTCACTGACCCAGGATCTGCCGTTTCAACTACATACATGCCGTCTCCCTACCTGCCCAGCTCACCAATCAGAGGCGGCATGCTGCTCGTGGACAGGTCACGCTAACGCAATCAGTATAACCTGCTCCACCTGCTGCTTCATTTCTGAAATGGCTTCAGCTGGAGCAGAAGTTACAGGATTTAATCCCCAATTTAAAAAAGCACGTCGCTCATTTGGGAGTATTTCGGGTTTGAGGCCGCAGACGTGCGCCATGAAACAGGTATTGTGCAAAACCTGTCGCGCTAAAGCTAAACGCAACCAATTTATACCGGCACTTGAAAAATCACCACAGACATTTGCGTGACGAAAAAGTTTGGTGAAAAGTTTCGCGAAAAGAGAAAAGTAACTGCCATTGGTCAAGGACTTTATAGAATGTACATGCATGTTTAGTTTTCATTCTTGCATTAGAGTAATGGCATTTAATGTTTTAATGGTATGATGTAATTTTCTGTCATGTTTGTAAATGTTACTGTACAATGTGAATATTGCGCTGAAGCTTGAATTTAAGAAAATCGTGAATCAAATTGAAATTGCAACGCATGCCCGAAAAATCGTAATTAGGTCTTTTCCTAAAATCGTTCAGCCCTACTGTTCTCTCTCTCTCTCTCTCTCTCTCTCTCTCTCTCTCTCTCTCTCTCTCTCTCTCTCCCCCTCCCTCCCACTTGATGTTTTTTAATCCTCTCTGAGCTTTTCTTTACTGTTGTTCCTAAACACCTGGTGTTTAAACCCCCACCTTTGTATTTTAACAGCCTACACGCTGTTTCAGTTTATCAAAACCATTTTTTGTTTCATTTCTCACAAACACCTTCTTGTCTGAGCTGCTGTTGGTTGTTCTACATGTAAAGTAATCCTCCCCCACATGTTCCTGTACAGACGCTCCAGTTGAGCCGGTGAAGTCTGGTCCGCAGCCTTGGCATTGCTGTCACAAGCTGATCTACGTAAGACCAAATCCTAAAACCGGTGTTCCCATCGGTCACTGGCCCATACCCGAGGCCTTCTGGCCGGACCAGAACTCCCCCACCCTGGTAGGAATATTGCAAACTCAACAAATCTTGCCAGTAAACTAAGCATAGACTCAAGAACTATAAATATAAATAAATAAAGGAGTTTTTTTTGTAAAGGGGCTAAAGAAAGCATTCAGTGCTATAGTTAGATGGTTAGTTTTACAGAGACACCTTTTCCAACAAGTGCAGTGTTATTGTTAATGCGTTTTAACCTGTGCTGTAACAGTAAATACCCCTCCCCTCTGTCCCACCCAGCCCCCACGTTCAGCCCACCCCCACGTACGTTTCTCCTGTCTGGACGCTGAACCCATGGTTATAGACAAGGTGCCCTTCGACAAATATGAGCTGGAGCCTTCACCTCTCACGCAGTACATTTTGGAGAGGAAGTCCCCGCACACCTGCTGGCAGGTACAGCACCATCACGAACATATGCGAACAAACAACAAACAGAGCTGAAATCCATTATTTTCTAAGTGGAATGTGGGAAAACGCAGTGTAGCATGCAATATTACTTGCATTCAAGTTTCCTGGTGGTTTGATGATAAATTAATTGGGCTACACACCTGATTATTAACAGTGACATAGTAAATGCAGCATTAGATGTTTTGCCACACTTGCTGTGGTTTGGTGAAGACAACACAAGGGGAGTTACAGATTTTAGGTTTTCAGGTTTTCACTGCTTTGAATGTGGTCATGTTAGTTTGCAAGCCACTTAGTATTTGATGGTGACAGTATTTGTCACCATCCTGGACCTATTGTTCCTTCTTGTCATTGCAGCTGTCTGTAATGATGTTTGAGACTGCTTCTTGCCCCTCTACTGATAGAGATTAAAGAACAGAAAGGTTGTCCTGACATTTTTCTTTTTTCCCAGAGTTTTGTGTTCTGGTCTATAATGAGCGTTACAAGTCTTCTGTCTGCCCTCCATACATGGAGACTGCTTAAATACAAGAATGTAAACACTTCATTATTATTATTACACTAAGAAATTCACAGTCAGCACAGGACTTGTTCTGCTTAACCATATCAGCTGTCTGACAGAGGTTAGTTGAGGTGAAAACATTAGCTTAAAGGAGGAAAGATTTCAAGTGCAGGTTTCTGGCTAGTTCATAGTTTTTGGTTATAAGGAGTTCTCACTGGTAATGACATTAATGACCAGTGTGGATGTTGATATCCCAATATGAACTGCGGACATGTCAAATTGAATTGCATAGCAGCTAAGAAAAAAAATTTTAGCCCACATTTTCCAGGTTGTTTTTGTTGGCTGTTCTTTGTTCTCTGATTTGATTTTCTCTCTGTTTTTCAGGTGTTTGTATGTAACAGTGCCAAGTACAGCGACCTGGGCCAACCCTTTGGCTACTTGAAGGCCAGCACAGCTCTCAACTGTGTCAACTTGTTTGTGATGCCCTACAACTACCCTGTTCTTCTGCCACTTCTGGGTAAGACTGATGGACGGTTCCCTCCCCGTTTTCACTCTGTCCTCTCTGTTTGTGGCCCCGTGCCGTCATTGCTCCTAGTTTGTCCAAGTATTTCAGAACATTTGTCATTTATTTGTCTATAGTCATTTGGTTTTTCTGCTTGTTTTTTTTGCAGATGACTTGATCAAAGTGCACAAGTTCAAGCCAACCATCAAATGGCGGCAGTCCTTTGAGAACTACCTGAAGACCATGCCTCCATATTATATTGGGGTCAGTGAACTTGACATTAGTCTTCAGATCCTTAGGCTTTGTTTCTTTTAATTCCACACACTACAGCCATGAAAGACGCTGCACTGGTCTTATTGCTGTGTTCTTTCCACAGTCTTTGAGGAAAGCTCTGAGAATCATGGGAGCACCAAACCTGCTGGCCGACAGTATGGAGTATGGCCTGAGCTACAGCGTGGTCTCCTACCTGAAGAAGCTCAGTCAGCAGGTTTGTTGTTGGGCTGTTGTGTCCTCTTTATCTGTTTATAACCTATGTTCAAAAGAAGTTGGAACTGAATCTGTCAGAGGCTTGGTTAGGTTTTTAGTCTTACTTAATTTGATCACTTGTTTCCTGGTTTGTATTGTCAGGTTGTTAATTTGCTTCTTTGTTTAGTTTTTCTTAAACTGTTTAATTAACACAAAATGAAACTTCTAATGCATTTAGCATGTTTCTCTTATTTTGATAATTGGGAAAAAGTATTTTTGTTATTGGTAAGAAAACTCACAATGAATGATATATAATATACTATAATGCAGTTATGATGCATTTTAAAGTGTTAATTAATTAACAGTATTTCTCAACAATTATATCCTCTCCTATGAAGACGCATTATATTTTATTACAGCAGTGTTTTCCTGTATTGTAATTCATTTTCCTCTTTACACACCAGACACCACTTGTAGGTTCCAACTGGAGGAGCTGTTGACAAATACTCTAAACACTAATATCTGTGACTACATTATACTGTGTTATAAACTGTTTATTAACTTTTATATACTGCTTATAAATACAAGTGTTTCTGTATTTTAACGTGTTATAGATCTACCTAGACACTGAACGTCACGAAAAGCATTTCACGTCACATTCTAATCTAATGTGTTCATGTTTCCAGTCAAAAATCGAGTACGACCGCCTGATTGCCTTGATTGGTAAAAAGCCACCGCCAGAGGCCGGCATCAAGGTGCGTTGGCGGGGCGGAGGTATATCTCTGGCCCAGCGCAGGGACTTCATCCAGCAGCTGCAGAGTCTCACAGGAGACACCCCAACTCTGCCTATGGAGCTCAACCCCAAAGAGTTTCAAGGCTTTCACCTGGCATTGCTCAACAAGGTCAGATTATTATTATTAACCTTCCGTTAACAGTCAAAGTTTTTCTGAGCATACAGGGCTTTTAATATAGCAGTTTTGTTTTGCTGCCTAACTTAAGAGCAGTCCCTTGTTCAAATCTCAGTGTTACTCATTCGCATTCTGCTCAGACTTTCCCTTCCCTCATGGCTTTCCATCCAACAATCCTCCTGAGGTGTTTATTGAGATGTTTTATCTAGTCTGTTTGGGTGCTTGAGCGCTTTGACATTTGAGAGATGGTTGTCTCTTTCAGGCTGCATCCACTCTATATCCACTCTGTTACAACCAGTGTGACAGCATTTCACTCGAGGGGAGGCTGGATTCAAACTCACGTCTCTCGCTTTACAGTCTCCTCTGTCTTGTGTCCTCATCAGGGCCTGAAACCTCAGAGCTTTAGAAATCCTTACGACATCCCTCGCAGCCACCTGCTGGACCAGCTGAGCCGAATGAGGAGAAACCTCCTCAACACCAGCGTCTGTACTCTCAGAGGGCAGGACTCAGGTAAGTCACTGTCTAGTTCCCTCACTTATTTGGTCACAAGTGTGCTCTGTATCGCCTGTTAGAAATTACGTCAGAGCAAGAACTTCAACCACTGACTCAAGGTTTTCAGCTGGTGATGAGGTACTCTTCAGAAAGTCCAGATTCTTCCCTCCATGTTGCTGACTGTCCCTGTCTCCGGTCCAGACCAGTTCCACAGCGTGCCAATCGGCCAGATGGGCAACTACCAGGACTTCCTCAAAGCTGCTCCTCAGCCTCTTCGAGACGCAGACCCAGAACAGCCCAAACGCCTGCACACATTTGGCAACCCCTTCAAACTGGACAAGAAGGTTAATCCCACTGACTCATATCAACCCTATGTTTTCACGAGGAAGAACAACATGACACCGAGTGATATAAAAACATCAAGATTGACGTGTATGCTTTGTCATTAATTGTCTTCCTCACTTTTTTTCTCAGGGCATGATGATTGACGAGGCGGATGAGTTTGTCACCGGCCCCCAGAACAAGGGCAAGAGACCAGGGGACAGCAACAACATGCCGGGCGGAGGTCCCAAGAGGCGTCGCTGCATGTCGCCTCTGCTGCGTCTGGGCAGAGCTTACACCCCTCCAGTAACACCCCCCGCCAGCCCACGCCCCACAGGTGAGATTTTTTGAGGATTTCCCTCCTCAGAAAATATTTGGGAAGGACAAACAGAATTAACAAATGGCTCTGTCTTTTCAATCTCTGACCGTATAGACATGGACATGAGTGATGGAGCACCTGAACCAGACTTGATCATCAACCACCTGAATCAGAACCACTATGGCTCGGACAGTAGCTCGGATTCGGAGGCGGATCATCCGTCAGGGCCTGCCAACCACCAGGAGAACCACACATCCGTGGATCCCCAGGACCTCCGGCACAGGGACGAAGAGGAGAATGGACGACCCCGGGTGGGTGAGCTGCCGCTGGGCAGCGATGAGGGTGTGGAGGTGATTCTGGTGGAGGACCAGCCGCCTCGCTACCTGTCGCCTGCAGCTCTGAAGAAACACATTCACAACGAGACGGCGAAGGTCAACAACGAGCTGAGGGCACTCATCACCAAGGAGATCAGGAAACCTGGCAGGCGTAAGTACAGCAAGACCATGGAGGGTGGACAAAGTAAAAGCAACAGCATACACTTGGGGCTGGCTGTTGATAGATGTTCTTTGATACTAGTGTCAGTATGATAGCTGGTTTTGGTATTGATACCCAAACAATGTTCTTGTTGAGGAAATATAAGAATGTTTTTCTCCAAAAGCTTTTTTACTTTTACAAAAAGTTCCTGTACAAGAATCACACCTGATTAAAGACAAAATTGGCAAAACTGTGGTTTAGATCATTCAATATCTGACAACAGAATCTGGCGCTTGACTGTTTTTGATACTTAATGCTATGGGTTTCGGTCAGTACCAAAAAGTTTTGAGAGTTGAGACCCAACTTTACGATCAATTAATTAGATGAACACCTTAAATTCAGAACTCGTAGTTGATTTGAGGTATTGCTCCTCATGAGAAGAACTCTAAGCTTCAATGTTTATTACAGGGTTGTTGTGTTGAATTACAAACTATAACAAGGTGCCAGTGTTATTTAATGCACTGTGTATTTCAGTTTAGGGGAAAAAAAGAAGGGACAAAGAAAAAAAAAAAAACCAAAAAAAAAACAATCATCCATCAAAGTGTTGTCATCCTGTTGTGCCAGAAGAAACCACATAAGTGTAGCCTTTTCCTCAGCAATCAAGCTTTGTTTTGAGCAAAGTGAAACCGTTGTTTTTCTGTCCATTATAAAAACAGCAAGCTGTTGAGTGTTGCACAGTGGTGTAGTCGACATAAAAAGAAGTTGAAGCTCGATACCTTTTTTTTTTTTTTTTCTCTTATATATTTTTTTTTCTATTTATGGCAGCTAACATAGTATATTATGCATAGGTGCATAGATAGTGGCAAATGTGAATATTGATAAAGAAATAAATTTTTTAAAAATATCCTTTTGAGGAGGGAAACTGACAAACATGAAAGCTCACCAGTCAGAATGGAGCCGGTGTGTAAGTTGAGCGAAAGTCCCTTCAATGAAAGGATTGTTAGAAAATACGTGGTGAGTGACTTTACAGTTAAAACAGAAATGTGTCAGTTCTTTCTGGTGCTATCTAATGGAGTCACTGTTTCTATATAATTTCTTAACAAATCTTTGTTTTTTCTGTGCTGCAGTTTATTGTGAATTATAGGTCGACATAAACACCAATTTTGTGATCAGCTTTCTTCATAATATGAATCAAGTTAGGAATCTGTAGTAGAAAATAAATCACTGGATGCAGCCTGAAAAAAAATCACTTCGGTAATCACATTTGAGAAGAAATTAGATATATGTATATTTGTCATTAACGTTTTATATTTGAATAGAGGATTGGATCAAGGCCTTCAGCTGTCATAGAAACAATCAATGAATCCTTCTTCACTTCTTTCTTTTTCAGACTATGAGAAGATCTTCCTCCTCCTAAAGCAGATCCAGGGCACTCTGGACACCCGGCTCATCTTCCTCCAAAACATCATCAAAGAGGCGGCCAGGTAACGAGTTCAGCTGTCCTCTGCTGCTGTCTCAAATAAGCTGTGAACAAAACCATATGTTATCGTTCAGCAGTTCTGTGTCCTAGGACTGTGATCACCAGCAAAATATCTGTTTTCTCTTACTTAAATAAGAAAATAGAATTGTAGAATGTTGCTTTTGATAACTTAAAGACTGAGAAAGCCTGTAAACTATAACTGTAACTAAACTGTAACTGTTTCTATGCAAAGGTTTAAGAAGCGCGTTCTCATCGAGCAGCTGGAAAACTTCCTAGAAGAGATCCACAACAGATCCAGTAACATGAACCATGTGGACACTCTCTGAGACCGGCTCATTCCCAAACTGAACTTGCTGATAATGAACCTGACAACCCTCCACATCCTTCTTAACCGCCCACCCACCCTTTCTCCTGTACCAGGACCCCGCGGAGATGAGACAAGACAGCACCCAGCTCTCAGACTATCACCTCCTGAGTGGACTCTCTTCATTTAATCAACATGTGTGATGGTCGTGTTGGTTTATACACAGTATGAACTAAAAGCAATGTTGACCCTGGATGATGCGAGTGCATTTTTCATATATCATAAAGGGGGGAGTGAGGAAGTGTTTTATTGCGGCAGGTGAAGCGTTTGCCTATGCAATGAGATTTTGGGCCTGTAGAACATTCGAGAATGGTTGTGTTCCGCCCCTGATTTGATTGTCCTGTTTTTAAGTGACAAATGAGACTGAATAATCTCTCAAATGGGGGAGGTGGAGCAAACAAGGGAGCGCAGGACATTTCTGGAGAGGAACAGATGGCACCCTGAGCCTTGACGTGATGTTCAGTCGTATTTTCTCTGTGATGATGTTACAGACCAAAAGTGTGGGCAGGGTCCAGGTTGCGTACGGTTATTTGTGTGTTTTCAGCCAACTCAGGGTCAGACGGGATCCAGTGGAGACGCTCATGAAACACTTTTCTCATCATACATTTTCATTCATTCGCTGTTGTTTTCATGTTGGGTAATCTTTGGTGTTTGGTGTTGGGGGAGGACGAGAGTCTGTCATTCTGTGTCTATTGAAATTTACTTTCTACACTCCACTGACTGAAGCACTCCACTTCTGTGCTCTTAAATGGGTATTTTAATGGAATTTCGAATTCATCAACTCGTACTTGAATTCAAATTTTGAATTTGTCCATGTGTGGTTTACATACCACACTGACAATTCATATTTCTGAGTAGTAACTTGATGAATAATTTTGTTCCCCCAGGGGGAAAAAAAAAAAAAAAGATCCACAGCTTTCATTACGTTTGGGGACGGTAAACTTTAAAATATATATATTTATGTGTCTTTGCAGGGCAGGTTCTCCGAGAGGGCAATACAGTAAAAATAAAAATCATTGTGAATGATGCAACATCATTGGTTACAAATGTTGAAATACAGGGAATAAAAGCTCAGGAACTGATACTAATGCATCGTGATCAGCAATAAAATTGGAGCTACTTTCACCCCCCATTTTTATCTTGTTTTCGCTGGAAAGTGCTGATATGCAACACAAACTGTTGTCCTCTGGAGTGTTGATGAACCGAGTTCTCGGATGCCAGCTTGTCCCAGTGTGCTGGTCGCTGCCAAATAACATAACCGGCCCCCTAAACTCCCTCTCCCCGCCATGAATCTCAAACCAACTTCTTGTCACTTAAACCGTGAATGCACTTGTGTAAATTTGAGAATGTTTATTTAATGTAATTTAAAAGAAAAACTACCTTTTGTTGTAGAAGTTTTTTTTTTTTTTTCCCCCAACAATCCTCATATTTTTTGGTCAGGCCTGTTCAATTTTCTCAAATATACACAAATAATCTGAATTAAGGTCTAGAGGTCAAGAGTTGATTTCTGATTCAGAGGGCAGCCCTCTTCCGTTCCCTCCCTCCTTGGACAGGGACCAAAATCTGCCATACTTGTCTTTGTTTGTGAAGAGGCTGCTACCAAAAGAGTATTTTGAATACACTGTAAAGATGTAAATAACCCTAGAGTACTATTTAAAGAGAATGTTCAGTGGAAAACGGCCTTTTTGTAAGTATTTCCATGAATAAAGTTTCTATTTTACACTGTGAAGGGCCATGTAAATAAAGAGTTCTGTAAAGATGAGACTCTGTGCTTTTGTTCGTGTTTGAAGGTAATGTTTGTAACTGAAAAGAGGCTTTTAAAAAAAAAAAATCTGCAGTAATGGAAGACTCAAAGAATCAAAACACCCAAAATGTAAAAACATGTATTAAAATTTTATTTACAGATATGTACAAAAATATTGTCCCTCTTCCCTAAGTGTCCATGGACCCTCCTGCTGGTCCACAAATAAATACCGGTAGTGAAATAGGGGTCAGGGTTTAAGTGTGTGCGTGTGTTTGGGTATAAGAATCTTAGGGAGCTTGGTCGGCTGGGTTCATCACTCGGCCCATGAATAAGACAGATCCTGAAATGGAGAACACAACAAAAATCAGGTACACTAAGCTTGAGGGATCATATCATTCTTATTCTATGTTGCTTTGAGCTCATTCATTCAACTGCCCCTGTGGCTGTGTGTTTTTGATTCCACCAGTAGAGGTCACCAAATCAGAAATGTTCAAATCCTGCACACGGGGGATTTAACTGTAAATCATGCATATCAAACATTATAGCTGACCACTTTTGAATGTTTGGTGTTTTTGAGCTTTAGCTGTATTTTTACTATCTTCCTGACACCTGTTGGTTTCTATTTGTTTCTCCATGGTATGAAAATCATTAGCAGGCGTGCATGAGTCGTGTCTTCCATCAGTCACATCAAGTCTACAGAAATTTTTGTCAAAACTAAGAATAAGGCTCAATAAGGCTGTTTTGTTCCTCCTGAAGACATAAATCTTTAAAACAGTAGCTCCCAAATACATAGTCTCATTTTTACAAAAGGCTCTCAGAACAGCTGGACACTAGTTTTTAACAGCTCTCCTTCACCAACAGGAGGAAACGCTGCATTATTAATACACATATGGTGGTCTATGCATTCATGGCAACAGGACTGAATCATTTGTTTCAACTGAAACTGCAGCATATGTGTCCATTGTAATGAAAGAATATGTCACCCAGCGGTGTGGCTCACTGATGTGTTTTTAATCGTTTTTGGACAACAGTGGAGCTCCCTGGCTCAGAGGAACAAGATATATCAGACTTTGGATACACACAATTGTTGGTTTTGTTTTTTCATGGGAGAAATAGTTTCACCAGACATACATTTTAAATGCTGCAAGTGCAGTTTAAGCTGCATTACCTCCTTACCCAATAGTGGCTAACAAAAATTAATGCAGGCTTCATGTTCACTTCCACAACCCATGCAAGTTTCAAGTGTCTCAGGATTTTTTATATCAAACCTATGGCTGCCTGGAGGAGTTCCCTTAAAAAGCATAAAGCACTAGAGCATGATTTATAATAAGACGTAAACTATTTGCTAAGCTAAAACATGCAGAGCATCTGTTATGATCGTTTGAGCAGGACTCCCTGCAGCCTGGACTGTGAACAGTTTGTGGTGTGTACAGTGTAAAGTAAATACCTGTGTTAATGTGTCGTAGCAGAAATAAGAACGGCCGGTCTGCCTTGAAAACAGGAGCACGGGATCGTTTGAGTAGCACCATAGCTGCAAGGGTAATTTAGAAATTCCTTTTTTAGCAACCTCATATCATAACCCTTCAATTCTGTTCGGTTTCACTGCTGTACAGGACGTTTCTCACCTGTGGCAGCAGCTGCCTTTGTCCCATCTTCTGTGACTTCTATTCTCACTTCATGGAAGGCATCAGACACATAAAGACCCTCCTCCACTGCAGAAGGAAACAAACTGTCAGCTGTTGGCAGAGCTACAGTAATTATTTGACCTGCACCTGAATGTGAAAAATTTTTTATGAGTTTTCTAATGAATTGATGTACTGACCTGATATTCCAGTGAAATCAGCAGCAGTTGGGTTAAAGGCATCACTGATGCCCATGGCAGGAAGCACTGACCTCAGGTTAAACCTGTTGTGCATTCTGAACCTGTAAATACCGGACAAAAACAGTTAGTACATCATCTCCATCGAGTCGGTGTCACATACTATTTAAAACACTATTTTAATCAACTGCACAAACGTCACCTGGGTAGGAAAATGTCCATCTTGGTTCTGCGCAGGCCTGTGTCCCAGGAAGCCAGCTGGCGAGCGATGAGCTGGGAGTCAAGTGAGGACAACGGCGTCTTCCTCTCGCTGGGCAGGACCACCTGCAGGCTCAGAGAGCGGCCCAGGTATGGCAACTCCAACACGGTATAGCGCTGGTCTGATGCTGTCCTGAACTGACCTGCCAAAGACAGCAAACAGTTCAGGTGTGCAATCTATAAATCTTTCTATTGATTCGTTTAGTCATTAATTTTTCATTTACTTTTTTTTTTTATATAAAAACTTTAATCAATCACCCGTGAAATTGCTTATTTTACCTGACCAAGAGTCACAAACCCAAAGATATGAAATGTTAAATTATTAACAGTTCTTTCTCCTTAAATGGGTGGATGGATGGTGTCTCTTACCAAAGCTGGCCTCTGTAGCCTGATACATCATGGGCACTTTGATGGTACTCCCATCAGAGAGGGTGAAGGGCAGGTTCTGGGTGTTGGTGTAGAGGAACTGTTTCTGCCAGACACCCCTGAAGGCCACCGTGTTGACCAGGGTCATCTGCAGCCGGTGGCCCCACCACAGGGCATCCGCCTGGGCCTCGCCCGAGCCCGACAGCTCCCCACTGCTGCTTCCTGACTGGAGGGGCCCCGTCTCATCTGGGAGGTGACAAGGGACGGTCAGAGTTTAATATAAAGGGCATGTGGTCTGCAGCTCACCTTTTAGAGGTCAGCAGTCCCCAGAGTTTTGACTCATGTTGTCAGGTTTCGGGGGATGGGGGAAGTGCTGAATACTGAGAATTATCTGTCTCGTAGCTGCCAAATATTCCAATTTCTCCACCATTAACTTAGTCTGTCTGCTGTTTGGCGGTGGGTGCAGTGGGTTAATCAGAGCTTGTGTGTTTGTTGAAAACAGCTGAGAGCAAGGTTGATGAGAGCACCGAAACTCACCCGTACAGTTAATGTACTGAAAAACCAAAACAATTAGCTGAAAGAGGCTAAACAGAGCTGCAGACCTGGTGATAATTCTTGGGTTCACTACAAACAAATCCTTTCATATAACAAAAGCTGATTTCATTCATTTTCAATATAAAAACTAACTGGTGGAGCTCTATTGTTTTGTGAAGCTGCTTCCTTTACCATGGTTGTGCCCCGATCTCTCCGCCTGGCTGCGAATGTGGTTGGGTCGGCTGAAGTTGGCTCGGACCACACTGGCGTTGGCCCAGGCTGCTGCGTGTTGCGTGAACTCAGACAGGAGCTGTACACCACTCTGGATGAATAACGTGCAGGTCTGCTGCAGCCACGTCCCCTGGCTGGTGTTGCTCATGTCACCCTGTGAGTGCAACAGGAAGTCTTGTACCTGGGCATCTGCAAGATAGGAAAGAGGACAGGTGAGACACGGTCAGAGCTGTATGCACAGGAATGCTTTTCCAGGTTTTCCAGATCTGGACAAAGACTGAATCATGGTAAAGTGCTTATCTTGTTTCACAGCACTTTCAGCATCTTATCAACCATTAGTTCTGCTTTAACTGTTGCTGATATATAATTCATCCCATGTCCAAAAACTGTGAATAAATATCTTGTGATATCCCTAAAAAATATTCACATCTTCAATATATCCAACTCAGCAGCCTCTAGCTTGATTCAGCAACAACTTAAACCACATCCCTGCAGAACTGTGCACAAACTAAAGCTCATTGGACTTAATTTTAGCTTTGCTCTCTCAGTCCGGTGACTTCTCATCTGATAAACTCCAAGCATTTGCAGATGAAATGATCCAAACCAAAGTCAAAACAGATTTTTCTCATGGCTGCAACATTTGTAAGAGTGCACAGCAGTTATTATGAGTAGGCAGGAGCTGTCAGTTGTGGGCTGGTCCCTTGTCACGCTTGAGCATGTTTTTAATTTCTAGTCTTCTTGCTGTTATTGTGGGCTTTTGTCTGATTTTGAGTAGGGGGTAGATATGTTATCTATCTTTTCTTTATCCTGAGTTACTTATATTTTTTTTATATCTACTGTATCTCTATATGTCTATCCATACCTTTCTCTGTATGTATAGTCTCCTTTTTCTTTATTATTCGGACTCTACCATACAATGATCAGCCAGCGGTGCAGGCAAGAAAATAGAGCCACCTTGAGATTTAATATCTCTCCTGCTAATATAATTTTTTATTGTTATTGTTATTGCGGGGTACTGTTTTTATGGAAACACTCCCTATGTATTGTTGATGTGTTGGTTTCTTTTGGTTTTTGTGGAAATGTTTACATCAGCCTCTGCACTTGTATGCAATTTATCTTCTTAGATAGATAGATTGATAGATACATATACTTTATTGATCCCCTAAGGGAAATTGTTAGAGAAAAACAGTCAGATGAGTATTTCCTATAAGCAGATTTCTACCGAAAGGCGGCGTCTGTCTTATGCAGCACTGCTAAACTTAATAACCCTCAGTCTGTTTCACTAACTTCAGAACACATGTCCCTAGAGCTGAAAGGATAAAGTCAACGATCAGAAAATAAACCGGCCACTATTTTGATAATCAATTTATCATTTAAGTTGTTTATCAAGCAAAAATGCCGTACAACTTCTTCCAGCCTCTTTAACAGGAGCATTTTCACTGTTAGTATAATTGTAAATTGAAAAACTAAATATCTTAGTTTAGCTTTGTACTGTTGGTCAGACAAAAAAAGGTAATGTGAAGATGTCATCTTGAGATCTGAGAAACTATTTCACTTTTTATGAAAATAATAGTTGAAACACAACATGACTGTGATGTGTTTTACAATGGTTAGTTTAAAATTACTGTGAGACTTTCTTTTGGACCTGGAAAATATGTGCCAAGACATCCTCCTAAATACAGCCCAATATCACCCACTTCCATCCCACAGACCATGAAGGTTAAAGTAAAAAAACAGCAGCTGCAACTCACACTTTGTTTGCAACTGAAAACACTGACCTCTCGACCCAGGGGCCAAGCTGCAGGAGTGGTTAATGAGATTAGAGTTGGTGTGGAGGCAGGTATTATGGCTCCAGACACCACTGTGCTCTGTAGGGCCAGTAGCAGCAGCAGCACCGCTCCACACCACCTGGTACCAACAGCACTGAGGGCCACCAACAACCTCTCCAACCTCACTCTCTCACAGCGTGACGAGCAGCTAACTGAATACAAGCTTTCCCCTTTTTGTTGAAAACTGCGATGAATCCTACCGTTCACATTGTATCCCAGCGTTCCCTCCAGCTGAGCCAGCGTGGTGCCCCTGGCACCGAGCTGCAGCAGCCCCAGAGACAAGGAGACGCTCACTGGAGACATGATCAGGTTGGAGTTGTTCTCTGTCTCTGTGAGCGTCTGGTAGAGGCTAACAGCGAACCTGGTGTGCAGCTCTCCCATGCTGTCCTGAAGGCTGCCGCTGCAGTGGCTTCTCTCCACCAACCAGAAGCAAATGAAGAGCGAAGCCACTGGCAGGCGACACATTTCCTTGGAGCTGCAGGAGGGGAAGGTGCAACAGGTGGCCTGGAAAACAAAATCCTGTCACATCAAAAGAGAGAAAATAAATAATCTGGGTCAGTGAGGTCAACCAATGGGCAAACATGGACTTTCAGTGATGTGTATCATGATATAAACATATTGTGCACTAGCAAAATTAGCTGCTGAAATCCTTGATTTGCATGTGTTGCATTTACCATACTGTATATGTACTATATATATAATTATTGGACATATTAATATTAGAAATATTAATAAACGTATAGAGGGGAGTATAATCAGTGAGATTACAAATATCATGAAGTACTTTAAGGCCACTGTGTGAAGGATATTGTCAGTTAAGCCAAAGCCAAAGTGCTTGCAGCATTATTAGCTTACAGGTTTGTCATAATAGCAGTGGAGAAAAGTACTGAACTTAAGTACTTTATTTGAGTATATAAATTTTAGATGATACATTAAACTTGTACAGTATTTCAAAGGTAATACAGTGGAGTACATTCTGACCATTAATGATTGTAACCATGGATAAAAATATTATCCTTGCAGATTTGTGATGATTTTTTTTTTTTACCTACTCGGGTAAAATGCTGATGACTGAAATGTCCATACGTCTACTGTCATGGTTTATCAGTCCTGATGAGATAATGCACATTCAAAGTTCAGGTGCGGGTCCTACCTGCAGACAGGTGAGGTAGTATCCGTGCAACTCCACTGGCACCAACTCGGACTGGCACCAACCATTCAGCCTCTGCAGGGGAGATGTGCCCTCTGTTGTCCCCCGGCTGTCATTCACTGTCACCGGGTTCTTGTCCCTGAGTCAGTCCTCTGCTGTCCCCGGCTATCAGTCTCTGATTCGGTCCTCGGGTCGTCTCTCACTGAAGCTGCCTGTAGTCATAAGACCGTGTTTAAAGGCGAACGCTCCGCCGGTCTCCGTCGGCGATGTCCGTACCACTCGTCCGGGATTCCTGCCTCCCCGGGGCTATAAGGAGCCAGGCGGAGGGAGGCATGTCACCGACCAGCAAATCCCAAACCGGGCAGAGGGAAGAAAGAAAAAAAAACCTCCCACACACGCGTGCATGCACGGTCTTTGAAATTTTAATTATATGCTTGTTGGGGGGGGGGGGATGTTTCTACATTATATGGCCTATAATATGGCCATGGAAATAGAACTTAGTGGAAATAGAACTTAGCATGTTGATTGAATGGAATACACAAGTGTATGACAGATAAACGTCTACCCTGGTCTTTTTGTAATATTATTTTTGTACTTTTTCTTTGCATGGATTGTATTTTTCTCTCTAGGACTATAAAGTCCATCAAAGCTGTGATAAAGAACACACAGAGTAAGACATCTGTTGTGTTATACAAGTCATTTGGCCTTTTGTTGTGTTGATCAAAAGACATTTCTGCTCACACTGCTGCGTCAGCGTTTCTAATTGGTTTCACTCTGTGGAATGTGGACTCACTCATCATGGACATGTCGCTGCTCCAGGATGTGATGAATAACAGTATCCCAATCATCAGGAAGCATCTTATCAGTTCTGTGACCACACGTGCTACAGCTTAACAAGGGCAAGAGTTTGACCTAATGCTGGGGCTACATGAAAAGTTAAGGGATCACCAAAGTTATTCCAACAAGAACGAGCCGGAAGTCTTGTTCACCTGGCAGGCTTCAACTTTATTGTTCACTTCTATATTCATTGTATTAAAAACTATACCGCTAACGCACAACTTGCTCATCCTAACGCTCCCAGCATACCTCGTACTCTCGCGCACACTTCCGCACGCTCATCCACCGAACAGGCACGCGCACGCACACATGCACGCTCACACACAACAGGTACGCGCGCACACACACACAAAGAACATACACACTGCCCAGCTTCTTAGGGCATGCCACTCTTATAACAACAGTTTTGACAAGAAAATGTTTTAATTCTGTGCTGTTTTAATTATCAGCATTTTAAAAGATTTCCATCTTGGTTTGTCTTATCAAAACTAAAGACTTGCACCCACAACATTCAACGGCAATCCACAGTGGCGGTTTTTGGCACGGGCAAAACGGACAGCCGCCTGGGGCGGCATCACACGGGGGCGGCACAACCACGTGAAAACAAAATCATCTGCGCCGCTAAGCTGTTTTCTATCATCTATCATATTATGGTGGGGGAAATTGGCCCACTGGCATCATCTACGCACCACCAGCATATGCATGTAGAAATGGCACCCCGACTCAGGGTGTGTTCAGAGGTAGGATAGCTCTGTATAGTGAAGGTCATTTGAATTTTTCTTTGCAGAGTATATTGATAGTGTATTTTTTTTCCAAGGCTGGGGAAACAGTTTGTAAAAGAAGAAACCGATTGAATCCAAAAACTGTAGAAAAACTGTTATTTCTTTATAAAAACTCATAAATAGTTACACAAACACACCCACTGCCCTGTTCTTCAAGCACACCCTCTTTACCCACGTACACATAAACCTCTTTACCAACGAAGCCCAAAACATAATCTGTATTTGCACCAGTACCATGTGAAAATGACATCAGTCTGTATTTGCAGAGCACGGCACCCTAACTCAGAGTGGTGACTGGCTTGTGTAACTGTTCATGAGTTTTTATTAAGAAATAACAGTTTTTCTACATTTTTGGACTCAATCGCTTTCTTCTTTTACAAACTATTTCCCCCGCCTTGGAAAAAACATGTTCACACGGCACAGATGCACTGATTCTCCAAAAATACACTATCAACACTATTAACTCTCAAAACACCTAACAAACGCAACAAACCGACATACTCTGCAAAGAAAAATTCAAATGACCGCCACTATACAGAGCTATCCTACCTCTGAACACACCCTGAGTCAGGGTGCTGTTTCTACATGCATATGCTGGTGGTGCATAGGTGATGCCAATGGGCCAATTTCCCACACTCAAGATTTGTCACTTTAAGCTCTTTACCATCTCTTTTAATGCAGAGATTTTGCAGTGATATGGAGCAGTACAATACAGATTCTTACATTTACCAACCCTGCAGCATATAGCATACACACTTATGTATCCTTCTACTGTCATTCCTAATTCAGCTCTTATTCCAGCACCACATGCACTCTTCTGAACATGAAGACAAAAAAAAAAAAAAAAAAAAAATAGCTGAAATTGCTATAATGAGTGATAGTATGCCCTGTGTTTCACCTAAAATCAATCTGTTGTGGAGTGATCTCCCCTCAACTGTCCCTCTTAATTGGGGACATGACAGTCAGCAAAATAAATTGTGGGCATTTTTTCCCATGAAGGAGAGAAGATGATTGGCTATCAGGTATTTGGCTGCTTTGTCTAAAAGGGGATTCCGGCCATTACTGGACTTGACTAATTAGTGGAGCCATGGCTTGGCTTCATTAAATGTAATCGCCACATTCTTTAAAGCCCAACGCCCCGACTCTGGATGCAGGAATTTGGAATTTTAAGGACTTTGATGGCGGAGATGAGACGTCACAGTAACTGACCAAGGACAATTGTTTGAAAAAATGTCACCACAAGCAGCAGCTTTTATCTTGGCGGTTGTGAGGCCTTTGGAGGAACGTTATGTTAGAGGTTCATATTTGTGATGTAGAAATAATTATTTGTGCTCTGTGTTTCTGATCCCTGGACCAACTTTAAAGCAAGCTGCCGCTGCTCTGAGGGGTCAGGATGGAGGGTGGAGTAGTTCTCAGGCGGCCTCAGCCTAACAGCAGGTGCTCACTGAAGATAATTTCCCCCTTATCTGTGCAGGTAATTATGTGCACTTGACATTATTATTTTATTACAAGAGGCTAATATTAACAACACAGTCACCCTCACTGCTCTCTGGGCTGCCAGTTTACCCCACAGTATGGTCAGCTGCCACTGCTGGGCCAAGCGGAAGAAGTGACCTGGCTGTACCAGGCTACAGCCAATACTGGTCTACTACAGCACAGAGCTGCTCTGCCCTTTAGGGGTCCAAGTCAAGTCTCAAGTCTTTATAATCAAATGGCAAATCAAGATGAAAAGCTTTCACGATGCCGATAATTAAAATGAAACAGCATTTAAACATTTTCTCGTCAAAGCCTTTTTATATAACTAAGACCACTGGACGAAGAGGAGTAAAATGCCTGTTTGCTGCTGTCTTGTTCATTGTTAGTCTCATTAGTACTGTAGCTTTAGGGTCTGTCAGTCAGCAGGTCCACCCATTTGGTGCAGACTAAAATATGTGGACAACTACTGGTCACATGATGTCATAGTAATTTTACGATTTAAAAGTCTCCACTGGAATATTTATGATACTACTTCCACACTCTCCTCATGAGCAGAAACATCCTGAACAATGATACTATTAACTAACATGCATGTCAGATTGTGTTTTCAGCAGCTGATTGTTTTTACCCCATGAGAATTTTCTCCTTCCATCACCAAACATGTTCATTGATGAGAGTCCGTGTGACTCTGCGACGCCTCCGCCTTCCTCCACACGGCAGCAACTTAATCCCTAACTGGTGGAGACTGTCCCCAGGCTCTCCATTCAGACCTCTCACCCCAGTCCCCTCTCCAACTCGTGAACTTTGACCTTGCAGGGAAAAATGATAATGAATGGAGAAGGAGGAGGAGCATGGAGTAGTCACAAACTGCACCAGAAACCCACTCTCTCTGATTTCATTTCTTGTGTTTTAAGTTTCAACCAACCAAAGAAAAGAACAAAAGATTATGTTAAAGAAGAACACAACTGCACAAAAAGATGAAGATCAAACAAGAACAAAAAAAAGAAAAAGAAAAGGAAGAGGACAAATAATAACAAAAGAACAAGAAAAGCAAGCTACTCTCAAAGTTGAAAATATTGTAGCTGCCAAGTTTTGACGCAGCCAAACAGAGAAACCAAACCTAAATGCATAGTGGTTTAGTAGTAGAGTTGAGTTTTGAGCAGAGATGCACTGAGCCCATTGCACTGTGACTGACTAACTCCTTCTGCCTCACCTCCAGTGCCCTACTTCCCCTCAGGCTCCTGGGCCTTTGGGCCGTTCAGGCGGGGAGGGATTAGAGGGGATGCTGGTGTGCGGGGCCGGGCCAGGCTGCAACAACGCCGGTGTCGCCAGAGCGATCTGCCAGGTACGCCACGGCGGATTAGAGCCACTAGTGCTGGCACTGGGAGAGGGGCGACGTGAGGGGACGTGTCCCACGTAGGCTTCCCCTCACAGGAACATGAGCATAGCTCTGAAGAACCATGGGAAAAATGTTCATGGGTGTAATTTTGAGCACAGGAAGGGGGTGAGGGGGGTGACAACACAGCAGATGATGAAGGCATTAATGTTTGAGAAATGTCTTAAATGTTTTCCACTGAACTAGAGAAAAACAAAACAGCCAGGACAAGGTCTAAGATCAGGCTGGTTGTGTGACCAGTAAATCAGTTAAACTGTGAGGAGGTTTTGGTTTGTGAACTGTTTCACAGTTGGAGCTTTCAGCCTGTTTCTGTTGCATTATAGCACCATCTGCTGCCTTTGGGTGCTGAAATTAAAATCTGTGGTCTGTATTCAAGGCACAGTTTAGGTCAATGAGGATCTGCAATCATCCAAGTCAAAGGGGATCTGGAGGGAAACTTAATTACATACACCCGCTTTATGAGATACACCTGTTCAACTGCTCATTAACTCAGCACCTCAGTGCATTTACGCATGTAGACATGGTCAAGACAACCTGCTGAAGTTCAAACTAGAGATAGACCGATATGTTTTTTTGAGGGCCGATATGGATACAGATTATTAGTAGTCAAGGAGGCCGATAACCAATATTTAGAGCCGATAAAAGTGAAAATAAAATTTAGAGCCGGTAAAAGTGAAAATATTGGCGTCAAAATTTTGAATAATACAAACTCAAAGACTTAACTTCGTTAAAATGCCTTTAAGCATATGTTTATTAAACAGCTTTTCAGATTTGCAACACGTTAAAGTTTTTTTTTTTTATCTTAGACAATAGACATCTTTGTTTTAAAATTATAATAAAAAGTGAAAATTTTAATAAATAAATAGCTTCCTGAAGTTTTATAAAATAAACAAAACAAAGTTAAAATAAATTTGCAAAGAAATGTGACTCAGAGATGTTCAGTGTGCAGAGCCCACTACTGGGCCCCACCCAACGCCTCCTTCTGTCAGGGTTTGGCTTTTATACACGTCCTCATCAGGTGGCCATCACTACTGGGCCCCACCCAACGCCTCCCTCTGTCAGGGCTTTGCTTGATACATGTCCACAGCACAGGCCTGGAGGGGCTGGTGAAGGGGCTGGTGAATGTAAATGGTGGAGATGCAGAGAGTACAGGCTTCTGGGGGCTGTGAGTTGTGTGTTGAGTTGAGTCGTGGCCCCGCCCAACGCCTCCCTCTGTCAGGGTTCCACACTGAAACATCCAGCAATGACATATCTGGATCATCCAAATCATCTGCGCCACTAAGCTGTTTTCTGTCATCTATCATATTACAGTGTGGGATATAGAAACGGCTCCCTGACTCAGGGTGTGTTCAGAGGTAGGATAGCTCTGTAAAGTGGCGGTCATTTGAATTTTTCTTTGCAGAGTATGTCGGTTTGTTGCGTTTGTTAGGTTTTTTAAGAGCTAGTAGTGTGGATAGTGTATTTTTGGAGAATCAGTGCATCTGTGCCGTGTGAACAGGTTTTTTCCAAGGCTGGGGAAATAGTTTGTAAAAGAAGAAACCGATTGAATCCAAAAACTGTAGAAAAACTGTTATTTCTTAATAAAAACTCATAAACAGTTACACAAGCACACCCACTGCCAAAATATAAGTGAAGATTATGTAGGGTTACAATCAGCCATGCATATTATTAATCCACTTAACACCACATTATCATCTGGTGCAGTCAAACAGAAAAGTACTATTTATCTATCTCCATGACAATCAGACTCCCCATCTCCCAGCATATGCATGTATAGACGGCACCTTAACTCGGGGTGGTCGCTGGCTTTATGGAGAGTGTGGGAGCATCTCACACTCTCTCCTGTTCACAGTGAACACGCTCCTTGCTCAGGGGGCTCGACTCAGGGACACGCATTCACAGCCCTCTGGCCTGTGTGGTCTTTTTTCAAAAAATTGTTCCTTTAAAAATTATGTTCATTTTACAATTCATGAACCAATAAATGACACATCTTGATTGCATTTCATTTGATTGACCATTAGATGTCCTACTCCTACTGTGTCATTGAAGCCTCAGGTAATGAACCATTTTTTTTTAATCAGGTGTCAAAGCTTCAACAAAGCCTTGATCAGCCATCACTACTCCAGTCACGGTGCTGCTGTGTGTCCCACAATACAACATTGCACAGTGGCCTTCGGTCACGGTGCTGCTGTGTGTCCCACAATACAACATTGCACCGTGGCCGACCGATGATTTTTATGTTTTTCTACAGTTTTTGGACTCAATCGGTTTCTTCTTTTACAAACTATTTCCCCAGCCTTGGAAAAAACCCATTCAGACGGCACAGATGAGGCTGGGGTGTGTGTGTGTGTGTCTGTGTGTTTATATGTAATTTATCTATATGTCTTATCTATATCTAATGTTATTTAGGATTATATATCTATATACCTATCTATATAACTCTTTATCTGTATCTAATTTATATATATCTATTGCTGTATATACTGATCCTCCAAAAATACACTATCAACACAACTAACTCTCAAAACACCTAACAAACGCAACAAACCGACATACTCTGCAAAGAAAAATTCAAATGACCGCCACTATACAGAGTTATTCTATCTCTGAACACACTCGATCCCGCCACGTGATTCACATGAGAAACCGAACCGATCAGGTGATTCGTATGACGTCTGAAGCACTCACCTGCTTCAAACGTCAGTGACCAAACCACACGTTGGTACAGTGGCTCAATACAACTGCCGCGCATGTGTGGGAGCCTCGAGTGTTAGAGGACCATCACTAGGGAGGACTCCCACACTCTTCCAAACTAACCACCACCTTCAGTCAGGGTGCCGTTTCTACATGCATGCAGACGGATTTTAGACCGACGGACGGTCGGCCTCCTCGTCCCCGCTGTCTCGTCCGCACACTCCGACAGATGTATCCGATCTCCCAAAACACCGCTCAGCGCGTTCTACTAAATCTGTAAGTATTTATAGTGAGTGACCTGCGTAACAACTGTTTGTCAACAGCTGTTTTTTATGATTCAGATATTCTCTTACCGTAGTCTGACTGCGTTGAGGCCTTCCAGCTCCTCTGGAGTGACTTTTTAACAAGAGAAACCCTCGTTAAATAATTAAAAAAATAAGACGTTTAAATGAATAGCTGTTCTGAGGAGACTTACCGGTACACAAGTTTTCATGTGGAGGAGAGTGTATTTCAGCGCAAACGGTAGCCTCTAAGAAAAATACAAAATGTTTAATTTTTTAAATTTATTTTTTATCTTTATTTTTTTTGTATTTTTTAAAGCCGTAGGATCAAGCTGATAACGAACGGACTATAGTTTTTTTCCAAGGCTGGGGAAATATTTTGTAAAAGAAGAAACCGTTTGAGCCCCAAAACTGTAGAAAAACTGTTGTTTCTTAATAAAAACTCAGTTACAAATAAACAGTTACACAAGCATACCCACTGCCCTGTTCTTCAAGCACACCCTCTTTACCCACGTACACATAAACCTCTTTACCAACGAAGCCCAAAACATACCATGATATAATCTGTATTTGCACCAGTACCATGTGAAAATGACATCAGTCTGTATTTGTAGAGCACATCTCATGAATGTAACAGCACCTTTTCAATGCTTCACAACACAAAATATAAGTGAAGATTATGTAGGGTTACAATCAGCCAAGCAAAATAACAAACATGATCTTCTATTATTATTATTATTATTATTATTAGTCCACTTTACCATCAGGTGCAGTCAAACAGAAAAGTACTATTTATCTAGCTCCATGACAGTCAGACTCCCCATCTCCCAGCATATGCATGTATAGACGGCACCCTAACTCATGGTGGTGTCTGGCTTTATGGAGAGTGTGGGAGCCGTCCCCATCTCCCAGCATGCCCCAGCAGCATATGCATGTATAGATGGCACCCTGACTCAGGGTGGTGTCTGGCTTTATGGAGAATGTGGGAGCCATCCCCATCTCCCAGCATGCCCCAGCAGTATATGCGTGTGGCAATGGCACCCTGACTGACATGAGAGTGCACAGGCTCTCGGGCCTGCTCAGGGGACATTGCACAACCCGCGAGAGGAGCGTGAGAGTGCCCGGAGGATATGTATTGTCAACCAGAGTACTCATTGTTGCATCACCTATTAACCTGTCCATAATTGCTGGCTGTGTGCATTGTTCTGTTTGAGTGTCAGCCACATTGGGGAAGTTGTTTAAGTCCCCTGAGTGAAGCTGCAGCTCATCAACAGATCTATGAAGCATGCTGTCCTCCTCAGAAATTCCAACTGTTAAATGGGAATAAATGCAGTTAAATCATAGAAACTATCAGGATGTCAATGATTTGTTTTGGGTTTTTTTTTTAAAGCAAACTTACTTTTCTTGTTATCTGTGAAATGAATCTGCTGGCCAATGGGATGATCATCATATGAATCCTCCTTGACAAAGATGAGAGCAGGTTCCCTCTCCATCAAGTCTATTGCTTACCTACAAGACAAGTGACAAAGAGCTATGAACATAAAAATCATTCGGTCATCTCTAGTTATTGCACTGAAAATGAAAACCAAAACCAGTTGATAAATGATCCACTGGCCTGTACTCCCATGCTAGTCATAGCAGCAGGCTCCATTGTGTCTTTTCTGTGAGAGAGGTGTTTCTCTTCTCTCCAAAAGTCCAACCGCGACAAGGGGGCATGGTGCCCGATTGGACATTACTGTCCAGAGCGGCCCCGTGACCCTGGGGGCATGGTGCCCGATTGGACATTACTGTCCAGAGCGGCCCCGTGACCCTGGGGGCATGGTGCCCGATTGGACATTACTGTCCAGAGCGGCCCCGTGACCCTGGGGGCATGGTGCCCGATTGGACATTACTGTCCAGAGCGGCCCCGTGACCCTGGGGGCATGGTGCCCGATTGGACATTACTGTCCAGAGCGGCCCCGTGACCCTGGGGGCATGGTGCCCGATTGGACATTACTGTCCAGAGCGGCCCCGTGACCCTGGGGGCATGGTGCCCGATTGGACATTACTGTCCAGAGCGGCCCCGTGACCCTGGGGGCATGGTGCCCGATTGGACATTACTGTCCAGAGCGGCCCCGTGACCCTGGGGGCATGGTGCCCGATTGGACATTACTGTCCAGAGCGGCCCCGTGACCCTGGGGGCATGGTGCCCGATTGGACATTACTGTCCAGAGCGGCCCCGTGACCCTGGGGGCATGGTGCCCGATTGGACATTACTGTCCAGAGCGGCCCCGTGACCCTGGGGGCATGGTGCCCGATTGGACATTACTGTCCAGAGCGGCCCCGTGACCCTGGGGGCATGGTGCCCGATTGGACATTACTGTCCAGAGCGGCCCCGTGACCCTGGGGGCATGGTGCCCGATTGGACATTACTGTCCAGAGCGGCCCCGTGACCCTGGGGGCATGGTGCCCGATTGGACATTACTGTCCAGAGCGGCCCCGTGACCCTGGGGGCATGGTGCCCGATTGGACATTACTGTCCAGAGCGGCCCCGTGACCCTGGGGGCATGGTGCCCGATTGGACATTACTGTCCAGAGCGGCCCCGTGACCCTGGGGGCATGGTGCCCGATTGGACATTACTGTCCAGAGCGGCCCCGTGACCCTGGGGGCATGGTGCCCGATTGGACATTACTGTCCAGAGCGGCCCCGTGACCCTGGGGGCATGGTGCCCGATTGGACATTACTGTCCAGAGCGGCCCCGTGACCCTGGGGGCATGGTGCCCGATTGGACATTACTGTCCAGAGCGGCCCCGTGACCCTGGGGGCATGGTGCCCGATTGGACATTACTGTCCAGAGCGGCCCCGTGACCCTGGGGGCATGGTGCCCTGGTAGCCTGGGGGGGAGGGGGGTTACAGTGGGAGGGTCTAGGAAGTGACGTCATACAGAGATGGGGGGTTCGACGGGCGGGGTTAGGGAGTGACGTCACAAAGGACCGGGGCTTATGCCACGTGGTCAGGGGTTGGGGGGGTCATAAATCACCCTTTTGACATAAGTACCCTTATTCTCTGTGCAAGAACCTAACCACCACCTTCAGTCAGGGTGCCGTTTCTACATGCATATGTTGGTGGTGCATGCCGGGAGATGGGGACGGCAGGAATTGGCCAATTTCCCACACAGTAATACGACAGATAATAGAAAACAGTTTAGCGGCGCAGATGATTTTCTTTTCACGTGGTTGTGCCGCCCCCCATGTGATGCCGCCCCGGGCGGCTGTCCGGTTCGCCCGTGCAAAAAACCGCCACTGATGTTGACGCTTAACAGGCGGAGTCTCAGACGGTTTTTAAATCCTCGTCCCCGCTGTCTCGTCCGCACACTCCGACAGATGTATCCGCTCTCCCAAAACACCACTCAGCGCGCTCTACTAAATCTTTAAGTATTTATAGTGAGTGACCTGCATACAACTCTTTGTCAACAGCTGTTTTTCTAATTCAGATATTCTCTTACCGTAGTCTGACTGCGTTGAGGCCTTCCAGCACCTCTGGAGTCACTTTTAACAAGAGAAACCCTCGTTAAATAATTTTTAAAATAAGACGTTTAAATGAATAGCTGTTCTGAGGAGACTGGTAAACAAGTTTTCACATGGAGGAGAGTGTATTTCGGCACAAACGGTAACCTCTAAGAAAAAACAAAATGTTTTATTTGCTTTTTTTTTTTTTTGTATTTTTTAAAAGCCGTAGGATCAAGCTGATAAATTTGTGTTCCTACCACGAGTCATCTTGCCGGTGTAGTCCGATCCCTATGTACCGACGTTACTTTCTCACTTGCACATTTATACCTTTCTCTGTTTTTATTTTTCTTTGATGCACCCTAAACAACAAATGCTTTGTCATGAGACGCCTTAGAATCTACAACATTGCATACTGACCCTTTGATATGAAACTGTGTGAAACTTTCTGCAGATCTGGACCTTCAGACATTCTGCAGAGAGTAAGGACCATGGGAGAACGGGAAAAGGACTTTGTCGCTACTGAATTTTATTTTATTATTTTATTTTGCAACTTTGAAAGTTTGTATTTATAACTTTTATAAACGCTTTTATATATATATTTATATCGTCCTGCAGTGTGATGTCTGAGGAGTGTGGGAAGTGATGTCACAAAGGAGCGGGGCTTATGCCACGTGGTGGGGGGTTGGGGGGATCATAAATCACCCTTTTGACATAAGGGTGTACCCTTATTCTCTCTATCCAGGGGCGGGGTGGGGGGTTGGGGGGGGGGTCATAAATTAGGGTCAGAAATCACCTTTTTGGTATAAGGGTGTACCCTTATTCTCTAGTGAGCACTATTATTGGATTTTCCTCTTCAGACTGTAAGGAGACCACACAGGCAGACGCACACCTGTTTAATTGCTCAGAGAGGCAGGTTTCACAGGCTGAGCTGAAACAAGAGGTTGTTGAAGATTTGCCTAGACACAGAGGAGCCTTACAGACCTCGGAGAAACAGCTCTGACACTCGGTGGTATTGTACCAACAAACCCTGAAACACTTCATGGATTAGCTACGTTTATTCAATTTTAGATTAGTTCAAAATCAAGATGCGGCTCTTTAATGATAATATCACTGGATGTGGTAAAACTATGCACAGATTAAATCTTTAGCCTTAAAGCTCAACACCAGAGGGCAGCATTGTACTGCACTAAAGGACTTTACAGAAGCTGGAGTCAAAAACTCTTCAGTCTTGTCAAGTTTAATACAGGCCTATTATTACAATAGGTATTAGGAGGTTTATACACTCCCTCATCAGGCGGCCATCGCTTAAGCCCATCCCACAGTCTCCCACATCAGGTGGCCATTGCTTAGGCCCATCCCACAGTCTCTCTCTGTTGGGGTTTTGCTTTTATGCACTCCCTCATCAGGTGGGTGTTGTGGAAGTTTTTCCTGCTGCTGCTGGTGAAGAATGAAATAGAGACTTCTGTCGGCCGACAAGATTTTATTTTCTTTGCAGAGAAAAGGTCAATCAGCACACAAAGCGGTAAGAGTGAAGAAAGACCCCAAACATGGGGAGGCCTAAGCATTTATGCCTGAGGAACGCCCCCTAAGGTGTGTTTCACATCCTCTTGTCTGCCGCAGACATTTGACATGGACTCATTTTCTGACCAGATCTCTACAGAATTTTTAAAAATGCTGCTATAATTACATGATCACCTAAAGTATGTCTTTATTGTTCTGTAGATTTCTGTGCCTGCTGTATTTTTGTTTTTAATTTGTCAAGGATAATTTAGGTTAATGTTTTCTTCTCATTATTATTTTATTCTCTTTAAAAGCATTCAAGCCGACACTTTTTAAATGTGCCTGGGCAAAGTTTACTACCTTGGCCTGACTTAGCCTGACAGTATCTTATTTCAACTTCTGCTACTGATGTTATATTTTTTTATTGAAATTTACACTTCTACACTACATGAACTTACATTCATCAGGTGGAAACAAACATGACTCCAGGTGAATGATAATGTGCAGCTGTTGCAGGGGCTGTCTGTCAGCTGCTCCAAAATGGCCAACAAAACAGTCTGCACTCCACGCCAGTAGGTGGCAACAACATGGTTTTGGTGGGAGCTCTCACTGTTCCCCACCTGTGTACTTAGCTGGTGCAGAAGGCATAACAGTACTTTAGATAATGATAATCCTTTGAACCACAGCTCTACAAGTCACACTTCAGGTTCACGACACTTCACGGCACAGTCATCTGCTTCAGGTTAGTGTTTGTAAAGAAAACACTCATGACATCCATTTACCTCAGGACCAGCTAGTTTTGCTGCTTAATTTGTTTGTTGTCTGTCAGCTGACTGATGGTATCAGCTCTCAGAACCTTAAGTTTCTTTTATAAATTTAAGTTGTTTAATATCTGGACTGGTTTAGACACTTTTTGTATCTATTACTGCAAACCTATTGCCAATCAGTTTGTTGTCATTCTCACTATATGTGTTCCTGTATATAAAGTTAATGATAATATACTCAGATTCATGCTCAAACCAAAACTACAGTTTTGATTAAACTAAAAGTAAATAAATCGGAGAATCAAGGTGTGTAAATTCCCTTATAGTAGCGGTGTGTATCCCACTTAAAAGGGAAATAATTTTATTGATTAGTGTTTCTGTACACAGTTATTTGATTGGTCCTTTAAATGTGTAACATCATTTACTTATATGCCCTGAAATGTAAGACGCTTAAATTTACATGCAAAAAAACAAACAAAAAAAACAAAAAGAACAACATTCACAAATACACGAGAACATTAAATACAGTTTGTGCTGTGATCCAGTTGGTACTGTCACTGGCCTGTAGTTTTACTATCAAACACCAGTGGGCAGAGTAGAGCTGTTTTGACTGTCTCAGCCCTGAAGTCTGTCATTACTGGTGAGAGTGAGTTGCCTCTGCTTACAGCAGCCGATCAGATGTAGAATTCTTGGTCTTCTTCTTCTTCTTCTTCTTCTTCCGCCTTCTCTGCCTCTTCAACTGGTGCACTGATAATGCTGCAACTGTCAGACTGGTTTATGGACACGTCGCTCAATGACGGAGCAGCACTTGTGGTCACACTAGTGCTTTGGGGACACAACCCCAGGAAGTTAGAGGGAGTGCTGTTAGTGAAGAAGTTGTTTGGAGTCCGGCCCAGTGTTGCTGCCTTGTAGGCGTTCTCTGGGATGCCCGGAGAGAGGGAGGGGCTGATGTCTTCGGGCGGCGCTGATAACGGCCGACAAGTCTGTGGCAGGCTGGATTTGATGTACGCAGACACCACTGTAAAGTCCACACCGCTGCCTGGCTTTACTTTGTCCCCTGTGTCCACATCTGTCTCCTCTGCCCCAATCAGAGCGTCCACGTTGAGCCGGAAGGGCGGGATGAGGGAGGAGCTCCTGTTAAGGGAGTGGCTCCTGTGATGGGGACTGGGAGAAGGCCCAGGAGAGGAGCAGGTGGAGCGGGAGCTGGCTGAGCCGAGGTTGGGTAGAGAGAAGAGGGAGCCGGACTGGTGGCCCCTCCACTGGGTCCTCCAGCTGTCCGGATGGTGCCGGTCAGGCCACTGCTCCTGCTCATCTGGCTCCTCACAGGCCAGAGGGAGGGAGCTGTGGGAGGTCTGGTGGACTCTGGTGTGGGACGTCACTCGGTGATGATGCCGCCGGTTCCTGTAAGAGGCGGTGCTGCGGGTGAAGGTAGATGGAGCCGAGGCTGATTCAGTAACAGTGGATGATATGTGGCAGGGATCCTGTCCGTGTTTGAAGTGCGCACTTTGGACCTGAGCAGGAAAGAAGAGGAAACCAATGAGGACATGTTCTGTAGAATGTGTATTTAACTTTATAGATATGACACAGTCAATGTGCAGCTTTATTAGAGGTTAGAGCTGATAAGAGCCAGTCTGAACAAGGAATTATTATACTCATACCCCACACATCTGTTAAGAGAACACTAGATGGCTTCACTTATTTGAAGAATTTGAATAATCTTGCATACAACTACGTGTACGAAAGCAAAACAAAAGCACTCTAATATATATTTTTTAACATAACCTGCCAAGACAGTTCAGCAATATCCAGAGAGAAATGGACAAGGGGTACAAATTAGTCCCTTAAGTGCATCAACGATTCCCTCACTTGTGTCTTTTCCTTATATCTTAGATACAAGAGCGGAGGAAACCAGGAAATATGTTTTTGGAAAAATGAGATGTCCTCTCCTCTGAACATTAATCTCAGGCGACATCTGCTTCTGATAAAATCAGCACAGCCACATATTTATACATCATAGGATTGAGTTGAATGCCTTCCACAAAGGAAAGGTCTTGTGTATCCTTACTCATGGCTCCTCAGAGCAGAAATAAGAGCTTTGGGACATCTTTCAAGACAGAGTATTGGAACAATTCCCAGGTCAAGGAATTAGTGATCAAATAAGGGAATCGAGATGCACCCCGGGTTTCCCGAGCCTTCCCACACAAAGGGGTTGTCAGTTGGGTTTAGGAGTGTCTCGTTGTCATTCTTCCACCATGCGACAATATGCCCTGTTAAGAATTGCCTTCCCCTCCTGAGTCATCTGACAGTTAGCCAAAACGTCTTTGAGGCCTTCTGTCCTTCTCCTTTGTCCTTCGTCCTTTCCAGAGCTGCAGACTTTCTGGCCCTCAAGTACCTGCTGCTTCAGGAGCCCCATGGGCCAGTTTTGGGATTTCCGCATTATTGTTTGATACTAGCACATTTCTCAAGATCACACAATATTTTGCTTGAGCTTAAAGGTTAATTCGTGACCTTTTGAAATAGCAGTTGCTTGTTTGCAACATCAAACTATTGCAGTGTAACAGAGCACAGTTACTCTCCCCTTTTGCTGTATGTTCTGTAGGTGTAGTGAAATATGAGGTCACAAGGGATGCAAGGGAAAGAGGTGAATATTCAAGGCCATTAAACTCCCTCTGTGGCCTCTCATGCAACCAAGCACTCCTCACGCTACATACAGCCAGCAGAATGATAGAAGAAGGAGTACACGGGAACCCCGGGGTTTACAAAAGCCCCACATGCCTCCTGTTCTCAGCCCGGCCACTTTATGAATCGCAGCAGCAGCTGGAGAAGTCATTAGTGTCCAGAGGAGCCCCATGTGTATCACACCCTCACTTATGGACCAATGTATCTCCAGACTGGGGGACTGTACACCACAGAGCTTTGTATTGTGTAATTATCATCCACAAAGTAACAGGTCTGGAAATGTACGAAGCAACGATCCCCTGTTCTGACATACATAAACGTGAAAATGTTATTGTGTTTAGCATGTAAGACAGCTGCAGCAGTATTCATTTCATTTCTCTGTAAGTTCAGTTTCACTTCTACGTTTTCCTTCTCTATGAGTAAGTGCACAGCT
This sequence comes from Toxotes jaculatrix, assembly GCF_017976425.1. Taxonomy (NCBI): domain Eukaryota; kingdom Metazoa; phylum Chordata; class Actinopteri; family Toxotidae; genus Toxotes; species Toxotes jaculatrix. Next base: position 5,535,106 of record NC_054408.1, on the reverse strand, counting down.
CCCTCCTCCTCTAGATGCTGATAGTTTCTCCATGTTTCTGTTCGGATGTCTGCTCTGTCATCCGGCTTTCCAACCAAACAATATGAGCAGAAGCAATAACTTCCCACACGACAGCCTCAAGACAATTATTTCCAAGTGCAGGGGGATTTTGGTTGGGGGGGGGGGGGGGGGGGGGGGGGTGTTTTTTGCAGATTTCCATATGTTCAGATTCAACAACAATAAATATCATAGAAGCAAAACTTTAAGTGTCCCCGAGAACAAGAGTTGAACTGTGAACTGTTGAACTTATCATATCCTCCTAACAGACTACAGTCAGTATCAGTCTGAATGGTGGACCAACTGACTGACTGGTTATGTTTAAACAAAACAAAAAAAACAAAAAACAACATAAAAATGTGAGACTGTTGACCAGAGTGTCTCTGTTAATAGGAACAGAGTGCAGCTCATTAAGCAAATGCCTCGTTAAGGGGACATCTGTTTACGTGAGTGTCTTGTTGAGTGGATGCTCTGCTAAGTGAGAGGCTAACAATCACCCCAGCTCTCTCATTATTGCTTCCTTCCACAATGTGTGTGTTTGTTTGACAGGTTGTGTGTTGTTATTGAGGTTGTACTGGAGCGGGAAGAGTATGTATGAGGGTAATGTGAGAGGGACAATGAGGGACCTGTTTGCATACAATTTAGTTCTTTTGTAGAGATTAGTTGTTAATAAATGTGTTATATTTTTATTGACAAAACTAACATTAGCTTTGCTATTATATAATGTTTACAATGAATGGAATAACACTGACATATATGACCTGAAACATGATAAATGTTGTTTAATAATGATGTACATTGTGAGGATTTCAAATTACATTTCAAAAATAATACAGCATACATAAAATGATAAAACATTATGAGTTAGGGACTTGGGAATGTGTTGTGTCATTGAGAGTCCTCAGAAGTATAAAAGTACAAGTGTGTGTATGTGTGTAACAAAGCCCCAGTGTTTTCCTCTCTCCCTGCTCAATGTCTCAAAGGCGGCTCTTTATTAAACCACCTTTCTCCTCTGTTTCTGTTTCTCTCTCCTCTACAGTCCACTTCCTCCTGTTTATCCTTCTTTCACTCTCGTCTTCGCTTTGTCTTTCTTCTTCTGCCGCTTTCCTTCGCTCTGAGCCATGAGCTCTGCATACTTATCTCTCCCATGCAGGAAAGGAGGAGGCAGTGAGTGTTGTTGTCTGCTGTTGAGGCTTTGATTTAAAACTTAATGACACTTGAGGGAGGCCAAAGCAGAACGAGTTTGTGGGTGTGCTGTTATTCCAGAGATGCTCAAAAACCATTTCTGCGCATGTTTGGATGAAAGCATGTGTGCCTCTGTCTGCTAATACGACATGACAGGATCTGTCCAGTTCTCTGTGAGGACAACATGCTACAATGCTCGTGAGGGGACGCAGCAGGGGGTGCTGGGTAATGAGGCTGTTGACATGGTGATGATCAGACCCCTAGTCTTGTAAGTTTTAGTTATCTTGGGATAAGCCAGGTCAGCCAGAGATCTGACCTCTGTGAGCCAAAAACAGCACAGCTGAACATTAATCTTCCACTATGCAATACTGCAGCAGCAAGAAGAAGTGTGATTTAAGTGAATACATGTAGTCTTTCATCTGCTCAGCAGTTTGGTTGTGGCTGTTTGATGGTGGTCACCAAAGCTTTGATCCCATTGAAGCTGAAACAATTAGTTGATTATTTGTTTAGTAGGTCAACAGAATATTAATCTGTAACCAGGGCTGCAGATCGTTTTCATTACCAATTAAACTGTCTATTATGCTCTCGATTAATCGATTAGATGTTAATGTCAAAAAAATTCATAGTGTCGAAAAGCCAAAAATGAACTCTTCAAATGTCCAACAGTCCAGAACCCAGAGACATTGAGTTTAAACTAAGATATGACCACAAAAAACAGCAAATGTTTGGAATTCTCTCGTCCCATTTTGCAACTTTCATGCTACTCTGCCTGCACTTCACTGTGTCAGTAATGACACAGTGAAGTGCAGTGCGGAGTGCTGAAGTGTGGAGGACCATGTGACTTCAGGCCAGGTGGCACTTAAGCATCATGCATATGGTCTATTGTCATGATAGATTAGCTTATTGTTTCCCTCGGTGCTGTTCCAATCCCAGTAATGGACTGCAGCTTAATCGGATTGAACTTTCAAAACTTCTTATCTTCCACCGCCTGGACACAGATCCCCTCTGAAACTGATACACTCCAAACACGGACCATTATATATGTTTGTGTGTGTCTCTGTGTGAGACACATTTGTAACAGCAAACATTGTTGTGTAATCGTCATGAAGCCATTACAGTAGATTCAGAATGGTCATGCAAACTTTTATCACTCTGGATGATGAACGGATGAAAGAGACTCGATGATTCTTTGTCTGCTGTATGAACTTTTCAGAGCTTCACAGATAAAACTTATTTCAATATTAGAAAATGATGGATACTGACAGATTAGTCTTGATCCACAGAAAATAATTTTACTTCTACAGCTTATGTTTCAGAATATGAGCCAAAATCTAAAGTGTTTTATAAAAGGTCTTTTGTTTCTTGGTCCATGGGATAAGTTTTCATCAAATTTAGTTAAAATCAGCTAAGGAGGTTTTGGGATATATAACACCATGGCTCCATCCCAAATTGCTCCCTGTTTATATTTACTTCCTTTGAGTGTCCCTCCAAAATTCATAAAATGGAGCAAAAGAATTTGTGTTGATGTCACATGCACCCAGGATTTTTTTTGGCACAGATAAAAACTGGCACTCTCACCTGCAGGAGGATCTTATTCCCATCGTAGTCCTCCGTCTGCCAGCGGACCTCACTGATTGGGCTGCAGGGGTGTGGCAGCAGGGGCACCAGTGTTCCAACGTCCCGTACCCTCACCTCCATCACCGCTGAGTCCAGCACCACTGGACTCTGACCTCGCGGCAGCCTCTTAAATGACAACTGGATCTCCATATCTGGGTTGGAGTACACTACAAAGAAGCAAAAGTCCTCCTTCTTCTGCGCTACCCTGCGCTGGAGCAGCAGCTTGTACAGCCGCACCATGTCGACATAATTTTCATGTCGGCAGTAAACAGTAAATCGCACAATTTCTTTCCCGTAATGCACCTGTCGCACTGCCCAGAGTGGTGTTCCAGGAGAAAGAGTGAAAAAATCCTGACTGCACGGTGTGAGCGGCAGCATCCGCCGGCCATTGCTGACTTTTTCTGTGTGGTGGTATCGCCAAGGCGGCCTCTGCAGAGCTCGGTGCAGCATCAGTATCTGCTCCTCACCACCATATGCCTCCTGGAGGAAGAGGATGACTGCTAAGGCTGGCTGGCAGCCTGCAGCCGGGCTGCCATTTTGATGGTGCTTGGGCCAGGACCGATGGGAGACGGAGGCCCGCTCTGAGACTCTGAAGAGCTGCAGCTCAGGGTGGACCCATGCCAGCACAGCATCGGCAGCACGCTGCAGGAACTTGCCCTGGCCCGGGTCGGCGATGAGATGGACACTGACTAGGAAGGGATCCTGGAGCTCGCCCATGGATAGCTCACCTCCACATACAACATCATCAAGACAAAGGGAGAGGAAAACATAGGGAAGAGAAGACAAAATTGTAATCAATCTTTTTGAACTAGAAATTGTTGCAGGATAACAAAGAAGGGAGCTAAAACAATCTGTGTGGTCAGACAATAGGCTCATAAAATCCTTCTTGCTGATCCTTTTGTTCAAACCCTGTCACCTGTCAACTAAACACCAAATTAGTTTGAATTACAATGTAGTTTAAGATTTGATGTGTTTTTAAAATGATTTTTCTGCAGTATCTGTGAAAGGCAACTAGGATATAGTTAGGGTTGGAAAAAGATCCTGGTTATAGCAAAGAAACTACGGTTACGGTATGGTTGAGGTTAAGCAACTAAAACCATGCAGGTCAGGGTAAGATCAAACATTCATTGTAGGTCTATCGCTGGATGTAAACTTACGTTTCCCACATGAAAGTCAGATGTGCTATTTGTTCATCCATCAGAACAACCTCCACTTCCTTACTTTTCTCTCTCCCTCCCATCCTTCTTCATTTCACCCATCCGCAACTAACGCCATCTTTCTCCCAATCTCTATGTTTACTTTTCTCCCCACCCCACACCCTCCTTCCCTCACCACCAGACCCATGTGGAGTAGTGCTCCACTGTTGAGGATCATTAGTGCCATTAGGAGGTCATTACTGAAGCCCGGAGGAATGTTCCAGACCACAGCAGGAGTGGTGCATTCAGGTGTAGCCACCCCCTGAACCCCTGACCTAGAAAAGCTCGGCACCCTGGCACAGGTACCGCAAAACTACTGCCGACATGTTCCCCAAATGCCGTCATATTTAGCCAGTGTTTTCATTCCTGCATGTTACATGTACACACTCTCACAGGACCTCCTCTTATCTCCATGCTCTCTCATTCTTTGCTTCGTGAGCACTTTTCTTACAGCCTTTATCTGACTTCTCGGGGGATTTGTCCCATTTCGTTTGTGCTTTGAGGTGGTTTGGGAAAGGACACACAGTCTTCTTGTCCCTGGCACAGCAGACCGTTTGACTGTTGCCAGAATCCCTACATGAAACAGGCCAAACAGGGACAGGTTCTGTCTCATGAGTCCTACTGGCCTTTGCAAAAGGACAGTTTCTACTTGACCAAAGAAGCAACATTTTCTAAATGTTAAGATTGGGTTACAGTGAAACATTGCTAAAAGGTGGCCATTAGAGGTGTAACGACACCATCAGCTCAGGTTACAGAATGACAGAGCCAAGACATTTAAAATATTTTAATGAAGTTTAGTTTAGTTGAGTTTCACTTTTTTAGTCAAGTTTGAATGAAAACAAAGTGTGAAGTCTAAAAATTAGTTTCCACATTAAGCTTAGTTTCATTCTTCAACTTGGTTTAAATGAGGCTGAAGAATGAAAACACACTTAGATAAGGATGTTCTCACAGAGTCCTTGAATGTCTGAACTGGTTGAGCTGATGGCAACAAAACAGATTTCATCTTCAAAGACCCTGATTTCATATTTCTTCTGATTTTTATAGCAGATTCAATAAGCAGATTTAACACTGGACTTGAGATTCGATCAAACGCCATCAAAGCCCAACACTAACATAACATGTCCTCATGTGGCTCAGCTCGTCTAACGAGATAAAGACGGCAGCGTCAAGAAAGATCCGCTGCAGGTTTAAGCTGTATGCCGGGGCACAGACGTCCTGACACACAGACACGCACAAAGAGCACCATGTTCATTAACGTCTGCCTGATCCCATTAGAATGAATGTCTGTCTCCCTGACATGTAGCTGGCAGCAGACACCAAACACAGGGATGATAGGGATCTTCAAGGGTATTTACTGTACAGCACACTGTACTGTCACTCAGGCAGCCTGATTTCAACAGACTAACTTCAACTACACACAGCTCTCAGAGTCTTTCGGGAGTCAGAAGCACAAATGAGCCAAAAAGGAGCAGAGACCTTTGTTCCAACTTCCAACTTCTGCCTCATTTGAATTGATGATAAACATTAAAGCAAACAGAACGGCAAATAGATAGAGATGCTATCAATAACTCTTGCTTTGGTTCAAAACATCTTTCTTCCTAACTCTTCCTTCCTATTTAAACATCTTAGTTTCTTGCTCGTATGTTTACGTTTTCCATTCCACTCTTTTCTATTTATTTTATTCCAACCTTTTTTTGTCTCTATTACTTTTCATTCCCCATCTCTAATATTACATCAATAAGTTCAGAAATTTTAAATCAGAAGATTCACAGTCGCATCTGTCACAAATACAACAGAAAATTCACTCAGCAGCCAAATACACAAGGTACTGAGTTGTATTTTTTGGAACCAACTCAATACCTAGTAGATTCAGTCTGAGGCTTTCCTTTAGCTATAAGGTTGAAGGGGAGCTGGCACCAAGAAGAATAAATTAGAGATTAAGTCACCCCAATCCTGTGAAGGGAGTGAAGAGTGTTTGTGTGTAAAGCTCTGGAGGACTGTGTCTCTAAGCTCTTAATCCACTCGAGTCTTCAAGCTGAAGCTGATGCTGTGATTCGACTGACTGCATACACACGTGCACACGCACACACACACACACACACACACACACACACACACACACACACACACACACACACACACACACACACACACACACACACAGGATGCACAACCATCCTCAACACGCACAAAAATCAATTTGCTCCTTTATAGACAGGCCTGTCTTTTCTAATTCTCAGAGACTTTTACCTTCTCTCTGTGTTTTAAGTGTTAACCCAGAACACATGCTCGGAGCCATACGCACAGATGATGACGTGAGATAAAAAAACACGCCTTCCAGTGGCCCCTGCACATATGAGAGTGATTAGCAGGGAAAACTCAACTAAGGCCTCGGAGTGTGTTTATGTGTGTGTGTGTCTGTGTGTGTGTGTATTAGCACTGCAGTCCCAGCTTTAGCTAGCTTGGCCCTCGCTGTAAGTCAAAACAACTGATGGAGGAAATTCAAGACAGGGCTCCCTTTTTGTCGTCTGGTAAAAAGAAAGGAAAAAAAACTGGTCCAATATACATGCAGAAAACTACTATGTCTGCATTTCGGCACAAAATTAAACTCTTGAAAATTACACTGCATGTGTTGACTCCATGAAAATGACAAGCGTGTTTTCTCTTATCGTCTTGAAGACACAAACAGACACGGCGTGGTATTTTTTGCTTCATATCACTGTTAAAAGTGCAACATAAGCAGGACCTGAAAATAAAGGGAATTGCCGACTTCCTTTCCCAGACCAAGACATACAAAGGGGTCTGTATGTGTATGCCGCCAAGCATGAAGTTTCACAGGAGATAAAAGCAATCAGACCATAATGTGGTCTGATTGCATGTGTGTCATGTGACCTTCGCCATTCAGACAGACCTAGGACAACAGACGGACAAAAAGCTGAAGAGGTGATGGTGCTGTGACCATATCCATATTAGCTAAACAGTGTGGGTTTTTTGTTTTTTTGATCTTGAGAGAACCAAGAGGTGAGGACGCCAACATCACCAGGGAAAACACCAAGTACTTCTGGTCCCTAAAACTGGGGGACCACATATAAAGACAGCTAGTTTGTACACTGTTTATTTCATATAGATATAACCACCCTCAATCTAATGAATGTCGCCACCTGAACTTCAAAAATGTGTATGACCCGAAATGATCCAAACAGAGAAAACACTGGCAGCAGCATGAAACAAGCAGCCATGGCTGAAAAGACTAGAGAAACACTTTTCCCTGTAATGATGATGAAGCACCACATGATCAATTGGATGAACCTGGGTATTGACATATTTACACACAGACATGAGACCAGCTTTAATACAATGGAACCCAACTTCTGCTTCATCAGAGTGACTATAAATTGAACCCGGCCCAACATCAGTCTCGGTCAGTCTCAGGTCAAGTTTTCATTCCAAGGACCCAAATGAAAACCTCTAGCTTGTACCTCAGTCATGTTTTGATTTCAAACCCAGTGTGCTGTGGTGCTGAGCCAAAGCAACAAAACATATTTCGCTGTGCATGTTTACAGACTGCACTGAAAATGCGCTCAGCGAGAGCACATTCACTAACTCATTATCATGAAAGACCCACAACAAGGCTGACAGACAGAACTGCTTCAATAAAACCATTAACAAACAGCCGACTGCAGCATATTTAGCTGCGATCTCGGCATCGCGGTCCAAACCTCATGCTGGAGGACGCACATTTGGTAACACTTAATCCAAGCTGCCTTGTAACAGCCTGGATCTATACGCCACATTCAACTAGGCAGAAAGTACCAGGAGAGAGAGAGAGTGAGTGTGTGTGTGTGTGTGTGTGTGTGTGTGTGTGTGTGTGTGTGTGTGTGTGTGTGTGTGCGCTGAGGTGTTACGGGTGGTCCTTGTTCCATCAGGTGCTATTTAAATTGACTGAGCTGAAAGCACCTTGGCTGACATCACAGTAAGTGGTTTGGCGTGTAAAAGGACACTCAGCGCTGTCTTTCTAAGTGCGTCATCTTCCCCAGTGTCTGAGTGTGAATACAAGTCTGTGCTGATGAAGGGCAAAAGTGGTAGTGATCGCTCTGGTCTCCCTTTAACCAGCAACGGTGTAATATACACCACACTCTTTGTCACACACAAAGATGTGCAGAAACAAAGTGTGAGGTAGGACTCATATGTGATGTTAAGAGCAGATACTGAGATCTTTTTCAAAATATGAACACAACTGTGGCATCCACAAAAACCTGTGAATGAAGAAACTTCGACCGGCTGCTTGTGTTTCCTCCTACAAGTTTCCTGTGTCCATATATTGTCAAGAGTGAAGACAACATCAAGAAAGTTGAAGACTCTCAGTAGTCTTCTCCTTTTCAGTCACGCACATCTTGCAAAGTCATCTCCACAGTAAATCGACCCCTGCTCTCTATCCCAGTCAACGAAACAACGTAAATATACGATTACATGGGAGTAGTCACCAGTTCAGTAACGAGATGAGGAGAAACAGAAGTTACCTGGATGTAACCCCAGTTATATGTGAACCAATCACGCAGGATACATCTCTCTAGTGTTGCTGGGGTGCCATTAACGGGTGAAATCCAATGCTGAAACTATAAATCACAACCTAGGCTGTTCACAAAAAACCTCACCAGAAATGAAGACATAAATCTCAATTCCACTAAGAATATTTTGAACTTAAATTAAGAAAATATATGCAAAGAAATGTGCTCGACTGTTTTACGGCTGAATTATTTCACCACTAAATGCTTAATCCAACGGCTGAAATAGGTCATGTACAAATTTGGAGTAAGTTGCACACACACGTGTTCCTGCTTCTGCTAATCTGATGCCTGTCTGAGCCAAAATCACAAGAGCGGGACCTCAGGCATTAGTGGATGCACAGGCAGTCTGGACGAGCCAAGTGTTTTACTTTGGGGAGTAAAGATGCATCATTTTACCTCTGACATGAACACGCCACGACAAAAAATGATTAACATGACCTGAGATACAGGCATACATTACAAATACTTGGCACACTGTAATTTGAACTTTTTTGAAGCTGATGATCAATGGTGAACTGTGACCCACGGACTAAGGATCATTAGTGATACGATTTACAACCAGTAGTTTATCAGAAATAGCCATTAAGTGTACTCACTTTCTGTAAGTAACCCCCATAAATAGTGGCTTTCATTGACACTGGCAGAGTCCGCCAGACAATTCAATGCATTTTCACGTTTAATCATACGCACAAACGTGTCTTTGTCTCAGCAAACGAACATCTGCTGTTGACAGACTGATCCCTGAAAAATATAAACCCCCAACATCAACTTGTGACTCCCATGCTTTTGTTAGACCACTATCAATCCTATCTTGACCTCTGTGGTATAAAAGACCCGCTGAACTGTTCAGTATGCAGAAGCACATTTATTTTACTTCTTCCTTTCATTCCTGATTTCTGTCTTAGGAAGAAGTGTTTTCACAGTCCTTGTTTTGCTTACCATTACCTGCAAAAGCTGGATCTCCTGAATCCGTCTCATGTTTTCTTTTCATCTTTCATCCAAGTTTTTTTTTTCTTTCTGGATACAGGCTGTGGTGTAAATTTTCATGAGTCTACATCTGCTCATAATAAATTCTTCGACAGTATATTTTTGGGGGGTATTCAAGAGTGACAAATCATTCATGTCTTTCTCAAGTCTCTTCACATCTCTGTTAGTATATTTGTATGTGCGTCTCTGATTTGTTACAGTCTGACCTCTGTGCAGTTTAAAACTCCCCCTGTTTGGCCCCAAAACATTCATTACTCTGACAGCCAACCCCCCTTTGTATTGCATATATGTACACACACACACACACACACACACACACACACACACACACACACACACACACACACACACACACACACACACACACACACACCACCACCACCACCATTGGTGGCGAGGTCTCAGGTCACTCTGGCTGAATGGACACTCATCTGCTGTGACCAATGGAGGGAGAGGTTGTGTGATTAAGTGCTTGGGGTGGGGATTCAGTTGAAACCTCTTGAATCAAAACCCATTTACCTTCTATTGAAAGCTCAAAGGTGCTGCACAGCCCAGCTGTAGACAGCACAGAAGTGAGATTACAATTAGCATTTCTTCCCTACAAACATCATCACGTCACCGCAAAGCCCAACAAGGTTCTCTACGAGGTTCTCTCAAACACATGCATGGCTCACCAGTAACAAGGCTGGAAGCACATTTTATAAATAAAAAATGCTATACCCCTGGTGAACATGTATATTATGTTTGTTAAATTTAAACATATTTTTACAACTTCCATTTTAAGACAGATATTATGCCACTTGAATTCCTACAATTTCTGTTATACAGGACCTACAGTAGAGTATAAACCTTGGTCAGACTGATGGTGGTGGTTTAGCATATCAGTCTGTCTCCAGGGGGCTTATAGCTGAGGTCAAAGGTCAGGGGTTAAGACCACCTGTATAAACATGAGTATGGTATATGCCAGAACCTAAATACACTTCTGTAGAAGCTGCAGTCAAGAGAGACTGATGCTGCATGCACCTTTGCAATGAGCACATCAGTGCACTCAGACATGCATGAATATGCACACATTGAGGACAAAAACAGGCAGCCACACACAGAGCTTAGATAGATGACTATTTCCTCCTTTCACATCTTTGGAAAATCTGTCACCACAGCAGTTTGCACCCATCTGCCTCGTCCTTTTGACAAATAAACTGAGGCTGCTCCCTTCACTTTATCTGTCTGTCTGCAGGATGTGTACGTTTAAATACACTTTAATACTGATTCTCTGAACTAGTTATTACACAAACAACTAGTGCTACCAGAGAACATCACACACGCCATGAAGAGAATATTGACCTGTCCCTAAAACTTTAGCTTTTTGTTTATTTTGCCAAGGTCCCTTATGTTATGTTCCCTGACAGGCAATAAAGGCTTGACATACAGTGAGACTCATCTGTTTCTTTAAAACAAACATTACAGATGCTGCAGCAGAAAATGATTAATGAAAGCATTTTAGGGGCAGATTCAGGAGGCTCATCCAGCTACTCAGCATTGAGGCCCATCTGGAGAAGGAGCAAAATCCATCAACAACTGTGGACATGTGAAAGATTCAATAAGTTACCACAAAGTGACAACAAATGACAAGATGTCCTGATATTACAAAATAATGGGCCAAAACAACTGTGAAAATGCCACAACCCTTCACTAAGTCACATGTCTTCAGTCAATTTATGGGCAGATTCTTTACACCTGTGAAAATTTACTGGTGATGTTGCATCTCATTGAAGTAGTTTAACATATGTTGTGCATTTATATAGAACAGTGGACTAAATGTTGACTAGAGCTACATGTGAGGTGCCTTCCATCCAAGCATTATAAATTAATGGCGTAAATTATTTTCCATTTCAGTCACATCTAAAAATGGTCCTCTGGGTGAGTGTTGGGTTACGTCCCTGAGTACAGTAGATGTAGTCCAGTAGTGTTTTTGTGTTTTCTGTGCCAGTGCACGTTTTGTTCCCACCCTGACCTCCAGTAGTGACAGAGACAATAGTGGGCAGAAGCTCATCTGATACAGCAATGACACAGGAAACATGAGGGGAAAGACCAAACCAGACTCTGCTGAATCTCTCTCCACGTGTGTGTGTCTGTGTGTGTATGTGTGTGTGGTTCTATGCTTCCTGACTTGCGGGTGTGGTGCGGGTGGGATAACGCTGCTTCCTGTAGACCAGATTAATGGGCTAATATTGGATATAATCCCTCCCATTGTGAAAGGGCCGGAGACCTGGCAACCAGTCTGGGGAGAGGTCACAACCTCCGCAAACACAGATCTTCACACACACACACTGACTGACTCATTGTTGCAGCTCTAACCCAACATGCAAAATGTTGAGTGTGCCATCCCAGCAAATGTACTAAGATGGAAAGAAGAACAAAACAATCAGTAAAGCAGCTTGTTATTGCCATACAAAGAATCCTGCCTAAAATCTGTTGTAGGCCTTAAGGACCACTAAACACACACACACACACACACACACACACACACACACACACACACACACACACACACACACACACACACACACACACACACACACACAAACACATACAAACACAATGCTCCTCTCTTAGTGGATTTATTTTGTCAGTGTGTATTAGGGAGATAAAGTCCTGGGCCTGTGTGTGTGTGTGCGCGTGTGCATGTGTGTGTGTGTGTGTGTGTGTGCGAGAGAGAGAGAGAGTCACTGCTAGCAATGCTTCATGCCGCCATTTGGTTTACTTACTGCTCGTTGAGGACAAGGGACTGTAATCAGACCTGCAGTGAAAAGACAGACGACAGAAAAGAGAAGCAAGAGAGGCGATGTGGAAAGGGGGTGGGGGGAAGACAGAGAGGACAAGAAACAGAGAGAGGAGACAGGAGTTTATATTACAGCATGAAGTGCAATCAACATGATTTACAGGATGACACACTCCTATTTCAAATAAAGTGCTGACATCTGGCTAAACAGTAGGAGATGTCCAACTGGAAAGGTCACCAAAAATGCACACAGACATTTCACTGTGGTTTCTATCTGAAGGGATAAAACACAGGGACATTCACACAAGCACTGCTTGTAATACAGCGGCTTATACTGCATATATTTTCTTTCTGTATTATAAGAAAAAAAAATACATGGATACATTTGTGAAAGCAGGAGATTTACTTGTGATAGCTTATCAAATCAGTATTGCTATTCTTATTTAAAGGGACACTTCAGCATTTTGGGAAAGGCACTCATTTGCTTTCTTTTCTGAGAGCTAGATGAGACGATCAGCATCGGTATGATAATCCTGCGTTCAAGTCATGTAATTTAGAGGAGCACAACCGTTCAGGTCAGCCTGTGAGTTGTAATTCTGATTAACGAATTACAGCTCACAGAAATGTAATAAGAGCATTTTTTGATTTATGTTGACTCACATGCTGTAACTTTTTTTTTTAAGTGCTGGCAAACCATTAATCTGTTTTTCACCAAGAAATAGCTAGAGCACCTAACAACAGTGGTGGTAGGTATATTTGATTTTTTGACAGAGCCAAGTGTCCCTTGCTTCTGATCTTTACGCTAACCTAAGCTAATCATGTCCTGGTTTCAGCTCCATACTTCACTTACAGACATGAGAGTAGTATTTAGCTTTTAATCTAACTCTTAAACTATTCCACTACCAGGCACATACACCCATATGCACACACATATTCTCCTTCAGACAGGTCTAATGTAAAGCTCCCATCTTTAAGGTGGGAGAGAAGCGGAATTAGATTTCTGCTAATCTGATCTCTATATATTAGAGGAAAAAAGTCCGACAATTTGTGCAATTACACCTAATATCTGTATGTGAAACATGCAAGAGGCATGTATGCCCACATACAATAAGACTCACTCAGGAGCTGGCCTGCATTCTTCATAATTCTCTGAACGGCCCGTGAAACCACAGCTCACATGTATACTATACAACCTGAGAACGTTAGTCCCACAGGAGTCAGCTGACAATCAGAGAGGGCTGCTCCTCCACACACACCCTCCCTGTGACTCGCTCTCTAAACTAATAAGGCCTCTGGAGGTGCAGGACAGCAGGAAACAGAGGAACGACTCTGTTTCCTGCAGCAGGAGGCTATCAATCTCACTAACGGGCATTAGCAGTGTAGAGGAAGGAATGGATGGGAATGTGGGAAGAAGAGGAGGTGAGCAGAGAAAGGTAAAAATGCAAACACGAGGGGGGAAATTTGGCATAGGTAGCAAATGAAAAGATAAATATAGAGAGCAGATTATAAACGATCGGAAGGTTCCAGCAAAATGACACAGTGTGAAACTCGTAGACTTGTCCCTTAACGCACAAAGAAAAATGACAGATGTGGAAAAAAGATGAGAAAATCTTTCTTTTTAAGTTTTTATGACTCTTTGGAGTAGGGTTGGAGGTAGTGCAGTTGCAGGTCTGTCTCGATGGCTCTCGTGGGTGTGTGTGTTTGGCAGGCCTCCCCCAGCAGTGGCGGTTAGCATCTCACTTGGCGTTCACAGTCTGGCCACGCTGTCTCGCTTCATCTCCGCCCAAAAATAACAAATGCAATGTGAAGCGAAGACAGGCAGCAGCCCGGTCACGCACACAAGGTTTGGCTGCTGAGTGACCAGAAATGAATCTAAATTGCTTGTTTGACATATGGAGAACTGAGCAGATTCAGGTGTCTCATATTTGATTAAGGTAGGGATTCAGGATGCAGGAATGAAGAGGTGGACTGGGGGAAGAAAACAAACTAAACATAAAGCAATAAATCCTTATACATGTGACTGTTCCAAAAAATGACTCATGTGAACATCTTGCGTCTACATAAGCTCTGGTTATATTCGGGAAAAGATCACTGTCACGGTTTAAAGAAACCGATGTTGACTGATAGTAGGAGACGACATGTGAACCACAGCTTCCCGTGCTGAACACAAAGACACAAGTCTGATCCATTGTTAACATAAAATTATTGATTAGTGCAGCTTTGAACACAGGTCACCTAAAATACTTTAACAACCCATAAATTCTTCCCTCTCCATGAAGGTGTTGAGGACGTGCCAATACTGACAAAAGTTAAATATTGGAATATATTTGGCAAGTTTACACATCTCCATATGAGGTGTTTTGTCCAACCACCAATCTAAGATAATCAATTTACAATGATAGAAAACTGGTTATTGATGTAAATGATTAACTAATTCTCCAAATTGGCCAGTAAAGTTTACCGGTCAAATAATCAATGAATAGAGTGTTTAAGCACCATACAAAATACTTCCATATTATCATTACATATTATCATATTACAGTATTATAGGAACATGTCTTTGTTATTTTAAGACATTGAATACAGTCATTTAAGCACAGTGCAGCCACTGTGAACTCATTGACTTGTGGTGGGAGGAGAGATGATTGGCAGAGACTGTCTGAGGTGAGGAGAGTGACTAGAAGCAGTGGATGTGGGAGCTGAGCAGGAAGTGAGGCAGAGGAGGTGGAGCATGTGACCTGACGGTGGGAGCAGCTCTGTTTTTATTTGCTGGACGTCGCTGCTTTTCCTCCACGGGGGTCTCTTCTGCTCTCTCACACACATTATGTTGTTTGGTTCCAGTTCACAGCTAATGACACAGCATGGTCCCAGGTCTGACATCAAGGGCTACTCTGATATACATATGTGCTGTGAATGTTGTTTCTCTGCCTTTTCTCTTCTCATCTCATCTTCATCTAAAATAAATACATAAGTATAACAAATAGAGAACCCTAAATCTGCACCGGCTACTATTTATAGTAATTTCTATAGGGGGTCTAAGAGATTGAGTGATACTGACAAACTTAACATCAGGATAATCTAATTTCATAACATGCAAGTATTCCATATATCATAATTAAAAACTAAACTTGTGTTTCTACCACAAGTTTTCATTTCAATTGAATAAAATACTCACATTTTCTAAAAATATATTGTTCTCTTGACATGGTATGACAGGTCTGGGTCATTTAGACTTTTCTTTATTCCACAATGACCCCTTGAGGAGGTCTATGGACACAGACAGACATATGAGAAAATAAAAAGAAACAGAAACTGGTCAAATTGTGCTTGTAAACAACCACCTAGACATGACATCTAGGTATATTGTCACATTTGGAGACATTTATGTTGATGTCTCTCAAGCAGATGTGGGTCATGTAGGGTTTCTCACTAAAAGGCACACACAGGACAAGCACAAGCCCTTCACTACAACAACAAAACCACATCTAGCAGTGACATACCGTAGGAGGAACTGAGGCACATCTTTGTTTAACGGCTGAAAACAGAGTGGACAGTACAGCGATTCGTTTAACTCTCTATTGTCAAAGCATCTTTTAATTAAGTTCTGTCTACAGCAGCATGTGGTTGTACTCTCATTAACAAATGAGTTGGTGATTAAGGCTGGACTTTCCACTGAAGAATTAGGATTACACCTCCTCCATATGTCCTCATCAAACACCAATAACTGGCAAAGGGATGCAATCCAAGAAAATGACTTGGGTCTAATATATAATGCATTTGATCTAAATATTGGCTTACTATATGTAAACAACAGACCTGATAACAAAGTTTAGGACATGCAGTAATGACCATGGTAACTAGCTCTCTAACATATTGGGGTTTTTTTAAATCTAGATTGATAAGAATGCACAGTGAGAACAGTGTCACTCTTCAAAAAATATAAACTTTTGTTCTATTCTACGCGCGTTCAGTGAAGTCGGGGTAACACCAAACTTCATTTAAAAAAAGAAAACAATTTAATGATGTCTTGCTTATCTGGGAAGGTACAGCTCCTGTGGTAAAATTTAACAGCGGATTTTAGGTTAAGGTATACAGGCTTTAATTCGGCACATCTAAACACGAAAACAGACTTTTTTTTTCAGACATGTAATGCTTGAAATGACCATTTGTGTCATTTGACATGGCTTCCACAAAAAAAGATGAATAGTTAAAAATTCTCAAAATTGAACCTTACATGAAAAGCCAGATCATATGAATAGGCAAATATATGATTTCAAAGGTTTTACATTTTGAGAATCCATTAACTCGTGGATGAAAACAGTTAAATACTGTTAAATACTCGGGATCTGTCAAATCTCAGTTTGAGTTCTGCTTCACTCACCCTCCAGTTTCGGCTCCTGAATCCACGCAGTCATCTTCTGCGGGGGTTTTCTCCATCTCAGAGAGTCGGCTGAACAGCAGTTAGCGGCATTGTGTCAAAGTCCTGGTGTAACGAATAAAACGGGGCATTCAGAAACACGGCACGGTTTAGATCAGAGAGTTACATGAACGAGCAGAGACTCGGAACCCGCCGGTTTGTAACTCCGGACCTTTAATGAGCTCTCGGTTTAACTGGTTGGAGCAACAGGCGACTCACTGACTGACTGACTGTTGTTTCCATGCGTCAGCTGCGCTCTGAGATAGTGCCTTCTGGAGCCATCGGAAATCTGAGAACTACAAGTGTAACACACATGAGACAGAGTAGTAGATTACTGGGAAAGTAACTAGGTACGTTTACTCACATACTTAAGTATAATGTAAAGGAAATTCTGCTTTCCTTAAGTGTTTTCATCTGCTGCCAGTTTATATTTCTTCTCCACTTTCTTTTTTTCCTTATTGGTACCTCTTGCTGATAAAGTAACCATTTACAAAAAGCTTATAATTAATGGGTTCCTTAATGGTTAATACATCATTTACTAATGCTTTATAGATCAGTAATAAAACCTTAATAAGAACAGATTTTGGATTGTCAGGGCTGTAGGGCATCTGTATTAAAATCCATTTATAAATGGCTATTTACAAATGCTTGCAGACTTGATGGCCTGTAAAACCAATGCTTTATTACCATTTCTAATTGTGTTGTAGCTGCTTTTACTTTTTCTTCAAGCAGCTGGAAACTAACTTTAGGATACATATCTCTGAGATATATGGAGGCTCCTTTTTGCCAGGAAATATTAGAAATGATTAAAATAAATTTACTCTTGGTAAGTCAAAATTAACAGATTTTAGGTCAAGATTATGGCATCAAGACAAAATGTTGGATTGTAAACCAAAAAGTGATATATTATGACATGATAAATCACAATTGTGAAATGGTAATTCAAAATTCATGAGATGGTAAATTAAGATTAAGATTTATTCACTATTTATTGGCCATTTTCTTTGTCAGGGCTTTGACCTCCTTTCCCACAATTTTGCCTTCTTCAGTCAGAAAATCAATGCAGAAAAGTAAGTCTGCGGTTTCTAGCAGCACTTGAAGGAAACACGAGCTAGGGTGCTGCTTTGGCTCCGTCAACAGTGCGAATGAGGTAATGCAGCATGTCTGTCCACCAGAATAAACCCTGGCAGGCCACAGAGAGGAGTTATCACATTTCTGCCCTGCAAACAATGCCGTTTCTGTTCATGAATTAAACCACATACCTGCCTGAAAACCAGCCTGATAAACAGAACTATGGTTTCCGGATCATTGGCCTGTGTTAAATCAGATCATATTAATGAGAGATAGCCATGATTTGTACTGAATAAAAATTAGTTCCAGCTGTATAATGTACTTGCGTAATTTGTGTGACATTGTGAAATTTTGAGTTGGAAGTGTACACTGAAGTGATAGACAGTGTTGTAGCTGTGTTTTCTCTAATCTTTGCTTAAAAAAAAAAAAAAAAAAAAATTATTTCACAAATAAATACATAAATATATACTTGAATTAATTGGTCCTCTTTTAACTTCAGTCATTTGAATGAAACGGTCTGAGAAGTGTGGTGGTTTGCCTTTGGTAGAACTGCTAATGACAGACAGACACCTGAAATGTGACGGTGCCCAAACTAGACACAATTGAAAGGGGCCAAAAAAACTGGTTGGTTAGTAACTAGTAACTACTGCGGTAATAGGTGAGTAGAAATACAAAGTAGTATAAAATTGGTAATACTCAAATAAAGTAGTACCTTAGAATGGTACTTCGGTATTTGATTAACTGTATTTAATTGGGTTTTCCTTTTTTTTTTTTTTTTTTTGTTCATAAAATTCGGAGCGACAACAATATGACGTCGAGGTGGTGACATCATCCCCACGCGCCTGTCGAAGCGGCGGGGACGGTTCTCGTGCACGCCGATGGTTTTTATGAATTAGCTGCGAACGGCTCATCATCATCATCACCATCATCAGTTTGACTCTGATCAGAAATGTCTGTCACCGAGATGTTCAGTTATATCCAGGGCTTCCTGAGCGCCGATCAGGACATCAGAGAGGTATGAATGAACAGCCTGTCAGCATTAGCTCTCAGAGACGGTTAGCTAGCTGCTAACCAGAGCCGAAATCTTGAAAATACTCAGTAAACATTTTTACTCCATATACTAAAAAAAAAAAAAAAGAAAACAAAAAGACAGAAGTCCTGTGTATTAGACATCAGCGCCGCCAGCTATTGACTACGATAAATGGCTGTCCAACGTCATTTTAACCAGGTTGATTTAAAAAGTGTATAATAGACGTTGTCACTTTAACTACAATATGAATTAAACGACACTCTGCTGTCTGATTTTGTTCTACGCGCGTTCCGAAAAGTCAGGTGGGTAACACCAATCTTCATTTAAAAATCTTTTAATTTAACGCTGTCACGTTTATGCGACAAGATATAGCTATTGTAGCTTAATTTCTCCCCCTTAACGCGTACGCACCTTAACTCGGCACATCTTTACACGAACACCCATCTCAAACATCCCTTTAGGTGTGTTCTAATACATTTAACGATACGATACTCTGGAGTAATTTGTATTTGGTCTGGTTTTACCACAAAGTACCTAGTTAACCCGTTCAACCCAAATTGTGTGAATATGCAGTTACTGTTCTGTTAACTTCAGGGCAGAAAATGTCTCCTGCTTCACTGAAAGGCCATACATACCTGTTACATACATGTCTTAAGCTCAGATTTAAGGCGAGCGCAGAGAAACATTCCTCCTTCAGCAGATAAATATGAAAACAGACCTCAAATGTCAAACTCTGCACATAGATCATTCTGCAGGGTGAAGGTCAAATATTTAAGTGAAGGAACAATACTCAAAACACATTGTTTGTTCTCGGGTTCAATAATTTAACAGAATTACATCCATTGACTTGATTGATATCTTTCTTTTAATAATTAAATCTTCTATCAAAAAAACCAAACAAACAAACAAACAAAAACACATATTCTTTGTACACTTTCTTGTAGGATATCCGTAAGGTGGTCCAGATATTGGAGCAGACTGCCAGAGAAATACTAACAGTACTCCAAAGTGTCCACCAGCCATCTGGATTCAAAGAAAGTGAGTGTTTGACACTGTGTGAACTATTTTGACTTGTACCTAATTATGTTTGCCCATTCCGACTTCACTCTGCAGTTTTTAAAATGAGTCTTTTTTCCTGTCTCCCATTAGTTCCCAGTAAATGTGCAAAGGCACGCGAGTTGTTCTGCACAGTCAGGACACAAATTGCAGACCTCAAAACAAAATTTCCTGTGGAGCAGTATTACAGGTATGAGCCACTTTTCAGAAAATGCTGTGTGCTCAGCTTACAAAGAAAACAATCTCTTGTCTGGTTGTGTTTGTGTCATTGCTGTACTTTTTTTTTTTTTTTGGTTTAATTTCCAACCTCTCAGCAGTAGCGATGGCTCATCTTTTCACAAATTGTCACATCTGCTTGAGCATTTTGTCTGTTGCCTTATTCAGTTTTTAAGACTGTTTTAAGTTTCTAATACTGAGCGTGGATCAAGCTTTGATCTAAATGTTTAATAGTTCAACTGGAACTCAACTTCTAAGCCATGGCTGTTATCACAGTATAAATCTGCCTTAATGAAAAATGTGTTTGTGTGAGAGGGGCTGTACTCCATGCAGACTGCACTAACTCTTTTATATGATTTTAACAGTCTTGTTGTGTTGCTTTATGTGTGTGGACTGAGGACCCTCTGGAAAGCAGAACACTGATACTGGGTAGATTGTCTTGGTGAAATAAATCTCTTTGATCCCACTTTAGGTTCCATGAACACTGGCGGTTTGTCCTGCAGCGCTTGGCTTTCTTAGCAGCCTTTGTCGTCTACCTGGAGAGTGAAACCCTTGTAACTCGGGAGGCGGTGGCTCATATACTCGGCAGTAGGTACCTGTTCATGTAGTGTAGTAGTGTATAACTGTTACTGAGGAATGTGGCCTTACTCTTTTTTTTTCCTCTTCTCTCTTCAACTTGCAGTTGAGGTGGTGCGAGAGAAAGGCTTTCACCTGGATGTAGAGGACTACCTGGCAGGTGTGCTGATCATGGCTAGTGAACTGGTGAGTCTGTTGTTAATTGTTATGGTGTTATACACCAACAGTGTACTATGGCTAGAACAATGAACCATGAATAGAACTAGAACTAGAACAGACATCATGAAATTGTGAGCAGTTGCAGATAAAAGTTGCCAATCGCGAGAGATAGACAGTCTTTGTTTACAGTGTGTTCAGGGCTGTTGTGGCAGAAAGGACAAAACACCTGCTTAAGCAAGCTCTTCTGCAATTTTAAGTCCTGTAGACAGAAACATGGTGATATGTCTGTGTTCTCAACTTCCCATTTGAAGTCTGAAAGTTCTTAAATGTCCTTAGCATAGCAAGCTTGTAGTTTAGTAGTAGACTACACATGTAGTCTGAGTAACTTTGTGTTTGTCTTGTCCCTTGTACCTCCAGTCACGGTTGGCGGTAAACAGCGTCACAGCAGGAGACTACAACCGGCCGCTGCGCATCTCCAACTTCATCAATGAGCTGGACTCGGGCTTCCGTCTGCTCAACCTGAAGAATGACCCGCTGCGGAAGCGCTACGACGGTCTCAAGTATGATGTGAAGAAGATCGAGGAGGTGGTGTACGACCTGTCCATCCGCGGCCTGGCCAAGGAGTCCGAGTCTGGCGGGGCCAAGTAGAGCTTGGAGGTGGTGACTGGCTGTGGGAGACGGAGGAGGGCGCGGTAACTACCCCAGGCTGGAACCTCTCCATGGCTGCTGCAGATCGGAGACCTTAACCCACCTGGAAGGCAAGACCTGGGGATCTGCCTGAGGCCCCAGCAGCCTAGGACAGACTGTGTGAGTGCGAATGTGTGTTTGTGCGAATGTATGCATGAGAAGTGCTTTAGATGGATGGCAGTCTGTCAGAAGGGTGGCAGAGATAGTGACGGAGTTTGACACCCTCGTTCTGAGGCTTTAGATCGAAGGTTCGGTTTGTTGCTGTTTTGTGTTCTCAGCTTCATCTGTTATTGTTTCCCTGAGTTGGTTTTGCAACTGTTTCATCTAGTTTGTAACAGTCAACTTCTTTTTATTGAATTATAGTAAATTGATGTTTATTTCATCCAAGAGGACAAGCAGAGCTCGCCCAGAGTACTCCTGCCGTGCAGAGCTTAATTGTCTGTGGTTGTTTGTGTTTATTTGCGAAAAACAAGAAAAGAAAACATGAAACGTGTTTGTGTTGTTCACCAGATTCGAGTCGACGCCAGGTGGTATTTCTTAGGACTCTGAATTATTGTCAGAAAATGGGTGCATCCAAACAGAGATCCAGGAGCCTCATTTGTGAAGGAAAGATATGATGCAGCAATCAGACGATTAAATCTAGAATCCAAAAATCTAATCTAATCTGGTTTAAAAACAACCAACAAACACATTTTACAGCATTCTTACCAGAATTGGACCATTTCTGACATTCATAAAGAAGTCTTGGTTTGGATTTTGACCATTAGCACTTAACCTGAATACACAGAATCTTTATAAATGAGGCTCCAGGAGAGGTAGAGCCAAAGAAATGACAAAAATGCACTTCACATGATATAAAGCTATTCTGTGATTAGTTAGATTCCATTTTTTTCAGCAGCAAGGAATCCTTGCAGAACAGTGCCAATGATCATGTCTGTTGAGCCATTTTAATATTTTGGTTGTCAGGTGATGAAGCTTTCTCTTGAAATCCATGAGCAAATACAAAATAGTCAGAATGTCATGTACTGCATGTTATATGTTTACGGTTTTTTTTCACTTGAGATATCTTGAAGGTTCGTTTCTATTGTCAGCATCCAAGCTTCTGTTTGAAGCTATACTGTAGTGGAGCAGAATTGTATTTTTTAGAAATAATTCACTTTCACTCTCTTGGATCTTGTGTTTTTGTTTCCAGAAATAATAAGTGCATTCCACTTGTACTGTGTGTAGTCCTGTCTTTGAATCAGTTGTCCTAAAGATGCTTAAAATTACTGTAAATATATTTCTACATTCTGCATTTCAGGCTTCATCGGATTTGACAAATAGTCATAGTGCACAGAAGAATATGAGCAAGGTTGTGTTTAAAATCTTTTAATAGAATTCATCGGGGAAATAATACATCAGGCCTTTAAAATGCAAATGAGGAAAAGGAAAGTAATGGTATGCAATTTAGCAGTCTTTTTTTTTAAAAACCTTTTTTTTTTTTTTTTTACAAAGGGTTAAACAGAAACAGCATCCTCCATCAGCAGCAGAGTTGCTGGTGTGTTGGTGTGGAGTCGAGCAGCCCTGCCCTCCAAAACAGTGTTTTGCTACCTCTTCTAGTGCTACTTCATTGCAAATATAAAACAGCATTGGTCTTACATAGTGGTTTTGGTTTGATGACTGGATCAACTGTATCGTCTCGACGTGCTGAAATCAGCTTTGGTCGACTAGGTTACTTCCAATATGAGCAATCTTAAATAAACAGGAGTCATAATAAAGTGCATTAAACAAAAATATAGCCTTCATAAATAAACACACAACCAGGAGAAGTAAAAACACTAAAATAAGACAGAAGATCAGATGATCACATATCTTCAGCAGCCAGGGACTGTCAGAGGAATAATTATATTGCCTATAAATTGATCTCAATCAAGTGCCAACAGAGGGCAGTCTAGACCATATCTCAGATATAACAGCTACTGTTACAGGTAACAACTATTTCAGTCAGATTTAGCTTAACAGTAATCAAGTACCAAGGCACAACAGCTCATTGCTAGGTCACATAATAACACACAGTTAAAACCGTGTCATGACAAGATGGTTGGGACTTTTTTTTTTCTTTAGGAAAGAAACCAGGGTTTTTCAACCTTCACATCAAAGTTTCATGTTATTGTGACGATTTAAAAATAGAATCTTTTTGTTTTCAACTGCCAGGGTCAGGGGAAGAATGTGGGAATATATAGAAATAGTCACATATTTCAAACCTGTTTTATTTATGTTCTGTGCAGAAATGACAATTCAGTAGAGAGCTGATGGTTTCTGATTGTTTGATAGACAAAAAAAAAAAAACTTAAGCCTGTCCTTTGGCTCTGGGAATTTGTGAAAGCCATTTTACATTTTTGGGGGGGATATTTTATAGACCAAACAAACAAATATCAATATATTTGTAACAAAAACCCAAGGTTGAAGAACTCTTTAGCCCCTTAACGCACAGTGAGGGAAACCGTAGTGTTTGACTTGACCTATTTGGCATGATTTTATTACAAAGGAGACTGACTAGACTTCTCACAAACTGCTTTCAGGGCACTAAGACTATTAAATTCCAATGAGACTTCCTTAGTGTTAGGATGATGAAGGTGAGGGGAAGCTTTAATGAACAAGCAGATTTGAGACTTCAGTTGAATCTGTCACATGAAACCCAAAAACGGCGTGTGCTTACGCAGGACACACACCTGAACGCCAAAGGAAATCTCGGGAAATCAGATGCATATACAGTAGCTACTTATTTCAAAACTGGCAGAGATTATTGCTGTTACGTGAGTTCTCATTTAAACACAGTGATACAGGAGGTCTGCTCAGCCTGTTAGAGAGGCTCTGCTCAGCTGCATCTCTGGCAGTGAAAGTTGCTCTACCGCCAACGTACAGTAGGGGGCGGCACACAGACAGGAGAGGGCAGTGACAACAAACGGAAACCACTAAAACGATGCTCTTGACCACATCTCCACCTGGACATACCAAAACAAACGTTTTACCCCCCCCCCCCTCCCCGGCTGTCTCGTATAAAAAAATGACATTACAATTTTTCTTTTTGCAGTCAGTCATGTTCAGTCATGCTATTCAACAGACACACCTTATTTACTGAAAACACAGCTCTCTTTCCCCAAGAGCAAACAGTCTTTACAATCAAGGCTGACGAGCACAGCCCAGGTTTTTTTTGGTTGTCCCACAATCTGATATTTTTTAGTGTAACGGCTTTAAATTAAATCTTCATACGTAATTTCATGACAGTATGGTGCACTTACAGCTTTGTAAGAAAAAAGTGCTATGACTTTCTCTTACCCTCATGAGAGAAAGATTGTTTTAAAACTGAAATCTCACGTTATAACAGTGGTGTCACTCAGAAATGTTTCTTGTTGATTTTGCCGTAGAAGGATTCAGGTTATTTACAGTGTAACAAAGGCGGTGGATGGTTGGTCTCAGGAGCGGGTCTGGTTTGTGTTGATCATGATGTTGGGCAAAGCATTGCGTCTTTTCCTCCAGGTGCCCAAGTCTCGAGCGTATCTCTTAATCTGATGGAACCACTGCTGGGTGCGGGATTTGTCCGAGGCCCTGAAAACAAAAGACTCCCGTCGAATATCGAGCACCTCGAATGTGTCCTCACAGTCCGGATCTGTCGACACCACACAGTTCCCCAGACGGATGGGCTCTCTCAACACTGTGAACTTCCCGCTGCTTTTGTCCTTGATTAGAACCAGCACTCCATCTCGAATGCTCTCTCCACCACCTTCCCCCTGATCTCCCCGTGTACCCAGGTCAGTGCCCTGTCCTGGGGCTTCACCCGCCCGCTGTGTCCTCACCATCAGCAGACTCTGAACATTTTGGAACTTGAGGGCCTTGCTACCCTTCTTCATCCATTGGCCATCTGCTGGCTGGGACAACTGGAGTGGTCCCTCCATGACGAAGCGTGTGTTTTCCCTCGCCCAGCCCACGGTCTTCATTGACACCTCTCGCATCTCGATGTTGATCACCTCCCGGTTCTTGCGGCTATCGCGGCGGAAAGAGCGGAGAGACCACGTGACGCCATTACCCTCCTGCTTGGTCTTCATGTTGATGTGCTCCAGGTGGGACTCCACTCGACTCTTGGCCTCACGGAGACGTGCATAGTCGGGGTGACACTCTGGAGTGACCTTAATGATGCGGCTCAATAAAAGCGGGTATTTGGTCACGCGCTGGAGGGGCGCCATAAGGAAGGAGCGCAAGTTCATACGACGTAGTGCTGTGTTGTCGTTCTGGGAAACATCCAGGAAGATTCTGAAAAGAGAAACAGGAAATTAAAATGAAAACGGACAGATTCTTACAGTGTGCGTATGTCCTGGGAGAGCTCTTACAAAGGTGATTAATGGAAATCATAGGACAGCCTGACTCAAGGGTGAGCTGTAGTTCTGTCTAAAAATATGAATCATTGCAGCTCTACTCTCAAAATAGAACTTCTTCTGAATTAGTGATAACCTCCTGTCTTTTCCATTAAGAATTACACAGAACATTTGTGGCAGGAACTCGAGAAAGCTCCCAGAGTAACTTTTCCATCACACAGGCCAACAAGAGGATGAATGCTTGCGCTTTGTGTGTACCGGAGCAGTTCTTTCTCCTTCTCCAGCGCGTTGAGCATGTTGACTGAGGTGGACTGCTGCAGGCAGTAGGTCTGGAAGGCGGGCAGCATATTGACGAACTCTAGAAAGATCTCTCCTATGTACACTGTCAGCAGATCCTCATCTCCCTGAGGTCAAACCACATGAGAGAAAATGGTCAATTCAGCATTCATTTCATTTATGTCTTGCACTGGAAAACAGATTGTCTTAGTAAATCATTGCTGTCCCCTTACCAATTTAACAACTCCGTGTTCACAAGACTTAAAATTTCAGATTGAAAGCTCATTATTGACCCTAGAAACAGTATTTGCCCAAACTTTTTCACCATAAGGTCCATTTAGTGTCTGTTCTCTTGACCTTGGAGAAAAGTCAAGGATAAACTTCCAACCTAATCAAAAATGAGTCTTGACTCCAGAGAAGATGTAAAACCAGCTGATTTGTCTTGGAAAATTGTTGAGTCCTTACTAGATCCGAGAGGTTCAGTCATATTTCACCAATCTCAATGGTGATGCATTGCAAACAAGAGTTTCCCTACCCTCCTTCTGACTTACAGACAGACTGACTCTCCCCAACATACCCCACATTACTGCCTTCAGTACATTCTTTGTACACAGGTTATTTAACAGTGATTCTGATGTTGTGGGCTATTGACTTTCCAAATGTTAAACTTCAACCTGTGAACCTGTGAGACAGCTTGTGGGTTGGATGTGTGTGGAGAACCTTTGTGTTATGTTGCACTATAAATAAACTGAAGAAGTTATAGAGGGTTAAACAGGGTTAAATAATCTCTGTCACTGTTTTGTTAATGTGAACATATCTGCAGTGTACTGCAGGTATTTGCACTCAAAAGAAAGTATGCCATTTAATGGATTTTATAAATGTGACCCTGAAGGTGAATTATGTAATACCAGTAGGTGCTCAAAGCTTAACAGCATTAAAAATCTGCAAAACGTGTGTGTGTGTGTGTGTGTGTGAGAGAGAGAGAGAGAGAGAGAGAGAGAGAGAGAGAGAGAGAGGATGAGTGGGTCACCTGGTCAAAGGCCTGGTCGATGCTGTCTTGCAGGTGTTCAGTGAAGCGGTCGTTGACGTCTATCAGCTCCTGAACGTTACCAAAAACCACAGTGAGCTGCTCAGCTGTCAGCAGCCCGGCGCTCTGCATGGGGCAGTAAAATTCCTCTTTGATGATCCTAAGATCCTCGCCGTAGCTCGACTCTGTGTTCAGAAACTCCAGGATGGCCTCTTTGCGCTCGGTGCGCAGCTTGGAGCAACGCTCGCACATGCGCTCTCCTCGCTCTTTGGAGGCCCCGTCTCTCAAGCCACAGTCTGGACAAGGTCTCTGGGCCTCCCAGGCTCTGAGGGAGGCAGATGGTCTCTTCCAGGTGCGGGACAGCCCAGGGCCGATGCCGCTGTCCACCCGTTCGACCTCAGCTCCACGGCTTCTGCGGTAACGGCGAGGCTCACTGTCCTCCTCCTCCCGCTCATCACTGAGACCCACCACGCCACTGTCAGCACTCAGACTGCTGATGGTGCTCCAGCGATGCTGCCCGGACCGAGTCACACCCAGACCCGCTTGACGCTCCTCACCAGGAGGCTCTGAGCGGCCGCGAATTGCTGCTGGAGCTGAGGAGGTGAGGATTCATTAGAGTTTATGGATTTAGTCTCCACGTGGAGACACACATCGTAAGTAGGAGCCTCCCTAATGAACGCCCATTTAGTCTGGACTAGTCATTACTGACCATGTCAAAATGAAGTAACTATTATAGGTATCATCGTTCTCCGATAATTAGATCCCTAACCCTCCAGTCAAGGACTTAACCTTTGTTGTCAATACATAGCCTATCGTGTCAATACTAGTGTGTGTGTGTGTGTGTGTGTGGTGTGTGGTGTGTGTGTGTGTGTGTGTGTTTAAACCGAGGAGCAGTCAGTGACATATGTTTGCTTAACTTGCTCAGACAAGGTTTCAAATGTTTCACTTAAACTCCAGGTTCATTATTAAAATGCTATTTCAATTATGCACCAGTATGAAACCACTCTCTGGTGATCATTTTTTGGTACTGAGGAAAAAACAATTTATTGTCCACATCCCTTTTATCTGCTGGAAAGAGCAACAAGGTCACCATTAGCATATGCCATATTGACTGACATTCTGTGGCCAGCGTCCAGCGTCAAAGAGCTTCTGTTGACAGGGAAGAGCACAGTGTTAGCAGGGGAACTCTGTGAGTGTGTGTGTGTGGAGGGGAATGTGAGGACTGGGTGCAAAGGCCAACATTTTTAGAAACTAGAATAAGTTTAAAAGAAGAACAGCTCTTAATAGCCTTAATTTTTTTTTTAAATGCGAGGGATTGTAAAACACCAGCCTTAGTTGGAGGTTCATTCACAGTTTAGGGTGATTCACCTTCCCTGATGAGGTGAGGGAGGTGTAATGAGGACATGGAGTTCTGTACAAGTCCAGGGATTTATGACTAGAGTGAGCTGGGTGTAGTTCTCCACAGGGAGGAAGCATCAAGTCATAACCGCTGATACAAAGCTGGGATCAAAGCCTGTTTTTGGACAAACTCATTTTATTTCTACTCTGATGGAGTCCATAACATCAGTGGGGGTGCGCATAAGTGTTTATGAGTTAAAATGTATTGACTTTCTGCTCAGAGTCTGAGTGTAAATCATACTGCCCAGGGGCTCTGAATGGTAGTCACTGAGCTCAGGATGAGCATGGGTTGTTCTAATAACAGCCAATTACGACCTCTGCCAAGGAAGTTATGTTTTTGGACCTGTGTGTTTGAGCAGTGAATCTTGAAAACCACTTGAAGTGGCTTTCCACCAATTTTAAACATCAAAGTCCGTTTGCTAGTCATAAGGAGAACCGCTCAGGCTGTGATAACAGCTGTGCAAAGTCTTTCATGGCTCTGAAGGAGCTTTTTAAAGTCCTAAAGGGTTATCTCAGCTTACAAATTGAAGGTGTGGAGTTTGAAAGACGTGGGTGTTTGCCAGGTAGAGAGACTCTAACAAAAAAGATGCCAAAGAGTTGCATAATGAGAAATGAAGGATCCAGTGTTTTTGGGGCTTAACTAGGGACTGAAAGTCGAGTTGTATCTCTCTACTGTCTCTGTCGCTTTGATTTTGATTATTCTTTTGTTAATCTGTCTTTTGTAAGTCCCACAATTTTATGACAATAAAAGCCTAAATAACTGGAGTATATATAAAACTATAAAAAAATTCTGTAAAACTGATCTAATTGAATTTGCTGACGAGGAGTAGAAAGAGATTATTGATAGGACCCATACAAGCTCTTTTTGCACCCTACTTGTACGTCCTGCACAGGGTTCACTTTTCTAAAGCCCGGCTAAAATATATCCAGAGGTGTGACAGATGTTATGCTTCTTCATGCAAGCTTAATTCTGATGTTTTATTCATGCTCAGTGTTACAATTTTTGGCATGACTATTCTGAGATTAACTAAAGTAAAATTAAGAACTGCCCCTTTATTTATGTATGTTGTTTAAGAGTTAAGACAATGTTCTGCATGTTATGACTCTGGGTGGAGGAGAGGCTGAGGACAGTGTGGATATTAAAAAATAAATGAAAGAGGCAGAGTACTGGAATTTTGGTTCTACTTTTCCTGTAATAATTTGAACAGTTTCTTATCTATGGTATAACATCATGGAGCAGGGGAGTGTGAATGGATCTTAAAGATGTCTGTTAAGACCTATGCATGGAACCAAACAGTTCAGCACAGGCTCTGCTTGTTTCCACGTGAACAACTTGTTCTCCACTGTGATTTTTTTTTTTCTTTTAACAATTTTTGTTTTCATTACTCTGAAAAACCACTGAAAACCAGCCTTCATCAGATCTGCTACATGAAACATCTGGGCAAAGCTTGGGTATTTCAAATTGTCTTTTCCTAACAATGGCTTCCACACTCTTTTTCATAAACTTGCAAGCATAAGTACTTGCATATACCGACCACCAAAGAAATCATGCAAAATTTGATGGCATCTCACCAGTATGAAATACTTCAGTTACAATGAATCTGACTAAAAGACATGGACAGGATTGAAGTATTTTTAACCATCAGCCACTGAGCATAACGGCCGATCATTCCTTGAATTTTGATGCAGAGTTGAATCCATTTACAGATTAAAATTGGTAAACATTTTTTATTCCAAATGACAGATTTGACGACTGTGGGGCCTTGAATTGTTTCCCGTGGATAATGTGTGGATCGAAAGCTTTCTATTTTATAATATTACATTGCAACTTTGTTTCTTAGCTGTGATTAAAAATGCAATGGATAACATTGAGAAAACATGTCAAACACTTTGACAAGAACAAAGTGACACAGTTGTCACACACGTGTCATGTAACTCACCACTGTCTCTGTCTCTGTCACGGTCTCGGCGATGGCCGTGGAGTCGGGCGGCGGCAGCGATCTTCATCTCCAGCTGTTTGCGTTTGGAGGCGTCGGCTGGCATGGGGTCGCTGTAGTGGGGTCGGAGACGGCACTCGCGCTGCGCCCTCACCGTCTCAGCCAGCTCATAGGCTGCGTCCGAGCTGGAGCGCCTGCAGCCCAGGCCGGTGTGCTGCCAGGTGGAAGGACACGTGTGTCAATCAAACTGTCACGTTTCTATGGCAACAGATGAAAAAGGACTAGAATCTCCGGGGAGATAAGGTGAGAATGATGATAAGACAGGATCAAAGCTTGTGTGTGTGTGTGTGTCTGTGTGTGTCTGCGTGAGGAGTTTTCATGCACGATGTCAACATGTTCGCTCTCATGACATCATTACATAACAAGTCTTGGTTATCTCTCTGATCCCAGCTTGTAGAACTGTCAAGAATCCAAATTTCATACTGAGATGCAGCACTAAGCATCTGCCAAGTCTTGTAATAGACTCTAAACACAACAAGGCCACACATCCAAAAATCTGCTGTTATCTCAACTTGAAACCACCCAGCCTTGAAGATGAGAGACGTCCCCCAAGTGACAATTCAAAGCATCTCCTGCCTTTTTTTTTTTTTTTTTGAGGTGAAGCGAGGAATTCCCCAACACACTGCAGCATTCTACATGGACAAACAACCCACATGTGGATTTAAAAAAAATCCTTTTAGGGTCAAACAAGCCCCTGAGAGTTGACCTGAGCTTAAAAGTTCAAAGGTCAGTGCTAAGACATGCAGCTCTTCACCCTCAAGGCATCACCCGCATCATTGCATTCAGTGATATTGGCTTTACAATGATTACCTCCCTAAATGTTGACAATTCTCTGACAGCCAACAGCTACACATGACTGAAAGGCGCAGGAGGGTTTTCATCGCTCTACACCACAAGGCAACATGATATACAGCTGGCAGCAATCACATAAAACTAGGGAGAATAATTCATGTTCTGCTGAATTATCAAACAGCAGCCCTTACTTGAGGAATGCAGGGGCAGGATCCATTGTGCATCCAAAGCCAAAAATTAAGAACGGCAAGAATCCAACGCACCTCGACATCTGTTCTCTAAAACTACCCACAGGCTTGTAGCATGCAAGCGAGATGCGACTCCATGTCAGTCCGGCTCTTCTGTTCTGCAGATGCCCAGAGAGGAGCACGATGCTAGCTGCAGCTGAGGCTGGTGTCAGGCTGCAGCCAGCCAGCAGAGAGGAGCCGTGCAGAGAGCAGGAATGAAGCGCTGAGTTACCAGTAGCCCGCTGCTGGTGGGGGGGCTTAATCCTCTTTTTACTGCACCCTCAAACGTCGAGCTGTTGCTGGAAAACAGAGAGTGCTGCACGCTCACTCTTGTCTCAACAAATACCTCTGCATCAGTATGTGTGAGTGATGTGCGTGTGTGTGTCGCAGTCCCCTTGCTTGTCCCTGTCATCCTTGAATACCAATAGATCTATGTGTTTCTGCACATTACAAAGCAACGATGAAACGCAGCGAGCAGAGACTCGCAGAAAAAAAATTAAAAGACTAAAGAAATAAAATGAAACAGAATCCTTACGCATTCTCCTGCCTCCTCTCTTCCTCCTCCTGCAGGCGTCTCGTCGCCAGCCTCAGCTCCGCAGGCCGTTGCCGACGTTGCCATGGCAACGGCAGAGGGCTGACAGTCGGTCGAGGGGGCGGTGATGTCACAGCCTCCGTCCCGGTCACCTGACAGCCTGACGGGGGCCTCGGCGGAGATCTCTGCACTGCAGCTGGCGGTGAGAGGAGGAGACAGAGGTACAGAGGGGGAGTGAGACGGATGGAGAGAGGGGAGGGAGTGACAAGGGGAAGAAGGGAAGGCAAGGAGAGGGAGAGCGAGAGGATGGGAGGAATAGAAGGAGGATGTGGGAGACGGAGTAAGTAAAGAAAGAGGGAAAGAAGTCAGAGGAGGGAGAAGGGGGGAGCAGGAAGGAGAGAAGGGTTGAAATTATAATTCTGGCGGAGCTCACTTCTCTTTACAGCACCACTGCCATTCATTGCACCTAATTCTTCCCTCTGCAGCTCACATGCCTCTCTGCTTCCAGCTGTGTTTTCCTCCATCCCCTCTACCCACCCTCCTCCTCCTCCTCCTCCATCATCCTTCTACCTCCAGCAAACACCCAAATCAATTCCTCTTCTCTTCCCACCCCCAAACCCCCAACTCCTCTTCAGGAGGACAGCAATTAGAAACATCAGCGGACATTAACACCTGAACCCATGGACCACAGGGACACTGCCTGCACACAACCACACACAAACATACACACACACAAACACACAGAGGCATCATACTTCTCCTTCGTTCCTTTGTCTGATAACTGGGGATCCATTCTTGCAGCACACAGCCAACATGTGATCTGAGACACCCCACAAAAGCACACAGGCAGACACACACACACACACACACACACTGTACTACTACTGAAATTACACCACGTTGACATGCACACACAAACAGAACATCTCTATCCTATCATCTCTCCAATAAAGGCACTTAAATGCTCCAAAAAGAATGATAATTTAAAAAAAAATTGTCTAAGCAAGTTTGAGGTAGACCAGTCTGCATTTTATTTACAGCTGCTTTGATTTTTTGGCCACTTGGGGGCAGGCAGACAACACAAGCTTAAAACCTGACACTTCTGACATAATAAGCATGACGTTCCACTTTCCTCTCTAACTGGATCTGTCTGGTCAGGTAGTGTACAGTGGGTTTTTCAGAGTTTGTTGTTTTTTTTTTTTTTTTCTCCTGAAAAACACCTCAAAGAAAACCAAGATAATAATAATTCCCTGTTGGTTCCTCACCCTTGGACCCTTTTTTGCATTACATGTAGTCAAATTGATTAAGCTTTAAAACAATGAACAAATTATCAACAACAGGAGCTACCTGCTATTTACACTGTATTGATTTTTTTTTTCAAACACTGCTGAACTTCTCGCTCCAACAGGCACGAGTGGAAAATATAATATCACTGCTATCGCAGCAAGAAAAAGAAAAACAACAAAACGCTTGTACCAGCAATTTTAAAGATGATTATATTTTTATTAATTAAAGGCTTTTGTGGTTCTTCTTCAGCTCAGCAGGTTTAATAGGCCCAGAGGTCAAAATCCATAACAGTGGAATGAAAGATTGTAAATTCCTGAGATATTGAAAATGGTGGATGTAACAACAGAGAAGGATGGTTAATCTCAGGAGCAAGTTGGGTTAGTGTTAATCATGGCAAGGCTGCACACACACACAGCAGCTACACATACATTTGACATTTAGTGATTCTGGCCCCTGCTTTAATCTAATGTTGCAGTCTAATGCTTCATGTTATCTCCTTTTTTCTCTCCTTTCTGATGTTTCTTGTCGTTTCCACAGTATACTTACTTTATCATCTGTTAATCTGCTGCTGTTACTGTGGCCACATGTACATTTGCATTTTCTTTCTTATCCCTACGGCTTAAGCTGTTTGCCATTTAGTTTGTTTAATAAAGGGCAAACCAGATATTATTTCTATCTGTCGACTTTTTTGAATAACTAATAAACCGTTGAGTCTATAAAATGTAAGGATGTCCATCATCAGGTCGCAGAACTAAAGACAGTGTTTTCAAATTGCTCCTTTTCTCCAGCCAACACTCTGAAACCCAAAGGTATTAACTTTACACTGATTTAAAACTGAGAAAATCAGCAGCTCCTCACATTTGAGATGCTGCAACTGGCAAATGTTTAAATATCTGCTTGCTAAATAACTTAATCAATTAACTTACATTAATTGTTTAATGTTAATAAGATTTATGTCAATGCACAAATAAATGAATTGCACCTGCACAAATTTTAACTTCTCATATGATACTGTATACATTGACTTTGGCCTGTTATGTATCCTCAGATGTCCCTGTGGCAACTTAACAGGTCTCATTATTCTAATGGTTCTTACATAACTCTGAGCTAATACCGAGCTCTTTCTGGACACGTCATAAAAATAATTTCTCAGCATCCCCCTGATACTGTGTGGCATTTCAGCACACACACATATTTCATCCTAAACTACATCAAACCATGGCAACCTGTAATATTTTTCATTACATTACACATGTAATCAACAAAGCCAACACTGCAGATCAAAGGTCTTTAAACGTCCAAATTAAACTGGTGCCAGTGTGGCGAGAAGGCAGATGTAATTAATACGGTTCTGAGGACTCAGCTCTAAAGCGTCCAATCGGTTTTCACATGGACAAACTGTCATTAAAGGCCTCTACTTCACAGTATTAGCTGTCACACCTCCCATGATGCATGGGAAGTAATAACCTACAGCCCAATTTATCAGGAAACCACTGTATGTGATAGATCACTGCTCAAAACGATGCAGTGTGACACTTAAATTAGCCTGTCTGTCATTTTCACTGATGCATATATCACTTCAGTGAAAATATATTTCTGTTTGAGCGTTTGCATCTAATAGAGACAAATAAATGGGAAATACAGTCGATACACTCCCATTAAATGCCACACACAACTGGTGCAACTTTTACTGCAGTATACAATTAACTCAGCAGTGCTGCTTTAATGCTTCACTCTTTTTGTAGTCTATAAAAACCCTCCCAGGTGTAATAATATGAATATTAGTGTAATAATGCAGCCTGAGCTGTATTATGCTCGGTATGCAAGTCTGGCTGCATGATACACTTAAGCAAAGAGACCTATTGGTGGAAGCCAAATACCTCAGGGTGCAGAGATCACACAGAATATTGTCATGTTTAATTAATAAATCTTCAAGTATTAAAACAGTCACAGAGCCTTAGGTACAATTTAAATCACAGTTGGAGTGCACAGTGTGTTGCATTATGGGTGCTTTTTGAACATAAAAGATGAATCCACTTGGGATAAACAATGCTGAGTATGAGCTGCGGGAGCTGTTAGTGGGCTCTGAGAGGACTCCAGTACTGCGGAATTGACTGGTAGACAATTAAGTGACAATTTTGATAATCAATTAATTGTTAAATGATTAATCAAATTCAAAACACTCTCCAGTTTGAAAATTTGCTGCTTTTCTCTGTTTTATATCATTGCAAAGTGAAAATGTTTTAGTTTTTAACCATGCTGCGTTGGTTCACAATGAAATATCTCAACAACAACTGGATGGATTGATATGAAATACTGAGCAGACATCCCAATACTGTTTGTGATCTCTTGACTTTTCCTTGAGGTTCACAGTTGTGGATTTTATTGAAATGTTGCAACAATTATTGAATGGATTGTCATTAAATTTGCTGCACACAGTCATGTTCCCCTGAGGATGAACTGTAATAACTTTCTGTAATAACTCATCATCAGCTTCAACTCTAGTTTGCGTCATTCTAAACAGCAAATGTTATCATGAGAACATGCCAAACCAAGATGCTGCATGTTAGCATTTTGATTGTGAGCATTTTAGCATACTGACATTAGCCTTTAGCTCTAAACTGTGCCTGAGATTAGTCTCACAGAGCTGCTAACATGACTGTACCCTCTTTGTCTTGTTTTAGCATTGATCGGGCAACAACTAATTTGAAGACATCACCTTAGGCGTTTTTCCGTATTTGATAATTGTAAAAACAACCTTTAGTTGCAGCCTAACACTGCAGTTCATATTACCACAAAGTCATGCACAGCAGTTATATTTTCCGCTGCCTTCATGCAGCAGAGCTTCAGACATCCATCATCCCTTCTAGCAGTGCAAACAAAGGAGGAACAGTCAGTGGAGAGTGCTGACGGGCAGGGAGGGATACCGTCTATTTCCCATCTATCACAGCGTGCAGCCTGTAGGGGGTGGAGTTTATATTCTTCAGCAGGCCTTATCAGGTAACTCCTCTGTGTTCTGGGTCTAATATTTACATCGCATGGAAGCCTGGACCCAAATGACACCACAGAGCTGTAAAAACACACCCTCCTCTTGTTTGTCCTTGATCAGAATGAACCACAGTGGAGTGAAGCCTGCATTTATTTAGCCAACAGCTGACAACTGACAGAGAGAGGAGAGACAGGGAAACAGTGAGTCTGCAGGGACGGTGGTAGTCTACCAGTCTGTCATGCCTCATGCCAGCCTCCCGCCCACAGTCTGCAGAGCCAACCCTGTTAGCTCCGACAGCTGTTATCACAATAACTGAGATAAATCGATAACACAACAACACATGCGGGCTTAAACAGATGGACTCGCACACACCAATACAGTGCTCTGGTACTGCAAAGCACACACATGGCAGTGTACATGCATACGCTTCTCTGATAAACGCACACACCTCTGCTGCTACAGAGCTCAGATTATGTGTACTATGAGATCTAATTTCACCATCAAAAAGATTAATGGGATTTAAAAACAATATGCTCATTGGTAAAATACTCTGGTCTCACTGTAACAGCAGTGCAGCACAAACAGAGAGAAATTAGAAATGAATCAAAGATCCTTTTTTCTCGTTTATCTACCTGGGGCTGGTTTGTATTCAGAGGTGGATACAAACACAAATGACTTTCACATCTCCACTTTGATCTTGGCAGTGGAGGGAAAAGTATTCACATTCTTACAGTATTAAAGTACTCAGCTACAAGTAAAAGGATCTGAATACTTCTGACAGCAATAAACACATACAGCCCCTCTGCACCCATCCCAGACTAACCTCTTCTTGATGAGGTCCAGTGCGGAGCCAATGAGGCCATCCTTCATCTTATAAATCTTGGCTCCATAGCTGGACAAGTCTGTCCCCTCCAGAAGGAGCGCTGGGCAGCAGCTGGAGGGCCGTTCCCAGTTCTCCCTGCAGGGTGGGAAAGGAACTGACCCAGCTGGTTCCAGACTGCTCCTCCTACGCCTGCTGCTCCCATCCTCTCCCCCTGCAGCAGGGGCTTTCTTCTGGGCTGAGCTGGCCAGAGGTTGCAGGGGTGAACGTGGAGATGGGCCTGTGCGGATGGGAGAGTATGTGCTGGTAACGGCGGTGGAGGTGGAGGTGCTGTCTGCAGTGCTTTTACTGTTTACAGTGTTAGAAGGAAGTTTCTCTGAGGTGGTGATGGTCTGCAGGCCTTCATCACTGCTGCCTGTCCTTTCACCTGTGCTCTTGTCTCCCTCCACCTCCTCAGGGTTTTCGCTCTGCTCTCTGTATCCTCTGCGAAAATCTGAATGATGGGCGGTATGATCAGAAGGAGATATCTCACTGTCTGATGCTGCTACATCATGTGAGTCAGCCTCAGGTTTTCCAGATACCACAGAACCCGCTGTGGACTCTTTGCTCTGCTCCCCCTCCTTCTGCCTCATTCTCTTAAATTCCTCGAATGTAGGGATATACAGGCGTCCCACAGGAGGTCTGCGGCCCTCAGATACAGAGTCTAATCCATTCCTGTTATCTGCAATGTTGTCTGTTGTGCAGGATGTTTTAACCACTTTCGGGGTGGACGGGGAGCTGTGGAGAGTGAGGTTTGGGCTGCTGTTCTGCCGCCGGAGCTGTAGGCGCCTCAGGACCTCCTGCTTGATCTCCTCAGGGCTGGTGATGCGCATTGTGCACAGCGGCCTGGGACCAGCACCTGTTGAATTCACATGATGCACACCCTGACTTTCAATGGGTGCAGCACTTGGGGTCACCTGAGGCCGCAGTGGGAGGGGCTTCAGAGGTTCAACTGCTGACCTTGCACTCTGAAGGCGGAGTTTCTCCCTCAGGCCTTTTCTTGCATCCCATTCGTCGACACCACCTGGAAACAGCAACTGGGGGAAGAGTGGTAGGTCCTTCCTGGGCAGCCCATGTCGAGTATAAAATGCCATGCTCTCTGGGTTAGGTACCAGTCCATGGGCTCCCACCACAGATCCATCTGGGGGCCCATCATACCAATGGCTAGTGGAGGTATAGCGTAAAATGAACTCACTGTCCACGCTCCTGTAGGGGGCAGCACTGAATGCACACAGGCCAGAATCTGCCACAGTGTTCCAGTTCAGGTTCTCCATACTCCTGTAAGGCCTACTGCCATTGTTCCCTATGTGGCTGTAGGAGCCTGGGGCTATCCCCTGACCGGGCCCCATCCCCAGAGGGCCCTGCCTGCTGGAGCAGTACCTCAGCCCCAGGTTAGAGAGCAGGGTGCTGCTGTTACACCTGGCCATGAGAGGGAAGGGAGGCCCCTGGAGGCCTGGGTAGTGAGGAACACTGGGTCTGTGTCGCGGGAAGGAGGACAGCGGGTCAGGGGACAGGGGGAGGTTGGCGATGCAGGGCTCCATGTCTAAGACAAGGTCGAGGGGAGAGGTGCAGCCAGCACCAGAGCCAGCGGAGGCCGCGGAAGAGGAGGTGGAGGGGTAGTCACATGGTGGTGGAGGCTTTACGTCTGGCATGGCTGTGGGCTGAGCGAGCGGCACTCAGACACACAGTCAGCAGGTACGGAGATCTGCTCCCTGCAGGGACAAAGACAGAATGCATGAAGATATGACCAAAGATATAAAGACAACACAGACATTCATGTATACAACAACTGAGCCTGTTTTGTTCTGTTGTGTTCTTGTTGTTAGTAACTTTTTACACATTTAAACCCTTAATTTTACTCTTTAAGTATGCTATACGTATTCTCCCAGTGTCCAGGCAGCCAATATTTTACATTAAACATTAAAAGCAGACTGTTAAACTTGCTTGTTGAGCCAAGAAATCCATCATCTGCAAATGTCAAGTCTGCATTAACTGTAGCCAATGTTACACCGTTTTAACACTATAAAATACGGTGCATATATTCTTGGTAATTTAAGATGGATTTCACGACTCAAAAAGCCTTAACCTGTATAACATCTCATTAAAACATTTCATTTTAGATGGCATGTTTTCGTGGCTGCTGGTTGTGAGCAAATTGCAATTAAAAACAAATAACATTTTCACAAAGTTCACTACATTACAAATGAATTTGATTATTTTGTATGTAATTTTGTGAACATTTAATCAAACTAATTTTTCTGGGTAATATTGTGATATTGATTTTAATAATACCACCTTCCCTTCTGTTATCAGACTAGACTCTTTAATGGTCAACGTTAAATCTGATAATACAGCTCCTATATCTGTATATCTCTGAATCCACCTTTCAGACTTTATGCAGTGGCTTTGGCCATGTGACAGAGATTTGTCAGTGGTCTTCAGCCACGTTGATGACAGCACAGTCCACACACATATTGGAATATTGGATGGCCTCAGCTCTGGACACAGAGACACTGTCTCTGAAGCGTGGTTCCTTTTCCAGAATAATCACATTCATTTTATATAAATGGCTCCCCGTCTACCCCTCAGGCTTTTTCTTTTCTTCCTCCTCCGCAGCAAGAATAATATAGAGGGATTATTGCCCTGCTTGTCAGGCTATTAAAACATAAGATTGAGAGACAGATACAGAGACAGACAGTGCAGGATGAAGAAAAAAAAAGGAGAGAGAGCGGGTAAAAGAGACGAGGATGAGACAGAAAGAGGAAATGAGTGTGACGCTAAGAGAAAGAGGTAAGCTGAGGGGACAGTAATGAAGATAACTGCTTGGCTGTCCGCTGGCGGCTGGCTCTGCTTTTTCCTTCTGACTAATCAGACAGCAGTTGTAGATTAGCCAGGAGCCGAGAGAGCCGGCAAGACGGCACTAGGTGCACTGCAGCTCTTTCTCTCTCACTGTAATGAGTGCAAATAGGATGTCGCCCCCCGCCCAGCCCAAACGCCCATCATCCCTATCTTATATTTTGTCTACATCACAGTCAGCAGCGCATGTTATGGCTGTGGTTATGACTATGATTATGAAACAGGGATTCAGAGGGCTCATCCCCGATGCATTAGTTGAATAATAAAACCCAAATCATCTTTAGACTCAAATGCTCCCTAATGCCAAAGCACGAACACGCCACAGCGCTTCTCTGCAGCTTTGCAGTAATAGATAGATCTCTATTCCTCACATGCTAGAGGTAAGTAAGGCTGCGATCACAGTTAATCAGTAACCTCCATCACAACAAGCACAGGCGGTTTCCCTCAAATCTCATTTGTCGGCTGTTTCTTAACAATTAATATTGTTCCAAAACAAAAAACCAAGGACATTGATCTGTCACTCTAAAGTGAATCCTTTCAGCACTCAGGACTGAAAGTCAGTGGAAGTCACAGTTTTGTTTTTTTGTTTTTTTCTTGTATAAGCAACAATCTTCAAGGACAAAGCTTCCTGTTTTTGTCTTGTTTCCCGCCCTTGTGATTGTCTGCCCTGCCCTAATTGGTTTCACCTGTTGCCCATTGCCTTGTGTATTTAAGTCTCGTCGTTCCCCTGTGTTCTTGTCAGTTGGTCTTGTCCCTGGTCTCACATCTTGTCTCATGTCTTTTGTCTTGTCTCATGTCACTAGAACCAGCAAATCCCTCATCTTGTCAGGTCTTGTTCATAGTTTGTTCTTTCTATCTTTTGTCTTGTTTTGTTGCTATATTCTTTGGTTTATTTCATAGTCTAGTATTTTTCCTCGATAAGAGAGATTTTGTCTTCACGTTATGTTCTTTTGTTTCATTGCCTTTTCCCCGTTTGGGTGGTTATTATTTGATACTTTGCAAGAATAAAACTATTATTTTGATTTCGTCTGTGGGGTTGCGCATTTAGGTCCAAGTCCCTGTGTTTGCTGCATGTGAAGCTGACTGTACACCTGACCTGCCCATTCTTTCAGGAGTTTTCCTCTTATTCTGTTTAGGAGATACAAATATGTATGTGTGCATGGTTTACATTAGAGAGAAAGTGCTGACATGTGGAATTTGGGTTTAATTAACATGAGCCCGTGTGTCTGAATAGCATGCAGCATGCTGCTCAGCACGCCTGTGCCTCTCGCTCTCTCGTTGCCTTTCTCTGGTTGAATTACTGCCAGTATAAAAGACTCACTGGAGGTCTGTGCTCTCTCTGCTCTCTCTGTCACTGGAGCTAACTGAGGAATAACTCATCTATACCAGCAGGACAGTAAATCAGCCACCACGTCCCAGAATGCGCAGGGGCTGGTTTCCCCAAGCATGA
Source organism: Toxotes jaculatrix (assembly GCF_017976425.1). Lineage (NCBI taxonomy): Eukaryota > Metazoa > Chordata > Actinopteri > Toxotidae > Toxotes > Toxotes jaculatrix. The sequence goes on along the minus strand of NC_054408.1, from coordinate 5,493,481 downwards.
TGGCTGAGTGCTGGAAGAGGGCAAGCATCAGAATGAGGAAATAAATCATTTATGTGACTGAGTTCACTGTCGGAGTGTCTGCATTACTAAACATGCTGACGAAATCTCCATCCTAACAAGTCATTTTGTGTATTATTGAGCCCTTAAATTTAAAATTATATGGCCAAAAGTGTGTGGACACCTCTGTTTTGGTCTTGGACTGCTTTTCCTCCTTTATACCAGGGCCTTAATGCCTTAATGCTACAGCACACAGTGACAGTGTTCACAGTTTGGTATGAGAGAACTGGTATGAAAGAACTTGACTGGCCTGCACAGAGCCCTGGCCTCAGCCCGATTCAACACATGTTGGATGAACCAGATCTTATCAGCCAACATCAGCGTTGGACCTCACTAACGCTCTTGTGACTGAATGGGAGCAAATCCCTGCAAACAGGTTACAAAATCTGGTGGAAAGTCTGACACCAGAAGAGTAGAGGCTGCTACAGCAGCAAGTCAATGCTCATAGGTTTGGAGAAAGGTCTGGGTGTCCACACACTTTTCTCAGGTATCCATATACCTTTTATTATATATTAAAACAAGTAAAAAGGTTCCAGTGGTGTAAGAATCAGAGCTTCACAGTCCAAATCAATGTCGTTTAATTTTTATGACTGTAGCGTAGTGACCTGATGCTCAATTTTCAAAGCCCCCACAAAGAGTGACACAAGAGTTAGAAAATAATCACTGCAAACAATCATTGCTATTGGTAATCAACACGTATGAGACTGTTGGTACTTCAACCAACGACAGAAGAAAAAAAAGAAACATTCTTTGGCTAAACTACTTAAAACTCACGTCCATAAAAAAAATACATACACTGTGATATGGAGGGTCACAAGTGGACCTTGTTTCATTTTAGGGGACCATAAGCTGAAAAGGTCTGAAATCACTGGCAGACACTTGACACATCCTTTGCTCATTTTATGGGTCAATAAGAAGAGAATAAACACGAAAGTGACACACTAGATGTTGCATTGTTCATACTGAAGCATCTCTATGATTTCATCTTTTGCTCTTCTGCCTGAACTTCATCAATTGAGCGTAGTGTCTAAGATCCATTTCTCTTTGCACTTTGGACTAAGTCTTAACAAAAGCATGTCACTGTACCAAAAACACCTTCAAAGAAATTCACCATTTTGGTATAATTTTTGATTAAAGACTAAGTTTGTTGCTCTGTTGTTGAAAGACAACTATATTTGTCTCTGCATCCTGTTACTGTGAGTTTCTGCCTGAGTGCAGACATGTCAGTGTGTTATGTGTGAGTCAGTATCTGTATTTCGCCATCAGCACAGCTCCCCATCTCTCTGTCTGAGCAGAGGTTACCTAACAGCGAGCATCGTGTTGCAGGGATCAGGTTTGGAAACAAATCCTCCTGTTGCAGACCGCAGTTCCTGCTGCTGCTTGCAGCGTGCTGTCTGATCTTCTAAACTTACCCCATTTTAATCAAGCCTTTACTCTGCTTCTCTCCTCCAACAGGTCATTGGCTCAGATCCCAAAGTGCCGGGCAGCCTCTCCTCACTCTCCCCTCAGTGCAGTGATCTGTCTGGAGCTTCCACCGAGCCAGACAGATGTGGCCCTGAGCTACAAGTAAAGAGAGAGAAAAAAGAAGAAAAAAGCAAATCAATCAATGAACTGCATTTTCTAAACATAACAAACTGCCACGTTGGAGAAGATCACTCTGCCAAGAGCTGCTGCAACCAGGGACTTCAGGCTTGAATAGCACATGTATTATGATACTGTAAAACAAACCATGTCCTCTTTTCGCAGATTGAATTAGATGTTGAGTCAATTACATAATTAGTCTTTCTCTATCAGGAGAGCGTAGCAGATTACACACATCAGGCCAAGAGTTTGTATACAGTGTGTGTGTGTGTGTGTTCAATCAGTCACAGGTTTCTTGAGTTCCTGGAAAACAGCCTGAGGATAATTATTGAATGTTATATTTCCAAGCAACAACACAGATTTCCATTAACAACCCAATCATTATGTTTCATCACCAGTTCTGGGTAAGAGACAAAACAAACACTGCTGGTGCCCACCCAGGGATCACAGAGGAAAACTACATAAAACTATATAAATTTAATTAGACATTTGTCCTTGTTAAATAAACAATAAAATAACACAAAATAAAGCTTAATTAAGTCAAATAAATTGATTAATTTATTTATTATGTTTCGCTACTAAATAATTGAATAAATTTGTGTCCTTGTGAAATTTCCAATAAAACAACTAGACTCGACCAATAACAAAAACTTGTTCAGTAAGTTAATTTAAATTAAAATATATTACATTAAAAATTACACTTGTCAACTAAAAACAATTAGACAATCAATACATTGTTGTCCAAAAATTATATATAAATAAAAATACCTAATCCTGGAGAAATGAAACCTTTAAATAAACAACAAAAAAACAACAACAACAAAGAGCAGCTGCTCTCTTTGTCACCATATGTACAGTTACCATTAATTGCAAATATTTTTCTTTTCTCTAACTTTTCAAATGACAGAAACACTACAGATATACTGACCATAAGATGTTACAATGACAAGCTGCATCTCAGAATGTCGACTTAAAATCTTTCCAGACAATAAAGCAGAGAATAAAAGCATCGTGGGATGCATGACACAAATTCCAGACATATCTCCACAGCAGACATGAACGTAATGTAGGCCAGCAGGACTAAAACAAAAGAGACTGAACTGTGCATTACAGCAACAGCTCAGATCAAAGACACAGCTCAGACAGGAAAACACAGCTCTGCAGCAATGATGAATAATCAGTTCACAAAACAACAGAGAGAACCGTGCCCACCTCGTCTGCATCCACCACTTCAGCATCTTCAGCCACACGATGAGAAAAGCAACCAAATGTTGTCATTCAAAGCTGAGGTCACATGATTTCTGACGTTAACACTCCCCGCACCTCCCCTCCCCTACCCCCCATGGGATGTGCTGTGGCTGCATCATCCAAAGCTTTGACAAGTGACTGTCACTGAGAAATAAACCCTTCCACCACCACCCGCCTCCATCCCAGGAGTCCTGGGTGACTGACATGGCTTCCAGAGGAACCTCCCCCCACCATCAGGCTCCTGCTCCGCATCTGCAAAAATGAACCAACTTCCTTCATTCACACTTTGTTTGTCCCCGAGATCTGTTGATTTAAAAAAAAAAAAAGTTTTTAAGAATTTTATTTAGCTCAGGTCTTTATTTTCAGCTCAGGGGGGAGACTCTTCCTCTGCCTGGCTCCTCGCTTGCTGAGTAACCTCCCTCTGACAATCCCACTGAAACTGATGGGCTTTTCAGAGAGGGAATGAGAAATTGGTTATCGGCACTGACTGAAGTGACCCATTTATTTATTTCATTCCCCCTCCCCTTTTTATCCACTGAGCGTTTAAATCACTGAGCCAATTCCCTGCCGTTCTGGCCCGTTTCATTCATCCTCTCCTCATGGGCACTTCAGAATCTCCGAAACTAAGCAGAAGTGTTTCTGAGCAGATTCTCTGGGCATGTCTTACGTGTGTGTGTCTTATGTGTGTGTGTGTGTCTGTGTCTGTGTGTCTGTGTGTGTGTGCTGCTGACTAAATGTCTTTTAAACCTTATGCAGTGGTAGGAGAGGTGATAATAATGTGCTCCATGGTTTTTGACACCTACAGTGCTCCTTACAGACTCACAGACTCACACCTCCGTCTGTCTGGTCCAGCTCTCGTGTGTGTGTTTCATCTACATTTTAGACTGTGGTTCCATAAAAATAGATATATTAAAAGAAGTAAACACATTTTTCCTTCTGTCACAAGGATCACTCAACAAATGCACTCAACAAGATTTCTCTGAATTGCTCTAATTATTTTCTAGCTTTCAAAAGGGAAAAAATGCAGCTAATTGAAGATTAACTGAAAATCTACTGTATATGAAATCATAAAAAGTCGTAAAAATGACCGTAACTGCGTGTTGTACCACTGTTGTTTTGTATCTAATCATCAAATATCAGATTTCAGAGCTTAGACTTCCACAAACAAACACGGATATTAACATGCACAACCAGTGATTTATACAACACCTGTGTGCAAAATGAATGAACAGTATAAAGATTTACTGAGGCATTAGAAGAAATATTGCAGAGGCTTTTTTCTGAATCCTTTTTGTTATGTTTTGAACTCTTTTGTGGACCTTTCATCAGAGTCTTGTTTAGTTTGTTAAGTTTTGTTTATAGTCCCTGTTTTATTTTGAAATCATTGCCCTTGTGTATCTTGTCTTGTTCTACCTTGTGTCTTTGTCTTGTTTCCCGCCTTTGTGATTATCTGCCCCACCCTAATTGGTTTCACCTGTTGCCCACTGCCTTGTGTATTTAAGTCTCGTCGTCTCCCTGTGTTCTTGTTAGTTTGTTTTTGTCTCTCCAGTCAGGTTGTTACTTTGTTTCTGGGTTGATTTTTTTGCTCCTCCTAAAATGTGTCATTCAGGACTTTCAGAAAGCAAATATTTGAATTTACAACATTAAATTTGCTGTCTGGAGTCTGTGAAAGGTCTCAGCATATGTCAGAACTCAGTCAAGTACTCAGGTGGATTGGGTTAACAATATTTAAACACCCTTAAAACCGACATGGCATGAAAATGTTCACCTCCTTCCAAAGTGTGCTGTGGCTCAGCAGGTGTCTGAATCTGAATCTCTGTGCTGTGTGAATGAAAGGCAAGCTAACGTTAGCACAGCTGGAAGGCACAGCAGGAGTGTGACGGACTCGCCAGAGCTCACTGTGAGGTTAAGACTGGAGAGGACACACAACAGCCACACAAATTCAGACTACATCTACACAATAAGCCAAATGCATTTAAATTTGTCTTTTTACCTCCCTTCTGGCTCTCTGTCCACACTGGCCTGTGGCTTTCCAGCTCAAAAATGGAGTGTTTTTTAAAAATAGTCTCCTGAGTGGCTAAATCTGAAAATACCAGCTTTGCACTTTAGTGTGGCTGAGGAGCTTTTGGAAAACAATGACACAAGCCTGCTCAGTCATGGCTGGGAGCTGTGTGGCAGTAAAGTTAAGAAGACATCATTTACAAGCAATTTGATCTGTGTATGTTTGTTGTCTTTTTCTACACTGCATTTTTAATCACCCGTGTGTCACTGAGTCACTGAGATAGTGTGAAGCAAGCAAGATGGAAAAGTAAACTAAAAAAAAAAACCTTTAAAAATATATTAACTTTATTTTAATGTATTTTAAGAGGAGTCAAAGTGAAGCCTCATGGTGGTACTACAAATGTGTGGGTGTGTGTATGTGCTTGAGTGCCCATACATGCTGCGTTTGCCACTCAGCGTGTGGCAGAAAATGGCAGACTGCTGTCCACACGCTGTGCGCTGGCATGCAGTCTGGGCTCAAACACGGCTCGACCACCACGGGCTGCTGAGATATTTCACTTCGCACAACAGCGATTCCGAAGACGCTCGGCCACCAGCGAATGCTAAACTACAGCCAGCTGCTCTCGCTTTTATGAGCCCCTGAAGCCGCAATAACAACCGTTTGCAACAGCAGCAACACTGTGACCGAGGGAGCAGAGAGTGTAAATGTAAGGCAGTCAGGTGAAGTGAGAAGGCTTTGGCACCTGACTGAGCAGCTAAGAAGTCATGAAGTCATAGTTTCAAATGCAAAATGTTAACTATCACTGCCTGTATTTAAATATCACACAGGCCTATTTGCATACCATTTAGCTGATACTGTGACATGTTCATGCTGGTCAACAGACACAACTGTACGTCAGCAGTTCACACCTGGGAAACTAGGGAAACTCCATCCAAATATATTTTCAGGTATCAAACATTTATTCTCAGTAAACTAGAGAAATAGGTTTATTTGCTCCTGCAAAGTTTGTCAACTTAAATTCACACCACGGAAACTTTGCAGACCACAAGCAGCAAAACCCATTTTATCACTGCCTACCTGTGTGTTCAGTATTTTGCTGCTCTGACAGAATATGACTAAACACGCTGATACTAGCATAGTTCCAGAGCCTGGAGACAGCAACAGCATTTCTTGCCAATCAGATGCGTTTTGGTGGGGTACAAATGTAATTGCCCTCTAGATATGTGATTTGTGACTGCTGACAACAAAGACCACTCACATGCAGGGTGGAAACGCCTTTAATGGCCTCTCCTCAGACTTTCTACATGTCAGATTTGGACAAAAATATATTCAAATGCATGAAAATCTTTTAAGGAGAGCCTGGCAAAACATAGCGGCTGGAACGAGCCTCATAACAGAAAACATGCAGATTAAGATAAAACCAAACACATGCCACGTCATGCATATCTCCAATATTTGACATGTTTCCAGCAGTTTTGCATAAGTAAGTCTGTGTGGCTTACCTGTTTGCCTGCCTCTCTCTGTGTCATTCATCTGTTAATCCAGCAGTCTGCATCTTTATGCCTGTGGCAGTTTATCCACACGAAGCCCCAATCCTCAACGCTCGATCTGGGCTCAGCGTTAGTCTATTGATTGAGATGCTGATCCCCAGCGTCTTACATAAGAAGACCTGACCGCCATTATCATTATAGATTCCTGCATACAAGCAGGTTTGGTGATAGGAAGGAATTTCTTCTGGGCAGGTCACATAAATGCTGTTCTGCAACTAATATTTCATGCACAGATATGAATAAAAATCCTTATTTTAGGCTTAAACTTGCAGTCAGGTGTTTATAAGGTGCATAAACAAATAATTAATATTGTTTGCAGCTAAAACTGCAGTACTAAAGTGCTGACTCAAATAATCAGTTAATACATTAGTTGATAAACTGAAAATAAATCATCTATTTAAAAGCTAAACACTGAATTGACAAATCAAAAATGTTCCACAATGAAAATAATCCAGTTGCTGGCTCAGTTAAAATCAAGAGCAACAGCTCATCCAGTGGAATCAGTCTGCGTCTGAAGCTTTTGAGACTGTTGCTGTGACACAAACACACAGAGAGGAGAAGGTTGCACAGGGCCAAACAGGTAATAAGAAACTAGAATCCTAATGAAGTGAAGTGCCTCCCCATCTCCTGTCAGGAGGAGGATGGACAGAGGAGAAGGTTAGAGCACTAGAGGATCAGAGGAGGCTGTGCATTAATTGCTACTAGATGGATTAGTTTACTAAAGAGCTGAGAAAGGACACAAATTAAGGAGGTGAGGAGGGATGAGGAGGAAATCAGAGAGAGCTTTGCAAGGAAAGAGGGACAAGGAAACAGCAATAAGGGAGAAAAATACCACCTGCACGGGGCAGGTATGGAACCTGAGGATTTCTGTGCATACAGGCATGTAACCTATAAACTTCGGAAGAAACAAACAAAAAAGGAGGAAATTCTAATCTGTATAATTAAATAAAACATGTTACTGTATCCTACAGGTTTGGGAGTTTGAAAGAATGAGGTTGGAAATGATGCCTTTCCTAATTTTAAGCACAATTTCCAACCATAAGTGAAAACAACATTAACACTGACAGTGACCTTTAATGCATGGGAATGCATGAAGAACTGGGTGATCCAAATTAGGAGAAAAGGTTGTAAAAAAAAAAAAAAAAAAAAAAAATCCAGCTTCCAGCTACTGCCTTCCCTGCAAACAGATGCTGAAGACTTTCTTCAAAGGCAACATTTAACATTTCCATTTTTTCCCCCTCTCAGACACATTCCCACACGCACACACACATACACACAGACGCACACAAACCCCTCCACCCATCGCTCACTGTTTCCCATCAGCCACTGAAATGTGGGTTAATGAGGCACCACCCGGGGGCACTGTCAGCAACACCTTCACTACCAGTCTCATCAGAGGGAGGGGAGGCGAGAGAGTGGGTGGGGGCCTGCGAGACACCGAGCATAGGCAACATCAAAGGTGCAAGTGTGGAAGAGTGCGGTTAATTAGGCAGAATGACTGTGGTATGTGTATGAACTACAGGTCTCTGGGGAGATGAATAAAGTTGTACAGTAGAGACGTTTTACTACGGCAGCTGAGAGCTCGGCACAGCAGGGATCTCAAACTGGTTATTTTGAGATGTAGTGTTAAAAATAAAATTGACTTATTGTTGAAGCAGCATTAAAAAAAACAAATTCAGGCAAGAACAAGAGAACTGGGCTAAAAAAAAAAAATCCTCATCAGACCACAGCATTGGCAAAGTGAGGGTCCTGAATCAAAAGGCTCCAGGAAGAAGGTTAAAACCGGCTCAACATTTCTTTTTTTTTACAAAGCAATTCGATTAAATTGTTTACCTAACGATTTCTGACAGAGAATAAAATGATTGTTATCATGAGAGCTTTACAAAGTTGCAAAATCCTGTCTCATCACAGTAAATGTCATGATTCATGCCGGTATGAACTGATCCTCCTGGATCATATTTCAGTGTGGCACTTGAACCAGAAACAGCACGACCCCAACACACCTGGTTACTCAGAGATATGGCTGGCCTGAAATACTCAAATATTCATGTACTGCACTGGCATTTAAATTCTAAAATCAGTATTCAAATCAGTTTGCAACTTGCAAACTAGCTAAAACTGGGTTTATATTTGGGGATTAGTAAGGGAAACATGGCTGTGGTTTATATTTAACATGTTTACAGAAGTTACAGCTAGTTAACCTCTTTTGCACCTTGCGTTATTACTAAACAGGAGCCTACTGCGTTTAATTTTTGTGTTTACGTTCTTTCATCTTTCATTCATTGTGATAGAGATGATGATGATGATGATGGGGGTCAGCAGTAGGTTTACTGTTAAGATAGCTTTACTAAGTGCATGCTGAGGAGAAAATATCTGAGCTCTTCTTCAGCTTGTTTAAAGGCACTAGCGGCGAAAGATTAAATGCAACACCGTAAAGTGACTGCAAAAAGTACCTGTAAATTAACCTGCTCTATTGTGTCCTTCGTCTTCTTCTATGGTTCCAGGTCATCTCGGCCTCATTCATATTTCATGTGTGGGGAGGTAGAAATGTTGCAGATGAATTATACAGGCAGCAGATGACCTGAGAGCAAACTCCTAGCTTTTTTTGAATGAGGTTTTCCATGAGTGGCAGGGCAGATCTGCACATGTTCAAAGAGGACAAAAGAGGGAGTCTTTTCCACTGAGGCGAGATGGTTCAAAGAAGCCGATTCATGCAAATGATGACCGGAGCTATCATGTGATATGAGGCCTTGTAATAAAGATAAAGTGCTCTGGAAAGACTGAAGCTTTGAAGTGATGCAAGGAGGGTCTGATACTCCTCTGAGAAATATGGGTCATTGTGCTTGATGAAGCTGTTATTTTAAACAGAGTGTTCTCCAGGTTTATTGTATTATTCATTTATCTTATTGGATTTCTTGTTTGTTTGGTCTTGACCTCCTTTTTCCAACTAGGAGTATTTCTGCCTTTTGTGTCACGATATCATTGTGATTGCAAACCTGCTTTTTTTGTGCAATTCAGTGCGTCTCTGTTTTAGCACCAAGTATTGACTTTTAGCTCCAAAAGTCTTGTTTATTTAATGCTTGAATAGATGTTTCTTAATTCTAAAAATAATTTTACTAATTTTTTAAGCAATGTTCTTGAGCAGCCATTTGTGCATTTAATGATACATTTGAGAATTAAGGCCTTCTCTGTAAAAAACCATATTTCAATTTCTTCTTGGTAAAGATAAATGTTTCATAATTTTTCATATATGTTAACTGATTCTGAAAAAATAGAAGGCAGCTAATCTGATGAATCTTTTCAGTCATGTTTTGAGATAAAATACAGGATGTTCCCTAGTTTCACTTTCTCAGGATTTGCTTCTTTGCTCCCTTAGAGATAGGGAGCTTGGTCATCCGGGAGGAGCTTGGAGTACAGCCGCTGCTCCTACACATCGAGAGGAGCCAGCTGAGGTGGCTCGGGCATCTATTTAGGATGCCCCCTGGACGCCTACCTGGGGCGGTGTTCCAGGCATGTCCCACCGGGAGGAGGCCCTGGGGAAGACCTATCCCATCCCTACCATTTAGCACTGGAACCAAAACTCAGGTTTTGTGCTGACAGAAGTACTAAACTACTTCAAATGATGCCCAGGTCCAATCATGTTACACATGAATACACACATACACATATCAACACACACACAAACACTATCTGTGGTCAATTTTAGACACAATCGAAGTGTGCATGTCGATGGTTCATGTTTAATTGATGAAGCAGCAACCGGTGTAATTACCCAGTGATCACAGAGGAAAACGAGCCTTGATAAAAAATAATCTCAATAACAGTGTGTGTGTATGTGTGTGTATGTGTTTGTATGTGTGTGTATGTGTGTGTGCGTGTGTTTTTCACCCAATCAGCAGAGTGGCACAGTCAGCCTCTCTTAACGACCACTGGAAGGTTATGGATTTCACTCAGTTTGGTGGCTGCATCTATAACAGCTGCTACACAGAGCTAACTTTTAGAGCGACAGGTAGATGTAGGCTCCACACACACACACGTACACACACACACACCCTGCAGATACCAAATCAAACTGTAGCACATGTCTTTTAACTGGCACTATCCATGCTGCACTGTGGAGATTACAAGACCATGTGACAGATTAAAGTTGTGATCTTCAAACAGGATGTTTGATGAACAACTTTATGGAGCTCTGGCTGCGTGATGATGAATCTTTTCCCTCTGAGGAGTAGAAATTAAGCGCTGCCATCATCACTGCTCGTCTCATCCCAGAAGAAAGAGATGCAGAAGGAGAGAAACAGAGACCGACATACGTAGACACAATGTGATATAATGAGTCATCTCTACATTTGGCTTTGTGTAACGCTGGGAGGAAAGCTAAAGCACACTGCTGGCATGTAACTGGCACAGAGAAATAACGAGTTAGTGTTTTTAGGACGAGACCACTTGCCTGAGGCTGTGTGCACTCTGATGCACCATTTCAAATCAAAAGAACATCCTCAATATTTTGTTTCTCTTAAAGCTTTGAAAAATACTCTCAGATCCACAGCAGGCCACAAACAGAATGTCATTCTATTTCTTTAACCTCCCACTTATTACATTAAGCATTCATTCATCATCTTGTTTAGTTTACAGCCATCTAGGTTTTTTTTTTTGTGAAATTTGTTTTTTCCACACTCTAAAAATCCTATTTTGTTGTCCTGAAAAGACATCCTCCAAACACAGGAGTCTCCTGGGTAATTTCACAGTAATATAGGTTTAAATTATAGCCATCAATCACCTTCACCTTCATTTCATGGCGGAAGACTAAATACTGCAATACCCATATTAGAAAAACACTGCAACTAAGAAGCAAATTCAGAATGTGATGTCCTTCAAACTGGGACAAACAATGGCACTGTGGATCCCAATTTCACCCAGGAACTGACCCAGAATCTGATTTAAACCGCTGGATATTTTATCAGGTTTATAGAAAGTGTGATCTTAAGCCTCAGCTTGCCGTTAGCATGCAGCCACAGAGAACTGTGCTCTGAAATTGGATCTTTTTAAAAGAATTGCAACTTGGGAATCGTAGTTGACTCCTCTCCCTCAGTTTTTATGCTCTCAGGCTTGTACCTTTGACTTTTAATGGAAGAAACCAGATATCTTCTAACACAGTTGTTCATCTTTTGTACTGATGTCCATCCAAGCTGTAGAAGAGCTCCAACTACCATTATCTAAGCATAAAATAAACAAGACTTTAACTCCTGATGCCCAAAACAACTTCTCCCACTTCACAGCTCTATTTTGGTGCATACTTTGTGCTTCTTTGATTAAATGAATATTATTTCCACATGTATAATGTTGTGAGTGATGTCTTCTTTTGGCTTTGTGTATATACTGTCACTGTTCAGTTCTTCTCCTCATATTACACGTGAAAACAACAAAAAAAAAAACATGAGCCGAAACAGGCTGAACAGCCAAAACTGATTATACTGCTGTATATCTGGGTCCAGCTGCTTCCCAAGGCCGAACCCAACACCAAAAACTACTGTAGCAGATACAGGTGCCATAAAGATGCAATATGACAGTAGTCAGGTGCAACAAAAGGTCTGTGAAACCCAAAACACACTCGTTTCTCTGAACTCAGGTCACCTACGCACACACACGTGCACACACATACACACGCACACACATACACACATGCCCCGAGGGTGTTTTCCTGTGTCTGTTGTGATTTCTGCAGGGGATCATAATGACATCAGAAACAGCAACACCTACATCAACAAAACATCAACAGTCTGCTCACATTTGTATCCATATGCTCACACACACACACACACACACACACACACACACACACACACACACACACACACACACACACACACACACACACACACACACACACACACACACACACACACACACAGTGTCTGACCTCATTCCTACAATCTGTCTCCTGGGAGAAAAAGGAAGGGGTAGATGAGGAGAGGAAAAATGATATCAGGACAAATGAGGGGAGGCAAAGCACGCAGAGATGAATTCAGCCGAGGAGCAGAAAAGGAGTGTAAGAGGAATACATGATAAAGGCCTGACTGGACAGAGGAGAGAAGTGTTAGGTGACTGGAGAGGGGGATAAGCAGAGAAAGCAGAGAAAGAGATAGATGGGGTAGATAGAGGTATCATCGCCATCCCAGGAGTGGTGTTAATAAACACAAGGATGCTAATAAGGCAGGAGAGGATTTGCTGGGCAGCAGATGGCTACGTGAGTCACTCCTGTAACCAGGAATGAAGGGAGACAGGGAGATAAGAGAGGGTGAGGGTGGATGCAAGAGAAATGGAGACAGACAATGGAGGCAGAGAGAGCAAAAGAGAAAAATTCTTCTTGTATCCCATCAAAGCGCTTCTCCCTCTCCTTAACCAGCCTGTCTCTAAGGAAAAGAAAAAACAGATTCTGCCGTTTTGTTTACTCACAGGGTCACAGGCAGCTTCTCGGGATGCATCCTCTCCCGTCATAAATGAAAGTGAATAAACGAGGAAAATGTTTAATTGATTTTTAATTCCTAGAAATTAAAGAGCTTCTTCTCAAAATGAGAAACCTCAGTTGACTTGAAAGTTCCAAACGAGACTGTCCTCACCAGAAAAAGGACACCTTTGGTTGTTCATTCAAATAGACTACAATAGTTATGCACACATGCACAGAGAGATAGGTGCTTCGCAAAATCAAAGACCTGTGTTGGGTTAAAATGCTGTCAATAAAAGCTTATGGCTTCACATCTTATTTATAAGGGAACCACTGGTACATGGGATTGTGATTTTTTTTTTTTTACGGTTTCAATAAGCAAATAAAATAATAAAATGTTTGACTGATGTCTTGCTGCTTGCAACTGAAGAGCCTCTTTTCAAAATAAGAGACTCTACCCTTACGAGTTTTCACTTGTAAGGGTAGAGTCACCTTCCAAATGCTCTAACACTTTTTAAAATATGCCATCTGACTACTGAGATAAGAATCTATCACTCTATAAAATAAACATGACCCCAATTCTACACCAATTGTTTTGAAATTCAGCCACGTGTTCTCATGGTCGCCTCCTTTCCCTGAATCAATGCTGCCCCTTGACCTTCCTGAGATGGTGTCGATGTTTTCCAGAAACCTCTCTTGTCAGCTCATTGTCACCTTTAACAAGGATCCATCAGAGATACATCATGGCCTGCTTATCGACCGACTGGCTCCTAAAGACGCCTAGAAGGATCTGTATCTGTGCAAAAGGCATTCTGGATGTCATCGTCTGACTAACACCTTCCTTGGAGAGAGAGAGAGAGAGAGAGAAGAGGACAGAGAGGAAAGAAGGAGAAGCCTCTCTGCTTTCTCCTCCAGAAGCCAAGGACAAGGTAATAATTGGATTAAACTGTAAAAGGGGGAGAGAAGAGATTTTCAGATGACAGGGAAGCACTGAGGGAAAAGGGGGATAGGGAGAGCAGGGGATGGGGGAGGAAGGGTTGAGAGTGAATGAAAAAGTGGAGCTGGAGGGATGTGATGATTAGCAGCAAGGAGAAAGACAGAGCGGAAAGAGAGTGGCAGGAAGAAGAGGGGATGGGTGGGTGCTGGGACTGCCAATGAAGAGGGATGAGATCCATTGATCATCTGTCAGCACAGTTTACAGGGACCTGAATAACAAGCATCAACACTTGAGGGGTGGATGAACTGTGCAGCGTACGTGTGAGTGTGTGCATGTGTGCAAGTGTAATATACTATGGTTTGCGATTGTGCATCTTCATTGAGGAAGGGCCTCGTTTTAGTTTTTCATGTTGGTGCTGTAAACATAGTACAGTCTGCTAAATTTGATCCAACCAAGAACTGAAACCAAGAACTGTGATCAAAAAAATAAGCAAAGCCCAAACTAGACCAGACCAGTTTTCAGCAGTTTACAGTTTTTGATACTCAGTGGTACGAACACACGTTGGTCGAAACCAAAAGTCTTGAGGTTGTGGATCTTTTCGAGCAACATTCACACACACATCACAGAAAACCCCTCTGTCTCTAAACTCTCCAAAATCTAGCTACCACAGGGGAGGAAGGAAAAGAAGACAAAAATGATGACAAAGAAAAAAAACAAACAAACATGAAGAAGGAGAGGAAGAAGAGATGCTTTCCCTCATATCACCGAAGTGTCACATTACTCACACACTGTCTGCTCTGAGCCATCAAAGCACTCTAAAGCCCCGAAAAACAAACTTGACAACCCACACTGGGTGCCACTTTATATTCTACGCAACACAAAACAGAAGACACTCCCACAGGATGTTTCAGTCAGCTGAAATGTTTGTGCATGTGGACTCCAAACAATTGTTGCTAGAAGAATCAGGCTTCCTGTTCCTCATTTGGACTAAAATATTCCAAAGGACAGACTGAAGAACCATTTAATTAGACACAAAGAGGACAGCCAGCCACACCGAACTGTATCTTTTTATCAATGGCAGATGGAAATTCCTAATTACTAACCCCAGGAAGCCTTGTGGTTGTCCTAACCGGTGGGTACAGCGAAGATTAGCCTCGCGTGATCTTCCTAAGCCCCGAGTCCAAACCTCTCCCAGCATCAATATCGCTATGCAAACCTGCCTTAGTCAACTCAATTTATTTTCCAATTTCCCGCAGGGTGAAAGAGTGCCTCTCACTCTCTCTCACTGTCTGCCATCCATCACTCCACAACTCGCTATTTTCCGTTCCTCCTCTCTTTTCTCTCTGCCTCTCTATGTGTCTCCTCCTCTCTTCTCTTATTTGTTTCCCTTTCAGCTGAAATTTCAGCGCTAACGTGGTGTGTTGTCTTCCTCCTCCACATGCTGATCCACAAGGAGCAGTCAGAAGCAAACTCTTCATGGTTTATACGAGTCTGAATTAGTCAGACAGTTGAACAGACAGAAAATTAAGCAGACAACAGTTCAAATAAATTATAAAGCATCCAAAGCTCCACCAGTCAATATTGCTCTATTAACACTGAATCAAATGAACGTGAAAGGGGTCGCTATTAATGATGAACCCACAGAGAGTTATGACCAACTCTGGAGCACTACCAGGCTTTTCAGCCACTTTTAGCTTAATGATTTTGGTCTTTGACACAACCTAATTTTCATCACCAGTAAACAGCTGTTTTTAGGAAGAAAGCTTTGATAAAACCCTTTGTACACAAAACCACATAATAAACAGACAATGTTTGGTGAACATTAATGCACCTCAGCTGAACAGATAAAAAAGACAGATGCTCTTCTCAGGAGGTGGTTCAGACCAAGAACTACAATTCAACAGGTTCATTACATTAACCAAGGTTTATAAAAACATAGAGTCCATGGATTTTCATAATTTGTGGATGAAACTTTTTCATCATTTTCTAACATTTATAGACTAAACAATCTATGACCAATGACCATTAGTTGCATGCCAGAATTATTGTTTGTCACCTTTTTGACAGAACCATGTTGTGCCCCTATTATCCTGACAATATGCACATTATGATATTGGATAGGTGCATAAACATTTCTAACTATTATATAGTTGCAAGCAGCTGTTATTGTTTATTTGTCCACAACTTTAACTCCTCCTGAGAGGTATCCATAAGTGGAAGTTGCTGTATAAACAGATAAAGAATGACCATGAAGTAAAACACAAGTGTGATGATATAAAATATATCTTTGACAAATACTGTTCATTAATTAACAGTTCAAAATGTTCTTAAGGCTGGTTATAACTCATTATAGTGTGTCATCAACCATTTATTAAATGTTTATATATTTCTTATAAATGCCAAATAGTGGAATTAAAGTGTTGACTGTTACTGTTTTAAAACAATTTTGTTTTTTAAATTAAGAATTTTAAGTGAAATATAATAAACATAGAACATTGAACATTGATTTTTTTTCAGTCACTTGCTATGTACTCATATACATTACTGTTTCAGAATGTTGTCAATAATATCATCATATTGATTCTAAGCTTATTAACCATCCCTGGTTGCACCTCTAGTTTACATAAGCCACAGACCAGGCCAGTTGACATTCATGCCGCTCCGTGAACAGCCAACAACACACACCAGCACAAACACAAAGGGGTGGCCAGCTGCAGAGGAATATACTATCGACCAACCAGGAATTTATCAGCCACAACAATTAATCTTGTGGGAGACTGTAGTGACTGTGTGAATCTCTAACTGTGCCTCTGAGAGGGAAATGGGGCGAGACTACAGGATAATATTGAAGATATTATTCCCGCTGACCGCCCCGCCACTCGCACGCAGGCAGACAGACACACAAGATTTTAGGGGGGTCAGCCAGGCATGAGGAGAAGCTCCTCACATTCCCTCTACCTGCAGATCATGTAACATTTTCAGAGGTGGTGGAGGAGTATCTCGACCAGGCTGGATTTATTTATCCTCCTTTTTTCTAAGGAGAGACTTTCAGCTTCTGAGTTATAACTAAGGGTCAAGTCAGCTTAGAAAGAGCAGGCTGTAAAATGCTTGATACGTGGTATGAGGATGTGAATAAGCAAACAGAAGGTCATAAAACTGAGCTGCACTGTCAAAAGAGCCTAAAAGAAGTATCTGTGTCCATGCAAAGCATCACATTACACCTGCTGTCATCCCCTGACTTTCCTCCATACAAGGCTACATGAATTATTGAGCGATCCCTGCTTTGTCAACTACTACACCTCCGATTGAGCAGAAATAAATATTCAACCTGTTTTCACCATTCATAAAATGGCAAAAATCCATGCATGCAATAGGTTTTTCCCAAGCTGGAACAGGGGGTAATCAGAGTATACTGATGCTGTTATAAAAGAAAAATGATCTAAAGGTGAATACAGGCAGTTCTGTCACTCACAAAGCAGAGCACATGCTTCCTCCTCATTTCTAGTTTTTCCACCGGCAACAACTGTCTCCGCTCTGCAGCTCTTTTCATCAGAGAGGCAAAGCTACTGATGCTATAAGCTCCTCACAACAAGAGCATAAACGGCAGGAAATTCAGAGGAATATTAGCAGGTTTGTGTACTCACCTTTGTTATGAACGGGTGTGTGTTTGTTGGTCGGTGTGTGCTATGAGCTCCGCAGCACAGCAGGCAGCCTCATCCTCTCCGTCTCGCTCCCACTGAGAGCTGGAGTAGAGCGTGTGAGAGAGAGAGGGAGAGGGAGGGAGAGAGAGAGAGAGAGAGAGAGAGAGAGAGAGAGTGAGTGAGTGTAAAGCCCTCTCACTGGCTATTGTTACAGGGACGGGAGCCAAACTGAGCATGCTCCAACATGAACAGCCCTTGTGGTTGGCATGGAAACCGGGAAGCGGCTGTTGTGTTCGAGTTGTGAGGTGCTTTCTGTTCCACACACACAAGCAGAGCAAAGTGCAGGCAGGTGCTGCTGCTGCTGCTGTGTCATCATCCTGGCCACGTTTCGACACTTGATTAATCCTTAATCCTTCAGGATGAAATGACAGCTGCTCTATCGGCCAATGACCTGGATCACAAGCAGAAGTTCACACGGTGTCCTGGATAAAAGTAAAGCCACCACAGTCCAAAGTTCTCAATAAAGCACCTGACTTTGAACCTGGAGAAACCCTAAATATGACAAACAACAACAGACGCACTGGACCTGGTCCTGCCATGATCTCATGGCAAACTCTTATGTAGATATCGTGTCTAAATGAATGACTGCACTTTATATTTTCACAGTGAGAGACGTATTCTTACCTACTGGATGTAATGAAGCATTTAGCAAAACTTCTGATCTTTCAGAATGGCTCATTCTCATTTACTTACTTACTTGGACTTAAATGAAGAGACCACTGTTTCCATGAATGCATGACCACAGTCGTTCCCTTACCTTGACCTAGTGGTTATTATTGTAACCGTGACAACAAAGGCCCCTTAACCTTAACAAAGTACTTGATTTAACCCAAACCATGATCTTTACCTGTCCGAACCAAGAGGATTTTGGAAGGATGTCATCCTGTCGGTAGAGGAACCAGGGCATCAGATCAGAAAATGCTGATATGCGTCATTCTGGAGTTCATGGACAATGTATTTTGTTGTTTTATTTGGATGATTAGTGGTGAATATCATGATCATCGTATCAGTATTGAGACAATTCTTTAATAACTGCTCCTATAATAAATCAGTCAGTCCTTTGTTTTCACATTAAAGATATGTGTGTTATTAACTGTGAAGGGCAGCATTATGCATCATGGCTCATCATGGTAGCGTCTCATTAGAGGAAGAAGAAAATGACTGTAACCAATCAATATGATTTCTACACTTCAAACTTTTGAAAATGAATTGATTTGTAGATATTTATGCATCACCATGCACTACCAGGGTGAAGACTGCACCTCAATAAAATTTTCCTCATTAATATGCACATTTATTTACACAACAGGATGCTCAGAATCTAATCAGATCATGTGCTCTGTCAGAGGAGCATGTGTCGAAACAATGATCAATTTTAAAAGGCGATGCAGTGAACACCATGCATGAACATTATGTAAATGCCTTCCAGTATGAAGCTGAGGCTCTGCTATCTGTGTTCCCTTGCTGCAGCGTATTATAATAACAGAGTCCTTCTGTATGTGTTTGCCATTTGCTTGCCATATGTAGAGAGACTCCAGGGGCATCCCACAACTCCAACTTCCTGTGGGAATAACAGTCACGAAAGGCACCATTCGGGCATCAGCCATACGGCTCTTGGGTTGTTTGTGTCTACGAAACAGAGTGCAAACGGAGCAGCAGATGCCTTATTGCCAAAATTAGGCAAAAGCCAAAACCTTCTCTCAGTTCCCACATACATACACACCAAAACACCACTTTATTCATTTTGCTAGTTTTAGTCTGACTCCACTATCCGACATGGCGGCAAAAGCAAGTGACAGAGCGAGACAATAGAGAGATATCAGGCGTTGGTGAAGCCATTATCAGCGGTCACTGCAGCCCATTCACAGCAGGGGGTGTGTTCACTAAGCGGCTGCTGTTGTACATCAGAGGGCTTCCCGCCATCAACAGAAACACTGTAAAAACGTTCAAGGCTATTATAGTGTTTCTTCAATGTTTAACAGCTCCATCACACATCAAAAAATCAATATGGCGGCCACAGGACGGCATTAATCAGAGGATGGAGGTGCCTCTGTTTGTTTATGTTTATAAAGTATATGAATATGTTGTAATATACTGGCCATGTTGAAATCCACTTTCACATCCGATATTGATCATGTGACCTCTATGACGGCTGCAAATGGAGGCAAAATGACAGCAGGTGCTGCTCACATTATAAACAGACAGGTGTTGTGTGCTGTTGACGAGTGTGGGCGGCATATGAAAAACACGACAGGCCTTTCACATCAAAAGCATTTGTTTTTGATGTTTTTGATTACATAGAGCCACAGGAACTGCTCTGTGGGTCTGTAACTATGAGTGACACATTTCACATCACCTGCAGTCACTGAATCCATTGTTGATATTGGAAAAAAAAATAATTAATGGAACTTAAAGAACTGAAAGCGTTAACTTGGCACATGATTGAGTCTACTCTATGTAGACTACTCACGGTCGAATGTCTTGATGTAATGTGCTTTGGCTTTGCTTTACCCCTGCACAGACTATCTGGTGAGTCATTTCTGGTTTGAAGGCCCAGACATGTTTCAGTAAAAGCCAAAAAAAAAGAGGCCTTTACCGCAGCCTGTAAAATATATGAGTGTGTGTGTGTGTGACTGTTAGTGTCCAGGTTGGCCCTGTCCTGTTATCAGACCCATACAGAGGTGTAGGTGGTACTGACACAGAGGGTCGAGATGAGATGTATCCACTGAGCTGCCCTGCTCCGCCCGGCGACACGCAGTTAGATAATTTATAAGGGCTCCACCATTGGTTCAATAATTCATAGGGCCCTCGCTCTGCCGTGGGTGAGTCACGGACAAGCCTTTTACTGGGAACTGAAGGAGAGGGAGCAAGACACAAGCGAGAGAGAGGGAGAGAGAGAGAGAGAGAGAGAGAGAGAGAGAGAGAGAGACATTTGTAGGGTGCAAACTCAATAAGAACTTGCCACACCATTACTTTCTGAGGCCTGCTAAATTTAGCACTGCCTCCGTGACTCAGGGGAGGAGCCGCACAAGGAGATGAAGGAGGGTGAGCCAGCTTTTAGAGATGAGTAAGTAACCGTGGGAGCCCGAAAGCATGAAGCAGCTCACTGAAGCAGAGGGTTTTCCTGAACCAGCAAACACAGCAGGATGTAAAGACTAGACAGGCTTCACTCATGTCATTTGTCCACATTATTACACACACACACAGGAAGCCTAATAGAGTGTGGACAGGCAGTGTGTTCACATAATGCGGACCTCCGTTCTGCATAATAGCGGTTACTGTTAGCTTTCCTAGAGAGGAACAATGCATTGTTGTTGGCCCCTTTTGGCTAGATGGAAATGTTTACATATCGAAGGGGGAGGAGTGCGTTAATACAGCACATCGTAAAAAACGTCGCTTTGCCAGTGTGTTTATCTGGCACTCGATTGCTTGGAAACCACAGGGGCATTGTGGGCCACAGTGCAGTCCTTTGATGCCTGACAATTGATAGAGTGATGGGTGACTGGGTGGAGGCTGATGGAGGGTACAATGCACAAAGGAACACAGTGACACACATTCAGGGAAGTAGCCACAGGCTTGACACACTGAACTATATCTAAAACATCAACCAGGTCTTTGTCCTCTGACATAAAGGTAAACTTGGGTTAATGTGGTCGATCAGAGTGAGTTTTCTGTTCTGTAAAACTCGACAGAAGTTATTTGTTCTATACATCACCTCTGGTGCAGATGTATGCAAACACGTAAACTTTTCAGTCATCAAAAGACAACCAACATCAATACCAATCAACTACAACCAAAAAGCATCTAAAGCATCTTTGCCACTAGAAGGATGAAATATAACTTTAAAGGGATGTGAATGTTTAAAAGAGTTAGAACAATGATGTACTCTATAAAAGGGGGCATTCATGGAAGAATCTAAAAAGTGTAGTGAAATTCTGCCTGGTTGGCCCACTCTTCTCCCTTGTTGTTTTATACTGTGAGAAGGGTAGGTGTAATAAAGTTTGACTTAATCTCTATATCATGGCCCTGTTTTGTACTGCGGTGCTGTGTACAGGCTAATTTGTTGTTTTGAGCTTCTCTGCTCAGCAACAGCCAAATATGCTGGCAGTGTACGAGGGTGTTTTTATTGATCAAACCGGGCTAGGAACAGGTGACCTGCCTGGAAAAGGGGAAATAAATGGAAAACGGGGCCACACGTAACCATCATGACCCATTAACCTCATTCATTATTTAATTTTCCATCCGCTCTTAGTAGGTATGATAGGATGGAAAGGCTGCTGCAGAACTCCATTAAACTGGCATGTACATGTTTGATGTTACGTAAAGAAAACTCAATGACCTATATTCTCAGATGTGTTTGTGAATGAATATGTCAGCATACAGTGTGCGTGTGTACACATGCTCCCTCCTGAGCTCTGTATTGGCTGATTTAAATCCCCATGCGCAGAAGGGAGCTTGCTGTCATAATCAGCATGCCTGCAGCCACACAGTGTACTGAATGAAACCAGCCCCCCTGATGGGAAGCCTTGAAATCCAATTTTCCTGCCAATCTATCCGTCTCTACATAGTCCATATAGTCCCACTCAAAGCTGGATCTCTTTATACACCGTCTACATGCCTCTCCCATCAGCCTGCCTTGATTGGTCTCCTCCAAATGATACCACAGATCTGGTTAGAGCGACTGATGTAATGCGGGATTATGCTGCTGGTGGTTAATATCGTTTTCATTATCATTTCCAACACAAATACATACTAAACTGGCTCCTCGAGTGAAATATCACAACAGTCAAGAGAGAAAGTGCCATGTTCTTCAAAATGCTAAACAGCTCTGTTTCATCTGATGGTGCCTTTTTCTGCCAAGAGGCACCAGCATGCATCTGAAGTAATCTGAAGTATTAGCCAAATAGGAAATTGGCAAGTAAAACTGCTGCACCACAGAAACAGGTCTGAGTTTCATTATCAAATGGACAACTCTCTCATTATTCAAGCTAAATAAATTGCCTCCGTAGATACAGTAAACACAGGGTGGTTGACACACTGGGGCCCCTGTGCAACATATCTGCAGATGGTGAATGTACCAAATCTCCAGAACTGAAAGGAAACCAGAAGCAATGTTGGCTGGATCATGTTCAGTACAGGGAAGATTAGCTTCTGAAACACAGAGATCAATGTTATTCCTCTTTTCCAGAGAGACGACTGCTCATAAAGACTCTGTGCTGCGTGGGAGGCAGAAATAAAAACACATTAACAATCAAAATTCAACCGCGGCAATCTTCATAGTAATCGCAGGAAGCTTGGGCGTACTGCAGAAAATTCTGCATTTACACATCAATAGAGGGGGGGGCTGGCTGAGACGTATTATAATGCAGAATATTCAGATTGCGGACGAGGCTTTTTGAATCTCAATGACACCGTACTTGGACAGAATGAAGGCAACAGGCGATGGCTGTGAACTGCTGTAGGCAATTATTCTGCATGAGGATGAGGTCCGTGTCTTCATCAAACACAGTTGTGCTGAAGAGTGCAACATTATGCAATGACGGTGACATAACCAATGGTCCAAGGAAAGAGCGGGAAGCCACACAAGGTCGCTGCCCCTTCAATAACGGCACATGGAAAAGCCATCAGAGGAGACCTTGGGCTATCTCTGGATCAAAAGGCACACCCACCAGTGAAGCAGCTGCCATAAAAAGGAGCTTCTAATGTCAAACATGGACAGAAAGACATGGACAAAGCGAACCCTGTTTGGGAAAAGCTGCTATTTATGTAAGTGTACAGAAAGTGCAGATATGGGGAAAGAAACATTTTCTTTTTTAAGCAAGGAGGTTAAACTGTAGGAGTCAACGTCCCAGCCAGGCTGCATAGCGAGTGTGTATGAGATGTTTGGTTTAGTTTGGCAGGACCTTTCCAGTAAACTTTTTTGTAGCCTGAAATTCTACATTCGTCTCAGAGGGCTTTACATTACACTACATATCATTCTTCCTTACACCCACCTTTAGACCCTTGGTTTATATTAGGCAACCCCCACAGCATCTTCTGATAATAAAGCAGCACTATTTCTATTTCAGCACTTCATGGGGGAGGGAGACAGAGGGGGATACAGACAGAGCAGGGAGGATGTACAGACCAGCAGATTAATCCATATTTTACCAACCAAATTGCTAAAGGCAAAGCAGACACACTGAGAGTCAGCGCAGGGTCTGCAGCCTCTTGAACCAGACAGGTTCCTTCGGGACCCCGCTGATCAGCTAACTAACCTCTTTACTGAACACAGTCATGCCGATTCAGCTGCTTTCAGGATAACCCTTCCTGCTGGTAAAAATGTGCTCTGACCTGAATCCTAATAGTCCAAGTTGTGGATGTAAACACATGCAGAATACACACACACAAACACAAGCAGGAGCCTTCTTCAAACTGTCAGGTAGAGCAGCACAGAGAGGTTTTCAGTCTCATTAACATTCTGCATCTGGCTTCGCATCACACACGAACACAAGCACACATTCACGCTAGGAGCAAGCTCCTCTGAGAGAAGTGTATTTTGCCGGTAAAATGCCACTGCATTCACTGTACGGATGAACAATCTGAGAGAATACCTCACTG
The DNA here is from genome assembly GCF_017976425.1 of Toxotes jaculatrix. Lineage (NCBI taxonomy): Eukaryota > Metazoa > Chordata > Actinopteri > Toxotidae > Toxotes > Toxotes jaculatrix. The sequence continues at coordinate 5,469,360 of NC_054408.1, read as the reverse complement.
TGTGGCCTGTTCATTTCTTGTTTTTTTAAGAAACATGCTCATGGGCAAAAATGCACTCGGTCAGAATGCTATATTTGCTTTCTTATATTATGGAACAGACACTAAAGGTTATTTATTTCAGGGGTAGCCATCGGGAGGGATTTGGTGAGTGATTCTTGTTGTCAGAGGAGACTGAAAATTGCTAGTCTGAATCTGTTGTTGTTTCATGGCTGAGAGCAGTGAGACTGAGATAAGATCAGATCAGGTGATGACGTACAAGATGCAGAGCGAGGAGAAACTTTCACTGAAACTGTCACAGTGTGAGATATTTATAAAATATCTTCTATAATGGATTTTACTCTAAGAAAAGTGTTGTCCTGTGTGATACAGAGAACACCTTTCATATGGAATCTGACATTGCAATATCTGTGATATGTTACATTTTCTGGGAACTAAATAAAGATCAGTTTAGAGAGAAATATACTGATAGATTCAAAATCACCAGATGATTAAATTCTTTGACTAATGTAGTGAATTAAATACCTGATAAAGGTATTTCAACCCATTTATTATAAAACTCTTGTAAATTCATCATTGCTGTAAAGCTGCCCTGCTCATTATTGAGCAAATAGGAATGTTAAAGCAACATTTTACAGTATAACCTGTACAGTAACATGTCTGGAAGTCCCATCTATGCAGCAACAAAGACATGATCCCTCTCTGCCTTACCACCATGTGTTCATGGCAATATGCTGTCAAGCTGGACACACCCTTTGAATCCATGTCTCTTCAGTTGAAAAAACAAAATTGTCCCTACACCAGTTGTGATGGAAAAAACAGAATATGTTAAATTTAACACGGGTGTTCATGTGGAGTCTGTTCACTTTATCTCCAGTTTTTCTTAGTTTTTTTTTTTCCTTTTCATCAGGCAAAAAGAAAGAAGCAGTGAACAGAACTTTGATAAATGGACAGAGGGGAACAGACAGGAACATGGGAGCATGTAGCGTGGAGAAGAGAAAGGAGGAAAAGAAGAACAGAAAATGAGAGCGAGGCTACAAATGGTTGTTCGTGAAGGAAAGGAAAAAGGTTGGATTCAGTGAGCACAGCTTGAGCCCTGTCTGCAGCTTTACTCGTGGTTACAGTAGACGATGGGTGAAGAGGTCACACATTGAGGGAGCTTTTACTCTGCCACAGGCCGTCAGTGAGACTGTGCTTTTAAAAAATTACTGCACTGACAGGAAGCTGCTGCTGCTGCTGCTTGCTAAGATAACTTTAGAGGAAATCACATACATCTAATGACTATTAGAAATACCTTGTAGTTACTTAACAGGCAGAAGTGCAACACCAGATTTTCAAGAAATAGTTATGAGTGATGGACATCATCCAATTAGAAACATCTTTACTCACATTTTTAGACAGATATAGCTTTTTCGTGATGATGTATACAGGCAACATGAAACATTCTAAGCTTCTTTTAAGGAATCATAATGATTTTCTGGAAATTTTACTTTTTTTTTGTTTGTTTTGTTCCTCTGGTTTATTAAAATTATTAAACACTGAAGGTTTCACTGTGCTTTCTATTTCCCACTACTGATTATGAACCAAAATCACAGGTTTTGTACGCTATGTATGCTAATACTACCAGACTAATGAACCTGAATGGATTATGCAGGCTAATCCAGATAATACTGTTACGGGATGAAGGCTGCATTAGAGAGGAACACCTCTCAGACGGACATTACAAATGAATGCTATAAGCAAGTAAAACACCAAAAAACATCTCTCATGTAAACTGTGAAATATATTTGGTTTAGGACAATTAAATGCCACACAGGACGCAGCCAACGACTTCTGCAGGAGAACGGACATGATCAGTGTGTACAGCACAAGAGTTTCAATCAGGTTTCTCAGCATTTTTATAGCCTTCTTTATAGTTGGTGAGAGTTTAATCTCACAGAAACATGGTGAGGTACATTCCAAACTCATTGTATCTGTCATAGTCCGTAAATAATGTTTTTTGTCTTGAGTTTATGTTGTCTTGTGATTTCCGCTTTTATTTTTAAATCTTATCTCCTCTTGTTTCAGGTTGCTTGCCCTTCCTTCATGTTTCCCGCCTGTCTGTTTTCCCCGCCCTGATTGTTTTCACCTGTTTCCCATTAACCTGCGTCTATATATTGTCTGTGTCTTCCTTTGTTCTTTGTCAGTTTGTCTTGTCTCTCGTCATATGAACCAGTCTTATTTCTCATGTCTTGCTCTTCTAGTCAGGTCTTGTATTGTTTTGTACTTTGTTCCTTTGTTCTTTTTCTGTGCCTTTGCTGCCTTGCACATTGTGGATTTTTGGTTTGGTTTGTTAGCTCTCCTCTTTAAGAGTGATTTTGTGTTTTCCTCTTTTTTGAGTGATTTTTGGTTCATCTTTTGTATTTTTGTTTCCTTGCCTTTTTCCCCGTTCGGGTGGTTATTATTTGTTACTTTATTAATAAAAACTTAATTTTGATTCTGCCTTATGGAGTTGTGCTTTTGGATTCTAGTCCTTGCTCAGACGTGACAGTATCAACTTATAACCTTGTCAATCTGTGCTCACTCTGTCTGCATATCAAGGTGAGGCAAATCAACCCCAAGGCTGAGAAACTCATGGTTAGAATCAGTATATGTTTGTGGAGGACTCTGATACACTATCCACGTCCTTCAGAGCACTGTTTGGTTTTTTCTTAAGCTGCAGCGTGTGTGTGAGTTGTATGTGTGTTTATTTGAAGAGATCTCTCAGCCCAGCCGGCGTCATCAGACTGACAGACCATGGATGCTAAACGCTTGTATTAGCATTTTATCAAGTGACCTTCCTGCTCTCCAGTCTGCCTCTTAAAAACTGTTTTCTTTTTCACTGCAGCCTTCGCTTTCCCTCAGTAAGGACACAACAAGTAGCTCTGCATGACCCAAGCTGCACTGCATCGCTCTAAACTGTTCGATGGGGATAGATCGCTCTCACTTTCAACCAAGGGTCGGCAGCCATATTTTGACAGTGTGCACATGCAGCATAAAAGGGTGTAATTAACTGTTTCACCTCCAGCAGCAGCATTCCTCAATGGTCTCTCTGAAGCAGTTTATTGTTGCCACAGCTGCTTGATTCTTAATCACTCCAGAGGTAATTAGTGGTTGTCCATAACTGGGATAGGGGCTCTAGACTGTCATCCAGCCACAATGCCCTTTGTTGATTGTGTTTTCTGAGAAAAGGGGGAGGATGGGCAACACACTCACACACACACACCGTCAGTCATGCTGCCTTCATGTGGCTGTGCATGCAGCTGTGACTGATGTTCTAACAGGACACGAGGGGATGAGTTACAGTTTATCCTGCAGGCAGGACACGAGAACAAAGGAGTTTCTCAGGGGACAGTGGGGTTCAGTGTATGAGGTTAGACGATGTTTGGCTTCCTCAAACCCAACGTCACCAGCATATTCCACGGTTTTTGCCTCAAATTCCAAAATATAAATCTCGAAATGAGATGCCATCAACAACCTCAACATCAGAGACATCTTTTCCAGTGCATCATTTGGGAGAGTTTCAGTTCGGTTGTTTTTTTTTTAAACATGAATCTGTATCCACTGTGCTCTTGAATCAAGATGGCGTTCCTCTCATCAAGGCCGAGTGTCTCTTCACCGTAAAAAGGAAAAATTGGCAGCTTGAAAATGCATTTGTGAGGAGTCTGCAGTGTAACGGACTCAAGTCAACAAAAACTGCTGGAAATGGTTTTACTCTGCATGATAGGGCTGGGTATTATGGATGAAATCATCCATCCATTATCTACAGTGTACCTGCTTATAGTGTGGATGGTCATGGCATCTGAAGCCTATCCAACCTTAAACTGGGAGACAGGGTAGAGACACAATCTGTTCACTCAGACATAACCACTGCACCACCATCATGTACCCCTGGATGAAAATATCAGTTGACCAATTGACCATGATGAGCGTGAAAGTTCATTCCTAATTTTGTAAAGTAATTCACAGAAATCTATACAACAATAATCATATTTAAATCTACAGTGTAGTCACACAAAGCAGTGTCAATTTCTGGTCATTTGCATACTGCGCAAATAGCAGTTCATAACATATAACCTGAATCCTTTAATGAGCACAGTAATGACAATTACTAAGGCTCTGAGTAATTAGAAGTCAATGTACTACAAAACACACCTGAACTCCACCAATAAGTTAATGGAAGGTAATTATATTCTGTCCAGCCAAGCTGATCTTGCTCCAAAACCAAACCAGTACATTACGACGCCTGTGACAAGTGTAGGCTACAAACATTAGCACCAGAGGGACCCGGTGACCTTAGTATACCTGCCACGCACTTCTGCTGGCTTAGCCTGACAGATCAACCTGTCTTATTAAATCTAGTCTTATTGATTCCTGTTTAAAATGGCTGTGTGTGTGTGTGTGTGTGTGTGTGTGCGTGTGTGTGTGATTGCGTGTGTGTGTGTGTGTGGCTAGCAGGAAGCTGTAAGAGTCTGCAGGTCCACTGCCTGCTTGACCTTTTATCACATCACCTCTCTGATTAAATCCATGTAGAGATCAGGCAGGGAGCAAGAAAGCAACACTCTGGAGGGAAATCTATGTGCTTGTATGTTGTGGGTTCTCACACTGTAACGTTCACTAACAAAGTGAGAGGGGAGTTGATGTCAGATGTGCACACATATTTCTGCAAACATTCAAGCATGCATTACGTCTTTCTACTACATCACCACTCAAGGCTGTAGCTTGGATTCTAGAAATACCGAGGTCATGAGTCCAAATTCCCCAACATCACGCATTCCATATATGAAGGACTTTACACACTCAGAAATGGATTTATGAATGGTCGGTGAAAGCAATCCGGGTTGTATAGACAATACAGAGGACATGACCTCAAGCTACAGGCCTGTTACCAATGTGCAAATATCCCTGAAAATAGTATGAAATTGTTTGTCCATGAATCCATTGAATTCCAGTGCACTGATAATGTTCATTTGAATTAACAGGGGAAAAGAGGCCTTTGTTAAATTACTTCACACATGACAGAGAAGAAAATGGAAAGGACACTCACTTTGCTAGCAAAATAATTCATGACCCAAGAATCTGATTCCTCTTAATGAGCCAATCATTTCTGCTTAAAACCACACGTCAAACATTATGCAAGCGAAGCAGTAACGTGTTTCAAAGTGCACTAATACGTGTTCTGTGCCTTTGTGAGAGCACCCATGACAATTTAAATGGTTTTCCAGTCATGTGTCCAGTCAGTCATCTCAGAAAAAAACACTCCAACTAAGTCAGTTTTCATCAACTATTTATGTGTAGCAAGCCCAAGGTCCATTATGCAGAATTTTCCATTCCTAGAAAACAATGAATCTGCTGCTTGTGCACATAACACAGTTTTCCTGTATTCATTAACATTATCAGATTGCAGTCTGGAAGTCAGCCAGTTTTCCCATCAACCCTAGAGGCATTTCCAGTCATGGCTTGGATGCACCTGCTTTCTGAAGCCCAGTCATCCCAAAAATGTTGCACTGAAGGACTCCCGGGAGTATCTCCAGAGACTTCCCTTGGGAAATAAGGAATAACTGCACTGCCTTATTTTTTCATTTAGCCAGCTAAATGGCATCACACAGAGGGAACAGAACATAAAGACAAATACAGTCGTCCTTCTAACGCTGCTTCTAATCCTCCCTTCCATCTACATCTTATGTACCAATAGACATCCCATTAGCTGCGTTTCGCTTAAAAATCTTACACCTGTTTGTGATCACTGACCATTAAAAAAAAACCTGTGCGCACCACAGTTATTGTCGTCCACAGACAATAACTCTAACATCTATGGGACTGTTTGACACTGATGACAGCGCTCGGGCTATCGGGACAATTCCCAAAGGTGAGGAGAGTTCAGCCTGGCAGATGTTTCCCTCCTCTGATTCAGGTAATGACGTTAAGTTCTTTAGTGCTGGAGTCAGACCACCATTTGTGGTGCAGCCGGAGCTTTGCACGCCAGAAACCAAACAGTGAAGAGCAGTTCTAACTAGTCCATCAAAATAAATTTAATCAATGGGGATTTGGACAATTTAAATGCTTTATAAAGACTAGAATACTGAATATTTGCCAGACAAAGTTTCTAAAACGAGGCAATTTGCTTTTCCCCATTTCATTATTTATTTATTTATTTATTTATTTGGAGGTTGGCAGAATAATTCCATCTCTAGTTCCACTTAATATCTGTTCTAGAGCTTTGAGATCTGTAAATGTTAAAATTTTCATTTTTCCCATAGTTTTCAAGGATTTCTTGCTCCTTTGGCTTAAACATTGAGAAATAAAGTTCATTCTTGAGCTACAAAAGCAGTGGCTGACAAAGCAAATGTATAAAATATTTATTATTTTATTATTTAACATACAATACTAGGACAATATAGTAGCAGTATGACCAGCATATCTCAAAACAAAAACAGACAAAATAAGAACTCTGAAGACTCCATTTTGGGTTCTCTTAAGATGTTGAGCCTTTTTTTAATCTTTAAATGGATAAAATGATTAATTAATTCCTTAAATAAATTATAAATAAATTACTGTGATATTTGCAGCTCTAATAAAGGCCACACCAGTTCCCAGCTTCTTTCCAGTTATTCAAACATCAGCAGCGAAAACACGAACTATAACTATGACAGGCTGCAGAATGATAAAAATGTTTTGTCAAAAACTATGTGAAAATGTGAAAGGACAGGAGCCTAATCGAGATGCATGCAGTCTATATATGAAGACGGCTATAGTAATTTGGGAAGGAGGGAACGTTAAGCTGTGTAAAATCACAGGCGAGGACCAGAAACACACACAAATGCCCACAGGACCACTTCAGGTGAATTTCAACATTGACCGGTGAGGCAGAATTAATGGCCACATCAATCAGGCATCACAGTGATCTGCCTTTTTAATTCTGGAACAAAATCCAATTTGTGTCATTCGCTCTTGTGTAGTCACTCAGGGTTACCTTCAGGGCGCTGTCACCTCCATCACATCGGAGAGAAGATGTCCCGTTTCTGTCGGGCTTCAGATTCAAATTCAGACGGCAGGTTGAACCCTGACAGCTCCTCAGATTGAAGGATCTGAACTGAGTTACAGACCGGGATCCGTGCAGACTGGACGGTAGCGACACTTCCATAAATTCACGCAATGATCGCTCATTTATTTACTGACCGTCCTCCCCTCGTGCTGTTTTGAGGGATTTTACCGGAGGATCCCGGATACCCGACCTCTTTCCTTTGCGGGTTTCTCCTTGGGAACTGTGCTGCGTTCATGTCCCGCTCGTAAAATCAACACTCACTCAATTTTGGATCAATGGTGTCCGTCTTCTTTCTTGACCTCATGGCCTGATAATAACGACGCATCGGTGTGCTTTAAATAGAAAGAAAGAAAACGAACGAAAGAATGCTTTGTTTTTCTCATTCAGTGTTTACAGAGGATTAGGGTTATATGTGACACTCGCAATGTCAGTAAAAACCAAAGGCTCAGAGCCCCCATAAAGGCTTATAAGGGCTCATTTTATAAAAGCAAAAAGTAATGAGAAGTTACACCTTCCATTTTTGCAATTATTCTTAACATTACATAAAACTTTGACTTTTGTACCAACTCATAACCCAAGATTATCAAGGACTACGTTTAAATGCATTTGCAGCATATGTAAAATGTTTAGGCCCAGAAACACTGGAAATGGCACCTATCATGTTTTAGGTGTCCAATTTTGCAATGTGCACTGATGGTTAGGTGGTTAGGTTAGCACACAAATGGGAAACTGCTGGTGTTGTGTAGTCACAGATAAAGTTCAGTAATGGGAATCCACACATTTTTAGTCCTTGGTTGGTTGTTCTTGGGACGTTAATGTTATGACTCTCATTTTTCCGACAGCAAGTGAACATAGCACTAGCCATACGACCAACGCTCTCACTCTGCTTCTGATTGGTCCAGATGAAAAAAGCTGGCTGTGGCCACACTCGGCCCATATGTCCCCCTCCTGAGCCCACCACCCCTACAACTCAAAAGGCAGAGAGGACAGATCAAGGTGGTGTTTACTCTCCATCATTCAGTCTGAGTTAAATCTGAACCTGATGTGCCTGTGCTCTGACAGCTGCCTGCCTCTTTTCCTCCTACACGACATAGAAACCTCTGTACACTGTAAACAGGTCTCAGAAGTCATGAAATAAACAAGATGGGTGAGAAACTAAATACAACAACAAAAAAACTGATGGTTTAAAAAAGCTGAGACTGAAAGTAGAACCGTAATGTTAGAATACATTGAATTTACACTGTACATATCCGGATTAGTACATAACATATCCTTCATGACATTGTGTTGATAGTAACAAGAGCACTTTAGACTACGTGCAATTTAACACTCGCTTAACAAACTGTACCTTTGTGAAAAGATAATGACTTGATTTACCTTAAAGCAAAAACATTAGTGTCTCACATAGATCACAGCGGTATAAGATGGCCAACGTTTTTTCATATTGGGCCAGTGCATTCCTGAAAGCAGGCCACAATCATCAAATAAAGATTTTACAGCGTCTAATATAGACAGCAATATTATAGACTACTCTGCAGGCTGTAATGTTATAGGCACATAAACTGGGCACATAAACACTGAAAATGTGAAATTTTCAACCTAACAGGCTGCATAGTTTACTTTGGCTGAGTACGTAGCCTACCCCCCCCCCCTGCAGACTCGGGGGGTCATCTCTGTCACCACTGCTGCTGGCTCACAACCTGGGAACTCTCTATTGTGGCTCGACCACAGTATTGTGAATTTGTGGATAGTTGCTTGGAAACAGTAAACCTTGCCTCCCATGATCCAAGGGCAACCCCCACAGTAACTGATATCACCAGAGGACGGCCAGTGTTTACCTCCATCCATGGAAACAGACCCCCTCTGGTTTCTTTTCAAATGAGATACAGACACAGTGAAACAGGATTCCTGTCCTTTTGCAATCCGTCTTTGTTGTGTTTCAAACATGGCAGTGGAATCTTAGAAATGGGATTCTAACACAACAAATGGAAAAACAACGACTTGAAGTCACAACTAATGCCCCAAATATTTTATTTTTGCCTCTGCTGTCTCCATCTGAGACTGCTCCTGTATCTTTATACTCAGAATTTTCTTCCAGCTGATGAACTTTATTCTGATTCTTACCCTATAAGCTAGAGGTCAAAGGTTAATTCAGTTCCCCACTGTCTGTTCAATGCCAATCTTTTCTCTCTGTTGTTTTTTTCTGTTTCAGATTATTCCTCGCATTTCCTAAACCACTTTTCTCACATACCTGACCACCGCACTTCCTGTCCATATGCACATACCCACCATCACTTCATGTAGTGTAAGGTGATAGGAGGCAGGAAGACCTTGTTGTGAAACTGATGATTATACGCTTGCGTAATCTCGACATTCTGCTTGTCTCAGATGTTGATCCTTTAATGTTTGAAGGCAGCAGAGCATATGGCCTCAGTAAAGTGCGGACAGGGCAGGAATTTAAGGCTTAGGAATCATTAACAGTTTAAAGAAAGGAAAAGAGATTATTTTCACTGCCACAAGACTCATGGAGCTCAGATCCGCTGCAGTCAGTAAGTGTTACTGGACCAGTTCATTAGTCTCTCATTGCCAGACCTTAAGGACCTCCACAGCTTGTTTGAGCTGTACTAGTAATTCAGTAATTAGGTTCACAGCTCAGCCCTGTGATGCGGCTAATTTTCTACGGTAGTTTGTCAGTCTTGGTGCCTGTGGGCTGAGATTCTAATTTGTATTATTAGTAGTTATGGGTAACAGGACAACAGACAGACAGCAAAGCGTCCATGCTTGTTCACATTTGATTGAGTCTGTCTAACATTGCATATCATTGTGCAACAATAAATAATGAAATTATTATTTTTTTCTTTCAGATAAGCATGCAAACATCTGGATCAAATCATTAACATAAAGTGGTTGTACAGGACAACTCTTCCCATCAAACAGCACATGTCATAAAAGACTAATTACAAAGTGGGCAACTGCTCTGAAGCACCAGACCCCCAGGGGCCCAAAAAGCCAAGTTTACTCCATATCATTTGGGTATACAGAGATTTCTTAATTGTAGTTTTTTTTTGGTTTTTTTTTTTTTTTTTTTAGAAATTTGCAAGTACAATATGAGCAATGACAGGTTTACCATCCTCTATCTCATGTACCGTGTCAAAATGTACCTTTAAGATCTGTGAGTAGAAAACTGACTAAACCAGTAAATATTCACATTTGAGACGCTCATAACAGTAAAATTTTGCCCTTTTTTTTTTACACAACTTTATTCAAACAATAGTACATAGCACATAAGTCGCAAAACAAGAACACAACATAATACACGAGTGGTGATAAAAAAAAATAAAATAAAATAAAATAAAATAAAATAAAATAAAATAAAATAAAATAAAATAAAAAAATAAAAAGAAGGACGAAGAAACCATGTGACATTTGCCCTGAAGCTGCCCTGTCATTACAAAATCTTGATTGAGAGACGCTGAACCAATCAGACAAGGGAGCAGTTCGCTGACCAATCATAAGGAAGAGGAGGCGGGACTAAACGGTACCAACGAGGTGGTCAAACCTCTGCCGTATATGGTTATCGGATAAAACAGAACAGCAGAAAGTTTAAAGCTCATGAAAGTCTCAGAATGAATGGGACAGCGTACTCCAACTTTGACAATCAAGAACATGTACTGAATCTGGGAGAGACGTTTGAGAAACACCCTAGAAGTGCCTACCATACAGTGCGATGTAAGTGGGGTTTTGAATCAGTTGGTGGTGTCTGGCTTTTGTAGAAGCTAACAGTAGCACGCTAGTTAGCTTGTTAGCTAGAAATCCGAAGGCAGCTGTTTTAGCCGCGTCGTCAGTCCTTTTGTATCCGCCTGCTGTTGGTACCTTTTAGTAAGGTAACAGTTCTCTATGTTCTATGATGTCTTCTTAAGTTTGCTAACTTTCAACTGCAACTGAACATTGATGCCACAGCTGTCAATATGTAAGCTAATGTTAGCATTGCGTCAATCTGTACACTACCGCCATCTGGTGGTACCGGTGGGTAACTGCAGCACTAAGGCACCAATCGCCTGGATAGTGTTTGCCAATACAGTATTGGATCAAGCACTGCTGTGGTTAACTTTCACTATATGGCATATATTTAAACGTGTATAATGTGCTTCATTTTCTTCCCCTTTATTTCCCAGATGACTTCAAACCAGCCTCAATTGATACAACATGTGAAGGGGAGCTTGAAGTGGGCAAAGGAGAGCAAGTCACTATTACTTTACCCAATTTAGAGGTCAGTGTTTGATGCTCCATAGCATCAAACATCAAACACATTTCATTGAGTTAACTGAGTGAATGAGTGTCGTGACTGCAGTATTTTCAAAGTCCTGGCTCCAAACTTGTGTGTTCTGTGTGTTATAGGGTTCAAGTGCTCCAGTAACAGTCTTCAAGGGATCCAAGAGGCCATACATGAAAGAGTGCATCCTCATTGTGAACCATGACACAGGAGAGTACAGACTGGAAAAACTCAACAGCAACATAGCTGTGAAGAAGACCAGGTGTGTAGAAAAATTGTTTACAAATGATGTTACTACTGTTTTTTTTTTTTAAATTTCATATTCCTTCACCCAATTTTAACATCTGTGATTGTGTGTGGCATGCCTGTTTATCTGTTCACTTGTTTTAATATGAGTTTCTGATATAAAATATGCTGAGTGAAAGCCAAATGCAAAACAGTTTTTAAGCTTGGCTGAGAGGAAACGTCGAAAAAGATAAAAACAGGCAGCAGCAAAATGCCCTGATGAGTGAGCGTTACTGATGCTGGATTAGCTTGTGTGATCTTGTCATGCCCTCTCAAATATATTCACATAAATGCAGTTGATAGAATGGTACACTGGTTCTTAGCACCATTTTGATAGCAGCATGTTTTTGTTTGAACTGTACACCTGTATTCCCAGAGCTGAGGGCAGCAGCAAGATCCATTCTCGCCTGGAACAGCAGACCAGCCGCCTGAGCCAGCAGATGAAGAGTAACCACAACAGCAGCAGCAGCAGTAGCAGCAACAGTAACAAGACCTCAGCCAGCTCTAAGAGTTCTCCTCCCAAAGAGAAGACATCTCCAGCATCCCCCATGGACGACATTGAAAGAGGTAACATGGTGTCAGGCACAGTGTCTTCAACTGTACTGACTATTAATTGACATTTGATTTTAGTTGAGCACCTTAGCATCAAGATGAAATTGTTAGGTAGCTTAGAGTACATCAGTAATCATGTTTGACAGCTAGCTTTTTATTCTGTGTGTGCTCTTTTCCATAAATGAGGATAATTATCGCACATTTCTTCATCTTTGCTTGTGCCACTGTGTTCAGAACTGATGGCGGAGGCGCAGGTCATGGACCAGCTGAGCACCAGCGACAGCTCCTCAGACTCCAACAGCTCCTCGTCCTCCAGCAGCGATGACAGCTCCAGCAGCAGTGACTCAGAAGATGAACGGACCCCTGCGCCGCCCTCGGCCCCGGCCAACCACAGCATGCCTATCATCAACACCAGCAGTCGGCAGCAGGAAAGTGGAGGGCTCATGAACACACTCAGTGAGTAGTCCTCTTGGCTCCCTCTTTAGTATGTCACAGAGCTTATCTTCTTTTTGAGCTCTCAACATTTTCTTATTTTTGCATATAAGCTGATACCAGCAAGTTGCTCCTGTTCATATGATTATTCATTATTTTTGTCTGTTGTTTAATTTTGACGGTTAAATCTTCTAAAGTTACTGTGTGTGAAATTTGTGAAATAAAACACAAAAAAGGACTCAGGTACACGTTTTATAGATGCATGCAGGTAACTAGTCTGTAAAACTCATTGTTTGTTTGTTTGTTTGTTTGTTTGTTTGTGTTGCAGAGAATGACCTCCAACTGAGTGAATCAGGCAGTGAAAGTGATGACTGAGCAACAGGAGGACATCTGCCTTCCTGTGGACACCAGGGAGATTTTCAGTGAGGTGTAAAGGACCCAGACACAGACTAGTCAGTGTCTTGCTTCCTTTAACATAGGACTGTCTTCTCTACATATCCACAATTCTGCTAGCAAATATAATTTGTTGCTTCTTTGCCAACAAACTTCAAATTTTACGTCTCATTTATTGCTTCATGAGCTGTATTTTTTTTTTTGTATGTGACGACTATGTGTTGAAGAGATGCCTTAGTTCAGAGAGAGACGTGATGTGGTTGGTGTAAGAGAAGCAGTAAACTATGCATAATGTTTCATCTCAGTGGATGTAGATGTGTGGTTAAACTGACCAAGCATATCAGAGGCAGAACGACAGCAATGCTCTCGTAGTGTAGATGAATGTCGTCTTAAACCACCACTGCAGTTTCTGTGTTTCAGCTTAGTAATATTATATTATTGTGCCTAGGTCAGATGTTGGCCAATAGCTTCAGTTCATTTTCAAGAGTCTCAGCTGCATTAGTTTTTGATTGGAGACGAACTGTAATAACAGAAATGACTTTTTTTTTCTTTTAGGTTGAGCCAGATGTGACAGAGTGCTTTTGTCTTATAGAGTGATTATAAAATGAACTGTAGAGCGTTTAGCTTTGGATAAGTGAAAGACAGCTGCAGGACAACAAAAATCCACTCATTTAAAGTTTCTTCTGTTATTATTATTATTATTATTATTATTGGCACTTTTCAGGCAGTGGAACAAGCTGGAAACATAACATTAGTATATTATCACCTGAGACATTTGTTATTGAGAAAGTGGAGCGAGCAGTAGCTTATTTACACATCCAGAAGTCCTGAATCAACATCACCATTCATTTGTATTGTATTTGCAGTTGTATTTCATGTCCGATATTCACTTTTTTTTTCATTCTGTTTTGGTCTTCACCAACCCCTTCAGACATATATCTGGTTCTTTAGCTGCTAGATGCTCCAGTATGTTCACCACATAATTGCTAACTTAGTCTGTGTGCTGTTTGACCCTAGGCTGGTGGTGTACATTGAATCTATCAGAGCTCTGTGGCAGAAAACAGCTGTCGGCTGCGACTGGAAACAGGTTTTCTGTCAGCGCAGTTTGTCGGCCAGAAAACCAAAACAGTGAGCTGATAAATGGTTCGACGCCCTCTAGAGCTTAAGAGGAGAGGCTGGTGATAATTATCTGTGGCTTCATAAGTTCAGGGGACTCCTTTTTCATTTCATCTAGTCCTTTTATTCATTGTTTATATGAAATATTGATTACTGCAGAATTAAGATGTCTCCCACGCCCTGTTTATTGATATTTCAGTACAGAAGTTGGTCTGATTCATGGCTAAATAGTGCACTAGGGCTCAGTTGACTCAGTTAGGGTCGTGCTTTGTAGCTTTAAACCTGCAATACTTGAATCTAATTATTTATGTTTCAAAATATACTCGACCAATGGTGAATTGCTTAATATATTTAATATATATTTTAATAGCCAAGCGATTGGGAGTGTGAGTTAGTGTGAACTATACTGCGAAACAAGCCAGATGCTTTGATACCGCACCTCAGATCTCAGAGTCTTACAGAACTTCATGTGCCTTTTGTTATTTGTCTTTGCCAGTCGTAACATATGTAGTCTTCATGTTTTGTCACAAGCCCCATATCACTGCTGAGCTGTCTCAGCAAACAGGAAGCTGCTGTTTACGTTGCAGCCAGCCGACGGATCCGGTGAGAGAGTGAGAGAGCGGTGGCTTCTCAGCATCATTTGTAAAACTATTTGAAAGTAATTTGTTTGTAGAAGAATAAAGATTTTAATTGTTTTTGAGCTTTTGTATCAGTTTTATTTGATTATTCCAGAAATGATTAAGTGAAAGCCATCGTGTGGAGAATTTAAAGATCAGGTAACATCTTCCAAAATGACGGATTGCTCACATTTTTCTTTTCAACTAGCCTGACCCCTGTGAAAACTGCAGGTGCTTAAGTGAGAAATTTTCAGTTTCTAATAAACATTAGAAGAAAATCTGCTGCCACTTGTCGTCATGGTGACACAGAGGTCTCTTTGTGTTACAGCAGGATATCCTGTATATCCTGTGAGCTGTCCTCATTCCTATTCAGCTCACAGACAAAAAGACAAGGAAATTGTTGGATACGCAGTTTAATGTCTGAAAGCACTCTGAAAACTTTCATTGTTCAACACATGAGCTATTTTCTTTGTCCCATTTAACAGAAGCAACAGTGCCTGGGTTTTGATTTACTGAGCTGTGAAGAAACACTACAAACACCTATATGCTCTTATGCAACAACTGCAATCGCACTTGTGAAGCTTCTTTTTGTGAAGGCCATTTGAGAAAGGTGGTGATTCGACCTTGATAGACTCTGAGACTGTGCAGTAACTTGTGTTGATACGCTGGATGGTTTCGTATTGGAAGGCGCTGTATGGTCCTATTTGCAGTCCAAAGCAAGAGTTTCGTGTGGTGTCAAATGACTGGTGTTGCAATAAAAAAGGCAGAAATGCAGATCACCAGAAAAAATCAACAAACTGTCACAAATGGCGTGGCTCCCTTCCTGGTAGTAGTTTTATTTATACACTATTGAGAGTCTCACATTGTATAGATGTGTTTTTGTAAAACAAATTATGAACTTTAACTAACTATATTTAACATACAACCAGATTCTGATGAGGCACTGTTCAGATTCTCCCTTTGCTGAGGGAAAGTATTAGAGTTTCCCTTTGGCATCAGCAAGAGACTTGAATGCACCATTTGGAAATTTAGAAATTTATATCACGTAATCCTTTATTGATACTTGGAGGGAAATTAAGTATTAAAGCAACACAAAAAAACAGAGAGGAAGGAAATAGTAACAGACATAGTTAATATATATTAAATGCATTATACATGTTGTATAATGTAAAGATCATATACCAGTAATCACGCATGAAATGATTGTAGGCTATGTTAATACATATATAAGAAATAACTTAAAACACATTAAAGATATTCTAAACTTTTAATGATGAATTCTGTGGTTGTGTTAAAGTTCATACTTTCATTATATATGAAAAAAAGCCTTTCTGAAGTTAAATGATACCGGTATGAATTGACAGTATTTTTGTCAGTAGATTTGTCAGTGGAGATTTGAATGGAGATTTCTCTCTTCGATAATGAAACTGTCACATACATTGACACAGAGGATGTTCCACCTTCACTGAATGCATTTCATAATATGCCCATTTAAACTCACAGGGTGAATGTGGGGCCAAAACAAGTTTTCTTTCTGGACTGAGGAAACACTACATGTGAAAACTTGTATGTTTTTCACTGGAGGGAGTTTGTTGTTACTCCTAGTTCATCCAAGAAAGAATTTAGATCTTTGGACATCTGCCAGCAACTGAATTGTGTAAGTACTCTCCAGCTTTTTATGTTTATGTTTATTTGTTTTATATTTTGTTTATTGTATCTGTATTGTTCGAACAAGTCAACACCTGCCAACAAACAAAAATGTATTTTGCTCTTTCTTTTTTTCATAAGCTTTCTTTAACAAAGGTTAACTGAAAACTAATTCTCTGTTCAGATAAACAAACTTGCCAACAGATTTACGTTGTAAGGTAAACAAACATGTAGAGCCAAAGCAAATAGCACACCTAGTGAGATGTGAGCTTTCAGGCGGACATCAAAGGAAAAAAGGACAAAGATTATTATTTTAAATGGTCAGCTCATTTAAATTACAGAAAGACATATTTTACTGAGCCCTAGCCCTGCAGATAGTTTTACTTTTATGTGCCCAGGTTTTATGATTTTTCGATAGTCTGAAATTTCTGCCTCCCACCCGTCTCCAACGGAGGTGAATGGAGTTAGATTTCTGGTGCTAAAATAATTTGGAAAATAACATCTGGAAAACTCTACATCAGCTTCTCTTTCCAGAAATGTCCTGGCTACTCATGATAATGAATCCAGAGACCTCACTGTGAATAGTTTTTACTGGAACTAACAGAGAAACACAGCAGTTCCTATTTGAAACAAAACCCTTGAAGGTCGGGTGTTGTATTATGCAGATCCAGCTTGTTATTAACTACCTGGGTGGTGTCTTGTGTCACCTGCTGCAGGTTCAGAATTATTACTGCTGTTTATCCTCATTAAATTGTTATATTTTAGTAATCGTTATCAGTTATTAGTTATTATTTAGTAATTGTTATTCTCTCAACCAACTAAACCACACGACCAACAGCTCTGTTTGAGCTCGTAACCAAGGCTTATGACGGTATCAAAGTTCACTGGCTGGCTCGGAGGCTGGCTCTGCTGCGCTGCGTTGCTCCAAATAAGAAGCCATTGTTAACAGCCACACACCAGAGACAGACCCGGACTGTCACGTCTGCTTGGACCTGAGACACTGCGGCAAACAGACGGTTTGTGTGGTTAAAATGTTGAGGAAATCTCTTGTGAGCATCGGGCTGCGAGTGAACCGACAGCAGCATGAAGGGATTCAAAGAGTGGCCGCGAGACTGAATCCGGTGGTTTATGGAGACATGCGCCTCCGCCGTGACGCATCGACCGGCACCACCACCAGCACCGGTACCACCGTGATGGGAGCCAGCAACAAACTGAAAACTATGGACGAATTAGGCGGACCAAGTTTCATGACAACCTTATATTGGCTTTTTGTAAAGGGGTATTTCCAAACGATGCAAGAAATGCAAGTAAGTGGGATTGTGAGGCGAAAGAAACTGAGGACTGAAATGTGCAAACAGAACTTGTTGTGCTGTTGCTTGTTTTTCATTTTGAACTCTAGTGCACCCATGCACTGTGCCCTACAGTTACCTTTTCACCTTGAATTCCGAGGATCAGTTAAATACAATGGACATTCATTCAGTTTAGTTTGCAGTTAGCATTAGTATTCCACATGAAAACTGTTGCTGCCACATCCATGGAAAAACAAGTGGCTGTCGATGTTTTCAAAACGTAATATTTCAATACTTTGAGCGCCACAAACTAAAATTCAAAAGTTCCCTGGCATGGTGTTGCTGGAGGCAGACATCTTAAAACCTGGGAAAATAAAACTGTAACTGTCCGCATGGAAAATGTAAAGATGACTTTCAGAGGAGAGGTTAGGCCAAACCTAGCGTATGTTTCACCAATAATGACTTACATCTTTCAAACACCGATCTGTCTGCAGCAGCTGCAAAGGAAACCAGCAGCGCTTTATATCCTGCTGCTGGCAATAACCATGACTCTGCCACAGTACAGGGGAGTCTGTCCCTGACCTTAACTTTATAATAACACAAACAACAGAAAGTACATAAAAAAATCTACATTTGCATGAAAACAGCATTGTTGCTGCCATACCTAGAGTTATTGTACACATTACTTAGTAAAATACGAATCTAAACTCCTGTCTGAAGATCACGACACCCCCCACTATTCAACCACTTGGTCTCTCCCAGAACTTTTAAATAGTATTGGGACACCCGCGTTTTCTGGCTTTGAGGCCATGATATTTATGTTTGCCTGAAATATACAAATCAAAGATACTTGCACTTATGGACTTCTCATCAAAGTAATCGCATATAGTTCAGCAAATTCAGTTTTCATCTTCACTTATTTGCGAGATACCAAGACTGACAGCAAGGATATAAGAACTCTGTCGTACATCATTTGGTGGTGATAATGCTCAGGTTGGTTGCAGTTTTCCATTAAAACAAGAGGACAGCTTTTTAGTGCAGTGTCTTGTTTCACTAACTGCCTCCATTACTGCACAAAGGAGAAACATTCATCAAATTTTTAGTCACTTCATTGCAGTTATTTTGGCAAGCATGAAGGAGTTTATGTTGAAATTAATGTGTTAATTAAATGTTCACCTTTTTATCACACTGAACAGCTAACAACCCAAAAAATGATTTATTAATTCATGTTATTTGCTCAAAGATAGAGCACAGCAAGATCTACGGCCCTCTGTGGAAGTCAAAGTATGGTCCTCTGGTCATAGTGAACGTGGCCAGCGCCGAGCTGATAGAGCAGGTTTTGAGGCAGGAGGGGAGACACCCGGTCCGGACTGACATGCCCCACTGGAGGGGCTACAGAGAGCTCAGGAACCAGGCCTATGGACCCCTGACAGAGTGAGTAAAACCTCCTCTAGATTTACATCAACCTTTCAGGGCAGAGGGGATAATAGCTAGACAAGACAAGTGTTCTCTTACGGATTCCCCAAAAATTCAGGGTTTACTGTGTCTGTTGTCTTAATTTCTTTTATTGCAAATTTGTTTGGGACAAAACACAACATTAGCTGAAATGATAAGGGTGGCTCCAGCATTGGCAATCAAAATCCAAAATAGTTTTAAATTCAAAGAACTGTAGTTTTTCATGAGGAAGTTCATTTATGGTTGAGGCACAGAATGCAGCCAAAAACACACACATTTTAATAACTTTAAAACACACCTAAAATGAACATAAGTAAATTTCATGTAATACCACAATGCCTTGAGCACTTAGTAACAGCATAATATTTAATCTAAGAAGTTGTTTGATTTAAGACTGTTTAGCTATACATACAGTACTGGTATTTAAAGTTAAACTGCCGTTTGTGTCTTGCTGTGTGCTGTGTACTTCAAGGTGACAGAGTAGCTCATGTTTGCACCTGGGTCTGTCTTAAATCATAAGAAATCTTAAGACATGTAAAAGGAAATTTTCTTCCTTCCATGTGCTCTTCATTCCAGTCAGACCCAAACAGGCACGAGCAGCATAATTTTCTCTGACTGACTAATGGCAGCTTTACCTCACTGGTATTCAGTCCGTCGCGTCAGACTTGTCTCGACATCGGCGGTGAATGTTTCGACACTGAAGAGCTGTTGAAATATTTGACAGGCCTGCACACAGAGAGTCAAACTCAGGAATCTGACCTATAAAACGGCCTGGAATAGTTCAGGTGCTTTTAAAATATTCATTTGAGGCCTTTGTCTGCCTCAGTGTGTGTGGCTCACAAGCCTGTTTGTTCATAAATAAGATGAACACCTTTAAACACCAACAGAGAATTGGAGTCATCAGGACAGTCCATGTGTGACTGACTGAAAATAAACCACAGTGTGTGTGTGTTTGTGATATCGACATGTGCCAATGCCAATTTAAAAAATGTCCACAGAAATTTAAAAGACAGGAAGTTTGCAGTGAAATGGTCTGATGCAGATCTGTCTTTCTTTAGCTCAAAGCTAATGTTAAAACACTGTAATGCTAGAGCAATTAAAAGGATTATTTCAGTTTGACCAGTGTGGGTTTTAAACAACTTTGTCTCATTCTGTTTTTTTTAGGACAGGAGCAAAGTGGCAGCGAATCCGCAGCATCCTGAACCCTCGGATGCTGAAGCCCAAACACGTCTCTTCCTATAGTAACACTATCAACGAGGTGGTGACGGACTTCATCGAGAGAGTGGCCTGGCTGAGGGACACCAGCGGCCAGGGAAGTGTGGTCAATGACGTGACTGGAGAACTCTACAAATTCGCTTTTGAAGGTCGGCAGAGAACGAAGATTTTAAATGTTTTCATTTATTCAGCTGTTGGAAACTTTTTAGGTACTTGAAAACATCTTGATTGTTAATACTGTATAGAGTTAACGACAAGATGTGTGTTGCTCAGTACTCGCTGCGTTAAAAATGAATGAAAGAAACCGCACAATGTTATGATGCCGCAAAAGTTGAATGGAAAATGTTACAATAACAAAGTTAACTGCAGCATTTTTTTTTATTTCTATCAACTTTCACTAAGGACATTTGTCAATTTTCTTCTTGAAGAGTCAATTCTAATAACGTAAGGCACAACATGACAAAGAACGACTTGACACAGAGTGTACTGTCATTCAGGGCGTGGACTTTGACACGGTTGCTGAGCCTTTTGGCCTTGACAGCTGATTAGATACTGTGAGATAACTCATGCTGCAGGTTTTATCCTAATACCTGCTGCAATCACACACTGAGGTTTAGGTTCTTTATATGACCTTTTAACCAAAGTCTTTTTCAAGGTTGTAGTTCACTTAACATTTAAACATTTCTCATGCACTTCTGAAGCCCCCTTCAGATGGGATTGACGTTATAAGAGCTTGCGGGTATTTTGGTGGATACCTTCATTTGCTTCCTTGCTTAGAACTAGATGAGATTGGTATCACTCTCATATCATTACAGTAAATATGAAGGTGCAGCCAGTCTAATGGAGCCAGCACCTCTTTTTTTCTCTTTATCTACCATCTTATCTTGTTTGTTTACGTAGTACTCAAACTGGATTGCAAAAACGCCAGCTTGTGGTTTTACAGGGGTTTCATAGCCAGGCTAGCTCAGCTTGTCTTTGTGCCAAGCTGTATATGCTGTGGAATGGAAGGAAAATCTCTGAACAATGCATATTCTATTAAAATCACCTGAAAATTCATTTCATTTTTAAATGCAGGTATCTGTTCAGTGTTGTTTGAGACGCGTATGGGCTGTATGAATGAGGTGGTGCCAGAGGAAACCCAGAAGTTCATCTTCTCCGTGGGGGAAATGTTTCGGCTCTCCCAAATCATCGTCCTCTTCCCCATGTCCACCTGGTCCTACGTGCCTTTCTGGAAACAGTTTGTGGTAGCCTGGGACCATCTCTTCAAAGTCGGTGAGAAACATTCATTTCAACCAGCAAATCAAAGCGCAGCGTGTTTCAAACCAGCTCAGTTCACTTTGCCTCTTGCCCTGGTGGCGTTATTGCTACAGTTCCCTTAATAACGCTTTCTCTGCCACTCCTCATTACTGATTGTTATCATGAAAGGTGACTAGAGTTCAGGGGTCATGGACATTTACAGGTTGCATTATCTAATAATTTCAAGGACACTAGACTCTGCTGACTCCCTCAAAACACCACAAAGTCCATCCCACAGATCCTGCTGCTCCTCTTCCATGTCCTCATGTGTGAACAAGATCGCTCACAGTGTATTTGTGTTTCGACATCTAGTCAGCCTAAAGGCAGCCTAATCCTACTGTTGATTCACCCATGAGAAATGAAAAAGATGTTTTTTTTTTTTTCTTTTGTGTCCTTTAGCTGAAGAGTTGGTGCAGAAAAAAATAGAGGAGATCCAGGGCAAGGTGCACCTGGACCAGAGCGTGGAGGGGGCATACCTCACTTACCTGCTGCTTAGTGATCAGATGACAGTCACTGAGATTCTGGGCAGCATCACTGAACTCCTGCTGGCAGGAGTCGACACAGTGAGTAGATACAGCGTGTGTGCACGCTTTGGAAGGGAGGGATCAACAGTGGTCTATTTTTCTGTCAGCTACATAGGTACAAGACTAAACTGTTTTTAAAATAATATCTACTTCACACCGAAATATAACCAGTAAAATGTTAACACAGCATTTTTATGTAACCAAGACATCAAATACCAAACTTTAAAAAAAACTTTTCAGCCAGATTTAGCCCCTTTTTAACCTGACACCTGACTGAGACGGCTCACACAGAAACATTACATCCGACAACAGAGGATAACAGCTTGTGTTCCTCTCTGTTGCAGACCTCCAACACTATCTCATGGTCTCTGTATCACTTGGCGAAAGAGCCAGAGATCCAAGAGCAGCTATACCAAGAAGTGATAAGCGTTTGTCCTGGAGACAAGATACCAACCAGCGAGGACATAGCTCAGATGCCGTACCTGAAGGCTGTCATCAAAGAGACGCTACGGTTAGAGATAGAACTCCATTCTTATCAATGCATCTTATCAAGAGCTCATAACTAGACTAGTGCTGCAACTAACAACTAACTTTTTTCATTCTTGATGAATGCGCAGGTTATTTTCTTGATTAATATCATTTTTTGCAAACAGAGGTGAGGAGTACCCGATGTGTTAGAGTTGCAATAAATAATTGCTACTTTTGCCAAACAAACAAATGAAGCTTGTACTGACTCTCACTCTGTTCTTTGGTCATCAGGCTGTATCCAGTGGTACCAGGAAACGCTCGCCTCACCGTTGAGAATGAGATTGTGGTGGGAGATTACCTCTTCCCCAAACGGGTGAGACCATGTGTCAGACACTCATTTCCCATGTGGCTTCTTTAACTAAATCCTAAAATGTTGAATTGATTAAAGAGAAAAAGTTCTGTTCTCACTGGATTCATTGAATATTGGTGCAATGGCATGTGCATGTGCTTTGGTTAAGTTGTTTATAAATGCAGTCCGGTTATTAGAATGAAGTAAAGAAATGGGACAGGCCTTCTGCCTTGTGTAGTTTCTGAGTGAAATGAAGAGAATGAGAACTGCTCTCTTTAGAACCCACAGCCCAGCTTGAACCCTCTTTTTATCTATCCTGCATTTAGGTCTTTGATTTTTTAACTTTTTAATTTCCTTATATGGTTTATCTTATGTTCATGTCTATTTTAAATCTTTTATTTCTCTTTTAAATATTATGAATACGAATTGCCTGTGTATGAAATATGCCTTGTTTTTCATGTTTTATTGAGATCAGCTGTGTATCATATACTGAATAACAAGTCGACATCTAGTTTCTGACATTTTTTAATGTACACCTTGGATACTTAATCCATCATCCGTACATTTTGTGCCAAAGTCTCGTGTTGATTCTGTTTATCTAATGAGAACCACAGTGTTACAGTTTAACAGAGATGTCTTCTCTCACAGACGCTGTTCCACTTGTGCCACTATGCTGTGTCCTATGATGAGACTATCTTCCCTGACCCCTACATCTTCCTGCCCCAGCGATGGCTCAGAGGAGGGGAGGAGAGGTACAAGCAGCACCCGTTCGGGTCAGTGCCATTCGGTTTTGGGATCCGGGCATGTCTGGGTCGACGGGTGGCTGAACTTGAGATGTATCTTCTCCTGTCCAGGGTAAGAACCTCTAATGATTATGTTGCTCTGTGTTTTCTAGATGTGTGAATGAGCCACATAAACATTAAGAATTTCATTTTTACTGTCAGTTTCTTGCCATTTGTGCTGCCATTTTTCAAATGTGATCAGGCTATATGATGTACGTATAGCTAAATTTCAAACAAATCAGATTTTAACTTTAATTTTGAAGGTTTGGTTGATATTTTGGTCTTCTTGATCTTTCATATTATTATATTTATTCAACTCCAACACCAACCAAAACAACAGGGTGCTCCCTTGTCAACTGAGCAAGTTGAACAGCTACTCCTGTCTTCACCCCCAGGAAATCAGTTGATTTTTAAGCTACATTCAGAGAACAGTATTTACAGTAACTGTCCATCCAGAGCGCAGATATCTGACTGCTCTTCTTTTGTTTGTCTTGGCATTGGGATAATGCAAACCACAAATCAGTCATCTGACTTTGGACTCATCTCAGCCAAAAACCACAGTTATAATTTTGTCAGCTGTCTGAACAGTTGGTAATCATTAACTCAAATGTGGACCCTGTCTGCACTCTTGTAGCTCACATTTATAAATGTCCTGCCAAGAATATCATTTACTTATTCCTATATGAACAATATTCTCTCTCTCTCTCATTTTAAAGTTGATAAAACACTACGAGGTGAGGCCAGATCCTGCTGGAACCGCAGTGAAGCCGATTACCAGGACCCTGCTTTGCCCTGCCAAACCCATCAATCTGCAGTTCCTGAACAGAAGAGTCGAGCGGGAGGAGCCGAGAGCAGCGGCGGCAGGAGGAGTTTCTCTGTGAGCTGTTTTAGTATTCACACGGTGTTGCCTGCCTGTCACTGAGCACTTATTTACACAGAGTTCACATCATGAGAACTGGCTGGATGGAATGCACCTGTGCAACTGTGGGATAAAATATCAGCTGGCTGAAGAAACAGGAGGTTGAACACTACAGAATAATATGTAGAATGTTTAGATTTTTTTTTAAAAAATGTATTCAAGTAAATATTAATTCTTTAACCAACAAAAAAAAGACTATAAAGAGTTTAAGAGGTCTTCTCCAGGGAGTTGTTTAGTTCCAGTTCTGCAAATTCCACATTTTTGTTTTTCTTCAGCCCTTCAGCTGTTGCCTCTCAGCAGGAAGTGTCCAGGGTCAAAACATGTTTAGGGCAGACTTCAAGTTTGAGTGGTGTTTCCCTCAGTTTCCTCCACATAAAAATGCATGCAATTAAATAATATATCAGGCTTTAGCGATTGATCCCCGGCTCCTTCAGTCTGCATATCGAAGTGTCCTTGGACAAGATACTGAACCCCAAATTGCCCTGGTGTATGAATGTGTCTCTGAATGGGATGAATGTGTCATGTAGCATAAAGCACTTCATGTGGTCGACGAGTCAAGGAAAGTGATGTGTAAATGCAGTCCATGTAATCTCTCATGGGACTAGTATACGTTTATAAAAATGAGGAATATAACCAGATTTTGCAAAACTGACTGAAACTTTTTAAGTAATTTTTAAGTAATTTTAGAGTAATATTTTTTATTGTACATATTAAAAATATCCTGACCCTTAATGTTGAGGACACTAAAATAAAACATGAGTTGGAATTTTAACGTTTTTTTCATTTTTTTTTAAATTTTAGTAAGATTTATCTTGTACATTGTACGCGTTTTGCTCATTATTGTGATTTGTTTCATAATTAAAATTCTGCGTTTGTTATTTGCACAGCTCAATATTTCATGCAGTGTCTTAGTTGGTCTAACAGAGCTAAGGTCTAATGTCTAATAACGGCTGTGAGGGAAAAGAGCTCTTTCCAAGTTCCTTCCAAATTACTAATTCAATTAGGTTTTAACACAGTAGGTCACACTGGAAGAGTGACAAAATGACCTGAAAACAGATAGTGCTGAGACAGAAAAACATCTCATTTGTGAGTGTACTGTTGACTGACCCTTTTGCCATATAAGGCAATGCACAAAGGAAAAGAAGGCATTACTCACAGCCGCAAAACATTAAAATTGGTGCTTATGATGATGGTGGTGAGACGTTTCCAGAAAGATCATTAGTTGTTTTCTTTTATAGCAGAAAAAGATGTATTAGTGGTTGCATATCTGTATTTTTGTGTCATGAATGTACAAGTGCCCAGCCCACATGAACCTATTAAGATACCAAGCTGGCACTTGGTGACTTATAAAATCCTGGCTAAAATCCTTCGGCACTGTGAGCTACCTGCTTGTCGATGACCTTTGACCCCTTTGCATTCAGTGCAGTGACTTGTTTTGTTTTGGTGCTGATAGTTGTGATGGCTGAACAACACTTGTCTGAGGACAATATAACTTCTCACAATCTGCTAACTGAACAGAAGTGCTTGATAAAATAAAATCTGCACAAAGAGGTTTGCTTCTTGAAACAACTCAGTTTTATCATTTTCATTTTACATTTACACAGTTTCTTTGCTCATAAAACGCAAAGATTTTATTTATTTATTTATTTATTTACAACCCAAACGCTGTGGCGTCTTTGTCTGAACAGTAGTGGACTAATGCTGCCATCTTGTGGCTAGTTATTGCACTGCACAATTTTCCAATTTGCTACTTGAGGCCTCATTCTTCTATTTCTATAAACTGAACAAACAGACATATATAGTCATTAGTGTAAATGTGTCAGGTTCCCTGGATACATGTAATAGTCACCCTAAAATGACCTGGTATGAGCCGAGAGGGTTTACTGTCCTGCTCAAAGACACTTGGGCAGGACATAAAGTATTGATGACTTATTCTGACGAAGTTTTTTTTTTTTTTTTCCCACAGTCACAGCTGTTGAGATTTATTTTTATTTTACGTTGCAGGGTTAGATAATGCCCAGTTTCCAAGAAACCTCATGAGCCATAATGTGAGAGTTTCATCTCCATTTGTACATATTTCTGTCTGTAGAGCATCTGTCTCCTCCTCTGTAAATGGGATAGGTGTAATAAAGAGAATCAGTCACTCCCAGTGGCTTTTTCCTGAATTCACCTCATCAGTTTTCTCCAGTCATAAATGCTGCATGACCTTTTTTCAGAGTTTTTAAGGTTAATGTTAGGGTTAGTTTCTTAGTATTTTCAGTATTATATTTATCAGTAAACACACGTCAGGCACGTTGGGGTCATTTGTCAGTCAATATAAAAATCTGAACCTTCACATGAATTCTGTTTTTGTCAGCCAAGTACAACTTTACACCAAAGACAGTTAAAAAGAAAGATCATGAGAAATCTGTCTGAGTCATGGTCTTCACAGGAAACATGTATTTTCTTGGAAGAGTGCGTAACGGGAACTTCACAAGAGCGACATCCTTTGTAAATGACACCCTTATGATTAATGTTCTATTTGCAGTTAAGTGTCAGATTGAATTCTTAACCTTGGTCCACTTACCAGTTAGCTGTGAAGCCTCAGCATCTGTAAAATCCTGGCTACAGCCCTGGCCTTCAGCACTGTAAGCTAACTGCTGGTTGATGACCTTTGACCCCTTCACATTTGATGCAGTGACTTGTTTTGTTTTGGTGCTCACAGACAGAAGAATTTGACAGCTAATGTTTTCTTCAGTCTCTTGTCCAGTTTTCTCTGCAGGTTTTGCATGTGCCTTCAACCTGTATTGGACCACCTGTTACTCCGCCTGAGCCATCTCCATGACACCTGAGAAATCTCCATCTACCGATTAAGGGTGAGATACAACTGAAACCTCTTGGAAAATCTGTTTTATTCTATTCTAATCTAAAAGTATTTGCGGTTAACTGTTCTGTGGTTTGCAGTTTTTACCAAAACAAGCTGGAGCAGGGAATAGAGTGGAAACCCTGAATGAGTCACACTGGCCCAGAGATATTTAATGTGTCAGGGTTCTGAATGAGCTGGTGTCGAGCAGTCCCCCTGTATAGAAGGGATCTAGCTGAAGTAGTGTTGGGCAAAATGATGGCAGTCAACTTTAACACTGCACTATTTTTATTTTTAAAAAAAAAAGCCATTTTCAGAATGAATCTTTAATATTTACATAGAAATAGTTACTTAAAGTTTCTGCCACCTTATGCCTCTGCTCCACTACATTTCCGGAAAGAAAATACACCTTTTGCTCACCTATAAGTAGCTAATAGCTAAGTTGCCTGATTTTAGCTTTAGATTCTACCTAGAAAACATGATCAAAGTTGTTCAGATCAGCTTTTACCAACTGCACTGTGTTATTTGCTTTTACATACGTAAAAGAAATAATTCTTCCACCAGGTTTACTTGATAACTTGATAATGAAAATGGTAAAAGTGGACAAATGCAGTGTTGTTGACACACACACTGTACGATCAGTGTTTACGTGTTGTTTAGACGCACTCTTGCTTCATCATCGGGGTGTGATGTCCATTAAACGAAAACATGACTAAAGAAGAGGATCTATTTTGAGAATAAGAGGTGATTTGTGAAACCACGGTGACAAAGACACACACAAACATACACGTTGCCTGTGGTGAAACATAAAGATCTGTGATGCTCTCGGAGTCATCCCTCCGAGGAAAAGGCGCAGCTCGACCAGCACTTAAGAGTGAGGTCTGAGCCTTCATCCCGCCATCAGGTCTGCGCCTGTGAGTGTAACAACGACACTATTGTGCAGGCAGAGAAGCTGCGGCTCCACCACAACCAGCAAACTTCCTGCTCCGCACGAAGAGGGTTAAATACAAAGTTTGTATTTTCGGATGTAAAATATCCGGATGATATATATTTATAATATATATATATATATATTTGTTGTGTCGTGGTTGGAGTCAGTGCACTGCGTGGAGGCTCACCTCATTTCCCGAAGTGGCATATTCAGGTTTTGTGGTGGAATATTAACTTAAAGTCTGCCTTTAAGAGCATAAATAACCGAGGCTTTACGTCCGTGCCACCAAAGAGCGGAGAAGAGTGGGACGGACTTGGATGACAGTCAGGAGCTCCCGCTGCAGAAGCAGAGATCCAAAAATTTCAGCAGCTAAAAAAAAAAAAAAGAAAAAAAAAGAGGGACAGCAACATGACGAAGGTAAATACATGCAATGTTTTTTTTTTGTGGAGCATAAACTGAGTCGTTCGGGTTGTTTGGTTGTGTGTTTGGGTTGTTGAAAAGTTTTAAGGATCATTTAAATTCACCGTAGCATATATTTAAAAAAAAAAAAAAAAAAAATCTGCTCTGAGTCTGTCCGGAACACGCGCGGACACATGTGAGCGGAGGGCGCTTGAAATGTTAGTAAAAGTGAACTTAAAGTGTTTTTCAAACCTCGGACGTGTGTTACCGTGTGTATGCATGTGTGTGTGAGAGAGAGAGAGTTATTTGCCCTGGTGAACAGCTCTCACTGAACCGTTACGTTGAATTATTAGTGAGATGATGCAACAGGCGCATCATCTCCAGCAGCACAATCTAAAACACATTCAGGAGAGGGACGTTAGGTGCCACAAGGACTTCTGATAAACTTCTTTGCAGATAGATCGTGATAGTGAATCCTTTAAAGGCTATTTTCACCCAAAGTAAACTTGTTTTATCTTGTCTAGAGCTATCTATGCGTAATATATGCACTTTTGTGCATAGATGTCTCAGCTCAACATTTAAAAGTGTGAAAATGTTCTTTTTAAAGTTTTAATCTGTTGCTAAATTGACATACTAAATAATCTGTTAATGATTTTTTAGATTGATTGATTGAATTGAAGATAATGTAACAGATTAGTGTTGAATGCCCATAACTAGAGTACTAAACTAAACTAAAGTAACTAAAGTTACTTGTTTTCTCAAAGATGATCAGTTTATGATTATATAAAACGGAGAAAACCTTCAAACCTTCACCTCTGAGAAGCTGGAAGTAGATCCTGTTTGACATTTGTTACTTGATATGTGACTTAAATAATGAGTTATTCATCAAAATTGTTGTGTTGGTAAAAATCTGTGTCTGCATAAAATTTAAATGTGAACTAATTATAGTTTTTGAGTCAAAACTATAATTTCTCCTTCTAAAATATACCTGATGGCATGAAATGAAAACTGAAATGTAAGTATATCAAAACTGATAATGTGGGAAATACAAATGATAAAGTCAGAGTATCCAAGAATTATAGGAATACTTTGGACTTAAAAAAAAAATTCTTTGTTGCTGAGCATAATCAGGTCAGAAGCCTTAAATCTGTGTAACATCTAAGTCCGTACAATGATTAACTTGAGTATTTTATGAGTGATTGACCAA
Source organism: Toxotes jaculatrix (assembly GCF_017976425.1). NCBI lineage: Eukaryota > Metazoa > Chordata > Actinopteri > Toxotidae > Toxotes > Toxotes jaculatrix. Next base: position 5,439,309 of record NC_054408.1, on the reverse strand, counting down.
CAGAAGGTGTGTGTCTGCTGCATTCCTTCTGTTCCATGGCAAAATATTGATCACCTGGTAAAAAAAAAAAAAAACAGATGGTAAAAAACCGTTGATTGGATCAGCAACTTTTTTTTTTTATTTGACTGAAAGAAAAAACAAGATAAGATAACGGATTATGGATTTACTGTCAGTGGAGTCGTTTCATAAAAGTCACATATTGTGTGTTGTTTAAAAAGTGTTGATTCTCATTCAGTGAACAAACTTTACCTCTTTTAGAAACTGTGTGGGACCAATTATCCAACCAGCATCTGCTTCGTAGTGGTGAATGAGTTCTGTGAACGCTTCTCCTACTATGGCATGAAAGGTATGGACAACATGTTGTAATTTACAGTCATGTGAACAAATAAGTGCTTTTTCCAACTCTTTGATACAGTGCCTGCAGATAAAGGCGATATTCTTGAACAAAAACCACATGGAAATCGTTTACTCAACAAAAATATCAACAGATGTAATGTTCCTCTGAGGAAAATGTAAGAACACCCTTGGCCTCAGAATCCGGTATTGTCCCCTTTAGCAGAAATAACTTCTTGTGGGCTTTTTCATAATCATCCAGCAGTCTCTGACATTGGCTTACTGAGATTTTTCAACAGTCTTCCTGCAAAATTCCTTTGGTTGCAAAATGTTTGAGGGTTTTCTTGCTTGTCCTGCCTGTTCCACCCCACCACCAAAACACCATTTCAATTGGACTCAAATCTGGGCTTTTATTAATCCTCCATTTCTAGAGCCATTCCTTGGTGGATTTGCTTTTGTGCTTAGGATCATTATTCTGTTGAAGGGTCCACTTCTGGCTCAACTTCAGTTTTTGGACAGATGACCTCTTAGTATCTTCAAGCACTCTCACAGTTGGTATGAGGTTCTTCTCCTGAAAAGTACCAAACAAATCCACTGTTACTGCGGCCAAACAGCTCTTTGATTCTGTCTGTCCAGAGCACATCATTCCTAAACGATGCCACACACTTTAGTAACAAGGACATCAACATCAGACCCCAGAGGATTAGATAAGACAGGTTCCATCCTCACCCAGGAAGTTCTACTCATTTGCGCTGAATCTGGAACACCTGATTCTAATTTTATGGATCTGAAGGTGTGATAAATCTGTTGGTTTTGTTTAACTATGAATCATTTGTTTGAGTATATGACCTTTATTTATAGGCACAGTTGCAAAGAACATCATCATCTTGTATATGTACCCTGTATTCACAGAGTAGCAGTAGGGTCTTTGAATTTCACTGTGAAAAGTCAACTGACCAATGATAGTTAGCTTGTTAAACTGGTTAACAGAGCGAGTCGATGAGGGCAACATGACTGAGAGCCTGTGATACACAGACACGGCTGAAGTCTCCGTCTTCCCCTCACATGATCTCACTTATCCTCACGTCTCATGTCTGTCACATTACTTCAGTGGGTTCACACACACTCGTATAAACATGTCGTGCAAAAAGCATTTTTTTCAGTTAATGATGTATCTGATGTGGTGAGTTATGCCCAGTGATTTGAAAAGCAGTTGTGAGAAACAGAATTCAGAATTCATTTGGCAGATACAGTGATTGTCATTATCTGTTCGTCTACAGATATTTTTTTTATGAAAACCTCTCTTATGAAGATGCACTGTTAAAAATTTTAGTGACTGGGCAAGCACACCTGTGAATGTAGTATATAAAACACTTATCAATGTGACCACACAGTTCTTGATTCAACATTGTGTTTAAACAACAATTATCCATCTTTTACATTTTTTTTTAGAGCAGCAACTTATAATTCACTTCATTATCAGTTAAGCGATTAATTGTGTTGTCTATAAAAAGACAGATAATAGTCAACAATACCCAGTAAAACAGAGATAAACAGCCTCCTCAGATCTGAGGAGCTGGAACCACAAGATGTTTTGTAATTATTCTTGATAAATGACATAAACAGTTGATTAATTGAGTAATATACAAGGTCAATGGTAAACATGACTATGTGACTCCTATTTACTGCTTATGTAGAGATCAAAAACATGTCCAGACTGGCAACAACAGCAACCAGTGGAGTTTATTCCCTCAACAGCCCTTTTTTAATTATCTCTTCAATAACGTTAAGGTTGGAAAGATCATCTCTAAGTTATTACTCCTTTTGGGCCGAATAGCTTATTACATGTCCATCCATCCTGCACTGGGTCACTGCTCACGCTTGTGTGTCTGTCCACAGCGGTGCTGACCCTCTACTTCCTCACCTACCTTCATTGGGACAAGGATCTCTCCACTGCTGTCTACCATGCTTTCAGCGGCCTCTGCTACTTCACACCCATACTGGGAGCTCTCATCGCTGACTCCTGGCTCGGAAAATTCAAGTGAGTCATTTTCTCCTTCGTCCCCAAATGCACTGAAGGGTCAGTTCAACCAAAATAACTAAACAGTGATATCAAGTTGTGCAAATAGTTTTTAATTTTGTGTGCAGAAGTTTTGTCTCTGTCACCCCAAAACAGTGGATGTGATGATTTCATTTTGCAATGTCTCATTTAATACTTCAGGCCTTTAACCTGGGAGCTTTGTCTAAATTGTATAACACCACCTATTGTGGGGATGAATCAGCCTGACCAGGCACACACAGACACACACACAGATCTTGTATAATAATAAGAGTGCAGCTCTGAATGTACCTAATCACAGTTTGCTCCCAACAGGACCATCATCTACCTTTCCATTGTCTATGTGATCGGCCATGTGGTCAAGTCGGTTGGAGCCATTCCCACTGTGGGAAACACCGATGTGCACATGTGAGTTGTAACACACATGTAAGGCGCTGATTCAGTCATTTTGAGTAGGTGCAGTCATCGTGGAGACCAAGACCAAGAAGTCTTTATCATTACTTTGATCCATTTTCTTACGCTTTGAATCACTCAGCATATCAGAGATGAGGGCAGTGAGTCAGTTTACAACTAAAAATAATAATTATTTCATTATGAATTCAACTGTTATTAGTTATTATTAGTTTTTTAATCTTTATATATCAGTTAAAAATGAAAAATATCCACCACAAGTTCCCAGAGGTAAATAGTTGCAATTTTGCAACTGATTAAGTCATGTTTTCAGTACTATAATTAATAGATATTTTAAGCCCATTGTGAATTTCCACTTGCATCATCTGTGTTTTTTCTTGTGTCGCAGTGCTCTGTCCATGATAGGTCTGATACTCATAGCCTTTGGTACCGGAGGAATCAAACCCTGCGTGGCTGCATTTGGAGGAGACCAGTTTGACGATGAGAATGTAAGGCACTGCACTTCCTCTGTAGTTTGAAGACATGACAGTGGTATAGCTTGTACTGTTTGTATTGTCTTTGAAGGATGATATTGAGGAAACTACTCAGTAAAAGGAGTCAGTAAGAATCGTTCATAAAGAGAGAAACCAATGCAGCAGAAATCATTCAGAATTACTTGGTATCCATTATCTGTAGCTTTATACAGCATTCACACTTTGAATTACAAATAAAGAAATAAATAAATAAAGTATTTGCCAAAAATCAGATAAAATAAAAACTCAGTGGTTATTTTGTTGATCACCTCCAGGTCAGCGAGAGGCAGAAATTCTTCTCCATTTTCTACATGTCAATCAATGCTGGGAGCCTCCTTTCTACTGTGATTACACCCATACTGAGAAGTGAGCATTCAAAATATTGATGTTCAACACGTTATGAAACCCAATGAAGTCCACTGTTTGACTAACATCGCTGTGCTGACACTGTTAATGCTGGATTTGCTCCTGCAGGTGATGTGCAGTGTTTCGGTGGTGACTGCTACGCTCTAGCCTTTGGGGTTCCTGCCGCTCTGATGGTCGTGGCTTTAGGTCAGTGTTCATCTACCTGCAACATCCAATCAGATGTAATCCACATAGTGCTGAAAAGTAAAAGATTCTGATAATGAGACTGAACAACAGCTCTGGGGTTGGGATTGTTTGGTCAAATTATTTTTAACTTACTGTGAATAGACGCAAGCTGCATGGATGTGAAATGCAAAAAAAAAAATAAGTTAAACAAAACATAAATACATCTCATTTGTATGCCCCCAGGAAATAAATAAAAACATCAAGCTGCAATCTAATCTAATCTGAACTATCAGTGTCCAGATTAACAGTGAAATTTTGGAGTCTAATCTTGGTTTGCACTGCGATCTGCATGCTGAGAACATGTTTGTAGAGTATGAGGTCCAGCCTCTGACAGACTGGGCTTCCTGTTGATCAAGGCCCCTCCACATACGTCCTGACAGTCAGTTGTCTCTGCCTCTGAATCCCCTTGTGTGATTCATGCTTGGCTGATTGCTCATTGTGAAAACAAACAGTGCTTTTTGTACTGGAGAGGCCATGGACCAATCACAGTGAGGGTGAGACAAAGTAGAAGGCTTTAGTGTTAGAGGTCTGACGTGTGTTTAGAACATGTTAGAATTTATTACCCCGAACCATTTCATAAACCACTGTAAGAGGGCAAAAAGATCCTTAAAAGGGGAACCGCTGTGACATTCTGCTCTTTTGTCTGTACGGCACCTCGTCTTAATTTGTGGATTTACCACTGTGAGTTGATACGAGGCAAATAGAGCAGTTGTTTGCAGAACAGCCGAGCCATTTTTAACGTAAACTGTTTTCTTCGCTCCCCTGGTTCCAATCTAACTCTTCATCCGTCTTGTACAGTTGTGTTCATTGCTGGCAGCGGGCTGTACAAGAGGAATCCTCCCCAAGGAAACATCCTGTTGGAAGTCTGCAATTGCATTGGAGTGAGTCATCTCCCAGTTGTCCCCAGTCGAAGCAAATAATTTATTAACGTATTTACTGTCACTGATCATTCTGTGCTGTAATGAAGGTATGAATTTTAAAACATTGTTTCTGCTTTTGTTATTGTCCGAGCTGTCCACTTTTACATTTTCATTTGTGTTATTTAATTTTGATCTGCAGTTTGCCATCAAAAAACGCTGGAGCCGCTCGAAGCATGACCCTCAGAGGAAGCACTGGTTGGACTGGGCTGAGGAGAAGTACCCGGTAACAAAAGGACCACCACTAACTCTTCCAAGCAAAGATTTGCCTTTTCCGAGGATTGCACCGGAAAAGTCAAAAGAGCGTTTGCGGTTTCAGTTAATCAATAATCCATCCACTCTGTGGGTTTGTGATTTAACAGAAGCGTCTGATCCAGGAAATCAAGATGGTGCTGAGGGTTTTGGTGCTTTACATCCCGCTGCCAATGTTCTGGGCTCTGTTCGATCAGCAGGTACGTGAAGATAAAAAACTTTAGGCTTTAAATATACTTTTTATTTTTAGTGTGTAGTGTGTAGCTTGGACACAGCTAAAGTAGTTCTCATGGCTTTTAATTAAACTTCTACCTAAATCTCTCTTGACCTACATGTCAGGCATTAAATGAGGGTTTATTGCAGCAACAGCTTCGTTTCACTCAGTAAAAAGTATGAAGAAAAGGGCATTACTGAGTTTTTAGTGTTAAATCAAGCATTATATTCAATTCTTGTGGATTGTATGTACATGGCTGGTCTTCTTAGTCAGCACAAGCTCAGGGTCTGGTGTCATAGCCCTCTTATACAGTCCCATAACTATCTGTTATCTTCTCCTCTGACCACCACACAACACAGCCATCTGATTATGGAAAACCTCAAAGCCACAATCAACATTCCTGAATTTCATTCTTCGTTTAAAACGACTGAAAAAAAAAAAATGTCAGAAAAACAAAGAAACCCACGTCTTCCTTGAAAAATGTGTCAAATGTTTACCAGTCCTTGCTTATTATCCTTTCCAGGAAAACAAACAAAAGTGTGCTTGGTTGATTTTGCTGAGCTAACGCCGAAGCGGTTGCCTCAAAATACAGTAACAATCAGTGTTTTTCTTTATTGCAGGGTTCCCGCTGGACACTTCAAGCCACAAGGATGAACATGGCTTTTGTAAGAGTTTCCTCCTTACATGAAATAATGCTGGTGTCAAAATTTCTAAAAAGCTGATAACATCTTTTATTATTGCACTTTGATATCAGTGGTTCGGCTGTGATATTCATCTGGTTGCACAAACTGACCTGTAAAACAGATCTTCCCTTTGTTAGGGCGGTGGTACAATTTGTCATTTTAGTTCAGTAAATTCCACTGTTTATGGCCTTGATAAATCATGTACTCATCAGGTTTAGATTTATGAAGTTAAAGTTTAAGTGAATGTTCTGTTGAGCAGGAATCATGTTCTTTTATTACAGGGAGATGCCTTCACTATTAAGCCGGACCAGATACAGGTACGTGTAGCTCCTCCTGCTCTCAGTGGGATCTAGTAATAAAAAAATAATAAATGAGGTGGATTTAACAAATTAAAATCCCATTCTACCCTTATATCCCCTCCTTATCTGACAGTATCTGTTATATTCTGTATCAGCTTGTTCCAACTCTGAATTGAAGCTTCATGATGAGGTTCAAAGTTCACTCTTGATCTTGGAAACAGCAACTTGGTGTGGCTGTTTTCTTTAGCTTTCTGGTTTCTGAGTTTTCTGGTATCATGGAATTGTAGATGTATTTTGCATTTTTTGAGCAATTTAAGGATTAAGAAAAAGTCTGAAGGCCTCTGAGTGCAATCTCACTTATTACTGTAACCTGCACAGTTACCAGAGGAAACAAAGAGGCATTTTGAATTATGAAGTTTGTGTGTGGTCCATTTAACTCATATGTTCACTGTTTCACACGTTTTGAAGAGTCCACTGTGTACGTATTTGGACAGTGATTCACTTAAAATCCAAATTGAGTGGAGATTGAGTGGATATATACTGCTTGTGAAACAGAAATTCAGTTCTCACCCGAGCTGTGTATTTTTTTTAAGTGCTAAAAACATAAGATGCCTTCTGTGGAACTGCAGATTATGTTTTCTTCACTCATTTATAAGACACTCTTCTTGAAAGACTGGAATTTACGCCTTATGTATGTGGGTGTAGCCATGTGCTAAAAATATCAGTGAGATTAAAGGCTGACTTGAGTTTTAAATTGAGGCTGTTTACATCCACATCAGCCCTTTTAAGTTAAACTTAAATGAAGACATCGTGGGTAATTGTTGGTGTCAATATCTTGACGTCCTCAAACTAGAATACAAGACGACAATATATCTGTCCAAATGTGTATGGACTGAAGTGTATAAGTGATTAATACTTAAAATGGAAAACCTCCCACAGAGCCAGAAACAAGTCTTTTCCATGTTCGTGGTATAAAGTGCCACATGACATACTGCACTAAAGACTGCTGGTGTTTGACTTGGCCAGCGATGCTGTCGTTCTCATGAAACCACTTTTTTTTACCGCTGTTTATCACGGCCATCTTGCCATCTCAATGCTGGTGATATCGAATTAGAATCTCTGTTAGTCTCTTTATTCTTGTGTAACTCAAAGCTTTATGATTTTATGAGTTTTAGTGAGCTTTTTATAGAGTCATTTAAAAGCGCTTTTTTTTTTCCCTCCCTGGTGTTTAGATGTTGAATGCTCTGCTGATTCTTGTCTTTGTGCCCATCTTTGACCTCATCATATATCCGCTCGTTGGCTTCTGCAGAATCAATATCACGTGAGTAAAAGCTTGTTGTTTTGGATACTCCCATCTTTATTGCAGACATGAGCATTTAAGAAGCCTCTTAAACTGAGAAAATGAGCAATGTGACCTTTCATTTATATCCCAGGGATATGCCTCGGGAGTGAAAACAGCTAACGAATGAAAGAAAAAGTCTGTGCACACGTACCCAAACATACAGCGCACTAACAAATGCAAATGTGACAGGCGGATACTTCATGTATGTGGGGCACTCAGCACTTTTCTCTATTATCCAGAGATTGTTACAGCTTATTGGAAAACACAAGTTTTGCTTGGTAGAATAAATAATTTCACCACTTATTTCTCAGGAGAAGGAAGTTAAACAGATGTACAAATGTGGTTTCACATCCACAAACAGCACAGAGCCCTTTCATAATTATTTGTTTTATTCATGAGAGTATCTCAAGTTGGAATGGACACATTTGCAACAGATGGCATTACGTCAGAACAAGTGGTGTGGCAGCCTCTTATCAGGCAGATCAGTGAGAACACTAATGTGGAAATCACTTATCTGATTTATAAAGTGAGAAAGCCAGAGTGTCAGGACAGTAAAGGCACACTGGGTCTGTCATGAAGTCATGAAGGGTGTATAAAAGTGTTAACTGTCTGTCACTGACTCTCCCTGCCTCCAGGCCTCTAAGGAAAATGGCCACAGGGATGATTTTTGCCGCTCTGGCCTTTGGAGCAGCCACACTGGTGGAAGTGAATGTTGTGGTACGTGTGGGTGGTAATCATGAAGCCTTCCTCTTGTTACACCCCTTGCTTACATACATATAGGATTACATGCGTGCATGCACACCCAGAGAGAAAACATGAAAACATCAGCACACAAGTCAAAAGGTTAATACGTCTATTACTTTGGCTTATTGCAAAATATCTGAAAAAGGTGGTGGAGGTATGAGCTCTACTCTGTGCCATTATAGTCTCTATCTATAATACTAATTTAAAGAATGTATTTGCTGATATTTATCAATATGGTGCTCTAATTTCCTTCTCTGTATGCTAGAAAACAGTGGTGGATCCTGCACCTGCAGAGAAATGTCTTCTGCAGGCCTTCAACCTGGAAAAAGGTAATATCAGTGTGAAGATCCCTGGCAGCGACCTGTTTCCAGAGCCGATCCCGTACCTTCAGGTAATCAGATGGGAGGAGCGAGAAACAACTTTTTATACTATTTAGTGTGGATACAGGGCAGCACAAGGTTCTCAGTGACCAGGCTTGCCTCAAATTCAAATGTATCTACTGTTTTTTTCGCCCGTGTTTTTGCATTTCAAACAGAAGTCAGGATTGTAGACTTTAAATTTACCAGAGGTCTGAGGGTGTGTGAGAGTGCTGGCCTGTGCAGGGTTTATCACCCCGTTCACTCAATAATATTAGCTTTATTTAACCGCTGAAATTAAAAAAAAATATTTTGCAGAAATTTGTCCATACTTAGACAGTAGCAGCACATAGAACAGAAGTTACAAAGCACATAAAGCAGATATGTGATATAATTTATCACATATGAAGAGAAGAAACAGGGATCAACTGATACATTTAAGATCTGAAGGATAATCTAAAGCCCAAAGCATGCAGAGTGCCGTAACACCTGAAGGTATGGCTGTATACTCTAGGCTCATAATGAATGTGCTTTTGGGGTTTGTCTTTAGCAAAGCCCTTCAGATATTTAAAACTTGTTTTGTCTGTCTTTACAGTTTGTATTTACATTTTAACAAACCCACTAAGCCAGAGTTGTGTTTACCAGCTACTGTCAGAGCCTCCAGCTGTTTAGGATCCTTTTTTTCTTTCTTTCCTTAGGCCTAATTAGAAATATGTAACGTTAGGATTATAATTTTATATACAATAATAATAAATGCCTCTTTTAAGGTTAAAAGCTCAAGAGAAACAAAGAATGTATATCTTTTAATGCTTAATGATGTGTTTCATTCTCTCATTTTGTCCTGAACATTAACTCCCTGGTCTCTCTGTGTCAGGACCCTCCAAAATATGAGATGCTTCCACTGGGGGTCTCCAGCAAGGAACTGACGATTACAGTCACCAACAATGGAAACACCTCAGAGTGTAACCAGATGTTTAAACAACAGACGGCCTATAGTCTCTTCTTCTACTCCAACACTACTGGAGTCCAGTGTCAACTTGTGAGTGTCCCTGAAAACTGGTTCTAAAACTTCAGTTTTTTTCTGTGGCATTAAATAATCATGACTATATAAGCAACGGTTCAAGTTAGTTTCAAAAAGAAAATGCTTGGTTATTATTTATGAAGAGTAAAAAGCTCAAAAACTCAGCTAATTATGTGGGTGTAATTTGATATAATATTTGATTTGACAGTCTTCCTGGCAATAATTATTATTGCTAAACCATCTGAAGAATGAGTGCTGATCTCTGCGGAAAATTTATTTTATTTATATATATATTTATTAATTTATATAAGACTATAAAAGCTGAAGAATTTTGAAATTCAAAGAATTGCACAGATGAGTTAAGAAGAAAACAGAAATTGATGTTGACAGACACTTCCTTAACGCGGCTGCACTTATTTAACACCCAGGTGGAGGACTTCATAAAGAAAAATGAAGATGGGAATCCTCTTCTGAGGTAAAATATGTTTAATGTTAGAGGTTACGACTGCTTTTACACTGTAAAACATTTAAATGTAATTAGGTAGGTAGGTCTTCTAAACTAAGTTGATTAATTGTTTATGTTTGATCACAAGTTCTCATAATTCAAATTTAACAGGTTCGTCAACACACAGCCAGAAGCTATAAACCTAACTGTTGGAGATGTGACTTTCCACCTGTCCCCTGGTTACACCGTATCCCACAACAAGACTGTGGATCGGGGAGAGTGAGTACAACTGGGGCGGGGGGGTCTAAACCAGTATAAAGAGCTGAAATCCTGAAGCCACCGCCTGTGCTGTTTCACTAGCTTCTGTAAATGAGTGGATTTTTGTCATTTGCATAAATACAAATGTCAGTGTGGTTTTCAAGGTTTTCTTACTTCTGAAACAGAATCTGGAGGTTCTGGGTTCACTTTGGCTTTCTGTAGTGTTGGAAGACCCTTGCTTTACTTCTTTTACATTTGATAAGAGGATCTCTGTTATTCAGTGTCAAAAGCTGTTCATGCAGAAAACAAGCAAGATTTTTACTTCCATAACTGTTAGATGTTCGAAATAGCTCACACTTCACTGCTCTTTAAGTAACACCCAATTCAGTCAACTAAATAACAGATTTTTGTGTGATATGACTTATTAACTCAGTGTGTTCTCTTCTAATTCACGTCATCCTTTATGCACCTTCTGTCGCTGGTTAGATACCCAAATGTCAAATGCAGCATCCAGTCAGAGAAGTGCTCTAATCTTGACCTGGGCCTGCTGGACTTTGGAGCTTCCTACACCGTCATACTCACTGAGGTCAGGATACTTGTCATACAAAGGTCATTTTAAACAAAGATTTTTAAAAGTGATTCATACTCATGGCACCATCTCTGTGTGCTTTGCCAGGAATCAGGTAGAATTGTGGCTCACAAGATGGAGGACGTGAAAGCCAACAACGTGCACATTGCCTGGCAGATCCCTCAGTATGTCCTCATAACTGCTGGAGAGGTCATGTTCTCCATTACAGGCCTGGAGTTCTCCTACTCACAGGTTTGTCATTATACTCACTAACTCTGAATGGGGTGATGACTCCGTAGTCTTTAGTTTTCAAAGACAGGAGGTTATCGCTCTTAGACAGATTGTACGCTTCACTTCTGCTACCTGTGAAAATCCATTTCACACCGTGAACCACTGATGGTCATGATATTTTTACTGTCCTGGATCAGGCAAGACACTTATAATGAGTCCTGACACCCACCCAATTTCACAGCCAAAAAAAAAAAAAAAAGCATTTTTTGCAGCTGGAATCCATTAAAAACCATTCAAACCAAACAAGGATTGGTAGTCAAATGGCTTATGGAGGAGTAGTCCTTTGAAGATCCCATGGAATCAGTTGTTAATTGATGTTGTGTTAAATTAAACTTTTGTCCCATTGGTTTACCCTGAAGATTGTTTGATGTCCCACCCCCAACATCCTTTAACAAATAAAATATACATATTTCCTGTCACATCTAGGAACTAATGATCGCATTTTATGGACCTTTTAAAGGTTTGTATGACCCCGAGGCTGCTTGTTGTTTTTGGTCTTTACTAACACTGGATCTCTCTTCCCTCCAGGCTCCAGCCAACATGAAGTCAGTCCTGCAGGCCGGCTGGCTGCTCACTGTTGCATTTGGAAATGTGATAGTACTGATTGTGGCTGAGGGGGCGGGACTGGAGCAGGTATGACTTCATTAAAACCTCTTAAAAAATAAAAAGGAAAAGGAGGAAGGAGGGCAGGTGGTTAGGAGGGAACTTAGTTTGTGTAATAGTAGCTTAAATTAGATGAAGAAACATTTATGCATCCATATGGTTTTCCTTTTCATTCCAAAACAAAGAGGGTGAACTTCATTTTGTACTTTCACAACACCGAAAAGTTGCATTATAGCATTAATTAGCTGTGTGTTTGTCCAGATCCAGTTACTGTGGATTTTCTGCCTAAGAAAGCTTTGTTGGTTTCTGATGATCAGGTTGGAGGCTATAACTCTTAGCTTTTTAATCCTTATATTGCTTATAATCATTATATGAAGTTAAAATGTGACAAAACACAGGCCTACAACTAAAATCTTGCATTATAAAACTTGAGGTGAATCCATCTCCAGCCTGTACGGTTCATATACTCACTGTGTTTGTTGTCATAGTGGAAAGAGTTCCTGCTGTTCGGCTGCCTGCTGCTGGGCGTCTGCATCATCTTCTCCATCATGTCCTACTTCTACACCTACGTTGACCCTGATGAGCTGGACAAGATTTACCTGGAGGATTCAGGGAAGGAGGAAGATGACGATGACAACATGAAGAAAAAATCTAACGACATAAACCTCAACAAAACGGGGAAGAGCACCAGATTATAATTGTGCCACATTACATACATCGTCGTCTTTTCTGTAGCTGAGATCTGGACGACAAAAGGTGAGGTATTGGATGAGACAAGCAGCCATCATGAGAAGGTAACCTGTTTAAATTCTATTTTTTTCCTCCATGTTTTTGGTTTAAGGTACTCTTTATTGAAAAAATGAAGCACTAAAATGGAATTGTTGGGCGTTTCCTGTGGTTGGAAGTCCAGCATTTGTTTGTGACATCATTTAATATAATATGTGAAACCGTTAACACTCCAGTCACTTCAAGATTTATAGCCAGAATACAGGAATACATTTTATGAATGAGACTGAATACATGAAACAGTGTTTAAAAGAGGCTAAATACTGTGTGATTTCCCTCAATATGATCAATAGTGTTATTACAGGTTAATGTCAGATAATATATGCTGTGTATATTTGTTCCATATTAACTCCATGTAGAAATTATATATTTTCCATGACACTAAATAATAAGTATAACCTATACTGTCTTTGACAGAACATGTTGGAGAAATGGTTAAGTTTACATTGTGCGCCTATAACAATGACACTAAAGGACAATAGTTACTTGTGGTTTTGCACATTATAAGCCAGTAATTAAAAATTCAGCATATGTAACATTACTAACCATTTCCCAAAGCACACCATGTTTTTTAACTGGTTTTCTGCCATAAAGGGAGCCACTAGAACACTCTAAAATCACTTTTATGTTTTTTATGGTCTTTATTTTTTTTAATTTACCTTATTAAACCTTCATTTGCGAGCCTGGATTGTTATGAAAACTCTGCTTGTTCAGTCGACGACTTAGATTAGTATCTGGCAGCAACCTTTAATTGTAGGAAAGAACGTAACCCATATTATTGCCATGCAGTACTTTAAAAATTCTAACTCGTGGAAGTTCACTGTGAGGGACAGACTTTTGCAAGTCCCTGCAAGTTGAACTCAAATCAGTTATTGCCTAGCAGGTGGGAAATCTAAAGATTTATAGAAAATACTCAGTATTGTATTGTATATTTTCCAGTATTGGAAAGTATAAAATACTACCTTACTTAACTACTTAAATACTTATCTTTTTCACAGAAGCTATTTTGACATGTCACAATAAGAAAGGCACAGGCGGAAATAATAAAATTATTGATGGATGAATTCCATTCAGCTGCTTCAGTTTCAGGGTCCTGGTATTGTAAATGTTGGTCCACTGCCACGGTTACTGGGATACTTGAATAGAACAAAGCCATCATTTTAATAGTAATACCTGTGCTTTTCCTACAATAAGAAGTCAAAATGTCTGCTGTGAAAAAAGCTTATTGAAATGTATTGTTACTGTGATTTGTCTATGTGCTAGATTCAGGGAAAGTATAAATTATGCTGCTCCCTCTTAAGTTCTGTAAATAGACTGTTGTGACGCTGAAACTTGTTTTTGTGCTGGTGGAAATTTTAATGAAGATTAAAATGTGCATCCTTATCATTTCTTTCATTCATAGCTTGAACATTTTTGCACCACAGTTGTTGAAATTGTAAAATCAGTGGTTATATATGGTCAGGTCTGTAAAACACAATACAAGTCAGTAGTAAACAAAGGATGGAGAATGACATTTAGCAATTAAATTGTTGGTGGGGATATTACATTTAGTATATTTGTAGATGCACACCCTTCGTCTCCTCTGAGATGTGTGACCTGTGGCGACAGACTGTATTCAAACAGACCCATTTAATTCATCGCTCCTCATACAGCTTTCATCAATCATCAAACCATTACAATCAGTTCAATGACAATTCTCATTACTAAATGACAGACAAACATTATGCAGAAAACAAATGTTCACATCCCTGGAATATCATTTTGAATTATTTGGCTCATTAGCATATTAAATTGATTTAGGAGGTCATTTTTCTTACTCTGGAAGAGCCAAACAGGATTAGAGTGTGCAGGACAACAAAACATGGAAATGTTAGAGCCACTCGATGGCGTTGCTCATCGCATTACAATTAGTTTTGGTTGTGACCCGTCGCATCTGGGGTTAATCTCAGGACCTTGACAGATGAGAGGAGAAAGAAAAGTAGGGTGAAACTCTACATTAATCTTCATCTTTCCCCTCTCACTTCTTACTGACGCCACAACATTACTGGTAGCTTGAAAGATGGATTTCTGCAGCAAAATATTTTTAGTTTTTTTTTCACAGCTCTAAATCACTGTCAACTCCAGTGGGACTTATATATTGTGCATGGCAGGTGAATATTAAAGCTAGGATGGCGCAGTGGTCAGGTGACTCCCTGTGTGCCTTTTCAGTAAAAGCTCTGTGACACGGGTGATGATATCCGGATGCACCAGGCAGTCTAACAGGTCATTAGTGGTTATTATTGCATGTCTTGATTTCTCATAATCCTCTGAAGGGTCCTGTGACGTCCCACCTGCACAATCACATGCTCCACGCTGAGTTAAACCAGGGCTACATTCATGTTTTTCCTGGTGGAGTCTGACAGCAGATGCAGGCTCCGTTGTGTGAGCTGCATCTGAGCTGACACTGCAGTCCTTTTGAGATTTGCCTTCCTCCTGGATTTGCTTCCTGGAAGATTTGACCTCCAGATCTTTTGGGGTCACTTCCCTCGTTTCTAGTGAGTCCTCTTGCTGACAGCGCACAGGGATGAGATGTGGCCCAAAGGGAATGCTGAAGGGTGCAGGATCCCTCATTGAATCACTGTTCTTCCTAATTTGTCCGCTGTAGTCCCGTTTAGCTGGACGTGTGTCTCTTGAGTCCTGGGCCAGTTTGCGGTGGCAGAGGTCCTTCTGTCTTTGAGTGCAAGCCCTAATTGCCAGGTTCACATACTGCATGTTCTCATTATGGGATGTGACTCCCTCCTGCAGAAATATAACACAGACAAAAACTGTGACGGAGAGTACCCTGAGCATGAGTTGCCAGCTAAGTAACCACCTACTCAACTCTGTGTTTTTGGCCACTATTACATCCAAGTATCAAATGGAAAGGCATTGTTTGATTTTAGAAATGACTCGTTGTCAGTTATAATTTATTTCACAATAAATTTTAAAAAGTTTGTGAGCTTATTGGGAAAGGGGTCGTGGTTATGTAAGATTAAGTGTTTAGGGGGATTACACCCATAAAACACATTCCATGAGTGTTCAGTTAACAAAAGAAAACACAAAGCTGTGTACAAAACAAGTTATTAATATTAATAGTTATTATTAGCTTAGATAAAAGACTAATGTATGTTGATACAGTGTGTACAACTGATGGCAACAAGCCAAGAGCCAAAGCCCATGGTGTGATAAGGTTGAAATCAGTATCACCATGTTAATGAGGATATTGAGCTATATCAGGATACGGTGAATGCATGTGAAAATCACATTAAGCATTACATCAGATTAAAGTTTTGTCAAACTTATTTATTTGGACCAGGATTTTAAAAAAGCCTTGTGAATATTTTATCATTGTTATTATTATAGAGTATGCTCATATCATCAAAATATGATTCAACTCAAAGCTGATTGTTGATTATATTACATTGGTCCTCAGGCCTAATTTAGACCAGATGAAAGGACATGAGAAATGACTGAATTTGTTTTGTGATTTTGCCTTCTGATGCACCGTACAGTCCTCTATAGAGGATCCCTTGTATGTGAGAAGTGAGTTGCATATAGAGAACAATGTCAGATAGAGCCTTGGCGTTAGTTAAACGAGAAAGTTAAACAAAAACCTGTAAATCTTTTACAAAAACTAAACACTGTGCTTTTCACTGTTTTTTCCTCTTTTTTTGTAGCTACACCAGCACAAGCAGGAGGTAGTGAGTGGGCTGCTACTGATTTGAAACAGTAATTAATATTGCAGTATTAATTTGCTACCTCAGTGGGATTGAGCCAGTCATCAGTGTTGTCATCACTTTGAACACTTTTAATGGCGCAGACAACAGCCT
Organism: Toxotes jaculatrix; assembly: GCF_017976425.1. Taxonomy (NCBI): domain Eukaryota; kingdom Metazoa; phylum Chordata; class Actinopteri; family Toxotidae; genus Toxotes; species Toxotes jaculatrix. The sequence goes on along the minus strand of NC_054408.1, from coordinate 5,422,776 downwards.
TGGTCACAGCTTCATTGACTCTTGCCACATCATCCACTTCCTGTGCAGGAACAGAAAGCCAAGCAAAACAAGTAGGAGTACTGCATATCAAGATAATTACACTGAACGACAAAGACAGTCACGCCGTACGCTGCAGGCACAGTTTGTTGTGTCTGTGACCTTGCAGGAAAAGCTGGAGAGGGACCTGCTGTTTGAATAAACATTTGTCTGGCAGCAGGGAGCTTTTTTCATGCGGCACACACTCCTTGTTGTCCACATACACTCATCATAATGACAGGGAATCTTTTACTGCCAGACTCGTTCATTACTCAAAGCTGAGAGAGGCCTTCATCTGGGAGCAGGGGCTCTTCGGGGCAAAGAGGAAGAAAGCTAACGTGCCTAAAATTTATTTGGGACACGAAAGTCAAGGAACATCTTTTCATTATTTGAGGCTTTGAGCTGAATAGTTCAGGATGAGGGAGCAAAATTGGGCTGCTTACCAACTCAATCCAGGAGTTGACGCTGACAGTGATGGAATCCACTGACTCCACATAGTGCCACCAGTGTCTGGGAACATAAAGCACCTGAGCAGAGAAGATAAAACATCCTAAGAAGCTTAAATGGATTAGCAGTTTATAAACATCACCCACTTCCCTCCTTTTTGTCTACAGGTCTTTGTGATAAATGAGAGAGTACATAATTGTACTGATCATCCACTAGATGGCAGCATACCCCCTTTCCCCCGTAGACTGTCAGTGGTTCACCCATTCATAAAGTGACTCTATTAAAATGGGCGAGCCTTATTGATTCCCTGCCTCCTCGGTAGTCTTGATTCATTCATGGTCTGTGGTCTGACAAGACAAGAGGGATGATCTGTCCTCAGATTTGATTTGCAGAGGTGGAGCCATCTTGTAGGAGATGTAGATATAGTGTAGAGCTGTAGATACCAAAACTATCCATTCTGTGTCGACAGCAGATGTGTTTCCACACGAATGGTGAAAACAATCTAAGCACAAAAGTCTACTCTTAGATTTTAACTGTATGTAAAGTTCAGGTTCAGCCATACTATTGACCAAAAGAGTGACCATCATGACTGACGCTGAAGGCCAGCCTTGAACAAAATCAGGGGTCACGACCTGACTCACATTTATTACTGCTTGTGATTGAGTGACTAAGGCATCAGATTAAGGCCATGTGATAACACCTGAGCCAATTCCATTTGTTAAATAAAGACAGTGAGATAGTGCTGATTGTGGAGTGAGTGTTGATAGCTCCGAAAGCCAGGAAACTGACTTACCTTTCTTAAGGTTAGATATGGATAGATATGCAGCTCCCAGAGGTTAAGAAGGAAAATCCATGCTAAAATCTTTTGACCATGGGAACCATTTAATCTTACTTTTTTACACCCAAACTTCCTATAATATCTCAGTAAAAAGAGAAAAGGTGGGAATAAACAGAGTTAGAGCATTTTACTCAGAATAGGAGACTGGTTTACCATCTTTCCGTTACACAATGACTAGACTGTTATGGTGTCAACAGTGACCCTGACCTACACATCGCTCCACAATCAGCCAACAGGGTTACGTGACAGCTGGGTTTGGTGTTGGTGATAGGAGGGTATTTAGTATGCTACATACCGATAGTGAAAACAGACAGATGGCTAATTGCTTTGTCACCATTTTGACTCTTGAAAAACACTGCTGCTGGAAACAAGGCAAAGTAGAACAAATACACCAAAGAGCACTTTTGCCATAATTCAGAACTGAAAGCTACTTCAAAAGCAGTCTCTCTGAAAATTAGGGCACCATGAAATCCACCTTCTTCTTCACTGACTCTGAACTCCCCTGCTTCTAAAGCAGAACACATGACGGGAACTTGACCGATTTTTCAATTGATCTACTGGCTGAGACATGACCCTCTAACTTCTCTCCTGGACAACACATCAAGAGTGATGAAATAGCGGACTTTAATGCGGCTTAACCTTTCACTTCCTTTATTATAAAAACTCCATTCTGTTGAAGGTGAAACACTATGACTGAGCAGGCTAGAATTTAATTGGCACACAAGTCATGACCGCTGCCTTGCTTCACACTTTTATGGAGGACACCACGACAAATAAATCTCACTGCTGAGTCTACTTTTACATGTTCAGAGCTTAAGGACCAATAAAGCTATATTTTATGGTTATTGCCTCCGTGTCACAGGCAGTTCATCACATAAATGTAGAGCTACAGTATTGCATAACATCAAACTCCAGTAAATCAATCTTGGTGGTTTTCCAGTACCTGAAAAAAAAAACTGATTTAAAAAAACAAAGAGGTGTTTAATGTATTTTTGGTCAATGTTTGGCTTAAGGGCTGTTACCATACTGTATAGTCAATGCATTATTAACTATGATATATGACACAGGGCTCACAGTACAATAAACCTACAAAATGTTTAACAAAGTTTGACGGAGAACAAATTATGACTAGAAGATTTTTTTTAATTTTTCCCTCAGATGTCGATAAACCTGTTTAATAATTTGACTATTTCTTTTTTTATTCTTCAGGGCTGAATTTATTTTCTCAGTTACTCAGTTAATTGTTTAGTCTACAAAGTGTCGGAAATTAGTAAAAGAGCACTGAAGCAATAGATCAATGATTTAACCTTCCACAAGCAAAAAAAAAAACAAAACAATAATGTAGAGTAAATATCTGAATATTGACAGAATAACATCACCCTTATTTGGTTATGAAATGAAATATGGCACCTTCAGAGAAGCTGAGTTTCCCTGGCCAAGGACATGGTTGTGTTTTTTCAAGAAAATCAGCATGTGTACATTTTCTGAAAGTAGGTGACACCCATGACAGTTCACAGTCTTAATTTAATTGCACCTTCTGGCATTTAGTGAATGTACACCAAAATATTAATACCCTTTAGGGGGCATAACTGATCAAATTCAGCTAATAATGTGATCTCTCTCTTGTCACATTTTTGTTTTGGAAAATACTTTTTTCTAAAAAGGAGAATTCTGACCTGTCCGGGCTGAAGAGTGACGGTGTGGACCCTGGCTCTCTGAAAGTCAGGGAATCTCCTCAAGTCTGGATGGAGCACATCCACCTGGCTGAAGACACTGGACTCCTCATAGGGGATCCTGGTTGGGTAGAGCTTAGAAGTGTCTTCTGGAGGGAAGAGATGCCAGCGTTTCCTACAAACAGAGAACGTGACAGGTATGATTTCAGACTGAAGAGTGGGTGAGGACCGCTGTTAGAGATTAAATCAATTGTTTGGTCAGGCAGTGTGGTTTCAGTAAATGACCTAGTAAGCTGTAAATTCAGGCAGAGTGGCTTGTGGTGAGCCAAGAATGCAGTTTTCCAAAACTGAAAACACAACCTTCATTACACTCTGACAGAGCACAGTAAATACCAGAAATTATGAAAACTCAGATATACCCACAATGCAACACAAAATATAGGAATTTAGTTTGTAATCATCTCTGCTCATTAGTTACCACAGTGGATAATCAATAAAACAACAATAAAATTTTGGATTTTTCTTTTTTTGTGTGTGAAACAATCCAGTTTTCTCTCAAATTACACCTCTTGAATAGTTCGGGTGTTGTTTAAAAACACTTTGCCGATATTGTTTTCTGTTCATCTAACCGACCATTGTCACAAATGTCATGGAATCAATCAGCACTGTTTTATTTTCATGGATCAGCAGTGTCAAAGAACTGCTTGAGCTGAATTTAATTCCATTTGAGATCAATACCAAATAAAAGAACCTGAGACCCAATTACAGGCAGTCAGATAAAACTGTTGTTCATTGGGAGAACAGCACAGTGAGATAAGATACAAAAAGACCTCTTTTGTTTCTTGACTCACAGTGCCCTATACTGCGCCTCACCCTCTGTCTCCATTTCATCCTGTTCTGGTGAGCTCTGCAACAAATTAACTCTCTTTCAGAGGGCAGAAGAGAGATCGCACTCTGTGTCAGCAGTTACAGTACCCTGCACCTTTCATGTTATGGAAGAGCTAGGTGGCTAACAGGCAGGAAACCTGTGAAATACAGCTGCTGTTGTCCTGAACCTTCTTTCTGCTCTGTTTCAACTCCTCCCCATTAAGTACAAAGGCCCATTATCACTGGTATGACCGAGCAATTTCACTTTTTATTTTATACATCCCAGTGGGTATATCTCTCTTTAGACTTTTTTCAGTTAAAGTCTAAATTGAAAATCAATGTACCAACTTAGAGCAACTAATAATTTAGTGTTTTTACATATTGCACAAAACCAGGTCATGGCAAAGAAAATCAGATAACAGGTTTACATGTGTTACAGTAGTCTGACTGCATTAAACTGTAGTTTACATACAGATGGTGCATGTCCCTTGTTTTTGCCCATATCACCGAACAAGTATTTAGTTCTACGCAGATTAGGGATTTAACAATTTTTACCTAATTTCAAACCACACAGAAAACTATTTTCCTTCTTTCTCTCTTTCTCTTTTCTTTTTTCTTGCCCTCTATACATGGCCACATAATCAGGTTTCTCCAGCAGAAATTTTGCTGTTTCTTTGTTGTTTATGTGATGTTTCAGAAATTAGATTACCAAGTTATAATACAGCTACTTTGGTGCATAAAAAGCAGCAAACACATGATATAATCCTTCTTACCGTCCTTGTACCTGCAGTACCAAGTTACAGCCATAAGAGTCCAGGTGGCATGGCGTGTTGGCACCCTCTGTGCCTATCCATAAAGTACTCTCTCTTCCATTCCGTCCCTCAAAACCAAAGTCGGACCACTTTACATCCTGCAACACAAACACACACACACACACACACAAACCACATTCAAATAACAATAAATTCAAAGTAATGTGAAAATATAAACAGTCTGATTTTTAAATTGCAAGTCTCTTTTCTTTTTGTCCATGATAATGACTTGACATGGAGACAAGACTCACATTTTCACAACTGTCACAGCTCTACAGATGTACCCCCACCTCATCAGCTACTTTGACAGGGCCTATTATAGTTGGCCAATGGAGGTCTCTGTGTAGAAGCCAAACTACAATATTTGTCATCTTTCAAGGAAAACTGGCCTGTCAATCATGTCCTGTCACAGCACAAAGGTGTAGCAATAACACCAGCATTCTGAATAATGAAGTCATTACCATATATGCAGACAGCTGTAAATGACAGACTGGTCAATCTAGCCCTCAGGCAGCCTTTTCCCAGCACCATTTATCCTGTAAAAAGCCCATGTCTGCCTGTCTCAAAGGCATGAATGTCAGCGGGTAATAATTGCAGGTGGATGCCCAATAAAAATTTATCACCGAGATAAAAATGGAATGAATGTGCGGCAGTGGCTCGAGAAAAGGATGGCACTTTTATGTCTTAACCTAGCAGAGGACAAGAATAGCAGCTAATATAAGTCGTTACGGGAAAAAAGCTTTTTAAAACATTTTATTTGAAAATGTCAAAACATGGGAAGAAAAATGTACGAAAATAAAGAAAGAATATAAATGAACATTTTGAGGAAAAAAGACACTATTTTTGCTCTTTCATTTTTTTCATTTAATTTTTCAATTTGTTGATAAGGTGAAGCCATTGCAACTTGATGAGAAAGAACTGGTTTGTGAATAGTATTTTTTAAATTAATCTTTAAGAAAACAACTTCTAAGTGTGTTTATTGTCATCTCAAATTAAACTTGGTATTCATAACATTTCTTGGCTTTGTCTGCTTAGACAATTGCCCCCCAGGGGACAAATAAATTTCTTGACCTATCTGAACCTGAAGCACCTGAAGCCTAATACATGAAACTATTTCAAGGTCAGTGATATCCGTGATAATGGCATGTTTGCTGTTCTACTGGTCTTTTATCATTTAACAGTGTAATCTCACTGCAGTGTTAAATTCAGTCAGTCATAATTTAAAATGTAGACCTGTTTTTAAAAATTAAATGATCTAGGTACGGCTGGACTGCTTGAAAAATAATTTATCCAGGTCTTGGGTTCAGAGAGATGATTATTTCCCATTAAGATACACTGTATGGCCAACGTGGACAGCCACCAGTGTCCACATACTGTTTTTGTTCTGCTGTTTTTGTTCCACTGTGATTCATGGCCCCCTTCATTCCAAGTAAGGGAAATCTTAATGCTATTTTAGACAACAGAGTGCTTCCAACAAAAGCCCTTTCCTACTTCAACACAATGCCCCTACACACAAAGAAAGTTTAATTAAGAAATGGTCTGCCCAGTTTGTCATGGAAGAACTTAACTGGCCTGCCCAGAGCCCTGACTTTAACCCCATTCAACACCCATGGGATGAACTGGAATTCTAATTGTGAGCCAGACCTTATCCTTACCGAACAACCGAGACCCACCTCACTACTGCTCCTTTGGCTGAATGGAAACACACCCAGCTTCACATTAGAGTGTAATTTTCAGATGTCGCTTTTGTTTATATATTCTATCTCCAATATTTAATAATCTTATCAAAATATACTACTTTAAGTAGTTTTAGGTAGTTTCATACAGTCAGGGATTGATCTAGACTGTCAAAACTTCCTTTGTCTAAGGCCCAAACCTCATATTTTCTAGGTGGCTTCTGATCTTTAAAACACAATACAATAATCAGGAGGGTAGAAAAAATGATGACTTGACCTAAATCTGTCTGATCTTCAGCACTGAACCAAAGTTTCAGAAGCACAAACATGGTAGAAATGTAGGGTTTTTTTTGCCTTGCCTATTTTTGGCATACAAAAACAGAATTAGAAGAATGTAAGGCCTCTAACAGTACCTTTTGTGTGGAAAACACTTTGGAGCCAGAGCCACAAGTCTAAACCAGTTCTGTGTAAACAACAGCTGAAATTTTAAAAAATGTATAATTTGTCGTGGTTGTGTTCTTATTATATTCAGACAAAAACACATCTAAAGTAGAGCCACTGAGGCCACAAGGTACCACAGGGACAGTGAACTATAAAAGGTTAACGTGTACTGTACATAAGTGAGCAGGAGCCTGATTACCTCAAACATGGAAGGCTGATCTTGAAACAGGATAGCGATGTACTTGTAATCAGCATAAGCCCAATACTCTGAGTTGGGGAATTCAGAGAACGGCCCAAGGTCTGTCCCAGACTGGGTCCAGCTGAGAAAGTGTGACAGTTTGGCCTCCACATAGGAACACTGGGTTTCAAACAGAGGTGCTACAAGAGCATGGGAAAATAGCAAGAAAAGGTAGAAGAAGGAAAGTTATCACTGAAAAAAAATCATGATAAGCTTTCAGTAAAACAATTCAGCTGATCTATGCTAAAAGAAATGCCATTCATATACCAGAATCACAGCACTATAGATCATCAAAAAGGCATGAAATTTTGTTTTATGCACTTTCATGAGAAAAATAAATCACAGTTGTAGTGATTTAGTTTAGCTTTTGTTTTAGTAAACAAGCATGTGTATGGCTGAGTGATGGCATTTATAATGAGCAATGCCCGCCTGTCAGCCTGTCAGCTGTTGCAGCTGAAAAAGATGATTTAGAAATCTAATTAGCTAGCTTTTATCAGAGGACATGCTCTCTGTTATTCATCACAGGCGGAGTCATTACTGTAGCTGTTTTAGAGCCACATGGAGGGCAAAATACACCAGATGCTCAGAGGCAAAAACCCTCATTGCTTTTTTTTGGTGACATTTTAAATCATATTATTAAACAGCCCCCAATACTTCATCAGGTCCTGCTAACTACAGTCTAATCTGTAAATTATCATTTGTCAGAGGACAAACCACACAAGACTGCAGGCAATTATTATTATGTGATCACTGAAAGCTGGGTGAAAGTACAGAAGTGCTATATGAGGCTGTGTGCAAAGATGTGAACAGGAACACAAAAACAGAAAAAGCGTAATTAATTTACCATATTGAAATCAATGAAGTGTAAACTATGTGAAGGTCTGAATGAAAAATTCTTGCCTATAAGAGTGTGCTTTGGTACAGAATGTGTGGACAGTTTGTTAAAAGAAAACCATTGACTCCTAAATTATGTTTTTTAGGAGACACATTTCATGTACTATTTTTTTCTATGCCTGTTTTTGGTTAGAGCTTCAAAACTTGGTTTCAGGTGATTGATATTTCAACCCAGATCTGTCTACATTCATCTTTTGCTCTTACTGTTCATCTCCTCTTTTCTCCCGAGTCTAAAACGGATCAGTTTTTCACCAAGGCAGCCAGACAGGTGTTCTGCGGTCCAGTGGAGAGCAGGCCAGCCACAGGTCATGTTCATGAAGACCGCTGGCTGTTGCAGATGATGCAGAATCCTCTGGATCTCCTCTGTGCTGAAGGGTTTAATGGAGCTCAGGGCAGCCATGGCATGTATTACACTCTGGTAGTGGGTGGCAACACAGAGGCTGTAATTACAGTTTCTCTGATTAAAAAATGGTATTTATGTTGAAGTGTTACCTTATCATGATCACTGCTATTCACAGAGATTATGCCAGTGACTACTAGATATGTTTTATATGTTTATGTTTTATTATTTTAAAAATTGCTGTTTTGTGTGTCTCTACTGCGATTTGTTCCTCCCTCAGTGCTGTGTCATTTCATCAACAACCCTAAAAACATCCACAATTGTGCTCGCACTAAAAGTGCTATGACTCACGAACCTGGGGATTATTTGCGGAGAAGAGGAAACTGAAGCTTCCTTTTTTTCTAAGTATATTATACTACCTGTAGCTTGAACGGGTATCTCATTCTGTAAGGGAGTATTATTTTACCTACCTGACGGTGAGGTACTTAAAATCAGTGTATGTCGCTGATACACTAAAACTCAAACTGGAAAATAATCGTTAGCTACAAGCAGGAACTAAGTTAACGTTCTTTAACACATATTCATGTTCCTCTAAAAAGAAACGTGTACCTCGTTTTTTAATCACACTTTTCTCACTTAATCGACCTAATTTCTCACGATAAAACACTTTAATGTCACTGCACATTCAGATAATGTGGCTGTTTATCTTTACGTGACAGAAAGGGCAACTTGTTTACATCGTTTTGAGTGAGGAAGTGAACTTATCACACAACTCAGACAAAATTAGTTAACTCCCTTCAGCAAACAATGAAATTATGCTATTAGTTAGCCTCTGTTTGTGAAAGATGTCCCAGGAAAGCTAACGACGTCAAGCTTCGCGGAAACAGCGGGACTTCTGGAGGGATGTCTGGAAAAAAATAAGGGACTCACCTTGCACTACACGTGTAGCTGAGGTTCAGGCGGAAGTAAACAAAACTCACGTGACAGCGTAGGATTTCTGTTTACATCTGGAGCGCCTCACGGTGAATCTGCTCCATTTGGGCTCTGCTATCACTGCAACAGCCGCGCTCAAGTTAATGGTCCGGAGGAGCCAAAATGGCCGCCTCACGACGACAGTTTCCATGTCCCAATCTATTTCCGTTCGGGCATGCGCACTAAAGTTAAGTGACAGAAACAGTAGCTAACGGCTGTTTTTGTTTTGTATGGTCGACAGACGACCGGCGAGACGCCCTTTTGTCTGCACAACACAGACTCTTAAACCGGAATTTAAACTGAACTGACACACAGGCAGCGACTATGGGTGCCGTTTCGAGCACCGAAGCTGAAAGGGAACCGCTTCTCGTCCCTGCTCACACGGAGGGAAACAGTCCGCCAGTAAACAGCAGAGTGTACAGGAGAAGATGGCTGGTTCTGACCCTGTTTTCCCTCCTGGGGCTCTTGCAGGGGATGGTGTGGAATTTCTGGGGTCCTATTCAGAACTCGGCCATTCACGCTTACGGCTTCACCAAGCCCGACATCGCAGTTCTGGTACTTTGGGGCCCAGTGGGCTTCGTCCCCTGGCTGCTGTTTATGTGGTTAATGGATAAAAAAGGTGAGCTGTTCCGATCTGGTACACTGTGTCCTATCTTAACATTGTTGTGCTTGACTCTTCGTTTTGACCTTAACCCCCGTACGGTGGTGTTATCAGCCGCAGGCTTATCGACACATGACATGTTGATCTTTCTGGCATATCACTGAAATGTTTGGTGCACTGACTTGACGTGAATCATATACATTGGAGGCTTCTGTGGATACGGTGAGGTTAGTGGTGATGTCCGGTGGTACACACTGACATCCTTCTGTGACCTGATAGGAAATTCAAAGTTTTTTTTTTTTAATCAATAAAAACGATTTTCACCTTGGTCACATAATGTAGTTTGCAGTGTTTTTTTTTTTTTTTTTTTTTTTAGCTGATACCAATATCCGCTCTTTTCTTCGGGAAATGCGCCTACATTGATTTTGAAGTCTGAAAGTTCATGAGTCTAAGATAGGATTGCAGAAAATGATTGTTTTCATTGCCTCTTTTCAGAATGTCAGAATGAGATATTTTCATTTTAAGTCTGTAAACAATGAAAAATGCCCATCTTAAGAAGCTGGAAACAGAAACTTTCCAAATTTCTTTCTTATAACTTCCCAAAATTATAAGAATTATTGACAGTTTTCTGTCAATTAACCAATTTATTGATTTAGCACTAGTCTTGGGCCAGTGATTTTCTTAGAAAATGTTGCCAGAAAAAACAAACGACACTACTTTTTAAGTCAACAAGTCTGTGCAAACGGGTTTTCCTGTGTCCAGCCTTCCATGTAGATGAGTTGGACCCGTTTGAGGGTTTAAAAACGGCTGATGTGGGATAAGCAGCTTTTTAAGGGCTTTTATTCAAGATGGTTCAAATTCACAAGACAACCCAACATTTTGTAAAGTGCCGTGCTGAGTGATGACTAGGAAACTCGAAGAAGCCCTCTTGGCTTCAGCCACTGAGTCGGAGGCCCTTCACCAAACCAGTTCCTCCACATCACCTGACTGACACATAGTTACTGCCTGGGTTGCCCTGCCAGATAACAAACAGGAATAACATAGTAACAGCATCACAATATCCAGGATGCTGATGAGTTAAAGCAAAAGCAAAATCTTGCCGAGAAATTACGTAACTCATCTTGTGATCCTGATTCATCAGGGGGTATGGGTGATTTGTTAGCCCAGTTTAAACTTAGGTTGACACATCATGTCTGCTGCCCTCAGTGAGCGGTAGAAAGTTTTTACTGATAAGACTGTATAAAGTAAAATAATCCAACTGTAGGTTCCCAACAGACCCTTAAGTTATTGCTCAGCCGTACACCCAGCTTGCAGCTAAGTCTGCCCCTGAGTCATATATTGAATTAGGGAAGCTCATTCAGCACTCACAAATTGCGTTAAGCCATAGTGTGACCTTGTTTAAAAAAACCTGTGTAACATCCAGAGGCTGCAACAAGCCTAAATCGTTGTCCATGCACACTCCCAGTCTCACACACACGCACACACACATTGGCACTGCTTCAGCTTGTCAGTGGGGAAAAATGCTTGGCTTGCCTCTGGGAGGTTCTCCTTCCCGAGGGCAGAAACTGTTGATGATCAACAACACGGTAGTTGCCATCCAAGGGAGACTAGAGTCTTAAGATCAAGTCATATGTGATGCATTCATGGAGTAGTCATAATGTGCTTAGGGTATGACATACATATACACTGATACAGCAAAATGTGCCACTCATTTAACTGTGAGGTTGTAAAGCTTGTAAGTCCTGCTTGCAGCAGTTGGCCTCCTCTGCCTCTCTAGGCAGCTAAATTTTTGTGCATGCAAATACAGTATTTTTTGTCTTGCGAAACCAAAATCCCCTTTTCGACAATTCCCTGCTTTAGACATGCATGGTTACACACACATTCATTATGAGATCTACCCAACACAACTGAAGTCTTCTGTTTGGGGTGTTATATGTCTCATTTATTGCCCCTAAACAGTGGTTAAAGGGAGAGGGTAAGGCACTGCTCATTTACTTCCCCTTGTAGATTTATCTAAGGTGCAGTCTTCTTGACCCTTTCAGGCTTCTGCTGCCCCAGGTATTTCGAAAGAGGAATATTCAAGGCATTTAAAGTCTGTTAAAAGCCCTTTGTTCTGATTAGGCTTGGGACTAATGATTGTTTTCATTATACATTAATGTGCAGATTATTCTCTCAATTGTTTGGAATTCTAAAGATATGCAGCTTATTATCATATATGACTAACAAATGCATCAAATTTTGGCATTTGAGAAATTCAGTGACAAGTTCCTGTCAGTACAGTTTGGGAGTAGTAACGTGTCAGTATTTGATGCAGCAGAACACTGAATACATGTCGGCTTTTTCATTTAAAGAAAGCAACAAGACAAATTTCTAACGGGCACCATAGGTCCGTATTGGCATGTTGTGACCTGTTTTTCCTATCAGGGATCGATAAAGTACGATTTCACCCCAGACCTGTTTGACAAATGGTAATTGTAGCCAAAGCTTTAGCAAATGACAACTCAAATGGAAAGAGAAGAACAGGGAAGTGGAGAGAGTTTCCTTTCATGGACATCATGTGGGTGAAACTGAAAATAGAGACTTCCACATTGACAGAAAAAGGCACTTTGTCCATACTATTGCTGTAATGAGCGATATCAAACAGGAACTTAGGAATTCCTAACCCCTATTTGCATGGTTAGTGTTTTTATTAACCTCATACACTTAGTTGCCAGTTTTATTAGGTACAGCGGGGTAAAACTAATCATATTAAGAAGTCTAATTCAAACTTGTTCATCTGTATGGCCATTTTGGAGGCTGCAGTTTGTCATGCTGTTGAATTGTATTGGTTTATGCTGACAGGCGTTTCTATTCCTTTGTCCAGCCCATTTACGTCAATGAGGTTAGTCTAAATAACAAAAGCACCTCTTTGCATGACTCAATACAGTTCACCAGCACCACAAACTACATCCTCTGAAATGATCATAAAGTTCATTCAAAACCTCTCTAAAACAGTTTCAACGAAAACTGAATTTTACAACTTTCATGAAGTTTCAGTTTCTTTCACTGCTGTTGTGTTTTGGGATTTTTGTAATCAGTTACTAGTTTAAGTTAGTTACCAAATAGTTTTTTAATCATTGTAAATTGAATTTCTTTGGGACATGAACTGCTGATCAGACAATTTCATTATACTTACAGACAAAACAAACAACAGATTAATTACAAATGAAAATAATCATAATCTAGCAGGAGTTGTACTTTGGAAGTAATAAAAGAAGTTCATTGTAAATATAAGTCGGTGACCTCTTCCACATTCACTCCATCAGTGCCATCTCCTATCTGCCATTTTTTTCTTCTTTCTTTTTTCTCTACTTCCATGACCATATCTTGTGTCTTACAGGTTTGCGGGCATCCCTCCTCCTCTCTGCCCTCTTCATGCTGCTAGGAGCAGCTCTGCGGAGCATCCCACTGACAGAACAGCCTCTCAGACGATGGTAAGACTCCTCTGTAAACATTATGGTACCAGATGGTTTAAGAGGGGGGGGCAAGTGTGATTATGATCCTTTGAAGAGTGTTGGAAAGTGGACAGAGAGTGACTCGTGATCTTCAGCGCAGTCATAAGCCTTCCATAATGTCCATAATTCGATTTATTCTGCAATTTTTTCAAACTGGCTGCCACACCCAATTCAGAACAAGCTGTGTACATCACTTTATGGAAGTTTATGGTTTCACTGCGACCTTTAGCATGCTAATATTTGCAGCTTTGCACTAAACACAAAGCTCAGCTGAGGCTGGTGGGAATGTTGTTAGTTTTCTAGGCATTTGGTCGTAAAACAAAGAATCAGCTAAATTAAGGTTCCAAGAAAAAATCAAGGGATCACCATAGTGATAACAGTTCATCCTGAGAGGGGCAAGAACGTCAATCCATTCAGAAGCTGAAAAGACATTTCACTCAAAATTGTTATTGTTAATCCCATGGTGGTGCAAGAGGAAAAGATGACAGCCTGCACAAAATTTCATGGTAGTCCATCTAACAGTTGTTGAGCCATTTCAGTCTGGACCGAAGTGGTGGGCCAACTGACTGATCCTGTCTCCTAACAATTATGTTTCTATACAACTAAACAGAAAAAGCACAGGAAACGTAACTGAGACCAAATAATGTTTTATATAGGTCTACCGAGGATGTTGTTAACACATTGTCATTTTATTGGCAAATCGCAAATATGTTGAATTTGAACACATCAGTAAAATACAGTGTATTTGTTTTCTGGCAAAATGTCTGATCTTGCAGTACAATATTCCCTTGTAGTGAACACAGCATTATTAAACTTGACTTCAGCCACTTTATGGTCATGTTTAGGCACTCACAGCAGTTGGTTAAGATCAGGGAAAGACTGTGGTCTTTACATTTACATTTAACCAAAAAAAAGTTTTCTCTAACCTTAACCAAAGTGTCTAACATCATCACAGTCAGGACTTTGGATGCAAACCCTGATCACTGGTGAGACATTCTCTTAAATAATATGTTGCTTCTGAACATAGCCCAGCCAGCAATTACGTTTGCTACAAAACGTATTTGCAGATGCTGTTTAGTTGTATAGACTTGTAATTTCTATGAGACAGGGTTGGACCGACAGATTGACAGTCGCATCTGTAAGAGCCAAATAGTACAAGTACCAGGATGAACATCAGTGCAACAGGCAGTGGTGCACTGATGTTCGTCAGTTCACCATCGCCTGTTGCACTGATGTTGCACTGATGTTTTAGGTTGCTATGCTGTGTTTAGCTGTGTTGATTCGAGCCAAGGTCCTGTTTCTTTTTCTTCAAAGTTCAGACCTGTAAGTGGATAGAGGGACAGTCAGACAGCATTTGTCTGCCAGAGAACAGGGTTCTGAAGGACAGCTCAATATTGTATGGATCCTTTACTTCTTTTTTGTGTCCTTGCTGCCAGTTTCCTCCCTTATCAGACAGCACTTTGACAGACCATCATTGGAAAACATAAAAAGAATCCCATTATTCTTAGTGTTTCATTCTCAGTTTTACTCATGAGCTCAGTGTTCCTCTTTTAGAAAATACTAGACTTCAGAGAAGGTAATTTCAATTATAATGTGCCTAATTTCATTGAATATTTCTGAGGAGTAATCTGTCTAATGATTCCTATTGGGCTCCACAGTGAGGCAGTATATCATAAAATATCAATATATAGAGGAAATTGTATTTCCACAAAATGACTCACATATTGCTTTAACTCCATGAATTTGAAGATTTGAAAAATAAGACATATCAATTTTGAGCCTCAGTCTCTTCCACTCTGTGTTTCATGAGACTCCAGTAAGAAAGTTATCAGTGGACTGAAAAGCTTATGTTGTATACAGCACAAATGTAAGAAAAATAAAAAGACTCCAGTAAAGTGTATTAGGTTGAAGAATAGTGATTCCTGTGTGTTAGTGCCTAAATTGAAAATGAGTATTTACAGTTTACTAAGGAATGTCAAGTTTTGCATCCTGGGTTTGTTTCTTCTTCATGTGATTGTAGCATCTTGTGTTTGTGTGTCTCTCACAGCCCATACTAATAGCGTCAGGGCTCTTTTCACAGCTTTGAATCAAGAGTCCCATCCTTTTACAAGTCCACTTGTACATGCTCAAGCTGTGAAAACCAAAATCATGCCACAATGCACAAACTACTTATTTCTAACTGATGCTCAAAATTGAGTTTTCCAGTTAACGATAGGTCATTGTCATTAGTCCTACTGTAATTGTTGAATTGTTGGGCTTGATTCAACTTTTTTTCTAAGCTCATAGATTTGTTCATAACACCCGGTAAACTGTAAGCAAACCTGTCTTCACAAAAATACCTAAAGTCTAATCCCTAAAATCCCTAAAATGAAACTTTTACCTCATCGTTCCTCTTGACCCTCATTCAACAACATTTCAGTAAAGGCTAATGCAGCTCCACTTGTCATTTGGTGGATGCATTTATCCCTGGTGTTGTATACTAGCATGTGTGCACACTTTTGGGTGGCACTAACAGTTACCAGTGGCCTTTACCATAAAGGGGAAGTGGAATCACATAGAAACAGGGCTGTAAAGAAACAAGAAACCTCTTGCTCCGTTTGTTTGGATACACTCAGGGAAAGACTCTTAGTAGTTTAAACTGACAAACTGATGTCTCACCCCTCCTGAATCTAGTTATACAACGGGATATATCAGGTCATTGTGTCTGCAGAGCTCAAACAAAAAAATGCACACAGAGTTTAAGGTGTGTTGCAGGGGTCAAAGCTGCCTGCTGTTTTCCCATTGGATAATGGGAGCAAGCCTGCACTGCCACGACCTTCAGCCCTTTAGATTCAGTATTTAAAGCGGAAAACAAGATAGCCGAGTGAAAGCCAAGATAACACGAATCACACAGCAAATGTTAGTTCTGACACAGTTCAGCTTAATTTGCATATTAAATGTAACAGGTCACAGCTCTTGAGGCCATGTTTTCATGGATGACATAGTGGATTATCAGTTGAAGTACAGGCTGAGAGAATCGTGTGGCTCCCTGGATCACCAATAGGTGTCACTCTTTGCTTTGCTGTAGTGTGAGATGAAACAGCATCAGATGAGAGCTTTGTTTAGTGACCTGTGGTGCTGCTGTGTGTGTGCAGGCTCTCTTAAATAAGATATTTTTTCACATCAGAAGTACTGTATGGGCTTAGATGACGATTTAGATGACCCGAGAGAAAACGAAGGGGGGCCTATCAAAACAGTAAAGTCTAGCTGGCTCCAGAATTTTGATTGTGTAGAGTTCAAGGGCATTGCAAGAGCGATCAGACACACCATTAGAGTTTCCTGCTTCCATGATCAGGAGACAAGTGGCGACAGTTATCCAGGTTTAGAAACAGTGAAGGTCCCCTGACAGCCCCCCTGCAGATCTGTGTTTGTTCCGCACTCCGTTTCATGTTTGATCGGTGATTACTTTTTTCTTTTTATGCTGTCCTCTCGAGGAAGTAAACCGCCTCAGTTTTGAGTTTTTAAGATCCTTTGTAGGAAATCAAAGGCAGTCATGAACATGTGAACAGTGGAACTTCCTCTCTTTTATAACCAGGATCTTCTGTGTAGCAGCTACAGTCACGTTTGAAAAAGAAGTTGAGTGTGTTTGTTTTGTGAAGTTCAGACAGGGAGAGAAAGGCACTTTTGCATCAGTGGTCACTGATTAGACCTTGCTGTGATTAAGCTTGCTCTCAAATCAAAGACATCAACTTTTTACCTTCCTCTGTCTCTTTGGTTTTCACACATTTGCCCTTTTCTCTTGCCCTTTCAGACTCTCTCTCTGTCTCGCTCATATATTTAAATACAGACCAGCTGCGTGATTAGTAAGTGTCTATCAGCTAGATCTCAGACTCACTCACACTGTCTGACTGGCCATCAGAACACACTGTGGGTCCCGCAGCAGGCTGTCATATTACTGTGACAATTGCTGTGGTGCCATTTTCAAGACAGAGTTAGCCTGGCCTTTTTGTGATGGCAGAATTGGGTCTGTCAGCCCTGGCGGACCAGGAGCAGTCGGGTGGTTTCACCACAGTGCTGGCTTCTTTGTCTCATTCGCGATCAGATTTCGTCTGACAGGGTTCATCAGTACTGATTAACTTAATCATTTCTTGTTGAAAAAAGCTGCTCCCTTTTCTTTCTTTCCTTCTCCTGCCTCTGTGCTGCTGCCTCATGTGACCAATCATCCTCATGTTAGTCACCATCTGTCCTCATCACCTGTCACATTAAAGGCAATTTTCTTAGTCACATCCATTCTGAGATCATATAGAAGCTGAACCAAGGTACTTCAGTACTTTTAAAGTACTGACTAAACTTTGTAACGCAAAGTTTCAAAAGATGTGAAGTGCTGAAAGCTGTCATGTCTCAATTGTTTGTTTATTTATTCAGACACATAGACTATAATTTTGTCATTTTAACATTGTATTTTATTTATACAAGTTGTACCAAACTAAGATATAGATAAAAGTATCATTTAGGCTTTGTTACAGAAACTTGAGTATAAAAAAATTCAAACGATACCCAGTCTTAACATGAGACTGACATGGTCAGTTATTGTTTCGAACTGTATAATTGTTTGTGTTGTTTTGACGATGAGTGTTTGGATAAACTGGATTTGAGTGTTGGGTTTGGAATAGTCCTTGTGTCTAATGACAAGATGCACTACAGCAGGTGGACCAGTCTGGTATCTGGACCCTTCCCAGGCCTAAATGAGGTTGTAATCACAGGGTGCACTCCAAAACCCGGCAGGCACAGTGCTGGTTTGTGCCACTTGGGCATGGTGTCCGTGCCATTTCAGTTCACCGCACAAAACAGCACACGTTGCCTATGCCGACTTGAATCAATGGCCCTGTGCTGCAGGTAAACAAAATACCATGTGTATCAGCATCATTGTAAACAATGCAGACTAAACAACACATATTTGGCTTGTTGTGGCTGAATTCAAATAGAAAAGGCACTGCACTGTCTCCTCCAGCATTTAAAAGCTGTGAAAAACCGAAATCGCTTTACTTCAGTACAGCATCTCTGCCACCTGCTGCTATTTCATTATCAGCTGATAGAGATTCAGTGTCATACCTACTGCATCGTGATGCCTGTACTCCGTTCAAGTGGGCTTGTCCACTCTTGCTGTTACGAGTGCCATGCCGGCCCGGCCAAATGGACCACAGCCACAGTGATAAACCTAGTGTTGTAGTTAGCGGGAAACAAAGTGTGACAGACCACAAAACAACTTCTCAATCATGGAGAGATGCCAGGCAGTCAGAACACTGGTGCTTACTTGTGGTACTAGAAAGCCCCAGCACCGCTTATTTTCTGTATTTCCTTTCTTCATCCACACCTGATTAGCTGGATTTTCACCTTAATATGGACTACATTTCTGTGCAGACTAATAAAGTCAATTAACTTGTAGGTTCTTTGTACATGGTTTCAGACATATTTTGAGAAACCTGAACTTGGTTACTCTGATTGAAACTGTTTACATAGGAAAAAAAACTTACCAGAAACTTGGCTAATACAACATAACACAGTAATTAGCCAAGTTTCTGGTAAGTTTTTTTTCCTATGTAAACAGGTGCTTCTTTGACCTAAATCACATAGTGGTAGGTTTGTTAAAAAAAATGCAGTTAAATTATGTAATGATGATTGACATGCTGACGTGAAAATGATGGCACTGATGGCAATGAGGCACTAATGTTGAGGATTAAAGTTATCGCGGATTAAAGTTATCGCTTGTCTTGCTGGTCTTCCAACACTTGTAATAAGATGCAGAGGAAAATAGCACAGTGGTAAATGCAGCAGTGTCTCAACACCTAATTCATCCCTCAACTACTGAGGTAACTCACTTGGTACAGAACTGACAGAGAGGCTGTATATGGAGGAGTCAAAGACTCGCCTGCACCAAAGCAGATGACCAGATCAGAGACCTCAATAATGGCAGAATTATGTATACAGGGAGATAAATAACCAGGTAATTCTGTCTTCCATGTAAATGATATATCCCAAACATGATTTAAGAACAGAATATTAATATGTAAACCTCTTCATAGATGGTATAATGGAAGTGCACTAATCTATAATAGAACCCAGTGGAAAACTATTGCAGTTAATTGAGTGATAATGACTGAGGCACAGAACTCTGCAAAGAAAGAAGGAGAGGGATGAATAAAAAGTAAGCATCACAGAGTATTTTAGGAGGTGCTGGTGTGTAGGCTGGGATGTTGGCAGGTCTGAGATGTGGGAAGGAGATATAGAGTGAACAAGTTATTCTCCAATCAATCTGTCACTGACCACAGCACTTTGTATTCTGCCATGATACATTTATCTGTTAACCCTCAACAAAGTTAGAAAGAGTTAGAGGGCAGGGGAGTGTAAGCACTTTGCAGATTGAACAGACTAGTATATACCTGCTTTATGTCTGAAGATATTTCTTTTTTTATATGTAGGGTGTTGGACCTCAATACTTTTTGGCACCAAACAAAATGTGTCCATAGCACAGAGTATGGAAGACTAACAAGAACCAAAAGCTGGCTTTGAATGTCTTTTTTACATATGCTTTGATCAGATCGATCCTGATTCAGTAGAAAGCATGGAGGGGTTCTTATTCACCCTTGACATACACCTTTACATCTAAAGTTGTTATTTTCAAAGGTATTTCACTTCCACTATCCACTTGGTATTAACAAGATCTTTAAAATCACTAAAGTTGACTTGATTAAACTCATCTAGTTTTCTCCTGTCAGTCTGCACTCACTTATGTTGAGTAAGGATCAGCAGGGACTCTTAGCTGTCAAATTTACAATCTGAACTATTTTAGAATACCAAAAACTCAGAATTACCTCTCTCTTCATCATGGTTTTGTGTCTCTGCCTCTTTTCTCCCTCCTTCCTTCCTGTTCTCCTTTTCTCCCTGCTGAGCCGTCTCATACTGCTCTGAATGAATGGTGTCTTTACTGAGCTCACAGACAATCAATCAGCCATGTGCTGTCTCTGGCGGCTGGCTGTCTCAGTTAGACAGTGCTGGAGGGGGGCAGTGGTGGTGAGGGGTCTGTGCCATCAGGGGACATCTCAGAGTACATCTGTCTTGCACAACTCAGTCTGAAGGTGCACAAGTGAGACTATAACTTGGACTCTTTCAGGGGCAGGTTGTTACTTATGTCCCTGGAGATAATTACACCTTACTTTCATCCCTTCACCTGTCATTTTTCCATCCAATTTTTATGTCATTACTAGATGCCTTTATGTGTTTATATTAAATACATTGATGTGAGGCTCGCTGCTGCAGCCATGTTTGATTATATTTTGTTTACCAGTGGTAGATCCCATACAGTGTATTCTAAATAGGCCACACACTAAAGACAGGTTAACAGGGCTACCACACATCCCGAAAAACCGACAATTCTGCAATACAGTTCTTCCAGTCAACAACGATGACAGAATTGAAACTTGGAAACCAAAAAATGTCACAAAGTTATGATTAGGTTGTCTTAAGAACTTTCAAAGGCGTCACAGTCCTCCAAACTTGAATTTGTGCGATATCCCTACAACAGCTGGAAGGTGAAACCTCATATCTGGTCTGGGACAATGTAAAGTTAAATATCATATGGGATCAAATTTTCATAAATTTACTGATAGTAGCTTGTCAAAGTCATTATGGATCCCCATAATGCAGACTCAGCCTCCCAGAGACAGCTGAGCTGAGAGAACTGCATTTGCTACATCTGGCTAAACGAAGTCAGACTTAAACTAGCCAGGTAAACCTAGGTACCTTGAGTGCCTTCTCTCACTGTTGGAATATACTTGTCTAATTATTTTTCTTTTAATGTAACATTTCAATTAGTCCCCATGTCATGGAAATGCTATTTCTTCCTGCTTTCTCTGTTACAGGTTGATACATGGAGGTCAGTTTCTGAATGGTTTAGCCGGCCCTACCATAATGAGCGCCGGACCCTACCTCTCCACCACATGGTTTGCTCCTGACCAGAGAGCCACTGCAACAGCCGTGGCCTCACTCTTCTGCTACCTGGGAGGCGCTGCTTCCTTTGTAGTGGGACCTCTGGTAGTGCCAGCCCCCAATGACACACTGTCAGCAACCACGATGGCGGCAGCAGTTTCCGACAGCTCCATCCGAGACAGAATCCAGCTGGTTATGTATGCAGGTACTAACAGCAAGTGAGAGCCTCTGAGGGCTCTGAGGATCGATAGCACATCATTTCGACATCATGTCAGCCCCGTCAAGGGACACAAATACAATCAGGCGAGGGGATCCAAGAATTTTGCACAAACACCAAAAAACTCCAATTATAGTCTTCATAACCGCCCCTCTGAAAAATAGATTGCTGGGACTGTTATGCTTAACTGATTCAGAAAATTAAAAGCACGCTGAAAAAAGAAACAAGCCTGCTGAAATAGATTGAGGCTCCAGCTTTTGTTTAACCTAAGGTAGTATTGTTATTCATTTTTAAAGGACAAAGCAGGAACCTTTTGTGAACCAAAAGTTATCAAAAGGAAAATGGACAAACATATTAATAATGTTGTCAAATTGGTCTGACTGTCTTATCTATGAAGATAACATACGTGTCTCTTTTATCTGTGTCCCTGTGCTCCGGCAGAGTTGATTGCAGTTGCTGTGCTTTTTGCGGCGGTCCTGCTCTATTTCCCATCACGCCCACCGATGCCTCCAAGTGTGGCTGCTGCAAGCCAGAGACTCAGTTACAGGAGCAGCATCTGCAGACTTCTTAGGTAAAACCAGACACTCATGCTGACACATAAACAAGATGCACACAGAGTCATCTGAAACACCAATACCATCTGACACCTTTTTTTTAAGGACATTCCTTCAGTACATTATTCAGTATGCCTAACTTGACATGCCCTTGATTCACCTCAGGTGTAGACGTGTAAAGTGAAACTTCGGTACTGCATTTGAAGTTAGTTTCAGGTGCTGTCATGTTTTACGACATCAGACTCTAAGCGAGCCGTCAGGAGCAGATTTCTGCGGCACCTTCAGTGCTCTCTAACCACTATGTCTACAAATCCATTAGGTCTGGTTTGGTTTCTTATTTGCTGATGCAATGTGCGCTTCTTGTCTCAGAAAGTTAAAGTGACAGAATCTTGTGCTGGAGAAGGATATGGAATCTTAATGAAGGGGTCTGCCACCATCTGCTTGGGTTGTTATCAAAGAAACCCAAGCCGTCCCTCTAGATTAATTACAAAGCCGTAATATACTGGTCACTGCCGAAAACTACATCATCCTCTGTATCTACACCATCAGGGTCAGTTGTCAAGAAATTCTAAAGACACCACTGATGCATTAGGTTAGAGAAAGAGAGAGATGATCCATTATGACAAGGACTTAAATCTCAGTAGTAGTGGAATGCATTTATTGATGTTTCACCGCCTTTGTCTTTTTTCGTCCCTGGGAAAGGCATAGGGGGAGAGCTAAGAGCAAATCAAGAGACAATGATTGAATCACACGTCACTATAACCCTGCAACACCCCGCCTCCCTTCTCACACTTTCCACCAAAGAAATATTTATCCTCTGGACCATGAGGAACAGCATTGACTGAGGAGCGAGTGTCTTTTCCTTAGGCTGGCTTGTGGAGGAATGAGGCCCGTGGCAGTAGCCAGGGATTAAAGGACTGGAGAAGGGAGAAGAAAAGCTGGGTGATGGCAGCCAGTAAGTTGGCCTAGCTTTGCTGGCTACACTTGGTCCCCTGTAGGAAGAAATAGCTTTACTACTGCACCAGTCTTTCCATAGTCCTCTGATCAGCATAGACAGGCTTAACTCGCTGTAAGAGCTTCCTCAGATAGATGACAGGGACCAAACAGATATCAACCTAATGCATAGTTTTGGACAGATGCACACACACACACACACACACACACACACACACACACACACACACACACACACACACACACACACACACACACACACACACACACACACACACACACACACACACACACACAGACTGGCCAACTTAACTGGGTCATCCAGCTGAGAGGGTTTCTGTTCCACTTCTGATAGGCAGCCTTCCAGTGACCTGCTTGGGCAGCATGTTGTATCTCGGTCCAGCGGCATCAAGCCTCAGAGTTCTCCTGCAGGAACTGGAGATGGTCAATGGAAAAGTGACTTTTGAGTCTTTATGTCCATGTGTATTCATACAGGAGGTAGACACAATAACAGAAAGACTTCAGGAAAAATAATTAAAATTTGCCACTAATTAATATTTGATATTAAAAATGATTAAAATACTCTTAATGTGGAAGGGGTTGCCTGTAATGACAAGCCTACAGAAAATTAATACCAATTCTCCAGGTCTATGGAGCTTTTTAGTCTTGTTTAGCTCATTGTTTTAGTTTCACAGCACATTAACTCTTCGTTTAGCTAAGAGTGAGAATTTTTCCTCAGAAACCCAACTCCAACAGAGACCCAGCTCCAAATAAATGCTAATGTTGTTCTGCAGGATGTTTATATAGGACACTTCATTACATGTAAAAGGTGTGTATTTTGTGGCAGTGTGTGTATTTTAAGTTACCCCAAAGGGGACACAAAACAATTAATTCAGCTTTAAAGTAACTTAATTCAGTATTACAAATTCCGCAACAAAAGTTAATCATTTTGGTTATACACCTATTGTGACTGAATTATTTCAGGCTAAATATTTTTTCCTGAAGTGCTTTTAACTTGTTTAACCCCCTATAGATACTCTATGCCCTCTTAAGATTCACCCCCTGTCACAGACAGACATATAGTTTAGCGATGCACTGATCCGACTTTTTCTCTCCCAGTACTGATACCTCAGCTTAAGTTTCTGCCAACACTGATTCCCAATGCAGTGCCAGTTCTCTTTTTCCCCCAAATTTAAAATCTGTATATCTCACTGCAGTGAACCCATTTGGATGTGAATCATTTTTATGTTAGGTAACATGAGGCTAGGGATTGCTGTGGAACTAAAAACTAAGTTGGTCGTGACCTAATAAATGTTTTTAGGTAATTTTATGCACACACTGATGAAGAAACTGTATTTAAAGTGGATTTGTCGCATCTGTATAATTCCCGATCTGCCTAATAAGGTCAGTATCATTCCTGAGACCTGGTTGGTGGAGTTGATTTGTGTATTCCCAGTAAGGTTTGTATTTGTGGAAGCTGACAAAACGGCAACAATTTGTGCCCTCCACAATGACAGCGGGGCCCAGCCAGCTAGTCAGTTAGTCCGCCTGATACCTATCCATTGATGTGTCTGTTCATCCGTTTAGCCTGTCAGGGTATGAGCACTGGTTAATGATCTTCAGCTTGATGAGCGCTTCCAGCTGTTCACATCTGCTTCCACAGCAGCAGTCTAATTAGAAGTCTGAACGTCTCTACACGTGGTGTAAAGTTATCATTGTATTCTGATCACAGTGTGAGTGAATGCTGAACAGCCCAAAGCCTGAGTATTGATGATCCCTCCCTCCCCAGTCATACTCACTTTAGCTTTGAAAGTTGTCATCTTGATGCATTGATCTCCAGCCGGGTCTGCCAAGGACAAATGGCACTTAGCTGATGACGCCGCCAGCTTTGAGACTTCTTCGGAAATATTTCATCACCAGCAGGAAGGGAAGGGAAAAAAATGTCTCCTCTCTTAGCCAGTCGCTAGTGTCTGCTTGCTTACATTTGGTTATCTAAATAAGCTCCCAGACGGAGAAAAAGGTGCATGGATATTGATTTCCTGCTGTTGTTGCAAGGTTAATGAAAAGGGTACTGGGAGAAAAGCAGAGAGGGTGCTCCATCACGGGGCTTTTATGACTGTCCCTCCATACTTTCTCCAAGGCCGTGTAGCTTCATACTGCTTAGGACAAGACAGGCCTTCAGCAGAGAGACAGGCTGTGTTTGTTTTTCTCTGGAGTCAAAGCATTCTGCAAATAGGAGTGATTCATTGTCTGAAGTGCTCCAGTGTCAGGAAGGGGGAAGGGTGTGCATATGTTTACAGCAACAGTGCTTTTTCTCTACAGCTTATGTATCTTGAGACAAGTTCCCCCCATAGTTTGCAACTCAAAGACAGACTTAAAGTACATGTGTGAACTTTGTCTATGTGTTGAGCGTTTGAAGCCATAGTAGGGATGCGGGAGGCCAGAAGTGTTCTCCAGATGTCCCTGCACGATACTGCTCAGGATGCTGCCTCCATTATAATGAACAAAGCAGGTGGAGAGTAAATACCGGAGTTAAACAGTGTCCATAAACAAAAAAGAGGAGAGCAGGAAAACAAAACAGTCTATGAATCTGCTGCCTGCTCTGCCAGCCCTGCCTCATTTGTCAGACGCCCAGTGATTCTAATCACATTGTTAGGGATGAGGAGGTGGCACTGATTTAAATCAGCATGCCACCTCATTGGGCGAAGGTGATTAGCGTGGGTGTTCCAAGTGATTGTAATTGGGTTGCATGTGATTGGAGGGGTGCCATATACCCTAAAGAGGTGAGCTCACAATGTGTGTACTGGATGCGCGTACATAATTAGTTATACGGAGGTGTCTTTTTTTCTCTTTTTTTTCCCCCTGCTGTTGTACACAGTTCATCGTGAGTTGATGAGATATTAGCAGACAGCTTGTATCAAACCCTGCAGCACAATATCTGTAGCCTAAAGCCATTTATCACAGCTGGGAGATGGTGCTTGTTTTTTATCTCTTATTGTGCAGATTGATTTCAGTTGATAATTTGATAAGCAGCCATCAGTTGGCAGTACACCCAGCTAGTGCTGAAAACATGAGTTGATTTTAAGTATTGGTAATTTGAAAAGTAGTTGATGACAGATTTAGAAATCAGCAATAAAGAGTTAATTATCAAATAAAAATATCAAATATTCTCTGGTTTTATTTTCTGAAATGTGAACCCTTGCTGCCTTAAAGTTTGTGATATCAATGTAAATTGAATGTGTGTGGGTTTTAAACTGCTGGTCAGACAAAACCAGTGTCTAGGAAATTAGTATTTTAGTACATTTCAATGTTCTATACACTAAATGTCTGATAAGTGAGTCTAAAAATAGATAATTCTATACTGAAGATACACAAGGAACAAAGTAAAATGTTCTTCATATTAATAAGAACACTTTAAAACCTCCTCCCCTATTTTCACTGAATGATGCAAATCACTAAAGACTGTTCCATTTAACACTACTGTCAAACTGTAATTTGCTATTTAAAGATCTAAAGACTGAATATCTTCTATAGTAAAATATATAAATATATATTGTCAACAAATAAACAATGTTATCCCACTTTTTGAATCTGCTGATGCTGAATATACTGTCAGTCAGTCATAGCAGTTACTGTAATAGTTGCAGTTATGGCAGTACTGGTTTCAGCATTTCGGTCTTTGCAGAAGAGGGAGGTTTCCAATCAGTTTGATCATTTTAATTCTATAGAGTATTTGGTTGGTTATTGCTGATGCCAGAGTGAATTGATTCCATTATTTCTTTTATCACATCAGCAGAATTTAAAACAAGTTCAGCAAGCTAACGAATGACTGAATCAGAAGACGTCTCACTCCATCTGTTAAACAACACAGGACCATGCCAAGCATTGAGAGTATTTTGATTCATCTTATAAATCCATAGCTTTGGACGGTATTGTTCAGTTCTAGGTGCATGTTGCTCTCTGCGATTCCTCACAGCTTTATTCTGGCAGCTCTGCCCACTGTGTTTAGGTAGCTGCTTATCTCTCTGTCACTACTCTGTGCATAAGGATAGATCTTTTGCTGTGACAGGAGTCGGGAGATGATGCAGAGGTTTGTGTGGTGTGTGTGTGTGTGTTTGTGTCTCAAGTGACAGTATGGTGAAGACTAGTAAAAAGACCTGGAGCTGATGGCAGGCCTCCAAACACCAGTGACCAGGAGGGGAAGGAGGCATTCCATTATGTTGCTTTCACTCTTTAATCTCAGGCCAGTGCTGTTAGGATGTAGACTGTACTTGATTTTAACAGTCTGTTTTTTTTACAGAATTTAAAATGAGATCCTGTTGATAATAAATAAACTAGAGGCTCGCAATTTTTTATGAGTACAATTTTGAATCTCTCGTGTGTTTTTGTCCCCTTCAGCAACTTGCGGTTCCTGATGATAGCATTGGCCTATGCAGTCCCCACAGGAGTGATTGCCGGATGGTCAGGAGTCCTCGACATGGTCCTTACACCTGTCAAAGTCAGTCAGGTACGCAGCAAACACGCACACAACAGAATAACATATCACCCCTAATCTTGTTATTAATATTTTAGGTTTGGATAAAAAGAACATCAGTAAACCATGGTCACTAACCTCACTGAATATAGTTGCTATGAGTGGGCTTTTTTTTTCCAGTGCACATTTTGCCAAGAAACATTTATGTGGGAAGCCATTCCAGTGTTTCACACAGGTTGAGACTTTATTTGTGGTGGTGGGTGGCGTGGCATGTGACGGATGTGCATGCAGAGACTCATGCTGTGTGGAGGGGGTGAATATAACCCAGGCTATTTTCTGTAGATACAATTTACAGATGTCCCCTAAAGGCTTCACATGCAAACTGTTGGTCGACGCTACAATTTACTGATGTTTTCTAAGCACCTCGCATGCATGCTATTTTTAGACGCTAGCTAAGCGACTGTGCAGAGAGAAGTCCCCAATCAATTAGTTCAGTGCACACAAATCAAACAGGTATGCAGCCTAAAATGAGTTAGTTTGAAAAGAGTAAATAAGGTAAGATTCACCTAAGCTGAAAAAGTGATTTTATCTACCTGGACGGGTCTTAATTTACCTGGGAAAGCTGCCCAAGTAGAGCCTGTGTATGGGAAATGCTGCCTTCCAAACAGAATTCCACCAAAAAGGTACAATCCTTAGACAGTACTGCTATTTTGGCTGCCTTTATTGAAAATGTGCAGACTAGGTCAGCACTTATTCTACCCAACCCTCATCTTGGTTACCCTTTAGATGGGTAAGTTGCAACCAACAATAGAATGAAAAGCAGCATGAGTAGCTCGCAATTCCCTTTGCCAGGTTTGATTTTTCCTTTTTGAAAACCTTCATTGTGCCATCGATTTACTGAGCTTTTCACAAGTGTGGCCCACTCAAATAAACTACGGGATAAATAGCAGCTAAAGTTTCTCTTCAGTCTCATGGTTACATCTTGAAACACCTTTCAGAAACTCATCATACCTTCAGAGGGTGAAGCCTGTTATTGTCCAGTTGATGCTCCTGAAAGTCAAAGCACAGAGAGCATGCATTTAAAAGCAGATCTGAAATACTGGAGATGTGGAGGGATAATTAACTCCAAGTCTCTATATTAACATGAGAAGTGTATTTCAGTGTAGAAAGCCTCCTGACAGCTGAACTTTTCTGCAGTGCTTTAATAACTCACTCTTACCCTCTTGCGAATACACTTTAAAGTTCAAAAACTGTGTCCTTCACCGAACAAAAACATATTCAGTTATATTTCTAGGAACCTAAAATAAAAGAGGGTAAAACGAGGAAAATCATTTCTCATACTTAGTGCATCTGTCCATCTTTTGCGAAGGGCCCAGCCAATTGCAATTCACCATTTTCATGTCTGCGCTCCATCTTCAGTCTGAGCCAGACAGAAGAGGATCAAGTTCAGTGGTGCTGGTTGTATAGTGCAGGTTAGAGAAAAAGCTCTGTATCATTTGCATCTTCCAGGTCTCTACACAGCAGTATGTCGAAAGACAAAGGGAGGATCTTTTCAAGGTTATCATCAGACAGGTGCTGCTTGAGAGGAGATCACACACAGGAGAGCGGAGGATGAGACACTTCTTGTCACACCTCTATCTTTATACCCTTGTCAAGAGGCAGCAGAGTGCATACCAAATTGTTCTTAGATTTCATTCTCAAAAGATTTTTTTTTCTCTCTTCCACATTTCTTTTATCCATGCTAGTTAAGGAGATAAAAAGTGTGTTAAGAGTAAAACTCTGTTGCAGCGAGGCGTGCTTTGTTAGGGGATATCCCATGGGTACAAAACTTCGAGCTTATAAAATAAATGAAATGGTACAGTGATACGTCTAAACACGGTGAGATGGAGGAGTTCTAACAGAAAAGTTAGAAGCAAGCAACATTTTCGTTGTTCTTCAGTCATGGAGATGTTTATCCTTAAAGTTAAGTTGAACTGAGGAAAAGTAAATACTGCATCTCCTTCTTGTTTAAGCTCGCTATGCCTAAATCATAGGCTTAACTCATCCTGTTTTCCTATCTGTTGTAAGCTTTGTTTGTTCTGTCAGATCCAAAAACAGTGCAGAGAAATGCTGCACAAGATGTGATGTATGAACACCTTCTTCCTCTTTCTGTCCCAAAGCTCCCATTCATTTGCATGGGAACATTTTCCCTTGCTCTCTTCCCTTGCTCTTTTGTTATCTTTCTCTCATCCCTGAAAAATGCCACGAATTTTCACTGTTTCTTTAGTCATTTAAAATATGCAGTAACAGCCTCAAGCCAAGGCACAAAGAATTGATAGCAAGAGGGCAATTTCATACTTTCTATTAATTTCCTCTTGCTCACCTATAATTTGTTCATTTTGGTGCAGATGAGTGGTTACATGAAGGTGTACTCACAAACAGACAGTGTACACCTTGGTGCTTATTTCCTCTGCTGATAATTGCTAGATTGTACTGGAGCTGAGGCCATTCTGTATGTGCACCCTGCATCAGTCTGTAATGATACAAAGCGTACCTCCACCCAGCACTATCTATGCAGACCAGATCCTGGTTCCAAATGGGCAGGATGCAAGTATGCTCATTTTTTCGCTTAAGTGCACCATTTACATCCTGTCGTTCTCATTTGTGTTCACAGACCGCATTGGGATCTGATGCAATGCATCCCACCTACGTGCCAACTTCCAGCCATCTTGGTTTATTTTCACTGTGCTCTAGTTGGAGGTTTCTGTCTGCTTTCAGAGGCCTCTTTCTTTCCCTCCCTTTCCTGTCCAATCTCTTCTCCCGCTCACAGCAGCAGGTCTGGTGCTGCCTGCTGTCACGCTCATTTCAAATAATGACTTCTGGGTTGCAAATATCAAATGCTGTTTTCAGTGTTGTAAAGTACCCACAGTTGACAGCTTTGTTTTACTTCCTCTTCATGCAGTCATTTACCCTTCGTCTGTTTCCAGATCTTGCTTCATCTTTCCTCTCTTCTCTACCCTCCCTCCATCTTTGCCAGTATTTTTCTCTCAGCTGTTTCTTCAGGGTTCTTCCCCAGAGATACAGACACCTCTGCCATCTGTTTTCTCAGCTACCCAGGCAGTCTGATTGAGAGGTGACCGTGGCTGCTGTGGGGCAGCAGCAGCAGCAGCAGCAGTTGTCGTCTGATGATACAAATGCTGCTGTCTACTTTCTAAGACTGGATTGGAAAAACAAACTTGTGCTCACAGCAAAGGTTCCTAAAACAACTGTAGTAGTAAAATATCCTGATTGACATCGAGGCCAAAGAAACATGCACTACAGAAAACTGATCCAGCACCAATCCATCTCTCTGGTCACAGCTGTCATGCTGTGACCAGGGGAGAGGAATTTTCTAAACATGACCCGGAAACAACTTGCAAGGATTGGTTCAGTAAATGAAAGGCAGAGGGACAGAGACACACAGGGATCAGCTGGCTGGCAAATGGCGTAGCAGGAGGTGATGTTGTGATCTGACTGAAACTAGGCTAAGAGATTTAGGAAGGGCTTGCATGATGCTGAAACTCCATTAACTTAAGGGTGTCTCCGTATTGGGTTTTCTTAGGGTGCATGGGTATGAATTTAATTGTCTGTGGCTTCATAAATACTCTGTGTGATCGTAGATGGAAATTACACAAAAGTCTAAGCATACTGTGAACATACTGTGAATATTACAGCCAAATGCTGCACCCCAAACCACCTCCTCAGCCCTAGCTGATGTTTTGAAGTGACGTTTGATTTTGAGCGCAGCGTAAACACCAGGGAATATGGAATACAGATTCAAGCAAATTTGGTGGACACGTGTTCACTTCATGTTGGCGTGGCACATCCAAGAAATGACTTTGCCCCTATTAGGCTTCTCTGTAGAGGAGTGTTCTGGCTGTTTTTTTGTGCATACACTCACAGAGCACTTCATAAGAAACACCTTTACACCTTCTTATTCATGCAGTTATCTGTTTAGCCAAACGTGGCAGCAGTGTAATGCATAAAATCATACAGATACCGATCAGGAGCTCCAGTTAATGTTCACATTCAACGTCAGAATGCAGAGAAAAAGTGATCTCAGCATGATTGTTGGTGCCAGATGGGCTGGTTTGAGTATTTCTGAAACTGCTGATTTTCTGGGATTTTCAAACACAACAGTCTCTAGAGCCTTGTTGATAAGACAGGTCAGAGGAGAATGGCCAGACTGGTTGGAGCTGACAGAAGGGCTATGATAACTGAGACAACCCCTCTTTACAACTGTGGTGAGCATGAAAGCATCTCAGAATTCACAAGACCATGTGCGTCCCTTTATGGCCACAATTTACCCATCTGCTAATGGCTGCTTCCGGCATGCCACAACTGGCTGTTTTGAGAGCAAAGGTAGGAACTACCCAGTATTAGTATGGTGTTCCTAATAAAGTGCTTGGTGAGTGTATCTGTTGAACAGTTGCAGAGCATCCAGCCTCCCTGAAGTTTCTCTGTAGCATCTTTAAGAGGACCAAACCCTGGGGATTTTATAGTTCAGCAGAGGGATTGGTAATATATAGCCAGTGACAGAGAAACCTAGAGGGAGTGATTGAGAGGAATGGCCTCACCAATTTGAGCCCAAGTGGCTTGCAAAAAGTTTACCTGGTACCAAAACATCTTAGATTAAAGTTTGCTAATGCAAACCAGTACAGTTGCACAAAAAAGTTTGGAATTATCAGCATTTATGTAGAAATATTTCTTAAAATATGGTCAGATCTTAGTTGCAATTATAATCTAACTCAATCTGTTTTAATTAATAACACCTAACACACACATCATTGTATTGTTCTTGTCCATCATTCAAGCCTTCACTGTCTAGGTTAGAAAATAATGTGAACCCCAAGTCTAATGACATAAAAAAAGATAACTGGACTGGAGTTAGCAAACCTGGAGTCAATGGAACAACATTGGAGGTGTAGGATGTATGTGACAGTGATTGGGATTATTAGATAGGAGTCAGGAGATAGGTTAAGACCAGGACAAGAACCATTCAAACACAGGATGATGAGGTGCTCTGACAATTTTGAGGTGCATAATTCTTGCTATGGCTCTGACATTCAGACATTCAAGTCCCAATCACTAGGGTTTGAATGTCTCCTGGCTGAACTCTGCAAGGGGTAATGTGCTAGACCTGCAGACA
Source organism: Toxotes jaculatrix (assembly GCF_017976425.1). Lineage (NCBI taxonomy): Eukaryota > Metazoa > Chordata > Actinopteri > Toxotidae > Toxotes > Toxotes jaculatrix. The sequence continues at coordinate 5,390,116 of NC_054408.1, read as the reverse complement.
GAAGGACTGAGCATAGAGCCTAGTATCACCATAAATGAGTATGACTCAGGAAACAGGTCCTGTGCTGTGATCATGAGTCATATGTAATTGTTCCCATGATGGAGATGAGCCATTTAGAATGCACAGAACTGGAAGGCTGATCCAACGTGTCCTGCTTCTTTCAGTTTGATTGCTGTTTTTATTCCCCTACAAAACCACTTGCAAAGTTCTGTGGCACTGTTTAACTTTATCAGAATGCATGTTCTGCCTTCAGACAAAACACTTCCTTGCTAATAAAGACTGTTGTGTGGATTTTCTGGATCAATGAAGTGGAGTAGGGATATCATGATGAACTAAAGCTAAGGATAAGGTCTTTGATTATTGGCTTAAAATGGCTTATAACAAGAGACTGAAAGAGAAGATTAAGGAAAACGAACACATTAATGTGTTAAGAGCCTGAAATCCAGGTTTTCCCTCCACCTCCAGCTTTTTGACACAATTGCAAATATGGCAGACATAAAATAAGCTTCAAACCTGGCCTTTTTAAGGGTTCCAAGGCACTAAGAACACTGCAGTTAATTAACTCTCCAACCGCACATGAAAAATAGTAATTTGCATCTCAGGATTTGAAATGGTTTGGGAAGCAATTTGTGTTTAGCTTCCTAAATTGGTGCACAAACTGATGCAACATTACACGACTAAGAATTCCTTGCACTGGTGCTGCACAGCCTACATAGATAATAAGAGTATAAGAGAGGCGGAGTTCACCTCACCTTGGGCCGTGCATGCCTTTCCTATGAGTTTTTAGCATATTACAGACATCTGGCCCAGACAGAACGCTTGGAGAAGTGTAATTTAGATCAAATATAACGACATTTTGGCATTCATCACTTACCCAGCCAAAAAACATTTAACATTTAATAACTTTGATAGTCCACTTTTCTTCATTATAGACTTTCTTGACAGGTCGTTGCAGAGTATGATTAGACAAAAAGCATCAGATCCTACTTGATATTCTGCTCCCTTGCTGTCTCATCTTCCATCTGGTGGAATTTGGTTGAATGTGAGTTATTGCCTCGGGGAGATTGATGGGAACCAAACACCTTCATTGGCACTTGGAGACATTCTCGCCTGGCTGCCACACACTGATTGGTTTTGTATTTTAGTGTGTATGAGTGTATATGTGTGCATATGCTACACTTTACCTCATATTGATTCTGCTGCAGTTCCTTGGCCAAAATGTTGTTTGTGGTGACTTTAAGGCCAAGTGTATGTGTTGGCCTTCGTAAGAATAAATGAGAGAGACAATCTCACACATACACTCACACACAGCTGTACTTATAACAATGCTGCCGGGCAATTTACCAGATACACTGACTGACAGGAATCAGCAAACTTGTGGTGCTTGCTCCCTGTTTAGCTCTGTCCTCACAGTCATGGATTGTGTGTTGAACACTGAATAACCTTCCCTTTCCTACTCTTCTCTCTCCCCTTCTCTTCTCCTTTTCTTTTGGTTCTTACCTTTATTTTTTCTTTTGACCCATCTTTTTTTTTTACGCAGGTGGATGCAGGTTGGATTGGTTTCTGGTCAACTGTCGGTGGGTGTGTGTTTGGAGTGGCAATGGCCAGGTAAGCTATACCTTGCTTTTTTAACGATGTAACTGTCTCAGTTTGTGACCACTGAATTTGGATTTATGGCGAACATGAAGTGAAGCTGTACAGTAAGACTGGCCAAGCAAGTGTAGACTGCTAAAACCTCAAATCCGCAAACTGCTAAAACCGCAAATCTTGACTGCTGATGTGTAACAGATCTTCCCTAGAATGCTCTTGCTAATTAAAACCTGGGTAGCCGATACGCAGGCTTCTCATCCATGTTACTGTGTAACTTCAAAGAAGAACATAATGCAGTGCCACCCTTGCCTGGTTCCAGATCCCTAAAACCCTCCCCCCTCCCAGCTCTAATCTTCTCACTCAGCATTTAAGTGAAACAAAATGGCAATTGAGCCTGATTATCAAGCTGATACCACCCAGCTCAGTGAGAATTTGATGGACCTGCTGGGGCATCAAATTAGAATATAAGCATTTACTGTAACCCCTAATTTATATTGGCAGACCTTCTTTGTGTAACCTATGTAGCCCTCGATGCAGAGTTGTCTGTAAGATTTTATAAGACCTTCTGTGTTTACTTTCATTGAGACTCAGAGACATTTGTATGAAATGTTTCATGGTACAGTCGTGTTTATTTGGAAAACTGTAGGAAGCTCACAGCAGTATATGGACCATTTACACTAAGCACACCAGGTTGAAATGAAGTGGAATTATCCTTTAACACAGAGTGACCAGAATGTGGAGGAAAGTTACAAGGCCCATCTACTTGTTTAGATTGTTTTACTTAACTCATTCAGAGAAGAGAAAATCACACTTTAATTCATAGATTTGTGCAGCCTTTAGCCATTGATTGCAAATAGACAATTTGAAGGTGAAGGTAAAGTAAAAGAACTGACTTAAATATGTTTTCAACTCTAAGATTGCTTAAAAAAGAAGAAAATGGGGGGAAAGCATATGATTAGATGGCGACAGCTCAAGTTCAACATATCTGCAACTTCAGTGCAAATATGAAGGTTGACACGCTGACAAAACCACCTGTTCCAGGAATAAATGTGCATCTGGTCTCACATAACACAAAAAGATGGAACAAACTGCCCTTTAATTCACAACGTGTGGAAATAATCCATTCATGTTTTGTGCAATAGCTTTGCCAGTGCCCCTACTTCCTGAATAACAAGATTAGAAACTAGTACCTTTTAAATCTTCTTCACATTGGAATAACTCTGGTCAGTTGGTATGCATACATATTGTAATTCAGTCAGTCCCCTTGACACTAGGAAGGCTGTACTGTTTATAACCTTATTAATAACCAATAAATCTCTTGTAAAGAACAGTAGAGGGTTGACTTGAGTTAAAGGAAGGTGTTTCTTTCCTGCTCCCTTCATCTAATGTACTCTGTTTTAATATATGATCCAAATCCAGCAACACTGTGATAGAGTGAGGGGAATAGATGCTAATGCATCTGCCACTTCACCTCCCTTGATAAATAGGGAGCCCCACCGCAAAGACAAAGTGTGGAGTCTACAAAAGCAAGGGATTCATTCCTGCTCTGATGGATATATGTTTATCGGAGGCTGAGGCCCAATCAGCACTTCCAGGCAGGCCCACTGTTTTCTTTAAGTTGTAATCAGGGAAATGAGCCCATAACTCCCACTGTTAATCAATGAAGCTGTTTGCAGTGCGAGATGTGTGTATGTAAACAGAGCTGTTGAATTATTGGTGTTGATTACATAGACTCTGAGTCCATGGAGGGATTGATTAGTCTCTCTTTGGGGCTACATTTCATAGTTAAATGAAATTCAGCTTAAAAAATTGGCCGCACATCATTTGCCTTTTGTGCAGCTGCTGAAATATGCTGAACGTGGTTGGTAGGGGCCAGGTTTGAACTTGGCTTGTTGGTTTGGAGAAGTTCTATGCAAGTAAAAAATAAATAATAACTAATCATCATGGTTTTTCATTGTTATTTGAACCCAGTCTTCCTCATCCACTCTAATAATGTGAGACAAAAGCTCTGTTTTTGTCTTTGTGGAAAACGCCTCCTTCATGTGGATGGAAGGCCAAACAAAAAAATTTTGATTTAACTCAAGGTGGACGTAGTCTAAGTGAAAGTTAATACACTTTACACAACTTTCCATAATTTTAGAATTTTAAAGTCAGATTTTTTTTGTCACCATTTAACCATACACCCATATATTATATACGTGTATCTGTGTAATAATGCTATGCTACGCTGGAACATAATTGAAGTGTTAACCTCTTGTGATTTGTGGCTGCTGGTCCCGGGTCATGGAAGCAGACATTCTCATTTAGTATCATCAGTCACAGGGGTGACGGTCTTTTCCCTCTTGTCTCCTTTTTGATTGTGATGTCCATTGGGAAATGAGCCCCTAGATGCAGTCCTACTGCGGTCCTTTGATTAGAGCAATTTTTAAAATCGCAGAAACAGGAATTAAACTGTAATTTTGATTTCTTCTTTCTCTCTCTACTCCCTTAAAACTAATTGCTGCTTCTCTGCTCTTTCCTTCTCCTTCGTCATCAACTTGCTGCAACATGGCATCATTAGAAACGTTCCCAGGAAAGCATGTGATAATGAACTGGGCAGAGAGAAACCTTTGTGCCTTGTCTCACCCACTAGCAGCCCTTAAGATGTTAATGTCGAGATGTGACTTTTTGTATGCCACTTGCTGTCCCTTTCCCTCCAGCGAGCACTGTACCATACCAGTGCTGGCCACAGTTTGCCACAGGGGGTAGAAAATGGCTCCCTTTAAAATTCTTTTTGTGTTGCAGTTTCACATTTTAAGTGGCTTTTACTCCGGCAAAGCTAAATTTCTTAGGGGATCAGCAGTTGCCCTTTGCCAGAAAACACTGCCTGCTTGCAAACATTTCATTGCCTGTGTCTTGCCAGTGGATAGTTGAATAGCAGGGAGCTTAATACAGCACGTTCAATTAGTGGTGGAGGATGCTCCAAGGTGTGGCACCCATCTTGGAAACATTTGACAAACAATCTGGAAAGTGTTTATCTGTGTGGCCCAGACAGAAGCTGATTGGATGTCAGTGTCTTGCTGCACGCCTTTTTTTTTCCCCCACAGATTGAGGACGGAAAAAATAACTAACAAGGGCCCCTCGTTATCTTCCCATTACAAACCCCAAGAAAAGACGGGGGAGAATGGGTGAGGGAGGAGGAGGTGACAGGAAACACAACTGGGTTATTTTCCTCCACATCACAAAGGTCTGAGACAATACTCCAGGTTAATGAGATGAGATAGAGCAAACACAAATGAGTATCAGCCACTGCCTAATTTGTTTTACCTGCAAACGGGACAATCTATGATTGCATACTGGTCATCATATTATACCGTCTACATCTATTTGGTTATTGACTGCCTGTCCCTCACTAAAAACATAGACAGGCCCGAATGATAATATCATACTGATGATATTTCATCATGCCCTGCAGGCAGTTGGAGAGCAGAAAATGGAATCCACTTCTACATGACTTAAATGATGGTATCTTTATGGCCAATAAATTCTGTTACAGAAGTGTAAAAGATTGGCTTTTAATTCCGACATTGCCTCAAGACATGATCCTCTTTACTCATTGAGTAGTGGAACAGAGCTCTGAAATACATTAGCAAAGAAAAGTGGTTTTTGTTCAGTATTATTATGTTTTTCTTGTTGTCAACAAATTCTATGAAAAGATCAAAACCAACAGAGTATTTCAGCATGTTCCGACTTCTGTTTGTAAATCGTAAATCTTCAAAAACAGGTGAGATATTGATGCATTTTTCAAAAGGTAATTACAACAGTGTATGTAGGATTGACTCAAAATAAACTACACTGGCCATGTTCATGGTAATTAAGGAACATTGCACCCTGTGCAACAGTGTGGCTAACTGATGTTTTGAATTGTTTTTGGACTACAACAGAGTTCTGTGGTGCAAAGGAATACTGTCTACACAGGCATTACTTACTCTGATCTGAATATCACTGGCCTTGCCCTTTAAAAACAAAATGATATAGGACATGATGATAGGAGATTTTTCTTTGCTATTGGTCAACTCTAAGTCCGTGGTTTTCAAAACCAAACTCTGTTCCCATGTATTACTATCGTTCAAACTGTCGCGCCTGACTTATCTTGGCAATCAGTGACCAAGCTCTTTATCAAGTGGACTCAGGGGCCATCAGAGGTTGAGTACGCGAAATAAGCTACTTATGGTGTTTCTACCCAGAGGATCGAGGGGAATTGATACAGGGGAGTAGTCTGTGATCCTCTATGCAAAGAGATGGGGGTTTGGCTGGGTGCAAGCTAAGGATTTCGTCCCTCTCTGGCACCAGGGGAGGTTGAAGGGTTGTGGATATGAGCCAGTCAGTGGCAGATGGGTGATGCAGATTTGAGGGGTGTAGTTGTGGGCAGAGAAACTAGACATCACTGTGTAGTGGCAAGCGCTTGGCACTCTGACTAGATTGCCTCTTCCAGTGCAACTAGCTCATTCTTGAAAACAGAAATGTGATGGTTTCAGATACTTGTATCAGAAAAGACCAAAATGATCATGTATTACCCCTTAGCCTGCTCTAAATTCTCTCCCAGTGATTTGAAGTCCAAAGGTAAGAATGCAGAATGAAGTGGGTGTCCTGTGAACACGGAGGTAGAGTGTCGAAGGCTGTGAATGACAGCTTATGAAATCCCAGGAGACATTAATGTCATCTAAAAATGCCATCCCGGAACATTCTGAGTGGAGATGTTCTCATTATCTGCCCAAAGGATGATTTCCTTCATCCCCTGGCCCTCAGCATGCTGACAGAACTTCACAACCTAGCTGAACTAATCAGCCATTTCCAACACTTCTTCTTATTCTTGCATTAAGTTCATTGTCAAGTTCGGTCTGCTTGTTTCAAGCATCTTGTCTGTGAGCAACAAAACAAAAGTAATTAGTGTCTGTCTTTGCTACAGGCTTCTGTAGCGCCATCTAATTTTTTTCACCAGCATACATATTCATACCCAGAGGAGCGGAGAGGAGTTAATGAACTATGAGAGTTTAGAAAGGGCTACAAAGAGAAACCACAGTTCTCCAGAGAGTTTGAGAATAGCCGAATGGCTTGTCTTCTACAATATAATACAATGCACATCTTAACTCTGTCTGTTTAGCTGGTGAGACAAATTGAATCAACTCTTGAAATAGTGTCTGCTTGTGTAATGACAAGTACAACTGACACACTCAGAAACAAGTGGGAAAAGGAAATGATCTAGCCTTTCTCTGAAACAATGCATGTCTCCGGTAATAGATTATGACAGAAGTCACAGAAGAAGCAGACATTGAGTAATTGCATAGCTGCTCATTGTGCCTATGAAGGATGCCTCTTGTTTCTGAAGCAGCTGTCTTTACTCACTTTAGTTATCGTGTCCGCTTTTTGTCCTGGTGTTTTTTTAATTTTTTTTTTTTTTTAATTTCTCCCCCATTCATCCCACCCACCCCCAGGTTTGCAGATTCTATTCGGGGGATGCTGAAGCTGATCCTGGTGCTGATGCTAGCAGGAGCCTCACTGTCCTCTACCTGGTTCACACTCACCTGTCTGAGTGGAGTCACTCACCTTCCCGCCACTGCAGGTAGGTCCACAACAACATAGCTGTCAAGGTGACACTGCACACAGACGATGCAGCTGGGAGGCTCTGATACGACCCAGAGCCAAAATGAATTCAGTGGGCAGTTCAGCGCTGTTGCTTAGATAGATTTGCCAAAGGCAGGACAATCCACACTGAATTATTATGTGGATTTGCAGTGAACCAGACCACAGGGGTGTCTCCTCTGTATCCCAGCTTTGTACATATAGACCAGCATGTAAATGTTTGCATTTGCTTAGTGCTACTCCTGATTAGTGCATGAAAAGACACAGGGGAACAAAACATCTTCAGCAAACAAACAACCACAGCCAACAACGCAGGTTCTAAGATAATAAGCAAAATAAATAAATAAATGTAATTATCGTACTAGATCCAGTAGATGCTGCCATAGAAAGACAAGTCATCATATTGGTCACTGTCTTTCTAGGGAAGTACAAATCTTACAGACTGCCCTGTATATTTGGTACATATTCAACAGAAGCAGTCTATTAGTACATGTCAGTGATAAATCCATTAGGGACATTAGTGGACTTAGCTGCCTTTCCTGAAGCCAAACCAATAAGCATACCAGCATGTCGTTCAAAGCCACTGATTCTAACCATCATCATCCATCATCATTCTCCAGGCTCTGGCATCGCTCTCTTTCTATCTCATGTCCTTTTATCCGAGACACTGGCAGTCTGCAGCGGCCAGGCTCCAACCTTGTTCATCTGCCTGGCATAACATACAAGAGGGTGACGTCATACATCAACAAAATCTGCCAAACCCCTCATTATGCCCGTGTAGGATGGTCAGTAGCTCACACGCATCAGCGTAATCTGCAGTTTCTGTGAACAACTGACTGACTGAGTTTTTTGGGGGGAAAAAGTAAATAATTTGCACAGAAGTTGTCAGTGGGGTCTATTAGACTTCGTTGTGTGTTTCTGTTTTGCTGTAGTCCTAAAATTGACTAAATGTAAGATACTTACCAGATTTACCATTTTCTGAATATATAGTGTGGCTGGTAGTTAAGTTAAGCATCGTGACGTAAATGTCTTCTTCCCTCGTGGTTTTTGGGAGCATTTAATGCCTTTGTTACAAAGCTGTCAGTGGAGATGGTAATAAATGAGGGCAGAGAGTGATGGGGAATGACATGCAACAAACGTCTGCAGATGGATACGCTGCGGTTAGTGTTTGGTACCTTTCCATTTTTTTTTTTTTTTAGTCACATACTCACACTCTCCTCTGTCAAGCTCTTGGAAACAGTTATAAGGATTTTCTCTGACTGTTAGCACAGTTTGTGTTTTTTTTTTTTTTTTGTGGCTCTCCAACCTCTGACATGAGATTCTGTGACATTATTAATTCTTAGCCACTTGAAAGATGACCCTGAGTCCTCTACAGCTAAACATGTTACAAACAAAACAAGAAATTTGATGAGACCACCTTGAGCTTTAGGAAACTGTGATGGGCATACTTCACTTTTTCTGATATTTTATAGGTCAAAAGATTAAATGATTAATCAAGAAAATAATCTCCAGATTAAACAGTAATGAGTATTATACAATTGTTATTATTACAATTGTTAGTTGCAGCCCTAAATGCATAAATGTTTAATTACAATACAACCCCCAACATAATTTCTAGAAAAAACTTAGTCTTCTCTTCAGGCCAGGGAGGCACATCCCACATTCCTCTGCTGCTCTGCTCACCTCATGTCATGTCATCCCTTCCTTCAAGGGATCTCCTACTACCTTCTGGGAGCTGGCAGTAGATAGCCTAATTCAGTAACGTGAGGGGAAAAGCTGAAGCGCTCTTAAGGCTTTGGTATCAGTGCAGGATTGAATAAAGACAAGCGGGGGAGAAGGCTGCCTTTGATGGCTGCATGAGTGCCGCCTGGGTTCCTTGTCACAGGCAGGCGGGCAGGCACGCAAGGGCCCTCAGAGGCGCTGTGATTAAAGGGACGTGCAGGCTAATGGGGAGCTCATTTGGACCAATCTGCTGTGATAAGGGAGATGGAGGGTGCCGTGATGCTTCAGAGGTGATGGCTTAATCTCTCTGCACATCCACTCTAAGACACGTCTACACATTTTACTTTTGGTCCAGACCAGAGATGGCCGGACATACTGAACAATCTCAGACTGCTGTGCCAACATGAACACGCAGACGCACACAGTTGACAATAAAATGCTGTATATTGTACCAATAAACCTATATTACACAAAACTCTATGGAGGAGACCTCCACCGGGGTTAATTGTGGGAAATAGATTGAGCCAGTCATCACATCATGATCTGAAATTAAAAATGTACTATTCCGAATTAATTTTTTAGTGCACACAAATTAAACCAACAGCATGCTCATCACGCCTGAAGAAAAAAATGAGACAAGCTGTTAACTCTGTGGACAACTGCACATTTTGGAAAAAGAACAAGACATTTGTTTTTAATATATTGTGGAATCCTTGAATTGAGTTATATCTTAATACTGAGTGTGTGCAAGTAAACTAAAAACAACAATATATTAGAAAAGAAACTAAAGAAATTAAAGAAATTAAAATTGAATTAAAATTGAGCACCTCCATCCTCAAACTGATAATTTCTAAAATGGAGCACATGAAACAGGAATGTGATATAAACAAAGGACGTAAGCCAATTCAGTGCAGTGGTGGACTTGGGGGACATGTTGTTTGGGTTGCAAACTGGCCGTTTTCCATCAAAACACCTACAGTGTTTTGGTTTTGTTTCTAGTAAATTGCCTCCTTAAGGGGTGGCATTCTAAATGAAATGTTTCAGGATGAGGGATCTTCATAAATCTCAGTGCTGTTGAGAACAAATGGTACAGTAGGAAACTTTAGAAGGTAGCATAAATCACCCCTGCTGTTCTATAAACTTGACCAGAACGCCATCTTTTTTTAAACAGTTACTCAGATGGGACTTTGTGCCCGATTACATCAAAGTTAAACTTCAACCTGTTATTGTTCTGCTGTTTCTTTTGCCCTTTCACAGCCATCTTGTACACCTCCTGCATCCTGGTGGGCATTTTTATCAACAGCAGCGTGCCAATATTCTTCGAGCTCTTCATCGAGACAGTGTACCCAGTCCCTGAGGGAATCACCTGTGGGGTGGTCACTTTCCTGGGGAACCTGGTCACCGGCCTGCTCCTCTTCTTTCTCACATTTTATTGTAAAGGTAAGACAAGATGAACTGCGTGTGTACGAATAAGGAAACATGACTTGATGAAATCCCCAGTCCTGTATTAATATTTTCAAACTATAATGGATTCATTCATTCATTTTCTGGACCCATTAGAGCCTATTTAGTGTCATGGGGTTAGGATAATGCCGTATAAATCTTTTTTTTGTATTTCTTCTTTTTTTTCTGTGGACAAAGTCCAAATGTGCTCCATTTACAGGCTTTCTGTCCCCCTGCAGGTTTCTCTCACCTCCCAAAAGCCACAGGCTCCATTGTTTTCAGAAATCCATTTGAAACCCTGCAGATGCTGCCGATAAAAGGCGGACAGTGGGAAAATTAGGTTCCATTGCAAGTGACACATTCAGCACAAAGAAAGAAAAACTTCCTATTGTAATTTAGCCGCAGATTTATCTTTGAGTTGGCTGCCTGACAGAGTTTGATACAATAATTTAGGGCCACAGCAGAGAGGACAGCATGTCATCTGCTTTTCTTCTGCTTCTGTGGCTTTCACAGGAGAAAGTGAATTCAGAAGTAAACCGAGCTCAGTCATCCATGTGTGTGTGTGTGTGTGTTTTTGTGTGTATGCTGCTGTGTACTCAGGACCCCGTGGTATGTTCGCTCACTTGTCGTTGGTTTTATTATACCTGCCTATAAGTTTAGCCACATCACGGCACCAATCAGCTGTAAAGACGGATCCATCTCAGACACACACACTCCTTCTACCCCGTGTGTTTGAGTAAATAAGAAATATACTTTCAGACCTTCATAAATATTCATGAGCTTCATCCTCGTCCTCTGCCAAATTCCTCCGATTGCTACCAGGCTACTGACAGCTGCTGCCTGACAACTGTATCTTGATCCTGCCTTCTGGGTTGTCTTGCTGTTGAGGGTGGATATGATTCTTGTTTGACCTGAACAGCCACGGGGCCCAGTGGTTCCCCGGGGACCGCTAACAAGTACGACAGCCAGGGCACGAAAGCAGCTTTCGTTGTCAAGAACAGCAGGTCTCTAACATCCACATGACGCATACCCCAACATGGGAACATGTCAAGTCTTCAACTAATGATTATTTTCATTGTGGACTAATTATTGATCATATTTCTTACTAATCGATTAATAGTTTGACCTGTAAAATGTCAGAAAATACTGAAAATAGCCCATTTAAAGTTCCCAGAGTCCAGCTAACATCTGCAAATTGTTTTCTTTGCCTGACCAACACAGTGTTGTGGATTGCTGATGAACAAATTGATTACTTGACAATTGATTGCTCGTTTCTGCACTTTATTGTAGTAAATTTCATTGTTTATACAGTGAAGTGAAGTCTGAAGGTGGAGTCTGGAGGGTTGAGAATGAAGCTGAAGGCATGTGGAGTGGATTAGTTTAAGCCAGGTTTATTCATTTCCACAGTGAAAACATCAGTAGTTAAGGGATAACATAAACAGAAATGAAAGTGTTTAAAAATCGGGATCCATATGACAGGGAATGTATTGAGAATGATCTGAACCAGTAGTATGTTAGTATGGTGATAATAAATCATAGATTAGATGGCAGTATATCAGGTGTGGAGAGACGGAGCTTTGGATAGATGGAGCAGCTTCAGGCCAACACACACAATCACAAGAGTAGAACTCATAAAAAATACATGACGTATCCTCTGCTCGACACTTGTCTGCGATGCTGAATGAAGGGAGCCTGCTTGGTGTGGTTGAAGGTGTGTCAGTGTGCATCTCAGTGTGTTGCTGTACACTGTGCGTGTTGCTGCTCCTCTATTGTTTTTGAGTGCAGATGCGAGTGTGTGTGTGTGTGTGTGTGTGTATGTGTGTGTTTGGGTGAGCCGAAGGGCATCTGATGTGCTGAGAAGGATCCTGACAACTTCCTTGTGACAGCTGGGGAGAATATCAAGCTGAGATGATGGAGGCTCTTGCTGCTCCTTTCTTCACTTCCCGCCCTGAAGTCGTCTAATACAGTACGACACATCCAGGCTCTCTTGTCAGGAAGTTCACACAGCTGCAGGTGGGCAGGCATTGTGCATGTGAGCTCACACATAACTACCTCAGTGGTGGACTGCCGCATACTTTTCCAAAGTAGGTACCAAGTTGTTGAAGCCCAATGTTCCTACCACACCGGCAGGTAACCAACCGCTGTTTGCGGGTCAGAGATCATGATGTGAGGTTCAGTATCCTGAATGAAAAGACCAAAACCATGTAGGTAGGCCATTCATTCCTACTGAAGATGAACATCTGGAAAAACAGGTGACAGATATACAGTTTCAAGGTATTTGTTTTAAAACATTTAATTATATAGTGATACTGTATAAATTGCGGTCATAGTATAAAGTAACAAATACTGTGGTAGAAGAGTTTTTGATTTTCATCCATGTCTACCCTGAAAATTCATGTGATGTTAAAACACTGATATTGTCCAGTCAGTGCAGCACTGGAATGAAATCCCGTTTGGAAGTCAGCTGTATTCTGTTCTCCTGCAGAGATCAGTCCTGCAAAGATTAATTAGATTATTATGTAAATTCCCCTTGGAAGTATTCTAGTGGGCCGTTTCATTACTCTAATTTCCTCTCTGTTGTCCCATAATGGACGTGGCAAATAATATTCACACTTCAAAACTCATAAATTCTGCATGAGCTTCATCTTTTCAAAACCCTTTCAACTCCTGATATTGAAAAGTGGCAACTTTAGCCTTTAAAGATTTCCATCTATTTCCAGTTTATAGTTCATTTTAGGGTTTTCCTTTTGGCTGCCCATTGCCTCGTTATGCATTCTGAATTATGGCTCCTTTTCCCTGCTAGCACGGAAACGTTCATGAATTTAGCTCCTTGTCCATTTTAATATCCATGAGAGCCCGGTCTTGGTTCAGTGAGCCCTAACTGGCCTCTTGACTCTGTTTTCATGTTTTAAAAATCTCCAGAGTCTCTGAACCATGTGACGCAGAAACATGAATGGAGCCTCCGGGCAATACATCTACGCTTGCCGCTCTTTTTCAATTTGATCTACTCTGTGTGTTTGTGTCATTTAGCGTGGAGTATCATGTGCAATACAAATTAGGAGATAGGTATTGTGGGGCAAAAGAGCCTCAGAGGTTTTGTGGAGGAAGAAGAAGAAGAGGAGGAGGAGGAAGAAGATGAGGAGGGAGGGGAGGGGTGGCGAGTTTCCGTTCAGCTGTGAGTTGTTAGTCACTCCTGCACTGGGTGAAGCAGAGATTATTCAGCACGGAGAAATAATTGCTGCAGTTCTTTAACTTCCCCCCCCCCCCCCCCCCCCCCCCCCCCCTTAAGCTAAACTTTGCGTTCTCGTCTGAAGTGAAAATTCCTTTGCAGACTTAACTTTTTCAACCCCCCATAAAGACTGTGGAAGTGTTTAAAAACAAAACAAACAGCCTCTCTTCACACAGCTCAGTCACTCCTGGGAGAATAAAAGCCTTTTTCAGTTTTGATCTTGAGCGAGAGACGACACTGATAGAGTAAATGAACAGATGCATATTAATTACACACTCGCAAAATACACACATGGCAGTGATTATCAAAAATCTGACTGTTATAGGTGTGTTCACCAACTTGTCAGTCTGCAGTAAATATTTCCATATGCATCATAATAAGGCAATGGTCATTTTGTGATGGATCATTTTGTTCTTTGCATGAAACTTGTCTCTGTATCTTCAGGTGTGACCCCAGTCTTCTCAAACTCGCAGCAGTTTTAAAGGAGAACTGAGCCGCGTTAATTATAACGCTGCATTGACCTCAGTTAAGACTGATTAAGGCCGTAGGACGCATGTCAACCCCCCGTCTCTGTCTTCATCTGTAGCCCCGATCTGCTGACAATGACAGATACAGTAATAAGATGTTAATGATATGATGAACTGTCTGATGTCCTCTGAACATGATCACAGTCATGGTGATCCTGCTATAGTTCATGGCACCAGTGACCAGTCAAACTGTCCTTTGTGACTGGTGTCCAATTATTATGGTTCAGTTAAATTAAAAATTAATACATAATTTTTTTTTTTACTAATATAAAAAAAATCACAATTTGAGAATTAAACCTAAACACGTCTCACACGAGGATATCTGTTTGTTTCTTGCTCATTTCCTGTATATACTTAGTTATCCATTTATTTTACACACTGAAGGACGGCCTACTCTGTGTAAGGGGAATTATGTACATTTTCACATTGCTTTTTTCATGTCTGTAAATTTGAGGAGTGAGCCTTCGTGGTTAAAGATGATGTGCCGCCGCATACGCCATCCTACCAACTGGAATATATATATGTGGAAGTTATAGTTACAGATCTGTAGTTGAAGTATTAAATTTCATTCTTTTCTTTTGACTGCAGTACATGAAAAGTCTTTCCTTATGAGACTGTCAGAGCTGATAATTAATTCTCAAAATTTTGACCTTAAGTCGGTTGCCATAGCACCATTGTAAGAACCACAGTGCAAAAGTTTGGTAGGATGGAGGTAAAGGAAGGACAAAAAAGAGATCGGAAATTGAATAGAACTAATAGTCTGCCAGCTCTTTGGGGGATATATCTACCATCATCACCCCCTTCCTCTTCAGCAGCTTAATGACCATCCATTTATACAACTCCATAAACTGCTTCAACAATCAGTGTAAAAAGCTTAGTCATCAAATGAATTAAAACAAGTAAAAACAGAAAGACACAACTGATGAAAACAATTTATCAAAGCCAAAGAAAGTGTTGGACAATTATGACAAGAGATTTAAAAGATCAGAGTGATTTTTATTAGTCTGAGCTTCTCAGGTGTTTCAGAGCCAGTCCAGTCACCTTTAGTGCTCAGCCTGGAGTTTGGAACAGTAATCTGTGGCTGCCCACTGTTTTATAGGAAACTTTACAGGCCTATGACACAGCTCAAGCCAGAGTCCTTCAAACTATGATCATTAAAATCTAATAATCAACTTTAAAGCGAGCCGGTGATCTGAGGAACCTTCAGAAACAGAACAAAGTGGCTTCACTCTTCTCTTCTTCCTTTTATCTTATTTGCTCTAATCTTTTTCCTTCACCCCCCCCCCCCCTCCCTCCTCCTCCTCAGTTCCCCTCTTGTCTGTTTACCGTTCAGCCAAACTTTAACTGTATTTCCTCTAAACTTTGCTGCAGGCTTGTCCTTAGAGATCAGAGGGGAGCGATTGAGCTGCCTTTCCATTTTTACCACACCACCTAATTGAATTACCCAGCGCCACATTAGCATTCTTTTAAGACTGTAGGACCAAACACACACACACACACACAGACTGTACGTCTCCAACTTTAAACGAACGAGTCTTTGTCTGGGCGCACATGTGAGAAAATGAGACAGAGTTAGACAGAGAAGACTTTAGGTCAGATAAACACAACTCCATTAACCCGTCTCCACGCCAGGTCTCCCCCTGTCCGGCTCACACACTCCTGATTAATGAGGCCGCTTCAGGAGTCTCGACACCTCGCTGCAAACACCCTCACCCAATCCCTCACCTCTCTCCACTTTCAAGCCCCTTCTCCACCTGTCTTTTACTGCAATTTATCCTTTGCTTTCATCTTCGCACCTCTTACCCCACATTCTTTCTCCTCATGGAAGAGGTGAAGCATCGAGCACACAAAGGTTTGTGCCTTACAGCCAAAACTCATAATTTACCACAAAGGGGCTGCATCGTGCTGTCCAAACACTGCATTGATCTGGTACTCTCTTTAGGCCAGGGCGGATGATTGGTGATGTTATGGAAAGCCGGCTGACTGCAGTCGAAGTTGAGCCAGCGTGAGTTGAAACGCATTGTGCTGGCAGGAACCCCGGGGCTCTGCTGCGTATACGACCTGATTTCTCTATATTTAGTCTGGCTCGTTATCAAGACCCGAGCAGCTGCCTGCTGCCACCACATCCTGTGTCCAGGCTGAGAAGTTGGCCCTCGCCAAACAGCGCAGATTCTGCTTAACGTCTCCGTCAGGACCAAACACCTACATGTACATGTTGTTGAGATGGCCGGCTTCACAGCGAGGACTGCTTAATGCGTCCGAACGACCACCTTTTATTGATATGGACACTGTCCAGACTTAGTGCTTGTGTCAGGTGTGGTTCTGTGTTCACGCAGGCGTGCGTGGATGAAGTCTGAGTGCGTGCATCACAGACACCGAGAAGAAGAGGAGGTTGTCTGTGTGCTGATGAGTCAAGATGCCAACGGTCCAGTGCAGCTGCGAGCTTCCCATCTGCCCTCCAGATTCTGTATTACTGCAGACAGCCAGAGCACCTCTCCTGTGGTTAATGGAGCTTGAACGGAGCTGAGAAAATAGAACAAAATAGAACATTCTGCACCATGTTTAGGTTCAAGTGTAGGTCAATGATAATGGGGAACACTGCCGGTATCACTGAATTATTCAAAATCATTATGAAAGACAGCTCTGGAGGCTGTTCTTATTTCCTATATGGTGTGTCAGGAATTCCTATTGATTAGCCATTAGTCCTATATGATACTCATAAATTATTCTGTGTCACTTCATACTAACTCTCATTAGGTTTGTGGATGTATGAAGATGACTCATATTTCATTATGAAGGAGCACATGGTCACATGTTGTGGTCTGTTACTTAGTGCTGAGGCGGGGATGAAGTCAGTGGTCATTCTCTGTTCAGATTTCGAGCCAGTGTAATCATAATTTTTTTTTTTTTAAACATGTATTGTCATAATATAGTTTCTGGTTTTTAGTTAATATTCATCTCTGCTTTATCATAATTAGGTGAGCACCTAATGAACAAAAGTAAGTGGACACCTGTGAGCACCCATGTCATTCCAAACACAGTGACCTCCAGTCCTCTGGTTTCTGGTTTTCTTTCTTTCTCTGGAACCTGGCTGCAGACATTTTATATTATTTAGCCACAAGAGCATTAGTGAGGTCCAACACCGATGTTAGGCGATAAGGCCTGGCTTGCAGTAGCTGTTCCAGTTCATCCCAGAGGAGTTGAGGTCAGGGCTCTGTGCAGGCCAGTGACGTTTCTCCACACCAGACTGGGAAAGCCATTACTAACTTTGTGCATGGGGGCACTGTCATGCTGAAACAGGAAAGTGAAAGCACACTAACAGTCTGTATTAAGAGTTTCCTTAATTGGAACTAAGGTAGTCGAAGGCTAGCTGAAATTATGGAAAAACAGCTGTAGACCAAAAGTACACAAAAGAACCGAGGTTGTCCACATACTTTTGGCCATGTAATGTAAATTCAGTTTATTTGTAAGAAAAGGAAAAGATGAGTGAAAAAAGGCTGAAAAGAGAAGAAAGTCAGAGAAATGGACAATTTATAAAAAAAAATGTCAAAGTGCAGAACAGAAAAACTGAACATTTTGACCTAAAGTGCCCTGAATCATCGACCTGCCCACCAGTTAACCCCAAACATGTCTCCCCTCTCTCTCTCTCTCTCTCTCTCTCTCTCTCTCTCTCTCTCTCTCTCTCTCTCTCTCTCTCTCTCTCTTTTTCTCTCTCTTTCTTTGTCCTTCATCTAGAGCTGTCGTGGCTCAACTGGTGTCTAACAGGCTCCTGTCTATTCAGCCTCGTCCTCATCCTCTTCTTCAGGGAGTCTTACGACCGCCTCTACCTGGACGTCTTTGTCTCCGTGTGACACAGCAGAGGACAGAAACGAGACAGCTGAATAACAAGGGACTGAACAATTATTCTTGCACAAAGGAGAGGAGAATGAAGGGAATGTCGAAAGGCCACACTCTTTTAAGATGGATGATTTTAGGATTTAAATGTATATATATATATTGGTAATGGTGGTGATGGGTTGCTGTTGTATGGCTGCTGAGACGAACCACAAGGCAACTCTACATCAGTGTTTACTCTTCATACCTGATCAACCCATGCCCACATGACTAACACATCAGTTCCGGTTTTTATGTCAGTCTGTTTGTTAGTAAACAAACGTTCACAAACGTTTGTGAATTTTTTTTTTTCTTTTTAAACCAGGCATGACATGTAGGACTGTTAGTTATTGCTGTTTACAGATTATATAATATTTAAAGTTGTTCTCAGTGTCGCCCCCGTGTGGCTGCTCCGCTCACTGTCCTTGATCGTCTCTAAAATAAACTGGACACCATCACAAAGTTCACACGCTGGATGTCGCTGACACCAGATCAGCTCAAGAGGAAATGAAGGGTGATGAAGGGACAGCCTCATCAGCCAATCAGCAGGCCTGGCTGTGCTGAGTCGAGGACTGACAAGGGACCTCCTGGTGTTTTAGTTCTCCTCCACTGGTAAGACCCTGTTAAGTGACCTGTGGTACTTCCTGCCATTGAGAGGCAGGTTCTTATGTAATGTTTTATCAACCTCTCAAGACAAATATTATGCAAATAAAACGATCTAGATTGATGATTGGATGCCGGCTACGGACGTGGGCTGGGATTGGATAAGCCTGCACTTTTTTCCCCACCAGTGAATTGTCCATGTGGAATAAGCTGACTCATCTGAACTGTTACACCATCATCTTCCAGAAGTCATTCAGCCAATTTATGGTTAACTATGTCCATTTTTTGGGGGGAGTTTTTTACAGTTTTTAATCTTTGTTTTTTTTTTTCCCCCCTCAGCAGCCTGCCAGTATTTATTGGAAATGTCTCAACACTAGCACCGTCGACGCTCAGTTTAACAGAAGCGGGATGTTTGGTAAAGATTTCAGCCACAGCTGAGGCACACTGAGGGAGATTATTTTACTATACAGGCATGGGGATTATGTTGCGTCGCCATTGCCAAGCTGCTCCTCCTCCAAAGCACCAGCAGGTGTCTCTGCGCCAACTGAGTGTCTACTGACAAAAAAAAAAAAAAACCTTAAGCTAAAAAGGAAGTTGCCATTTTCATGGATTCCTGGACTGATAAAATTGGAGTTGTGACAAAAACCAGCTCCAAATCTAGAGGGACATAACCACACACTCAAAAAAAAAACAAAAAAAAACAACACACACACACACACACACACAAAGCAACTGAAAAACATCTGTCACTTCTAGACAAACTTTTTCTCTAACTTGTCCGTGACTTATTTCTCTGTCTTTGTCTTGCACAGAAGCTATGAGAAGTGTTTTAATGTGGTTTCCTGTGGGTTTTGAGGAGGCTCTGTAATGTGTTTCCTGGTGCTTGTTTTTTATTTGATTTGATTTTTTTTTTGTACCCTCTTTCTACAGGTTGTCTTTTACCTTTTGACGTGTTGCCTTAATTGCCCAGTGCAGTGCGTTTCAGTCTCCCTCTCTTCCACACTGTGACTATTTTGTCTGTATATATAGTTAAAGGTCATGTTCTTCTTTCCTGCAGATTACACTGCAGTTTCCAGGGCTTTGGGTTATAAATGTCCTCGTTCTGTGAAAGGAAAAAGAGCAAATGTGACTGTTGAATATTTCCAGCACCTTATTAAAATGAACATTTTAAGAATAATGTTGCTGTTGTTCTCCTGTTGTTGATAGGCCACTGAAGGTTATTTAAAAAATGTACTTATTTACCTGTTCCCACTCTAATGATCTCCTACATTTCTTTCAGAGGTCTGTCAGCGACCTTCCGAAATGGGACTTGTTGCCTTTGCTCAAAGGTGGGTGTGTCCCACATCATTCACCCAGTATGGGTACGTACATCTCAAACACTCGGAACGCTGAAAGTCTGCACTTTTACCTCGCAGTTACTGTTTCGTTTCACGTCCAGTGAGCTAGAATACAGAGCCAACGCAGGAGCAAATGTTCCACAGTAGTTAATTACTTAGCTCCCATTATCACAGCTGAGCTCCTTACTCAATACTCAGTCTTTCTTGTGGCTGCAGCGCATTTTGGTTTTTTATTTGCTTCCTATAGAGGCTGCAGTCAGTGAACATTTTATCTGTGCTTCAGTTCCTTTCAAAATGGCCATTATATAACATATTTAAAGCTCCAGAAAGAGGCTTTTGATTTGTTATTATGTCAAACCTCTATGCAACATAATGGGACCATTTATTTCATTCAGTATTGCTCTTCCATCAAGTTGGTGAACTCAAAGAGTTTCTGACTTTTAATTCCTAGAAATATTCCTTAATGACGTTGTTTGGAGTGTTTTCTCAGACTTAATGTCATAGAACTGATTTCACAGGCTGAGTAGAACGAACTGAGTCAAGTAAACTGAACTTGATGTTTAAGATAATAATTAATTTTTGTTTGTTTAACTGATCATTACTGAAAACGCTGGTCTGTGTTACTCCTATTTAAAGACGTCAGAAAACTCGGTGTAGTGTGCTTAAGCACCTGTCAGTCTATTCAAGATTGATGAATGGTTCCAGTCTTGAGTTGTGGCTTGTTTCTTTTTTTGCACTGGGATCACAGACTGTGCCTTTAAGGAGCAGATTGCATCACGCTCTGATGGGGCCTGAACTCATTTGCTGTGTTATTTTGGCAGGACAGAAACGTTCTCGCACAATGTCCCGAGGCAGGAGCAGAGGAAGCTCTCAGAGGACTATTGCATTCTAGGAAATCTTCCTACTTCTGTCTTTCTTCAAATACAAATCAAGATGAGCATGTATGACCCACAGGCAATGACCTCACTGGTTTTTCAAGCCTCCATTAAATCCCTGCACGAATAGTTCCCCTCCCCCTGGTGGCCCAGCTGGAGATGAGCTCATGCTCTGTTGCTGGTGAGAATGAATGTCTGCATCCAAGAGATTGCTGAAGACTTCGATCTGGTTCCAATCAGTGGCTGCGTGTGTGAATGAAAAGATGCTGAAATAAATTTCACCTCAGCTGTAAAATTATTCAGTCCGTGAACCGTTGAACCGGTGCCATTCGATCTGACGGGAACTCCTGACCTGAGACTGTTTTCAGGAATCAAATTCACAAATGACACGAAAAACAACTGCTAGAAATGGATTTGGCTCCGCGCAAGTTCAGATTGGATGGTTTAAGGTTGAGTGTGCCTCAAATTGTTGTATGGCATTTACAAAGGCGAGGCCTGCGGGGATGTTAAATTAATCCACTGTTGGTTTATGGTGATCTGTTTGATGAATGCTGTCACATGCACTCACCACAAATCCTGCAGTGAAAAAAAAAGCTGATTTGTTTTGACATTTCAGTTTATTGACAGTCAGTTTGTTGACACAGTTTCAGCCTTTTCCTCCTCACTTCCAGTCTTCTCTGCTCACCATGATAAAACCAAACAAATAAATAATGTACAAAATAACACAGAACAGGTCTAAGTCTGCACAGACATGGACAATGTAAACAAAAGCAAAAGAGTAAACAGAATACAGTCAATAATACATACATTTTATCATGGGTGTATTTGTTTATTCATGGTGTTGGGAATCTAAGAAATGGTCCAAAGGAAAGGTTTTTGAGTTGCTTCAAATGATTGTCAGCCAAACACTGACCTGTTGTTTTTTAATGAAACCTTATAATGCATTTGGAATGGTTGCAGGGACCAAACAACAGTTGTTTTCATTATTTTAAAGTGAGCGAGGAAAAAAAAAAAATCTCATAAATCAACCTTGTCATTCAGCATCAAAATTTACAAAATACATAACCACTGGTGATTTATTCTTTCCCCTCCAGAGAAAATCATGACAGGCAGAAACACGAAACACATGTCAAATATGATTCACTTGCACTCGCACATTGTATACAAGTGAATATATATTATACATGTATGAGATCTTCAAGTGGAGCAAAACAAATATTCAGCTGTTGAAGGTTTAAATGCGTGTTACAGACAAAGAGAAGCAGCATGAGGCAAGAAAATCTGATTAAATCCAGTTTTTACTGGTGTGAAAATTACTACAAAAACCGAGCCATTTAATTCACACAGAGGGATGTTATTAAAGAGAAAACACTTTTCTTTTTTCTTTTTTTTTTACAATGAGGCCTGTGCATAAGTAAATACGCTCCGCTTCCCTGACAAGCACAGGACAAAAAAGGTGGCTGTGTTTTCTTGTCAGAGGGAGATAAGCTAATGATGCACACATTTCCTACTGTTCACAACACTAACTGTTTATTAACAGCCTTTCAGCAGGAGTCAATTCTAATACCTTCCCCTGGCTCGCCATCAGTGCTGGATGTGGTGCTGTATCTGTTTAGGGTCTCTCGGGAGCAGATAGAGCCACACAAAGAGGAACAATAGTTTAGTTTTTTTTTTTTTTTTTTTTTTGCAGACAAGCAGTTTGGGTAAGTTGGCTTTTGTTGCATCGGGCTGTCAAAGGCTGGGGAAGTAGCTGGCTGGCTGGCTGACGAAAACCGGTGTCGCTGTCACTGTGTGTGACATTTTTATACCCCATCTTTTGTTTCTTCCTTTAGACACCATTTCTTATATTTCCCTGCTGTGTTTCCGCTGAGACACTGCTTGTTTTTCTTACCCTTGTGACTAAAACTCTCTTGTGTCTCTTTTCTAACGTTGCACCTCAGTGTCTCCTTGGGCCTCCCAGAGCTCCACAAGTCCCTTAATTGACTTCTGCAGAATTATGAAAAATGAGCTGTGCTTTCAAATGGCTCATTTAGCAGAACTGCTATCACACTGCCTGTTACTTTATCTCCAACATATTAAAAAGGGCTTGGTGCTCTTGATTAGGAGCGATGGGCTAAAAAAAAAACCCAAGGTACCGGCATTTGACAGCTGGCCACTAATTTGCCAATCCATCACTGGTGAATTTGAGGTATTTGGCTACTCCTGTGGGAAAACACAACATATATTAAGATATAAATGCTCCACCAGTGTTTCTAAAAACCAGGAGACAGACTTATGGGTGATGCATGGAAGACACACGTGTGTGCGTGTTGATTTAGTGCCCACAGAGCGTCTGGGTCACAGGTTAATGGGCTGTGACAGTTACTGTGTGACAGCCATGTGTCCAAAGCAACATATCAAACTCACATATGCTAATTAATTGCAGCTTTCTCTGAACGACAGCATCTGCTAACTGCACGCACACAATGTATATACACAAGCAGCAGCCTAAGCTGTGTGTCATTACAACAGATGAAGGTGAAGCAAATTCATTGTAAGTGAAGGATAAAATCCAAACTTTATCTGAAGTTAATAAGAGACTTCAGCAATTTGAGTTAAACAAGTCAGGAGGACTTTTTAAATATAAAATCCCCTCTTTTTGTTGCCATCCATCCACTGCAGCTCAGCAGTGAAACACTGTCCAGGGAAACACAAGAATTTCATACCAAAGACACTGTCTGTTTTGACAGACATGAAAAAGCCATTCTCATATCAAAGCCTTGAAAGGTGGCTGCAAAAAGCCTGTTTTTACATGGAGGACGGCAGCATCTGAAAAACAGCTGGGCTCCACTGGTGAAGTTTTCAGCTGCAGAAAAATTCTTTTGTCAACACGTCCATGAAAACTGCCCCATCCACAATTCTGCATACAGATGTTTCACCAGTGTTACTGTATGGCTAAACAGATTACTTCCAGTGGAGGTTAAGCCCTTCAAGAAGGGTCGATAGAGCAAATATAAGCGGCGGATTTATCCACAGTGTTGCTAAACTGACAGTGTTAAACATACTGAGCATATGGAAAGACAGCAGAGGAGGAGTTTATTGTGGCTGCGCGGTTTTAAACGTTTCTATGGACATTTCCCACGGTGAAAACTTGTCACCATAGCAGTGCTTAGCAGATTAATGAGAGCACGGCCTGGTAACCACAGCGGGGCCTAATGATATGTCACATTTCACTGTTTAATGACAACTTTGTAACTACCGAGATTCAAATTGGCCACAGCCTCTGTTCTCAATCTATTTGGAAACTACAGTTTTACAACTTTTTAGCCTCTGGGGGGCAAGTTTTAATATTCAGTGGACAGATTTTAGGTGGAGTTTCACTTTGGGACGAGAGAGTAAAATGTGATTTCAAATGTCAATGAAAACATGTTAGAAGGTCAAGTTAGAGCTGGCTGACTAAAGCTCATAAACCATGATGCTGTTACTGATGAAGCACCCTTTTAATATTGCTAAAACTAGCTGCGTCAAACTTCCTGAGATGTTTTGAGGAGAGGAGGGAAAAAAGCATCTACCTGCAAAGCCAGGTTCTGCTTGGCTGAGGCTCCTCAGCTCTAATGCAAGGGGACGTGAACCTGACAGAAGCAGCATGTCCTCTGAGCAAGAGCAATTATGATAACCATGCAAGCGGAAAGGCTGTAGCCAGAAGAACAGCGAGACAGGCTTTGGTGCAGCAGGCTGCCTATTTAAATCACAGCTCACCGCCACTACAGACGCCATCCTCGACTGATGTAGATGTGCTTTTAAAAAGGAGTCTCAGCCCTCTGCAGGCTCCTCCGTCATGATATGCAGCTGTTCTGCCGCCTAAAACATCGTTTGTTTCCCCTGCCCTTCCTCCCCATCAAAGGTGAATGAAGGTGCTTTTTGGGGGCCAGACTGGTGAGTGATGTTTCCTTTCATTGCCATTTAGACGGTATGCCTCAGTGGCACAGCCTGTGGAGGCACACTGAAGCACCATGATGGCTCTGAGTTAGCTCAATTAACTTTCCATCAGAACACAATCCAAGTTTTTCTAAAACTCTTTGAGCTTCGGATCCAGACAGTCTCGACAGTGCTAGACAAGCCAACAAAAAAAGTTTTTTAACTGAAAAGGCCTGAAATGAGAAGGAGCACACTCAATTTGAGCTGAGTCTCTGGACGCCAAAGTGCCACACTGAGGGGAGGTATTAATTAACTAGCTTACTAGCCTGTCAGATGACAGTTAAAAAGCAGAGACGCCATGTCCACCTTGGCTGCAGAAATTTAATTAAAGTTGTTCACACATGCAGCTAATTTAAGTAATCTGCAATCTGCAATTTGAATCTAATCAGACTTTTCACTGAGCTTGTAGTTTCTGCAATGAGTTTATGACATGTTGCATGTGCTGCAAGGCTCTTGGCTGAATATGTATGTGTGTACTTCAAGCCATTTTTAGTTGGTCTTTTTTTTATTGTAAGGAAATCGTTTGAAAAAAAAAAAAAAAAAAAAACTAGCTTATTCTTCTGTACCATGGTCCAAAAATCAAATTCATCAAATGTGTTTGATAAGTAAATATTGATATTTGACAAAAAACTACAGTGGCCAGCTGTTTTAAGAATGTTCAGGAGGATGACACCCCCCATTGAAGTCAGGACAAATGACATCTCAGCAACTCTTGCTAGCGTCTACTTATGTATTGCTTAAAAATAAATAAATAAATTTTTAAAAATTAATACCTTTAAGCGCTTACACTGAAGCCCCGAACAAGCTTTTAGTAGTAATTTGTGTAAAAAGGACACATTTCCAATTCTGGATGATATCTAGCTCTTGCTGCTACGTGGCTTGAATGCACTCATTGTTACTGCTTTGGACAAAAGCATCTGTCAAATTAATGTAATGTAATTCAATCAAAAGTACAAAGAACAAAGTGCCACTGACAGAGTGGGGAAGTGGCAAAGTATTTAAAGTCAGACAAACGGCGTTTTCACAATAAAAGAGTTGTAGGACGACTACGGTCTTGTTTCTTGAAAGGTTTGTCGCTCGCTCCTTTGTAAAAGATTCCAGCGATAAATTACTTTAGACTTTCACAGGATCCAAATTCCAACAGTCACCAAGTATCTCTGTGTTCTGCTTTAATTTTGTTTACTGAATTTGATGTATTTCACTTTCCCTGTGTATATTTCTGAGTGAACTGACCAGCTCAATAAAGAGTTACTATAATAACTTCTGTATTCACATGTTTTTGAACCTCTCATGTCACATCCCCGTTTCATTGGTTAGCCAGCTGCCAATCGATGATGACAACGATGACCCATCTCGTGTCTCGGTGGGCGGGGCTAAAGAAAACGTGTAGATTGAGCAAAAAGCGACAAACAAACAAAACGTGTTTCAAGTTCGGCACATTTTAAAGTATTTTGGTTAAAACTGAAGTTTTGAATTGATTTACAGCTTTGTAAAACTTAGAATGGAACTTTGCTTGGTGCAAATATTTGTCTGTAATTTAATTGTCTGTAATTGACTGTTTAATTGACAGTCAGCGTTACCTGTTACCTGCAATAGATCCCAGGTGAGCATAGTATTCCTATTGATGGACAGTTACAGTTAATGAGAGGAGTTGTCATATGTGTGTTATTGGATTTCTTTGGTTAGCCTGTTTCTCTTACTGCTTCACACAGGGAAGTAACACAAGTGCTGAACACCCCGCCACCTGTGTGTCCACCTCACCTGGAGCTGTATCTCCAGAGAAATGTAAGTACTGATATAACACTCCTATCTTGTTGTTAGAGGTGAATGTTTTGAACTTTGAGCCCAAAATACACCATAACTTAGCTGGAGTGGTTTAGGTCTAATCCTTGGTTCTTTGAAATTGGAAATCTCTGGCATCTTCATTGGGATAGATTGAAATATTTACTTCAAAATTCAAGGTTAAGATTGACCATTTCCTAAGATCTGTTGCTATTCATCAAATTATAGTTGGTTTCAAATATTTCATTAATATTTCAGGTTATGAGACAGAATGCTTCTATTGAGGATTGTTTATGTTTTTGCTGGTTAAAAGTCTGATAACAAGCTCAAGAATTGTGTGAATGGTCCCAAGATGTAGGAATAGTTTGTAATGGAGTCATGGCTGATCTGTTTAACACACATATGGTTAAATATGCTGCTTTCACTTCTCACCAGCGTGGTGACCTCCAACATAAGGAAATATAGCTGGCTTGGCCAGAGAAAAACAACATGCAGAAGATGTGTGTTGTGTGTTGTATCTCCTTAAATGAATGCATATGTGATAGGTCTGTCACTAAGTGGAGGATGCTCTACTTTGAACAGATTATTCAGAGCCCCCTGAGGCAAATTTGTGATGTTGAGCTACATAAATAAAAATGACTTAATAGTGGATTACAGCAAATATTATTTTTTGAATGTTCAAACTGTTTTGGCTGTATTGGCTTAAATAGACACAGTACTGCCTTTAAGCCCTTACAGAATCTCTCTCTTACTTCATATACCTATTGTACAGAAAGCTGTGTGCAGTAGCCTGACAGTGAGGGCTTTTTGACTGCTGGTTGGAGGCAGAGGCTCTGGTGGGACATGTTCTCTCTTGCTTTGTGAGGCTGGTACACCTGTTCCCTGCAGGGCATGTGACCACTCAGCGGTTGCTGCCGCTGCTGCTGCTGCTGCTGGTGCTGGTGCTGTCAGCCCACACACAGTCGATTCTGCATAATGGCTTTTGTTGTGCGCCGTATCTGAAATGGTTATTGGGGGAGTATTAGTGTCACTCCTCAGCCTCAACTGTGATGAGCTCAGTAGATTCTGGTGAAAAGGGTGCGGTCAGTGCCTGGGCACCAAACAATAGTCCGTCAGTGTAATTGTCCGTAACATGTGAGTAGGCTGAATGAATTATGATTATCTGACTCTTTGCCAAAAGGAAAATTAAACACTGCAGTGATGTTGGGCTCTCTGTGGTTGTCTTGAAGCGTGTGAGTTTTGCTTGTGTGACCCCACTGGGCCGAAAATTGGAGGTGCACCATGTCTGCGAATGTCCAGGCTGGGTTGGTGGTTCCCTGAACCCAACCACGCAGCGAAACAGCACCCGATTTGATCGCGACAGCTGCCGTCGACCATCAGCAGCCAGGTGGTGACGTCAGAGAGCTGCAGTAAGATGCCAAACGGCCACCTGAGAGATGGCAGAGAAATGCGTGGTGTGTTTTGTGAGAAACAGAGAAAGTGTGAAAATGTGTGTGGGTGGTGAATACTAAAGGGAAAAAAAAGAAAATTGAGCTCTAATTTAGAGCCAAGTGGCCCGCCCCAAAAAGAAAAAAACAAAAACAAAACAAAAACTCTCCACTGGGTCTTAAATTCTCTGCTGGAGAGAAGAAAATGGCTGCATGAAATTTCCTGCGATTAAACAGTTTTCACTGTATATTGTCTCACACACAATGCTTCTAGAAATGTGAAGTAGGGATGACCTGATCAAGTTTTTTGCCCCCGATCCTGATCTCAGTCATTTAACACTGAGTATCTGCTCATTCCGTGTCTCCCTTCAATACTTGTATTTTTCTAGATAACACAGTTTCACAGTGCGCTCTTCTAGTCTTACATTAAAGTTATTAAAATCAATCCAGTGTGTACACTTGACAGTTGAATATCTCTGCAATACATTAAGAAAAAATTGCTTGCTTTCTTAATGTTATTATGTAATACAAATTAATAAAGTAAACAAATATTTTATACGGCTCTTATCACAGTTCTGCATAGTGCAGTGCTGATTTTCATTTGTTTTCTCACAAAATAACCAAGTAAACTAAGAGATGTCTTTATAAATAGCTCTTATCAATTCCACTGAGTGCAGCATTGTAGTAGTAAAACTAGGACATTCAAAATGAGCAACATAATCACAATTCCACTTCGAAGTGGTGGAATAGCTTAACAGTATTCACAGTCCCAACAAATAAAAATCAATTCCGCTTTGTTTGGCATCCTGGTAAAACTAGTACACTGAAAATGAACAACAGAAGTCTCAGTCCCACTTAAAAGTAGTGTAGTAGCTTAAGTTGAACATAAAAATGAAAAACAAAATGAGTTTCTGTTAATTGTAGTAGCACCACTACAGTAAAACCTGAATATCAAAATAATAAAATTGCAAGGCACTCGTTTGTCATCAAGGAAGGCCGGTTTGTAGAAGTGCTTTTATTGGAGTTTTTCCTCGCTCTCGCTTCAAACTAAAGTGAAGGTTCTTCTGGAGGAAAATCAGCATCTGGATCGTGTTACTGGACAGTGGGTTGAGACTGTTGAGTCTCTCGCTGTCCTCACCTGTGCAGGGGACACAGGGGACACATCGCTGCAGAAGCAGGCAGTGAGGGAAACTGTGCTGCATGTGCCTGCAGTACCGAGGTGGACTGTCTGACCTTTGAATGGTTTGCTCTGTGAAGTAACACTGCACCTGAACAACTGCTGATGAGATGTTCACAGACCTTGTCTCTGTCTCAGTTTCTGTCTCAGTCTCAGTCTCAGTGTCTGTCTCAGTCTCTTCTACCGTCTCATCAAAGACACTGCCGTGGCTGCTGCTTTTCTGTGTTTTTGATGTGCCTTTTTGACAGGTTCTGCCTCTGGCTCTTCACTGGCAGCCCTCCTGACCTCCATCTTCTCCACCTCTTGAATGACCGCATCCAACCCTCTACAGAACAAAATCTAGTTTAAAAAAAGAAATCAATCATCGCTAAAATGATTGATACTGGTGACTTACCTTTGATTCATTATCATACGAAACAGACATAATCACAGCATTCAAAGGGTACATTTACTGGACTTGTATCTGTCTTTGTATCTGGGATCCTCTAAAGTACCAGTGCCGTAGCATGGCTCAGTTTCAGTCTGTCTGAAGTGTCTGTGCATCAGCTCTGGGAAAGTGCTTTTCATTGTCTTGATTCCACTTGATTCTGGTCAGTCTCGGAAGAACATGTTTAAAGCCGGTTGTGGCAGGGATCACATGAGCTGCAGCTGCAGTCTCAGCGCTCGCTGCCCTCATTAGTTCTTCAAAGGGAGCGAAAAACCTCGACTGTCTTCTCCATTAGTGGCCGCTGATTCGCTGTCAGCATCGCTGGAGGTTGTGATCGGCTGCGTAGACACTGTGAGGCCACTTTTGCTGCAGGAGGCTCTGTATCATGTAATGAGTGCTGTTCCATCTAACTTGCACATCTTGCTGTAGGTGCTTGGCTGACATTTTCACATCAGTGTGGATTCCAGATGTGCATAGGCCTGTGGTGAATGTATAAAATACCCTACAGTCTTCTTATGTCTGTGCTGAGAAAACCAACCCCCGTGTTGAACCAGCTGAGGCATATGCACGATGCAGCCCACGCTCGGTACCTCCATATCATCCATTTCTTTTTTCATATTTCTTGCATTATCCCGTAAAATGACACAGACCCGTTTCTTGTCTATTTCCCCTTCAGCGTGTCCTCGACTGCCTGTTTTGCATGCTCTTCTGTACGAGACCCTGGAATCTGATGAGCATGTAACACCAAACTCTTGAAATCAAAATTGGAGTCAGTTCAGTGTGCAGTGAGGCTAAGCAGTGACACTGGGCAAAAATCAGAACTCCAGCAGTCACATCTGATTAAAGACCTCATGGTTGGTCACAGACCTTTGTTGTACAGCTCTCGTAGGGCAATTTCTGAAATGTGGTGTCGAGAGGGGAAGGCGTAGCAGCGATGAATTCAGTTCCCTTCTCTGTAATATGTTTGGCCTTGTTGCTGTCTCGAGAAAATTTCTCTCTTCTTTTAAAAGTATCTTGCAGTGTGTGTGTTCGGTGTAGTCTTTGCCTGAGTTACCTGAGTGAGCTCACTGTGTTCTGTTGAATGTTTATTTTTTTGTTGGTTTTTTTTTTTTAGGTGCCGTATCAACTCGGTTTTATTGTTTCCCACAGAATTAGATTATGTTTATCGCTGTTGCAAACCTTGTATGTGTTTCGTAATGTGCCTTTTGTGCTGCCATAAATATTCCTCTCCATTTCTGACTCCTGTCACAGCTGATGTAAATCAAAGGATCGGGCTTAGGTTTTTGTTCAATAAATCCGATATCGATTAGTTAAGAAATGCCTTGATCGGCCTTGAAAAGAAACGCTTTGATCGGCTTTGGAAAGGAAAAGGATTAGATCCTCAAGGTGAATAAAATAATGGAGATGCATGTACCATGTTACCTCTGTGAAGGCAAAAGATTTCTCTTGACATTGTGTCAGAAATAGGTTTCTTTATTCTGTCAAGTGTTTCTGTATAAATCTCCCTGCTGCGTAAATTTCTGTCAACACAAAATAAGAGGCTGTCAATTTAAACAACAACACAACCTTTGGACTTGAATCGACATCCCTCTGACACCATCTGATCCGGTGGACAAATGCAGTATATACACAGCTGCTATACTGTATTGGGTGGGTAGGGATGAAAATTGAGAACTGGTTCCAAGTTCTCCAAACCCTCAAAATGCCTCCGAGCTTTGAAGTACAGGAGAACGCACACATACAGCAGATACTGTGGGCCCATCCAAATTAATTTTAGTCGTGCAATGTTTCATTTTCACACCCTGTGAAGTGACTTCACCACAGCGCTCAGCCTGTCCCCGTGAAGGTGCTGTAAACCCGTAAACCTCCTGATCCCTTCGCCAACAAGCAGCGACAGTGGAGCACACGCACACACAATGAGAGACCCTGTAACAATGAATGCATTTGTCGTGTTTGGGGTGAACACACTGGAGCTCTGGTTTGTCTCTGCCGCAAGTGCCACGGGCTCCGGGAGGGCTTTACCTGGGATGGAAGTGGGGGGGCAGAGATGAAAGTTGTTGCCAAATCTTCCTGTGATGCTCAACTCCCAAATGCCTTCAGCTATTTTCCGGATTGACTGATTTCACAACTGGGATGCAGAGCAAGACTGTGCACTGCCAGACTGTAATTCTACGCATTCCTGGCTTCAATACCCACACGCAGTGCTGATCTCACAGGAGCACTCATGAACGAGATGGAAAAAAATTTATTTATTTTTTTACACAACACAGGTCCAGTTTGCTCTGCAGCAGGTACAGAGATGAATTATTTTAACGGATTACTGTACCTAACACATGAGTTATTGGTCAGGAGAGGCGGTGGAGGAGTGAAGGTAAATTAGTGCTAGAAGCAATAATGCCCTGAAGATGGAAGGAAAGAGAGATCCTGAAAAATTACCTTTAGGTCCATTCATTACCCCATCTATCTTTGAAGCGGTGTGTAGCATTTAAACAAGCCATCGGGGTCAGTGCAAATGCTGCTTTCTGTGTAAACACATTGCTATGAATAAAGTGTTTGGGTCCTTGTAGACTCAGTATGATTAAAATGTGTCTTTAATTTGTTGTTGTCTGCTGAGGTATTGTCTGAGTTTTGAGGGCACAGAGGACAGAAAACTTTTCTGACCTTCTTATAGCTGCTTTCCTTTGAAAGAAATTGTCAGTTAATTGAACACAATAGCTTTGATGCCCATGTATGTGTGTGTTTGTGTGCGCGCACGCTTGTGTTTCAGTGACATTGCAGAAAAAGGCGTCAAACAAGCACAAGGACAGGGAAATTGCTTAAAAGCCTGTCTGAGCGTGTGGCGAATGCCTGGCCTGTAACTGATTTGCAATTACTTTGTCACTCTCTCATTTTTTTGAAACTTTAATACCCATATTCCCTTTTTTTTGTTGCTTAAGCACTTTTAAATTCCCATGCTTCAGATGTGGGCCTTTATACAGGCACAATCTTGAGCTGCATTGTGAAAATCGAAGCCCTGGGCGGCATAAATGATTCATGTTGGACAACTTGTTACCACCTAAGATCTGCAAAGCCGGTGGGAGTGTAAATGGCTTCTCTCAGTGTGTGTTGGATGCGTTAACCCTGCCACAAGGGGAGTAGGGCCAGGGGTCCTGGCCCTACACAATCCTGGCACGGAAGTGGGTTGAACATAATTCAAGGAGCACTTCCTGAATGAACTACTACAGTGTGTTTTTGGAACTTAATGTCAGATGGCATAAAGTGAGTATTAATACTTGCAGGCATAAGCAAGCACAGCGTCAACTTAATGTATTGGTGTGAAAATGAAAGGGAGGCGGTCTGCTCCTTTACATGATTGTAGGCTGCAGGAGGAGCAGTGAGGTTATGTTACCTTGCTTCACACTCGGAGGTTACCCGTGTCCCCATCAATATGTTGGTGCCATCAGCAGTTTTATTTACAACACTGTCATCAATATTGCTTCCACTGGGTGAAGCTGCCAGCCTTTACAGCCTCCGTCAGCTAGTTAAGTAGATTGAATAAAACGCAAATGGCTTGCTCACGCTCTGCGCTGCGCAACTACCATAAACCCTCAGTGTTCGTCAAATGAGCTTCTTGGAAATGGCCCCACACTTTGCAGCAGCTACTTTTAAGGGCAGAATGTGGAGGCTTGGCTCTGTGTGAGAGGGAGGCTTTAGAGGTAATTTAGCATCGTTTGCTCTCCCCTCTCTGCTTTATTAGGAGGAGGAGAAGACTTTCCATCACTGCCGGCTCAGTCTCTCCGACTCATCTCTCTCTGTCAGCTGAGGTTAACTTGTGACACCATTAACCCATCCTTTCCTCTTACAAGGAACACGAGGAGAGCATCCCAGCTTCTCCTTCAGCCACATGACCTCATGACCTCTGAGAGTAGTGTTAGACTAGTTTACAGATTCGAGGCTGTTGTGGTTTTCCTCACAAGCCGGCCAGTGGATTAATGCTAAGCTGATGAATCATATCAAACGATTATCCTGTTTTCCCATTGAGAAAGGATGGAAAGCTGCGACAGCGGAGGCGACCAAGTCTCAATCCCTTCAGACGATTAGAGCGTTTTCTGGCTGAAGCTTCAGACGGCATGCGATCTGCCCATCCTGTCTGGTTGTGTGAGAACACAGACACGTCTGTCTGCTGGCCGCCTCCTGGGACGCTGCACAACAAACATCAAAAACAACCGGCTGCTCAAACTGTAAACATGACAACACGAAATAAACATCAGATGGTCATATTATGCAACTGTGATTTGTGCTGGGTGCTTGCAGAGATTTGTTAGACCGACGCTGGGCTTCTACACTGGCTGTCAGACATTTAATAGATCACAGATCTCTTATTAATGGTCAAGACATCATTTAATACTTAAGATTAGTAATAACCACTTCGGGTTAAATCGGCCAAAAAAAGTAAAAGATTTTTTTGACCTCAAAATGTCATAAAAAACGTCATGGTATAGTAAGGCGTCAAAATCGGCCAAAAAAAGTCAAAATTTTTTTTGACCTCAAAATGTCATAAAAAACGTCATAGTATAGTAAGGCGTCAAAATCGGACAAAAAAAGTCAAAAATTTTTTTGACCTCAAAATGTCATAAAAAACGTCATAGAATAGTAAGGCGTCAAAATCGGACAAAAAAAGTCAAAATTTTTTTTGACCTCAAAATGTCATAAAAAACGTCATAGCATAGTAAGGCGTCAAAATCGGACAAAAAAAGTCAAAAAATTTTTTGACCTCAAAATGTCATAAAAAACGTCATAGTATAGTAAGGCGTCAAAATCGGACAAAAAAAGTCAAAAATTTTTTTGACCTCAAAATGTCATAAAAAAACGTCATAGCATAGTAAGGCGTCAAAATCGGACAAAAAAAGTCAAAAAATGTTTTGACCTCAAAATGTCATAAAAAACGTCATAGTATAGTAAGGCGTTTTTTTCGGCCAAAAAAAGTCAAAATTTTTTTTGACCTCAAAATGTCATAAAAAACGTCATAGTATAGTAAGGCGTCAAAATCGGACAAAAAAAGTCAAAATTTTTTTTGACCTCAAAATGTCATAAAAAACGTCATAGTATAGTAAGGCGTCAAAATCGGCCAAAAAAAGTCAAAAAAATTTTTGACCTCAAAATGTCATAAAAAACGTCATAGTATAGTAAGGCGTCAAAATCGGACAAAAAAAGTCAAAAAAATTTTTGACCTCAAAATGTCATAAAAAACGTCATAGTATAGTAAGGCGTTTTTTTCGGCCAAAAAAAGTCAAAATTTTTTTTGACCTCAAAATGTCATAAAAAACGTCATAGTATAGTAAGGCGTTTTTTTCGGCCAAAAAAAGTCAAAAATTTTTTTGACCTCAAAATGTCATAAAAAAACGTCATAGTATAGTAAGGCGTCAAAATCGGCCAAAATGTCATAAAAAACGTCATAGTATAGTAAGGCGTTTTTTTCGGCCAAAAAAAGTCAAAAATTTTTTTGACCTCAAAATGTCATAAAAAACGTCATAGTATAGTATGGCGTTTTTTTCGGGCAAAAAAAGTCAAAAAATTTTTTTGACCTCAAAATGTCATAAAAAACGTCATAGTATAGTAAGGCGTTTTTTTCGGCCAAAAAAAGTCAAAAAATTTTTTGACCTCAAAATGTCATAAAAAACGTCATAGTATAGTAAGGCGTTCTTTTCGGCCAAAAAAAGTCAAAAATTTTTTTGACCTCAAAATGTCATAAAAAACATCATAGTATAGTAAGGCGTCAAAATCGGACAAAAAAAGTCAAAAATTTTTTTGACCTCAAAATGTCATAAAAAACGTCATAGTATAGTAAGGCGTCAAAATCGGCCAAAAAAAGTCAAAATTTTTTTTGACCTCAAAATGTCATAAAAAACGTCATAGTATAGTAAGGCGTTTTTTTCGGCCAAAAAAAGTCAAAAATTCTTTTGATCTCAAAATGTCATAAAAAACGTCATAGTATAGTAAGGCGTTTTTTTCGGCCAAAAAAAGTCAAAAAAATTTTTGACCTCAAAATGTCATAAAAAACGTCATAGTATAGTAAGGCGTTCTTTTCGGCCAAAAAAAGTCAAAAATTTTTTTGACCTCAAAATGTCATAAAAAACGTCATAGTATAGTATGGCGTTTTTGTCAGGCAAAAAAAGTCAAAAATTTTTTTTGACCTCAAAATGTCATAAAAAACGTCATAGTATAGTAAGGCGTCAAAATCGGCCAAAAAAAGTCAAAATTTTTTTTGACCTCATAATGTCATAAAAAACATCATAGTATAGTAAGGCGTTTTTTTCGGCCAAAAAAAGTCAAAAATTTTTTTGACCTCAAAATGTCATAAAAAACGTCATAGTATAGTAAGGCGTTTTTTTCGGCCAAAAAAAGTCAAAAATTTTTTTGACCTCAAAATGTCATAAAAAACGTCATAGTATAGTAAGGCGTCAAAATCGGCCAAAAAAAGTCAAAAATTTTTTTGACCTCAAAATGTCATAAAAAACGTCATAGTATAGTAAGGCGTTTTTTTCGGCCAAAAAAAGTCAAAATTTTTTTTGACCTCAAAATGTCATAAAAAACGTCATAGTATAGTAAGGCGTCAAAATCGGCCAAAAAAAGTCAAAAAATTTTTTGACCTCAAAATGTCATAAAAAACGTCATAGTATAGTAAGGCGTTTTTTTTCGGCCAAAAAAAGTCAAAAATTTTTTTGACCTCAAAATGTCATAAAAAACGTCACAGTATAGTAAGGCGTTTTTTTCGGCCAAAAAAAGTCAAAAATTTTTTTTACCTCAAAATGTCATAAAAAACGTCATAGTATAGTAAGGCGTTTTTTTCGACCAAAAAAAGTCAAAAATTTTTTTGACCTCAAAATGTCATAAAAAACGTCATAGTATAGTAAGGCGTCAAAATCGGACAAAAAAAGTCAAAAAATTTTTTGACCTCAAAATGTCATAAAAAACGTCATAGTAGAGTAAGGCGTTTTTTTCGGCCAAAAAAAGTCAAAAAAATTTTTGACCTCAAAATGTCATAAAAAACGTCATAGTACAGTATGGCGTTTTTTTCGGGCAAAAAAAGTCAAAAATTTTTTTTAACCTCAAAATGTCATAAAAAACGTCATAGTATAGTAAGTCGTCAAAATCAGACAAAAAAAGTCAAAAATTTTTTTGACTTCAAAATGTCATAAAAAACGTCATAGTATAGTAAGGCGTTTTTTTCGGCCAAAAAAAGTCAAAAAATTTTTTTGACCTCAAAATGTCATAAAAAACGTCATAGTATAGTAAGGCGTCAAAATCGGCCAAAAAAAGTCAAAAATTTTTTTGACCTCAAAATGTCATAAAAAACGTCATAGTATAGTAAGGCGTTTTTTTTCGGCCAAAAAAAGTCAAAAATTTTTTTGACCTCAAAATGTCATAAAAAACGTCACAGTATAGTAAGGCGTTTTTTTCGGCCAAAAAAAGTCAAAAATTTTTTTGACCTCAAAATGTCATAAAAAACGTCATAGTATAGTAAGGCGTCAAAATGGGCCAAAAAAAGTCAAAAAATTTTTTTACCTCAAAATGTCATAAAAAACATCATAGTATAGTAAGGCGTTTTTTTCGACCAAAAAAAGTCAAAAATTTTTTTGACCTCAAAATGTCATAAAAAACGTCATAGTATAGTAAGGCGTCAAAATCGGACAAAAAAAGTCAAAATTTTTTTTGACCTCAAAATGTCATAAAAAACGTCATAGTATAGTAAGGCGTCAAATTCGGCCAAAAAAAGTCAAAAATTTTTTTTGACCTCAAAATGTCATAAAAAACGTCATAGTATAGTAAGGCGTTTTTTTCGGCCAAAAAAAGTCAAAATTTTTTTATACCTCAAAATGTCATAAAAAACGTCATAGTATAGTAAGGCGTTTTTTTCGGCCAAAAAAAGTCAAAAAATTTTTTGACCTCAAAATGTCATAAAAAACGTCATAGTATAGTAAGGCGTTCTTTTCGGCCAAAAAAAGTCAAAAATTTTTTTGACCTCAAAATGTCATAAAAAACGTCATAGTATAGTAAGGCGTCAAAATCGGCCAAAAAAAGTCAAAATTTTTTTTGACCTCATAATGTCATAAAAAACGTCATAGTATAGTAAGGCGTTTTTTTCGGCCAAAAAAAGTCAAAAATTTTTTTGACCTCAAAATGTCATAAAAAACGTCATAGTATAGTAAGGCGTCAAAATCGGCCAAAAAAAGTCAAAAATTTTTTTGACCTCAAAATGTCATAAAAAACGTCATAGTATAGTAAGGCGTCAAAATCGGCCAAAAAAAGTAAAAAATTTTTTTGACCTCAAAATGTCATAAAAAACGTCATAGTATAGTAAGGCGTCAAAATCGGCCAAAAAAAGTCAAAAATTTTTTTGACCTCAAAATGTCATAAAAAACGTCATAGTATAGTAAGGCGTCAAAATCGGCCAAAAAAAGTCAAAAAATTTTTTGACCTCAAAATGTCATAAAAAACGTCATAGTATAGTAAGGCGTCAAAATCGGCCAAAAAAAGTCAAAAATTTTTTTGACCTCAAAATGTCATAAAAAACGTCATAGTATAGTAAGGCGTTTTTTTCGGCCAAAAAAAGTCAAAAAATTTTTTGACCTCAAAATTTCATAAAAAACGTCACAGCATAGTAAGGCGTTTTTTTTCGGCCAAAAAAAGTCAAAAATTTTTTTGACCTCAAAATGTCATAAAAAACGTCATAGTATAGTAAGGCGTTTTTTTCGGCCAAAAAAAGTCAAAATTTTTTTTGACCTCAAAATGTCATAAAAAACGTCATAGTATAGTAAGGCGTCAAAATCGGCCAAAAAAAGTTAAAAAATTTTTTGACCTCAAAATGTCATAAAAAACGTCATAGTATAGTAAGGCGTCAAAATCGG
This sequence comes from Toxotes jaculatrix, assembly GCF_017976425.1. Lineage (NCBI taxonomy): Eukaryota > Metazoa > Chordata > Actinopteri > Toxotidae > Toxotes > Toxotes jaculatrix. The sequence goes on along the minus strand of NC_054408.1, from coordinate 5,351,637 downwards.
ACAAAAAAAGTCAAAAAAATTTTTGACCTCAAAATGTCATAAAAAACGTCATAGTAGAGTAAGGCGTTTTTTTTCGGCCAAAAAAAGTCAAAAAAATTTTTGACCTCAAAATGTCATAAAAAACGTCATAGTATAGTATGGCGTTTTTTTCGGGCAAAAAAAGTCAAAAAATTTTTTTGACCTCAAAATGTCATAAAAAACGTCATAGTATAGTAAGGCGTCAAAATCGGACAAAAAAAGTCAAAAAATTTTTTGACCTCAAAATGTCATAAAAAACGTCATAGTATAGTAAGGCGTTTTTTTCGGCCAAAAAAAGTCAAAAAAAATTTTAAACTCAAAATGTCATAAAAAACGTCATAGTATAGTAAGGCGTCAAAATCGGCCAAAAAAAGTCAAAATTTTTTTTGACCTCAAAATGTCATAAAAAACGTCATAGTATAGTAAGGCGTTTTTTTCGGCCAAAAAAAGTCAAAAAAATTTTTGACCTCAAAATGTCATAAAAAACGTCATAGTATAGTAAGGCGTTTTTTTCGGCCACAAAAAGTCAAAAAATTTTTTGACCTCAAAATGTCATAAAAAACGTCATAGTATAGTAAGGCGTTCTTTTCGGCCAAAAAAAGTCAAAAATTTTTTTGACCTCAAAATGTCATAAAAAACGTCATAGTATAGTAAGGCGTCAAAATCGGCCAAAAAAAGTCAAAATTTTTTTTGACCTCAAAATGTCATAAAAAACGTCATAGTATAGTAAGGCGTCAAAATCGGCCAAAAAAAGTCAAAATTTTTTTTGACCTCAAAATGTCATAAAAAACGTCATAGTATAGTAAGGCGTCAAAATCGGACAAAAAAAGTCAAAAAATTTTTTGACCTCAAAATGTCATAAAAAACGTCATAGTATAGTAAGGCGTTTTTTTCGGGCAAAAAAAGTCAAAAATTTTTTTGAGCTCAAAATGTCATAAAAAACGTCATAGTATAGTAAGGTGTCAAAATCGGCCAAAAAAGTCAACATTTTTTTTGACCTCAAAATGTCATAAAAAAACGTCATAGTATAGTAAGGCGTCAAAATCGGACAAAAAAAGTCAAAAAATTTTTTGACCTCAAAATGTCATAAAAAACATCATAGTATAGTAAGGCGTTTTTTTCGGCCAAAAAAAGTCAAAAAAATTTTTTGACCTCAAAATGTCATAAAAAACGTCATAGTATAGTAAGGCGTTCTTTTCGGCCAAAAAAAGTCAAAAATTTTTTTGACCTCAAAATGTCATAAAAAACGTCATAGTATAGTAAGGCGTTTTTTTCGGCCAAAAAAAGTCAAAAAAATTTTTCTCAAAATGTCATAAAAAACGTCATAGTATAGTAAGGCGTCAAAATCGGCCAAAAAAAGTCAAAAAAATTTTTGAGCTCAAAATGTCATAAAAAACGTCATAGTATAGTAAGGTGTCAAAATCGGCCAAAAAAGTCAACATTTTTTTTGACCTCAAAATGTCATAAAAAACGTCATAGTATAGTAAGGCGTCAAAATCTGACAAAAAAAGTCAAAATTTTTTTTGATCTCAAAATGTCATAAAAAACGTCATATTATAGTAAGGGGTCAAAATCGGACAAAAAAAGTCAAAATTTTTTTGACCTCAAAATGTCATAAAAAACGTCATAGTATAGTAAGGCGTCAAAATCGGACAAAAAAAGTCAACATTTTTTTTGACCTCAAAATGTCATAAAAAACGTCATAGTATAGTAAGGCGTCAAAATCGGACAAAAAAAGTCAAAAAAATTTTTGACCTCAAAATGTCATAAAAAACGTCATAGTATAGTAAGGCGTCAAAATCGGACAAAAAAAGTCAAAATTTTTTTTGACCTCAAAATGTCATAAAAAACGTCATAGTATAGTAAGGCGTCAAAATCGGACAAAAATAGTCCAAATTTTTTTTGACCTCAAAATGTCATAAAAAACGTCATAGTATAGTAAGGCGTCAAAATCGGACAAAAAAAGTCAAAAATTTTTTTGACCTCAAAATGTCATAAAAAACGTCATAGTATAGTAAGGCGTTCTTTTCGGCCAAAAAAAGTCAAAATTTTTTTTGACCTCAAAATGTCATAAAAAACGTCATAGTATAGTAAGGCGTTTTTTTCGGCCAAAAACAGTCAAAATTTTTTTTGACCTCAAAATGTCATAAAAAACGTCATAGTATAGTATGGCGTTTTTTTCGGACAAAAAAAGTAAAAAATTTTTTTTGACCTCAAAATGTCATAAAAAACGTCATAGTATAGTAAGGTGTCAAAATCGGACAAAAAAAGTCAAAAATTTTTTTGACCTCAAAATGTCATAAAAAACGTCATAGTATAGTAAGGCGTTCTTTTCGGCCAAAAAAAGTCAAAATTTTTTTTGACCTCAAAATGTCATAAAAAACGTCATAGTATAGTAAGGCGTTTTTTTCGGCCAAAAACAGTCAAAATTTTTTTTGACCTCAAAATGTCATAAAAAACGTCATAGTATAGTATGGCGTTTTTTTCGGACAAAAAAAGTAAAAAATTTTTTTTGACCTCAAAATGTCATAAAAAACGTCATAGTATAGTAAGGTGTCAAAATCGGACAAAAAAAGTCAAAATTTTTTTGACCTCAAAATGTCATAAAAAACGTCATAGTATAGTAAGGCGTCAAAATCGGACAAAAAAAGTCAAAATTTTTTTTGACCTCAAAATGTCATAAAAAACGTCATAGTATAGTAAGGCGTCAAAATCGGACAAAAAAAGTCAAAATTTTTTTTGACCTCAAAATGTCATAAAAAACGTCATAGTATAGTAAGGCGTCAAATTCGGCCAAAAAAAGTCAAAAATTTTTTTGACCTCAAAATGTCATAAAAAACATCATAGTATAGTAAGGCGTCAAAATGGGCCAAAAAAAGTCAAAAAAATTTTTGACCTCAAAATGTCATAAAAAACGTCATAGTATAGTAAGGCGTCAAAATCGGACAAAAAAAGTCAAAAAATTTTTTGACCTCAAAATGTAATAAAAAACGTCATAGTATAGTAAGGCGTCAAAATCGGACAAAAAAAGTCAAAAAAATTTTTGACCTCAAAATGTCATAAAAAACGTCATAGTATAGTAAGGCGTCAAAATGGGCCAAAAAAAGTCAAAAAATTTTTTTACCTCAAAATGTCATAAAAAACGTCATAGTATAGTAAGGCGTTTTTTTCGGCCAAAAAAAGTCAAAAATTTTTTTGACCTCAAAATGTCATAAAAAACGTCATAGTATAGTAAGGCGTCAAAATGGGCCAAAAAAAGTCAAAAATTCTTTTTACCTCAAAATGTCATAAAAAACGTCATAGTATAGTAAGGCGTCAAAATCGGACAAAAAAAGTCAAAAAATTTTTTGACCTCAAAATGTCATAAAAAACGTCATAGTATAGTAAGGCGTTTTTTTCGGGCAAAAAAAGTCAAAAATTTTTTTGAGCTCAAAATGTCATATAAAACGTCAGTATAGTAAGGCGTTTTTTTCGGCCAAAAAAAGTCAAAAAAATTTTTGACCTCAAAATGTCATAAAAAACGTCATAGTATAGTAAGGCGTTTTTTTCGGCCACAAAAAGTCAAAAATTTTTTTGACCTCAAAATGTCATAAAAAACGTCATAGTATAGTAAGGCGTTCTTTTCGGCCAAAAAAAGTCAAAAATTTTTTTGACCTCAAAATGTCATAAAAAACGTCATAGTATAGTAAGGCGTTTTTTTCGGCCAAAAAAAGTCAAAATTTTTTTTGACCTCAAAATGTCATAAAAAACGTCATAGTATAGTAAGGCGTCAAAATCGGCCAAAAAAAGTCAAAATTTTTTTTGACCTCAAAATGTCATAAAAAACGTCATAGTATAGTAAGGCGTCAAAATCGGACAAAAAAAGTCAAAAATTTTTTTGACCTCAAAATGTCATAAAAAACGTCATAGTATAGTAAGGCGTTTTTTTCGGGCAAAAAAAGTCAAAAATTTTTTTGAGCTCAAAATGTCATAAAAAACGTCATAGTATAGTAAGGTGTCAAAATCGGCCAAAAAAGTCAACATTTTTTTTGACCTCAAAATGTCATAAAAAAACGTCATAGTATAGTAAGGCGTCAAAATCGGACAAAAAAAGTCAAAAAATTTTTTGACCTCAAAATGTCATAAAAAACGTCATAGTATAGTAAGGCGTTTTTTTCGGCCAAAAAAAGTCAAAAAAATTTTTAAACTCAAAATGTCATAAAAAACGTCATAGTATAGTAAGGCGTTCTTTTCGGCCAAAAAAAGTCAAAAATTTTTTTGACCTCAAAATGTCATAAAAAACGTCATAGTATAGTAAGGCGTTTTTTTCGGGCAAAAAAAGTCAAAAATTTTTTTGAGCTCAAAATGTCATAAAAAACGTCATAGTATAGTAAGGCGTCAAAATCTGACAAAAAAAGTCAAAATTTTTTTTGATCTCAAAATGTCATAAAAAACGTCATATTATAGTAAGGGGTCAAAATCGGACAAAAAAAGTCAAAATTTTTTTGAACTCAAAATGTCATAAAAAACGTCATAGTATAGTAAGGCGTCAAAATCGGACAAAAAAAGTCAACATTTTTTTTGACCTCAAAATGTCATAAAAAACGTCATAGTATAGTAAGGCGTCAAAATCGGACAAAAAAAGTCAAAAAAATTTTTGACCTCAAAATGTCATAAAAAACGTCATAGTATAGTAAGGCGTCAAAATCGGACAAAAAAAGTCAAAATTTTTTTTGACCTCAAAATGTCATAAAAAACGTCATAGTATAGTAAGGCGTCAAAATCGGACAAAAATAGTCCAAATTTTTTTTGACCTCAAAATGTCATAAAAAACGTCATAGTATAGTAAGGCGTCAAAATCGGACAAAAAAAGTCAAAAATTTTTTTGACCTCAAAATGTCATAAAAAACGTCATAGTATAGTAAGGCGTTCTTTTCGGCCAAAAAAAGTCAAAATTTTTTTTGACCTCAAAATGTCATAAAAAACGTCATAGTATAGTAAGGCGTTTTTTTCGGCCAAAAACAGTCAAAAATTTTTTTGACCTCAAAATGTCATAAAAAACGTCATAGTATAGTATGGCGTTTTTTTCGGACAAAAAAAGTAAAAAATTTTTTTTGACCTCAAAATGTCATAAAAAACGTCATAGTATAGTAAGGTGTCAAAATCGGACAAAAAAAGTCAAAATTTTTTTGACCTCAAAATGTCATAAAAAACGTCATAGTATAGTAAGGCGTCAAAATCGGACAAAAAAAGTCAAAATTTTTTTTGACCTCAAAATGTCATAAAAAACGTCATAGTATAGTAAGGCGTCAAAATCGGACAAAAAAAGTCAAAATTTTTTTTGACCTCAAAATGTCATAAAAAACGTCATAGTATAGTAAGGCGTCAAATTCGGCCAAAAAAAGTCAAAAATTTTTTTGACCTCAAAATGTCATAAAAAACATCATAGTATAGTAAGGCGTCAAAATGGGCCAAAAAAAGTCAAAAAAATTTTTGACCTCAAAATGTCATAAAAAACGTCATAGTATAGTAAGGCGTCAAAATCGGACAAAAAAAGTCAAAAAATTTTTTGACCTCAAAATGTAATAAAAAACGTCATAGTATAGTAAGGCGTCAAAATCGGACAAAAAAAGTCAAAAAAATTTTTGACCTCAAAATGTCATAAAAAACGTCATAGTATAGTATGGCGTTTTTTTCGGACAAAAAAAGTAAAAAATTTTTTTTGACCTCAAAATGTCATAAAAAACGTCATAGTATAGTAAGGTGTCAAAATCGGACAAAAAAAGTCAAAATTTTTTTGACCTCAAAATGTCATAAAAAACGTCATAGTATAGTAAGGCGTTTTTTTCGGCCAAAAAAAGTCAAAAATTTTTTTGACCTCAAAATGTCATAAAAAACGTCATAGTATAGTAAGGCGTCAAAATCGGCCAAAAAAAGTCAAAATTTTTTTTGACCTCATAATGTCATAAAAAACGTCATAGTATAGTAAGGCGTTTTTTTCGGCCAAAAAAAGTCAAAAATTTTTTTGACCTCAAAATGTCATAAAAAACGTCATAGTATAGTAAGGCGTCAAAATCGGCCAAAAAAAGTCAAAAATTTTTTTGACCTCAAAATGTCATAAAAAACGTCATAGTATAGTAAGGCGTCAAAATCGGCCAAAAAAAGTAAAAAAATTTTTTGACCTCAAAATGTCATAAAAAACGTCATAGTATAGTAAGGCGTCAAAATCGGCCAAAAAAAGTCAAAAAATTTTTTGACCTCAAAATGTCATAAAAAACGTCATAGTATAGTAAGGCGTCAAAATCGGCCAAAAAAAGTCAAAAAATTTTTTGACCTCAAAATGTCATAAAAAACGTCATAGTATAGTAAGGCGTCAAAATCGGCCAAAAAAAGTCAAAAATTTTTTTGACCTCAAAATGTCATAAAAAACGTCATAGTATAGTAAGGCGTTTTTTTCGGCCAAAAAAAGTCAAAAAATTTTTTGACCTCAAAATTTCATAAAAAACGTCACAGCATAGTAAGGCGTTTTTTTTCGGCCAAAAAAAGTCAAAAATTTTTTTGACCTCAAAATGTCATAAAAAACGTCATAGTATAGTAAGGCGTTTTTTTCGGCCAAAAAAAGTCAAAATTTTTTTTGACCTCAAAATGTCATAAAAAACGTCATAGTATAGTAAGGCGTCAAAATCGGCCAAAAAAAGTTAAAAAATTTTTTGACCTCAAAATGTCATAAAAAACGTCATAGTATAGTAAGGCGTCAAAATCGGACAAAAAAAGTCAAAAAATTTTTTGACCTCAAAATGTCATAAAAAACGTCATAGTAGAGTAAGGCGTTTTTTTTCGGCCAAAAAAAGTCAAAAAAATTTTTGACCTCAAAATGTCATAAAAAACGTCATAGTATAGTATGGCGTTTTTTTCGGGCAAAAAAAGTCAAAAAATTTTTTTGACCTCAAAATGTCATAAAAAACGTCATAGTATAGTAAGGCGTCAAAATCGGACAAAAAAAGTCAAAAAATTTTTTGACCTCAAAATGTCATAAAAAACGTCATAGTATAGTAAGGCGTTTTTTTCGGCCAAAAAAAGTCAAAAAAAATTTTAAACTCAAAATGTCATAAAAAACGTCATAGTATAGTAAGGCGTCAAAATCGGCCAAAAAAAGTCAAAATTTTTTTTGACCTCAAAATGTCATAAAAAACGTCATAGTATAGTAAGGCGTTTTTTTCGGCCACAAAAAGTCAAAAAAATTTTTGACCTCAAAATGTCATAAAAAACGTCATAGTATAGTAAGGCGTTCTTTTCGGCCAAAAAAAGTCAAAATTTTTTTTGACCTCAAAATGTCATAAAAAACGTCATAGTATAGTAAGGCGTCAAAATCGGCCAAAAAAAGTCAAAATTTTTTTTGACCTCAAAATGTCATAAAAAACGTCATAGTATAGTAAGGCGTCAAAATCGGCCAAAAAAAGTCAAAATTTTTTTTGACCTCAAAATGTCATAAAAAACGTCATAGTATAGTAAGGCGTCAAAATCGGACAAAAAAAGTCAAAAAATTTTTTGACCTCAAAATGTCATAAAAAACGTCATAGTATAGTAAGGCGTTTTTTTCGGGCAAAAAAAGTCAAAAATTTTTTTGAGCTCAAAATGTCATAAAAAACGTCATAGTATAGTAAGGTGTCAAAATCGGCCAAAAAAGTCAACATTTTTTTTGACCTCAAAATGTCATAAAAAAACGTCATAGTATAGTAAGGCGTCAAAATCGGACAAAAAAAGTCAAAAATTTTTTTGACCTCAAAATGTCATAAAAAACGTCATAGTATAGTAAGGCGTTTTTTTCGGCCAAAAAAAGTCAAAAAAATTTTTTGACCTCAAAATGTCATAAAAAACGTCATAGTATAGTAAGGCGTTCTTTTCGGCCAAAAAAAGTCAAAAATTTTTTTGACCTCAAAATGTCATAAAAAACGTCATAGTATAGTAAGGCGTTTTTTTCGGCCAAAAAAAGTCAAAAAAATTTTTCTCAAAATGTCATAAAAAACGTCATAGTATAGTAAGGCGTCAAAATCGGACAAAAAAAGTCAAAAAAATTTTTGAGCTCAAAATGTCATAAAAAACGTCATAGTATAGTAAGGTGTCAAAATCGGCCAAAAAAGTCAACATTTTTTTTGACCTCAAAATGTCATAAAAAACGTCATAGTATAGTAAGGCGTCAAAATCTGACAAAAAAAGTCAAAATTTTTTTTGATCTCAAAATGTCATAAAAAACGTCATATTATAGTAAGGGGTCAAAATCGGACAAAAAAAGTCAAATTTTTTTTGACCTCAAAATGTCATAAAAAACGTCATAGTATAGTAAGGCGTCAAAATCGGACAAAAAAAGTCAACATTTTTTTTGACCTCAAAATGTCATAAAAAACGTCATAGTATAGTAAGGCGTCAAAATCGGACAAAAAAAGTCAAAAAAATTTTTGACCTCAAAATGTCATAAAAAACGTCATAGTATAGTAAGGCGTCAAAATCGGACAAAAAAAGTCAAAATTTTTTTTGACCTCAAAATGTCATAAAAAACGTCATAGTATAGTAAGGCGTCAAAATCGGACAAAAATAGTCCAAATTTTTTTTGACCTCAAAATGTCATAAAAAACGTCATAGTATAGTAAGGCGTCAAAATCGGACAAAAAAAGTCAAAAATTTTTTTGACCTCAAAATGTCATAAAAAACGTCATAGTATAGTAAGGCGTTCTTTTCGGCCAAAAAAAGTCAAAATTTTTTTTGACCTCAAAATGTCATAAAAAACGTCATAGTATAGTAAGGCGTTTTTTTCGGCCAAAAACAGTCAAAATTTTTTTTGACCTCAAAATGTCATAAAAAACGTCATAGTATAGTATGGCGTTTTTTTCGGACAAAAAAAGTAAAAAATTTTTTTTGACCTCAAAATGTCATAAAAAACGTCATAGTATAGTAAGGTGTCAAAATCGGACAAAAAAAGTCAAAAATTTTTTTGACCTCAAAATGTCATAAAAAACGTCATAGTATAGTAAGGCGTTCTTTTCGGCCAAAAAAAGTCAAAATTTTTTTTGACCTCAAAATGTCATAAAAAACGTCATAGTATAGTAAGGCGTTTTTTTCGGCCAAAAACAGTCAAAATTTTTTTTGACCTCAAAATGTCATAAAAAACGTCATAGTATAGTATGGCGTTTTTTTCGGACAAAAAAAGTAAAAAATTTTTTTTGACCTCAAAATGTCATAAAAAACGTCATAGTATAGTAAGGTGTCAAAATCGGACAAAAAAAGTCAAAATTTTTTTGACCTCAAAATGTCATAAAAAACGTCATAGTATAGTAAGGCGTCAAAATCGGACAAAAAAAGTCAAAATTTTTTTTGACCTCAAAATGTCATAAAAAACGTCATAGTATAGTAAGGCGTCAAAATGGGCCAAAAAAAGTCAAAAATTTTTTTACCTCAAAATGTCATAAAAAACGTCATAGTATAGTAAGGCGTTTTTTTTCGGCCAAAAAAAGTCAAAAATTTTTTTGACCTCAAAATGTCATAAAAAACGTCATAGTATAGTAAGGCGTCAAAATCGGACAAAAAAAGTCAAAACTTTTTTTGACCTCAAAATGTCATAAAAAACGTCATAGTATAGTAAGGCGTTCTTTTCGGCCAAAAAAAGTCAAAATTTTTTTTGACCTCAAAATGTCATAAAAAACGTCATAGTATAGTAAGGCGTCAAAATCGGACAAAAAAAGTCAAAAATTTTTTTGATCTCAAAATGTCATAAAAAACGTCATAGTATAGTAAGGCGTTTTTTTCGGCCACAAAAAGTCAAAAAATTTTTTGACCTCAAAATGTCATAAAAAACGTCATAGTATAGTAAGGCGTCAAAATCGGGAAAAAAAAAGTCAAAAAAAATTTTGACCTCAAAATGTCATGAAAACATCATAGTATAGTAAGGCGTCAAAATCGGCCAAAAAAATTCAAAATTAATTTTGACCTCAAAATGTCATGAAAAACATCATAGTATAGTAAGGCGTCAAAATCGGACAAAAAAAGTCAAAAAAAATTTTGACCTCAAAATGTCATAAAAAACGTCATAGTATAGTAAGGCGTCAAAATCGGACAAAAAAAGTCAAAAAAAATTTTGACCTCAAAATGTCATAAAAAACGTCATAGTATAGTAAGGCGTCAAAATCGGACAAAAAAAGTCAAAAAAATTTTTGACCTCAAAATGTCATAAAAAACGTCATAGTATAGTATGGCGTTTTTTTCGGACAAAAAAAGTCAAAAAAATTTTTTGACCTCAAAATGTCATAAAAAACGTCATAGTATAGTAAGGTGTCAAAATCGGACAAAAAAAGTCAAAACTTTTTTTTACCTCAAAATGTCATAAAAAACGTCATAGTATAGTAAGGCGTCAAAATCGGACAAAAAAAGTCAAAAAATTTTTTGACCTCAAAATGTCATAAAAAACGTCATAGTATAGTAAGGCGTTTTTTTCGGCCAAAAAAAGTCAAAAAATTTTTTGACCTCAAAATGTCATAAAAAACGTCATAGTATAGTAAGGCGTTTTTTTCGGCCACAAAAAGTCAAAAAATTTTTTGACCTCAAAATGTCATAAAAAACGTCATAGTATAGTAAGGCGTCAAAATCGGGAAAAAAAAAGTCAAAAAAAATTTTGACCTCAAAATGTCATGAAAACATCATAGTATAGTAAGGCGTCAAAATCGGCCAAAAAAAGTCAAAATTAATTTTGACCTCAAAATGTCATGAAAAACATCATAGTATAGTAAGGCGTCAAATTCGGACAAAAAAAGTCAAAAAATTTTTTGACCTCAAAATGTCATGAAAAACGTCATAGTATAGTAAGGCGTCAAAATCGGACAAAAAAAGTCAAAAAAAATTTTGACCTCAAAATGTCATAAAAAACGTCATAGTATAGTAAGGCGTCAAAATCGGACAAAAAAAGTCAAAAAATTTTTGACCTCAAAATGTCATAAAAAACGTCATAGTATAGTATGGCGTTTTTTTCGGACAAAAAAAGTCAAAAAATTTTTTTGAGCTCAAAATGTCATAAAAAACGTCATAGTATAGTAAGGTGTCAAAATCGGACAAAAAAAGTCAAAACTTTTTTTTACCTCAAAATGTCATAAAAAACGTCATAGTATAGTAAGGCGTCAAAATCGGACAAAAAAAGTCAAAAAATTTTTTGACCTCAAAATGTCATAAAAAACGTCATAGTATAGTAAGGCGTCAAAATCGGCCAAAAAAAGTCAAAAAAATTTTTGACCTCAAAATGTCATAAAAAACGTCATAGTATAGTAAGGCGTCAAAATGGGCCAAAAAAAGTCAAAAATTTTTTTTACCTCAAAATGTCATAAAAAACGTCATAGTATAGTAAGGCGTTTTTTTCGGCCAAAAAAAGTCAAAATTTTTTTTGACCTCAAAATGTCATAAAAAACGTCATAGTATAGTAAGGCGTCAAAATCGGCCAAAAAAAGTCAAAAAATTTTTTGACCTCAAAATGTCATAAAAAACGTCATAGTATAGTAAGGCGTTTTTTTTCGGCCAAAAAAAGTCAAAAATTTTTTTGACCTCAAAATGTCATAAAAAACGTCACAGTATAGTAAGGCGTTTTTTTCGGCCAAAAAAAGTCAAAAATTTTTTTTACCTCAAAATGTCATAAAAAACGTCATAGTATAGTAAGGCGTTTTTTTCGACCAAAAAAAGTCAAAAATTTTTTTGACCTCAAAATGTCATAAAAAACGTCATAGTATAGTAAGGCGTCAAAATCGGACAAAAAAAGTCAAAAATTTTTTTGACCTCAAAATGTCATAAAAAACGTCATAGTAGAGTAAGGCGTTTTTTTCGGCCAAAAAAAGTCAAAAAAATTTTTGACCTCAAAATGTCATAAAAAACGTCATAGTACAGTATGGCGTTTTTTTCGGGCAAAAAAAGTCAAAAATTTTTTTTAACCTCAAAATGTCATAAAAAACGTCATAGTATAGTAAGTCGTCAAAATCAGACAAAAAAAGTCAAAAATTTTTTTGACCTCAAAATGTCATAAAAAACGTCATAGTATAGTAAGGCGTCAAAATGGGCCAAAAAAAGTCAAAAAATTTTTTTACCTCAAAATGTCATAAAAAACATCATAGTATAGTAAGGCGTTTTTTTCGACCAAAAAAAGTCAAAAATTTTTTTGACCTCAAAATGTCATAAAAAACGTCATAGTATAGTAAGGCGTTCTTTTCGGCCAAAAAAAGTCAAAAATTTTTTTGACCTCAAAATGTCATAAAAAACGTCATAGTATAGTAAGGCGTCAAATTCGGCCAAAAAAAGTCAAAAATTTTTTTTGACCTCAAAATGTCATAAAAAACGTCATAGTATAGTAAGGCGTTTTTTTCGGCCAAAAAAAGTCAAAATTTTTTTATACCTCAAAATGTCATAAAAAACGTCATAGTATAGTAAGGCGTTTTTTTCGGCCAAAAAAAGTCAAAAAATTTTTTGACCTCAAAATGTCATAAAAAACGTCATAGTATAGTAAGGCGTTCTTTTCGGCCAAAAAAAGTCAAAAATTTTTTTGACCTCAAAATGTCATAAAAAACGTCATAGTATAGTAAGGCGTCAAAATCGGCCAAAAAAAGTCAAAATTTTTTTTGACCTCATAATGTCATAAAAAACGTCATAGTATAGTAAGGCGTTTTTTTCGGCCAAAAAAAGTCAAAAATTTTTTTGACCTCAAAATGTCATAAAAAACGTCATAGTATAGTAAGGCGTCAAAATCGGCCAAAAAAAGTCAAAAATTTTTTTGACCTCAAAATGTCATAAAAAACGTCATAGTATAGTAAGGCGTCAAAATCGGCCAAAAAAAGTAAAAAAATTTTTTGACCTCAAAATGTCATAAAAAACGTCATAGTATAGTAAGGCGTCAAAATCGGCCAAAAAAAGTCAAAAATTTTTTTGACCTCAAAATGTCATAAAAAACGTCATAGTATAGTAAGGCGTCAAAATCGGCCAAAAAAAGTCAAAAAATTTTTTGACCTCAAAATGTCATAAAAAACGTCATAGTATAGTAAGGCGTCAAAATCGGCCAAAAAAAGTCAAAAATTTTTTTGACCTCAAAATGTCATAAAAAACGTCATAGTATAGTAAGGCGTTTTTTTCGGCCAAAAAAAGTCAAAAAATTTTTTGACCTCAAAATTTCATAAAAAACGTCACAGCATAGTAAGGCGTTTTTTTTCGGCCAAAAAAAGTCAAAAATTTTTTTGACCTCAAAATGTCATAAAAAACGTCATAGTATAGTAAGGCGTTTTTTTCGGCCAAAAAAAGTCAAAATTTTTTTTGACCTCAAAATGTCATAAAAAACGTCATAGTATAGTAAGGCGTCAAAATCGGCCAAAAAAAGTTAAAAAATTTTTTGACCTCAAAATGTCATAAAAAACGTCATAGTATAGTAAGGCGTCAAAATCGGACAAAAAAAGTCAAAAAATTTTTTGACCTCAAAATGTCATAAAAAACGTCATAGTAGAGTAAGGCGTTTTTTTTCGGCCAAAAAAAGTCAAAAAAATTTTTGACCTCAAAATGTCATAAAAAACGTCATAGTATAGTATGGCGTTTTTTTTCGGGCAAAAAAAGTCAAAAAATTTTTTTTTACCTCAAAATGTCATAAAAAACGTCATAGTATAGTAAGGCGTCAAAATCGGACAAAAAAAGTCAAAAAATTTTTTGACCTCAAAATGTCATAAAAAACGTCATAGTATAGTAAGGCGTTTTTTTCGGCCAAAAAAAGTCAAAAAAAATTTTAAACTCAAAATGTCATAAAAAACGTCATAGTATAGTAAGGCGTCAAAATCGGCCAAAAAAAGTCAAAATTTTTTTTGACCTCAAAATGTCATAAAAAACGTCATAGTATAGTAAGGCGTTTTTTTCGGCCACAAAAAGTCAAAAAAATTTTTGACCTCAAAATGTCATAAAAAACGTCATAGTATAGTAAGGCGTTCTTTTCGGCCAAAAAAAGTCAAAAATTTTTTTGACCTCAAAATGTCATAAAAAACGTCATAGTATAGTAAGGCGTCAAAATCGGCCAAAAAAAGTCAAAATTTTTTTTGACCTCAAAATGTCATAAAAAACGTCATAGTATAGTAAGGCGTCAAAATCGGCCAAAAAAAGTCAAAATTTTTTTTGACCTCAAAATGTCATAAAAAACGTCATAGTATAGTAAGGCGTCAAAATCGGACAAAAAAAGTCAAAAAATTTTTTGACCTCAAAATGTCATAAAAAACGTCATAGTATAGTAAGGCGTTTTTTTCGGGCAAAAAAAGTCAAAAATTTTTTTGAGCTCAAAATGTCATAAAAAACGTCATAGTATAGTAAGGTGTCAAAATCGGCCAAAAAAGTCAACATTTTTTTTGACCTCAAAATGTCATAAAAAAACGTCATAGTATAGTAAGGCGTCAAAATCGGACAAAAAAAGTCAAAAAATTTTTTGACCTCAAAATGTCATAAAAAACGTCATAGTATAGTAAGGCGTTTTTTTCGGCCAAAAAAAGTCAAAAAAATTTTTTGACCTCAAAATGTCATAAAAAACGTCATAGTATAGTAAGGCGTTCTTTTCGGCCAAAAAAAGTCAAAAATTTTTTTGACCTCAAAATGTCATAAAAAACGTCATAGTATAGTAAGGCGTTTTTTTCGGCCAAAAAAAGTCAAAAAAAATTTTCTCAAAATGTCATAAAAAACGTCATAGTATAGTAAGGCGTCAAAATCGGACAAAAAAAGTCAAAAAAATTTTTGAGCTCAAAATGTCATAAAAAACGTCATAGTATAGTAAGGTGTCAAAATCGGCCAAAAAAGTCAACATTTTTTTTGACCTCAAAATGTCATAAAAAACGTCATAGTATAGTAAGGCGTCAAAATCTGACAAAAAAAGTCAAAATTTTTTTTGATCTCAAAATGTCATAAAAAACGTCATATTATAGTAAGGGGTCAAAATCGGACAAAAAAAGTCAAATTTTTTTTGACCTCAAAATGTCATAAAAAACGTCATAGTATAGTAAGGCGTCAAAATCGGACAAAAAAAGTCAACATTTTTTTTGACCTCAAAATGTCATAAAAAACGTCATAGTATAGTAAGGCGTCAAATTCGGCCAAAAAAAGTCAAAAAAATTTTTGACCTCAAAATGTCATAAAAAACGTCATAGTATAGTAAGGCGTCAAAATGGGCCAAAAAAAGTCAAAAAAATTTTTGACCTCAAAATGTCATAAAAAACGTCATAGTATAGTAAGGCGTCAAAATCGGACAAAAAAAGTCAAAAAATTTTTTGACCTCAAAATGTAATAAAAAACGTCATAGTATAGTAAGGCGTCAAAATCGGACAAAAAAAGTCAAAAAATTTTTTGACCTCAAAATGTCATAAAAAACGTCATAGTATAGTAAGGCGTTTTTTTCGGGCAAAAAAAGTCAAAAATTTTTTTGAGCTCAAAATGTCATAAAAAACGTCATAGTATAGTAAGGCGTTTTTTTCGGCCAAAAAAAGTCAAAAAAATTTTTAAACTCAAAATGTCATAAAAAACGTCATAGTATAGTAAGGCGTTTTTTTCGGGCAAAAAAAGTCAAAAATTTTTTTGAGCTCAAAATGTCATAAAAAACGTCATAGTATAGTAAGGCGTCAAAATGGGCCAAAAAAAGTCAAAAATTCTTTTTACCTCAAAATGTCATAAAAAACGTCATAGTATAGTAAGGCGTCAAAATCGGACAAAAAAAGTCAAAAAATTTTTTGACCTCAAAATGTCATAAAAAACGTCATAGTATAGTAAGGCGTTTTTTTCGGGCAAAAAAAGTCAAAAATTTTTTTGAGCTCAAAATGTCATAAAAAACGTCATAGTATAGTAAGGCGTTTTTTTCGGCCAAAAAAAGTCAAAAAAATTTTTGACCTCAAAATGTCATAAAAAACGTCATAGTATAGTAAGGCGTTTTTTTCGGCCACAAAAAGTCAAAAATTTTTTTGACCTCAAAATGTCATAAAAAACGTCATAGTATAGTAAGGCGTTCTTTTCGGCCAAAAAAAGTCAAAAATTTTTTTGACCTCAAAATGTCATAAAAAACGTCATAGTATAGTAAGGCGTTTTTTTCGGCCAAAAAAAGTCAAAATTTTTTTTGACCTCAAAATGTCATAAAAAACGTCATAGTATAATAAGGCGTCAAAATCGGCCAAAAAAAGTCAAAATTTTTTTTGACCTCAAAATGTCATAAAAAACGTCATAGTATAGTAAGGCGTCAAAATCGGACAAAAAAAGTCAAAAATTTTTTTGACCTCAAAATGTCATAAAAAACGTCATAGTATAGTAAGGCGTTTTTTTCGGGCAAAAAAAGTCAAAAATTTTTTTGAGCTCAAAATGTCATAAAAAACGTCATAGTATAGTAAGGTGTCAAAATCGGCCAAAAAAGTCAACATTTTTTTTGACCTCAAAATGTCATAAAAAAACGTCATAGTATAGTAAGGCGTCAAAATCGGACAAAAAAAGTCAAAAAATTTTTTGACCTCAAAATGTCATAAAAAACGTCATAGTATAGTAAGGCGTTTTTTTTCGGCCAAAAAAAGTCAAAAAAATTTTTAAACTCAAAATGTCATAAAAAACGTCATAGTATAGTAAGGCGTTCTTTTCGGCCAAAAAAAGTCAAAAATTTTTTTGACCTCAAAATGTCATAAAAAACGTCATAGTATAGTAAGGCGTTTTTTTCGGGCAAAAAAAGTCAAAAATTTTTTTGAGCTCAAAATGTCATAAAAAACGTCATAGTATAGTAAGGCGTCAAAATCTGACAAAAAAAGTCAAAATTTTTTTTGATCTCAAAATGTCATAAAAAACGTCATATTATAGTAAGGGGTCAAAATCGGACAAAAAAAGTCAAAATTTTTTTGAACTCAAAATGTCATAAAAAACGTCATAGTATAGTAAGGCGTCAAAATCGGACAAAAAAAGTCAACATTTTTTTTGACCTCAAAATGTCATAAAAAACGTCATAGTATAGTAAGGCGTCAAAATCGGACAAAAAAAGTCAAAAAAATTTTTGACCTCAAAATGTCATAAAAAACGTCATAGTATAGTAAGGCGTCAAAATCGGACAAAAAAAGTCAAAATTTTTTTTGACCTCAAAATGTCATAAAAAACGTCATAGTATAGTAAGGCGTCAAAATCGGACAAAAATAGTCCAAATTTTTTTTGACCTCAAAATGTCATAAAAAACGTCATAGTATAGTAAGGCGTCAAAATCGGACAAAAAAAGTCAAAAATTTTTTTGACCTCAAAATGTCATAAAAAACGTCATAGTATAGTAAGGCGTTCTTTTCGGCCAAAAAAAGTCAAAATTTTTTTTGACCTCAAAATGTCATAAAAAACGTCATAGTATAGTAAGGCGTTTTTTTCGGCCAAAAACAGTCAAAATTTTTTTTGACCTCAAAATGTCATAAAAAACGTCATAGTATAGTATGGCGTTTTTTTCGGACAAAAAAAGTAAAAAATTTTTTTTGACCTCAAAATGTCATAAAAAACGTCATAGTATAGTAAGGTGTCAAAATCGGACAAAAAAAGTCAAAATTTTTTTGACCTCAAAATGTCATAAAAAACGTCATAGTATAGTAAGGCGTCAAAATCGGACAAAAAAAGTCAAAATTTTTTTTGACCTCAAAATGTCATAAAAAACGTCATAGTATAGTAAGGCGTCAAAATCGGACAAAAAAAGTCAAAATTTTTTTTGACCTCAAAATGTCATAAAAAACGTCATAGTATAGTAAGGCGTCAAATTCGGCCAAAAAAAGTCAAAAATTTTTTTGACCTCAAAATGTCATAAAAAACATCATAGTATAGTAAGGCGTCAAAATGGGCCAAAAAAAGTCAAAAAAATTTTTGACCTCAAAATGTCATAAAAAACGTCATAGTATAGTAAGGCGTCAAAATCGGACAAAAAAAGTCAAAAAATTTTTTGACCTCAAAATGTAATAAAAAACGTCATAGTATAGTAAGGCGTCAAAATCGGACAAAAAAAGTCAAAAAAATTTTTGACCTCAAAATGTCATAAAAAACGTCATAGTATAGTAAGGCGTCAAAATGGGCCAAAAAAAGTCAAAAAATTTTTTTACCTCAAAATGTCATAAAAAACGTCATAGTATAGTAAGGCGTTTTTTTCGGCCAAAAAAAGTCAAAAATTCTTTTGACCTCAAAATGTCATAAAAAACGTCATAGTATAGTAAGGCGTTTTTTTCGGCCAAAAAAAGTCAAAAAAAATTTTGACCTCAAAATGTCATAAAAAACGTCATAGTATAGTAAGGCGTTCTTTTCGGCCAAAAAAAGTCAAAAATTTTTTTGACCTCAAAATGTCATAAAAAACGTCATAGTATAGTAAGGCGTCAAAATCGGCAAAAAAAAGTCAAAATTTTTTTTGACCTCATGATGTCATAAAAAACGTCATAGTATAGTAAGGCGTTTTTTTCGGCCAAAAAAAGTCAAAAAATTTTTTGACCTCAAAATGTCATAAAAAACGTCATAGTATAGTAAGGCGTCAAAATCGGACAAAAAAAGTCAAAAAATTTTTTGACCTCAAAATGTCATAAAAAACGTCATAGTAGAGTAAGGCGTTTTTTTTCGGCCAAAAAAAGTCAAAAAAATTTTTGACCTCAAAATGTCATAAAAAACGTCATAGTATAGTATGGCGTTTTTTTCGGGCAAAAAAAGTCAAAAATTTTTTTTGACCTCAAAATGTCATAAAAAACGTCAGTATAGTAAGGCGTCAAAATCGGACAAAAAAAGTCAAATTTTTTTTGACCTCAAAATGTCATAAAAAACGTCATAGTATAGTAAGGCGTCAAAATGGGCCAAAAAAAGTCAAAAAATTTTTTTACCTCAAAATGTCATAAAAAACATCATAGTATAGTAAGGCGTTTTTTTCGACCAAAAGAAGTCAAAAATTTTTTTGACCTCAAAATGTCATAAAAAACGTCATAGTATAGTAAGGCGTCAAAATCGGACAAAAAAAGTCAAAATTTTTTTTGACCTCAAAATGTCATAAAAAACGTCATAGTATAGTAAGGCGTTTTTTTCGGCCAAAAAAAGTCAAAAAATTTTTTTGACCTCAAAATGTCATAAAAAACGTCATAGTATAGTAAGGCGTTTTTTTCGGCCAAAAAAAGTCAAAATTTTTTTATACCTCAAAATGTCATAAAAAACGTCATAGTATAGTAAGGCGTTTTTTTCGGCCAAAAAAAGTCAAAAATTTTTTTGACCTCAAAATGTCATAAAAAACGTCATAGTATAGTAAGGCGTCAAAATCGGACAAAAAAAGTCAAAAAATGTTTTGACCTCAAAATGTCATAAAAAACGTCATAGTATAGTAAGGCGTTTTTTTCAGTAAAAAAAAGTCAAAATTTTTTTTGACCTCAAAATGTCATAAAAAACGTCATAGTATAGTAAGGCGTCAAAATCGGCCAAAAAAAGTAAAAAAATTTTTTGACCTCAAAATGTCATAAAAAACGTCATAGTATAGTAAGGCGTCAAAATCGGACAAAAAAAGTCAAAATTTTTCTTGACCTCAAAATGTCATAAAAAACGTCATAGTATAGTAAGGCGTTTTTTTCGGCCAAAAAAAGTCAAAAATTTTTTTGACCTCAAAATGTCATAAAAAACGTCATAGTATAGTAAGGCGTCAAATTCGGCCAAAAAAAGTCAAAAATTTTTTTGACCTCAAAATGTCATAAAAAACGTCATAGTATAGTAAGGCGTCAAAATCGGACAAAAAAAGTCAAAAAAATTTTTGACCTCAAAATGTCATAAAAAACGTCATAGTATAGTAAGGCGTCAAAATCGGACAAAAAAAGTCAAAAAAATTTTTGACCTCAAAATGTCATAAAAAACGTCATAGTATAGTAAGGCGTTTTTTTCGGCCAAAAAAGTCAAAAATTTTTTTGACCTCAAAATGTCATAAAAAACGTCATAGTATAGTAAGGCGTCAAAATCGGACAAAAAAAGTCAAAATTTTTTTTGACCTCAAAATGTCATAAAAAACGTCATAGTATAATAAGGCGTTTTTTTCGGCCACAAAAAGTCAAAATTTTTTTTGACCTCAAAATGTCATAAAAAACGTCATAGTATAGTAAGGCGTCAAATTCGGCCAAAAAAAGTCAAAAATTTTTTTGACCTCAAAATGTCATAAAAAACGTCATAGTATAGTAAGGCGTCAAAATCGGACAAAAAAAGTCAAAAAAATTTTTGACCTCAAAATGTCATAAAAAACGTCATAGTATAGTAAGGCGTCAAAATCGGACAAAAAAAGTCAAAAAATTTTTTGACCTCAAAATGTCATAAAAAACGTCATAGTATAGTAAGGCGTCAAAATCGGACAAAAAAAGTCAAAAAAATTTTTGACCTCAAAATGTCATAAAAAACGTCATAGTATAGTAAGGCGTCAAATTCGGCCAAAAAAAGTCAAAAAATTTTTTGACCTCAAAATGTCATAAAAAACGTCATAGTATAGTAAGGCGTCAAAATCGGACAAAAAAAGTCAAAAAAATTTTTGACCTCAAAATGTCATAAAAAACGTCATAGTATAGTAAGGCGTCAAAATCGGACAAAAAAAGTCAAAAAATTTTTTGACCTCAAAATGTCATAAAAAACGTCATAGTATAGTAAGGCGTCAAAATCGGACAAAAAAAGTCAAAAAAATTTTTGACCTCAAAATGTCATAAAAAACGTCATAGTATAGTAAGGCGTCAAATTCGGCCAAAAAAAGTCAAAAAATTTTTTGACCTCAAAATGTCATAAAAAACGTCATAGTATAGTAAGGCGTCAAAATCGGACAAAAAAAGTCAAAAAAATTTTTGACCTCAAAATGTCATAAAAAACGTCATAGTATAGTAAGGCGTCAAAATCGGACAAAAAAAGTCAAAAAATTTTTTGACCTCAAAATGTCATAAAAAACGTCATAGTATAGTAAGGCGTCAAAATCGGACAAAAAAAGTCAAAAAAATTTTTGACCTCAAAATGTCATAAAAAACGTCATAGTATAGTAAGGCGTCAAAATGGGCCAAAAAAAGTCAAAAATTTTTTTACCTCAAAATGTCATAAAAAACGTCATAGTATAGTAAGGCGTTTTTTTCGGCCAAAAAAAGTCAAAAAATTTTTTGACCTCAAAATGTCATAAAAAACGTCATAGTATAGTAAGGCGTCAAAATCGGACAAAAAAAGTCAAAACTTTTTTTGACCTCAAAATGTCATAAAAAACGTCATAGTATAGTAAGGCGTTCTTTTCGGCCAAAAAAAGTCAAAATTTTTTTTGACCTCAAAATGTCATAAAAAACGTCATAGTATAGTAAGGCGTCAAAATCGGACAAAAAAAGTCAAAATTTTTTTTGATCTCAAAATGTCATAAAAAACGTCATAGTATAGTAAGGCGTCAAAATCGGCCAAAAAAAGTCAAAATTTTTTTTGACCTCAAAATGTCATAAAAAACGTCATAGTATAGTAAGGCGTTTTTTTCGGCCAAAAAAAGTCAAAAAATTTTTTGACCTCAAAATGTCATAAAAAACGTCATAGTATAGTAAGGCGTTTTTTTCGGCCACAAAAAGTCAAAAAATTTTTTGACCTCAAAATGTCATAAAAAACGTCATAGTATAGTAAGGCGTCAAAATCGGGAAAAAAAAGTCAAAAAAAATTTTGACCTCAAAATGTCATGAAAACATCATAGTATAGTAAGGCGTCAAAATCGGCCAAAAAAATTCAAAATTAATTTTGACCTCAAAATGTCATGAAAAACATCATAGTATAGTAAGGCGTCAAATTCGGACAAAAAAAGTCAAAAAATTTTTTGACCTCAAAATGTCATGAAAAACGTCATAGTATAGTAAGGCGTCAAAATCGGACAAAAAAAGTCAAAAAAAATTTTGACCTCAAAATGTCATAAAAAACGTCATAGTATAGTAAGGCGTCAAAATCGGACAAAAAAAGTCAAAAAAATTTTTGACCTCAAAATGTCATAAAAAACGTCATAGTATAGTATGGCGTTTTTTTCGGACAAAAAAAGTCAAAAAAATTTTTTGAGCTCAAAATGTCATAAAAAACGTCATAGTATAGTAAGGTGTCAAAATCGGACAAAAAAAGTCAAAACTTTTTTTTACCTCAAAATGTCATAAAAAACGTCATAGTATAGTAAGGCGTCAAAATCGGACAAAAAAAGTCAAAAAATTTTTTGACCTCAAAATGTCATAAAAAACGTCATAGTATAGTAAGGCGTTTTTTTCGGCCAAAAAAAGTCAAAAAATTTTTTGACCTCAAAATGTCATAAAAAACGTCATAGTATAGTAAGGCGTTTTTTTCGGTCAAAAAAAGTCAAAATTTTTTTTGACCTCAAAATGTCATAAAAAACGTCATAGTATAGTAAGGCGTCAAAATCGGACAAAAAAAGTCAAAAAAATTTTTGACCTCAAAATGTCATAAAAAGCGTCATAGTATAGTAAGGCGTCAAAATGGGCCAAAAAAAGTCAAAAAATTTTTTTGACCTCAAAATGTCATAAAAAACGTCATAGTATAGTAAGGCGTCAAAATCGGACAAAAAAAGTCAAAATTTTTTTTGATCTCAAAATGTCATAAAAAACGTCATAGTATAGTAAGGCGTCAAAATCGGCCAAAAAAAGTCAAAAATTTTTTTGACCTCAAAATGTCATAAAAAACGTCATAGTATAGTAAGGCGTTTTTTTCGGCCAAAAAAAGTCAAAAAATTTTTTGACCTCAAAATGTCATAAAAAACGTCATAGTATAGTAAGGCGTTTTTTTCGGCCACAAAAAGTCAAAAAAATTTTTGACCTCAAAATGTCATAAAAAACGTCATAGTATAGTAAGGCGTCAAAATCGGGAAAAAAAAGTCAAAAAAAATTTTGACCTCAAAATGTCATGAAAACATCATAGTATAGTGAGGCGTCAAAATGGGCCAAAAAAAGTCAAAATTTTTTTTGACCTCAAAATGTCATAAAAAACGTCATAGTATAGTGAGGCGTCAAAATCGGACAAAAAAAGTCAAAAAAATTTTTTGACCTCAAAATGTCATAAAAAACGTCATAGTATAGTAAGGCGTCAAAATCGGACAAAAAAAGTCAAAGTTTTTTTTGACCTCAAAATGTCATAAAAAACGTCATAGTATAGTAAGGCGTTTTTTTCGTCCAAAAAAGTCAAAAATTTTTTTGACCTCAAAATGTCATAAAAAACGTCATAGTATAGTAAGGCGTCAAAATCGGACAAAAAAAGTCAAAATTTTTTTTGACCTCAAAATGTCATAAAAAACGTCATAGTATAGTAAGGCGTTTTTTTCGGCCAAAAAAAGTCAAACATTTTTTTGACCTCAAAATGTCATAAAAAACGTCATAGTATAGTAAGGCGTCAAAATCGGACAAAAAAAGTCAAAAAAATTTTTGACCTCAAAATGTCATAAAAAACGTCATAGTATAGTAAGGCGTCAAAATCGGACAAAAAAAGTCAAAAAATTTTTTGACCTCAAAATGTCATAAAAAACGTCATAGTATAGTAAGGCGTCAAAATCGGACAAAAAAAGTCAAAAAAATTTTTGACCTCAAAATGTCATAAAAAACGTCATAGTATAGTAAGGCGTCAAAATGGGCCAAAAAAAGTCAAAAATTTTTTTTACCTCAAAATGTCATAAAAAACGTCATAGTATAGTAAGGCGTTTTTTTCGGCCAAAAAAAGTCAAAAAAATTTTTGACCTCAAAATGTCATAAAAAACGTCATAGTATAGTAAGGCGTCAAAATCGGACAAAAAAAGTCAAAATTTTTTTTGACCTCAAAATGTCATAAAAAACGTCATAGTATAGTAAGGCGTCAAAATCGGACAAAAAAAGTCAAAAAATTTTTTGACCTCAAAATGTCATAAAAAACGTCATAGTATAGTAAGGCGTCAAAATCGGACAAAAAAAGTCAAAAAAATTTTTGACCTCAAAATGTCATAAAAAACGTCATAGTATAGTAAGGCGTCAAAATGGGCCAAAAAAAGTCAAAAAATTTTTTTACCTCAAAATGTCATAAAAAACGTCATAGTATAGTAAGGCGTTTTTTTCGGCCAAAAAAAGTCAAACATTTTTTTGACCTCAAAATGTCATAAAAAACGTCATAGTATAGTAAGGCGTCAAAATCGGACAAAAAAAGTCAAAATTTTTTTTGACCTCAAAATGTCATAAAAAACGTCATAGTATAGTAAGGCGTCAAAATCGGACAAAAAAAGTCAAAAAATTTTTTGACCTCAAAATGTCATAAAAAACGTCATAGTATAGTAAGGCGTCAAAATCGGACAAAAAAAGTCAAAAAAATTTTTGACCTCAAAATGTCATAAAAAACGTCATAGTATAGTAAGGCGTCAAAATGGGCCAAAAAAAGTCAAAAAATTTTTTTACCTCAAAATGTCATAAAAAACGTCATAGTATAGTAAGGCGTTTTTTTCGGCCAAAAAAAGTCAAAAATTTTTTTGACCTCAAAATGTCATAAAAAACGTCATAGTATAGTAAGGCGTCAAAATCGGACAAAAAAAGTCAAAATTTTTTTTGATCTCAAAATGTCATAAAAAACGTCATAGTATAGTAAGGCGTCAAAATCGGACAAAAAAAGTCAAAAAATTTTTTTGACCTCAAAATGTCATAAAAAACGTCATAGTATAGTAAGGCGTCAAAATCGGCCAAAAAAAGTCCAAATTTTTTTTGACCTCAAAATGTCATAAAAAACGTCATAGTATAGTAAGGCGTCAAATTCGGCCAAAAAAAGTCAAAAATTTTTTTGACCTCAAAATGTCATAAAAAACGTCATAGTATAGTAAGGCGTCAAAATCGGACAAAAAAAGTCAAAAAAAATTTTGACCTCAAAATGTCATAAAAAACGTCATAGTATAGTAAGGCGTCAAAATCGGACAAAAAAAGTCAAAAAATTTTTTGACCTCAAAATGTAATAAAAAACGTCATAGTATAGTAAGGCGTCAAAATCGGACAAAAAAAGTCAAAAAAATTTTTGACCTCAAAATGTCATAAAAAACGTCATAGTATAGTAAGGCGTCAAAATGGGCCAAAAAAAGTCAAAAATTTTTTTTACCTCAAAATGTCATAAAAAACGTCATAGTATAGTAAGGCGTTTTTTTCGGCCAAAAAAAGTCAAAAATTTTTTTGACCTCAAAATGTCATAAAAAACGTCATAGTATAGTAAGGCGTCAAAATCGGACAAAAAAAGTCAAAATTTTTTTTGATCTCAAAATGTCATAAAAAACGTCATAGTATAGTAAGGCGTCAAAATCGGACAAAAAAAGTCAAAAAAATTTTTTGACCTCAAAATGTCATAAAAAACGTCATAGTATAGTAAGGCGTCAAAATCGGCCAAAAAAAGTCAAAAATTTTTTTGACCTCAAAATGTCATAAAAAACGTCATAGTATAGTAAGGCGTTCTTTTCGGCCAAAAAAAGTCAAAAATTTTTTTGACCTCAAAATGTCATAAAAAACGTCATAGTATAGTAAGGCGTTTTTTTCGGCCAAAAAAAGTCAAAATTTTTTTTGACCTCAAAATGTCATAAAAAACGTCATAGTATAGTAAGGCGTCAAAATGGGCCAAAAAAAGTCAAAATTTTTTTTGACCTCAAAATGTCATAAAAAACGTCATAGTATAGTAAGGCGTCAAAATCAGACAAAAAAAGTCAAAAATTTTTTTGACCTCAAAATGTCATAAAAAACGTCATAGTATAGTAAGGCGTTTTTTTCGGGCAAAAAAAGTCAAAAATTTTTTTGAGCTCAAAATGTCATAAAAAACGTCATAGTATAGTAAGGTGTCAAAATCGGCCAAAAAAGTCAACAATTTTTTTTGACCTCAAAATGTCATAAAAAACGTCATAGTATAGTAAGGCGTCAAAATCGGACAAAAAAAGTCAAAAAATTTTTTGACCTCAAAATGTCATAAAAAACGTCATAGTATAGTAAGGCGTTTTTTTCGGCCAAAAAAAGTCAAAAAATTTTTTAACCTCAAAATGTCATAAAAAACGTCATAGTATAGTAAGGCGTTCTTTTCGGCCAAAAAAAGTCAAAAATTTTTTTGACCTCAAAATGTCATAAAAAACGTCATAGTATAGTAAGGCGTTTTTTTCGGCCAAAAAAAGTCAAACATTTTTTTGACCTCAAAATGTCATAAAAAACGTCATAGTATAGTAAGGCGTCAAAATCGGCCAAAAAAAGTCAAAAATTTTTTTTTGACTTTTTTGACATAAAATACGTCATAGTATAGTAAGGCGTCAAAATCGGCCAAAAAAAGTCAAAATTTTTTTTGACCTCAAAATGTCTTAAAAAACGTCATACGGACGTAAGACATCAAAATATGCCAAAAAAGTCATACTTTGGTAAGACCTCAAAATGCCACAAACAACGTCATTCATCATGGGCTATAGCAGTCTTTGTTTTGTTACACTATAATGTTGTAGTCATACAGCAAATATTTTAAAATTTACTTGACATATGCTCTTTGTGTTTTCATGAGAGAACATATTTAATTTTACAATCTTGTATAAATTGATTTTTTCTTGGGAAAATTCATATTAATTTATGCAATCGCAATGCCTTGCAATTTTAGTGAGGTTTGTGCACAGTCATAGTTATAAATGCAATGGTACTAATATTATGCATAATAATTTCTTTCGTTGTTTCGGTTTTCGGTATTGGTTTCCTCGTTTTCGGTTTCGGCCAAGAATTTTCATTTTGGTGCATCCCTAATAAATAATGATTAATATTTTAAAAAGACTACTTACTACTTACTACTTACTATGGATTAGTAAAAATTGGCACCACCATTTCTTTTAAAAATGCACTTAAGTGGTAATTAATATTAGAAGTTTAATTTGATAAGGTTTATTTCTTCCATCCTCTTAGGTGATTTGTAAACAGCGGCTCTCGGGAATCCATTAATTTCAAAGATAATTCATGATGGATGCAACTCTCAGTGCAGAGATCAGTGGCTGTAAGATGCTGACTCATTTTTCACATCGCTGCTACCTCTGTTTTAACAAATCTCCTCATTAATATCAGTTATCATCATAAAGTCAGAGCTGGCGTTTTCCTCTGTTCTTTTCCGTGTTATACTCATTCCTCACTGTCACACAGAGGATGAATTTTAAAATCGAGTCCTCCTTACTCCTTTGCCTCTGTCTCCGTCTCCGGACTCCTCTGCCATTTTATCTGGGCGGCCTCCTCTGGTCCCCAGCCTCCTCCTGGCGACCTCCTCCTGGCTTCTCGCCAGAGTTGCCATCACTGCATCCATCTGTCAGCAGAATACCAACTGATTAATGCTTTCACTGTGACCATTAATAAAACTGCAGAGAGGCCGTTCTCTCTAATTGAGAGGTACAGCTGGGGCGGCATTGAACCAGGTGAGAAGGACATATACAGTAGGGACATGTGAACTCATGCATGGACGTGTACGTGTGTTTGTATGAACAGTGAGGTGTTCTCGCTTTTGACAACCAATGATATAGGTGCTCCGGTGTAAAATACAAACAGTACACTCAGTTATTTATGTGAGGGCTAAAGACCGAGTGTACACAGAATGTTTTATGATTTTATGTCTTTTCCTGTCTTGTGTGACAGTAGCTGTTCTCCGGCTGTGATCTTGATTTTTCTGCACGGCAGCAGAAAAATTGTGGTGTCGTGATAAAGTGCTGGTGTCTCGGCCACTGGCACCGGCAGTGATCCACGGGCACTCTGCTGGACACACCCTGACTACTCGGCTCGTTTGTCCCATCCATCTCTCCCCTCATCTCGTACGGCGAAGGATTTCAGCTCTGCAGTCATTTGTTCTGGGGATGAAGGGAGAGGTTACACTTTGGTGATGCATATATACACAGTTATAGGAAGAGTAGCTTCTTTTTTTTATCTTTAAGATTGCTAAATTAAAAGACTGGTGTTAATTTCATTTTACTCTGTTAACAGATTTTGGCCCCTGTTGGGATGTCCAGTGCCCTCTGCATAGCTGTTTACATCAAAGCAACTCTACTGTATGAGCTCCGACTGCCTCAGTTCGCCTGTGAGTGATCAGCTTCGTTCCACAGTGGCCCACCAATTTCAGCAACAGCAAGGACAAGGTTCCATGCAGGCTTTCTACCCAGAAAACGTGGCCAACTGTGTTTCTTTGGAACACGCAACCAAGCTGGAGGTACCATTACTACCATTAAAAATGGCCCAAATCCCTAAGCTGTGACAGTCACCACACAGATGGTTTTGTTTGTTCAGGGGAAGTGTTGATGCACTGTTGAACACCAGCCTTATCCCTCATTTCTGTGCTATTGGTTAAGTGCTATTTATGCACATAGCTGCCAGCAAACTGTTATAACCAGAGACACTGTTTGCAGCGTAGGCTGATCCGATCCAGTATCTGTATCGGGTTCCGATACCAACATAATTCACAGGTCGGAAATTTCCAATCCAACCTGCGGAGATTTCCGATCCATGAGCCATGTCTGTGCTTTAATGTTGTCTGCTGTAATGGCTCCACAAGTGTTTCCCTGCCGGTCAGACTTTATAAAAATCTCAAAACTGTAACAGAAGCCCTCTGACCGCACTGGGTGCATTGGCATCAAGGTTTATTATCCTTTATAATGTACAATATACAAAAATATAGGGTACCAAAAAATTCACAGTGTCTAAAAGGCAGTGATTACAGTCTACATGACAGGTCTAACAGTACACCTGGTAAGTTGCATAGAAGGGCACAGAGCCTCACATCGCAGGGGACAGAGCCCAAAATTGACCAGTCAGATGAGTGGCTCTCACACCAGGCCAACAGAGGCTCAGTTTGGAGCAAAAAGAAAGACATCTTCTGAGTTCTCCATTATATGTGATCATTTGAAGTCTATAGTATTTGATACTTGTGTGTATTATCAGTGCTACGCTGACTTATTTTCAGCCTGAGTTCCTCTGTCTGGAAATTTGATGTTTGAGCAGCTGGGGAAAGGTCATAAGCCACAGGCAGCTGGTCACATTGTGGAGCTCTGTCCCCAAACAAACCTCATGGTTGGTGTGTACTTAGCTGCTGCACTTTTTTTTTTTTAAACAACTATAAGGCTATTTTTTTTTTTTTTTTTTTTAAACAAACAGTGTTAGCTATACAATATACAGATACATTTACACGATCCTCTTCGGGGTCATTAAATGGGCCGCAGAAGGCTGTCGCTCCTATATACAGATAGAGCTCTCATCTCGTGCATGTACAGTAGCTGAACTGAAAAGCATTGCTGGGTTAGCATTCATCGATCAGGCAATAATAATAATAATAAAATATAGCTGTGAAAATGCCCTTTATAAACCAAGCTTTGACTATAAATAGAAGTCCGTTCCACCTCTGCAGGAACCAGAGGTGCGACGCTTTAACTTACAATGATCTCATACATGAAATATAGAAAAACCAGCAGAATGCCTGGAGTGTCAGTGAGAGAACATGGAAAAAAATGCCTTTACAGACCTCATATATAGTCATATGTATGAAAGCATTTACAGTGTATAAAATACAGTTACACCCCCTTTGCTCATTCAGGCATACAGACACGCATAGAGTACATGTGTTTGCATGTACGCACATCTACACACACATGCACTCATTTTGATCTTCACACAGGCAAACTTCTAAGCAAGCATAATTTAGTTTTTTTTTTTTTCTTTCTCAAGCGGGGTCAAATCG
Source organism: Toxotes jaculatrix (assembly GCF_017976425.1). Taxonomy (NCBI): domain Eukaryota; kingdom Metazoa; phylum Chordata; class Actinopteri; family Toxotidae; genus Toxotes; species Toxotes jaculatrix. Next base: position 5,321,919 of record NC_054408.1, on the reverse strand, counting down.
ATGTTTTGTTACAATCTTTTTTTTTTTGTAAAAATCATATCAGTAATGTTTGTTTTCTTTGTGTTAACATTTCAGGTACATTACCGAACTGCTGGAAAAATCAAGAAAACAAAGGAATGTGTTCATTCATCGAAGTGAAATTAGAGAAACGACAATTAATCAGCTATATCTTACTTAAAATATTTCCTCCTATGCTACGGCTCGTCTGAACATAACAATTATCTTAAAAAACAAACATTAAAAAAAAAACAAGTGCCAGTCTACTAGCTTATACTACCATCATAGAAAATCCAATCCAGTTGTTCAGCACACTGGCCATATTTGATATGACCACCGAGCTATTTAGCACTCAGTAGAATCGATGCATCCATTGGAGAATCAATTGGAGAATCAATCAATTCTCTTTCAGAAGTTTTATTGTTCCTGGGGAGAAAAAAAAGAAAAAAACAGAAGAAATAAAAAGAAAACGAATCTCGCCCCTGCCCTCTATTGCATACAGGCACCCAAGGCATTCCCAAAGCTTTATGTACAGTTCAGAGCGCTTCCCACAACCCCCCTTGCTTTGACTCGACGACGAAACGTCCTTGTCCACGAAAGGTGTGTAACTCCGATCATAAGCAGATTTAGAGATTACTTCTCCCTAACTCAGGCTGATGTTTAGTGACTCTTCCAAGCAGCCTTCCAAAAACGTAATCGACTCTGAAGTTCTTATCTCTTGTGTCAAGTGAAATACCAACAATGGAGGGCGCACATCCGGCCCCAACAACCAAGCTGATATTGATCTCTAATTTATTTCATCATCGACTTCATTGAGTTTTCTCTTTTGTTGTTGTTCCCTCGCTCCGTGCTGTGCGGCAAGGACATAACGATATTCGCTGTTTGTTCTCAGTAACTGCTTTTGTTGTCAAGGGATTCAAAAGTTCATTACAGGCTGAGAATGTAGCTTGAAATGGAGAGGCGTAGAACGGTGACCCAGATCCAGAGAAATGTAATTCTTTTTAAAAAATTTTTTTTTAAGTTCTGTCCTTGCTCATTCCTGCAATTGTGGATGCTCGACTCAGCACCTGTGCTGAGGTGTTCCGGTCATAATAATCTGTCTAAAGCCGTTTTTTTTTTTTTGCACTGGATCCCCCACATGAAGATGAAGCTCTGGGTTGACACTGTTATGTCAAGTCCGGCCCTTACAATAACACACCCCGAGCTGGTTGCATCAGTCCCTGACTGCACCAGGACATGGGCATTGTTGTCCAAACCCACATCTCCTGATGGAAAGTTCCAGAAACGCCCTTGAAAACACAAACTCTACCATGCGGAAGAGACTATGGGAGTGAGGTGAGGGGTGATGGCGAACAGAGGAACCTTGCTCTGAGAAACGTTTCAGTTCATGTCGGTTCAGTTATGTCACCATGGCATTGGGGCGGTGTCCGTTTGAGGTGGCGACAGGGGGTGTCGGAGAGCCAGTTGTGGGGTGTGCCTCAGCTGTTGTTGCTGTGGTTGTAGGTCCTGCATGGCGAAGGGGAGGAGTTGGGCTGGTAGTCGTATTTGCCGAGTGCTGTGGGATAGTAGGTGGTGGTGTAGACGTTCGTCTGCTGGAGCGGCGTTGGGTAGAAGTTGGATCTTTCATCTGGCAACAGGTTGTTTTTGTTCAGTGTCTGGAATGACAGCAGAGAAAAAAAACAACTCAAAATTTCCACACTTTTTTGGTGGGGGGGGACTTGGACAGGATAGCTGCTTCCCTTTTATGCTATGCTAGACTAACAGTTTACTGACTGTAGCTTCACTTTAAAGGATACCAACATGAAACTGATGTCCATCTTCTCACCTGACTCTCGGCAAGAAGAAATATGCGTATTCCCCAAAATTTTAAACAAGTGGAAAAACCTGCCAAAACCATAAAATACTTCAGCCTGTTTCCAATGCAGGTCGACTTGTTTTCAGGTATTTTCTGAAATACCTGCTTATTCATTTTTAAGATACAAACTCTAATCTCTGGAAAATCCTGCACTCAAGTGTTGCGGTTCGATTTTTCACTGGAAACTATTCTTTTGCGCTAGAAGATGTTTTCAATTATGCTCAAGTTTTGAGGACTCAGTTATAGACGAATTGATACAGATTGTTTGGGGTGTGTTTTCTGTAAGAGGTAGAAATATCAGTGATTCTTGCCTGCAGGTAAATAAAATACCTCCACTAGCGAGGAGGTTATAGCTTGTGCGCTGTAAGTGTATTCATAACCAAAGCAAACCAATTGAACAAATTCAATTTGGTACATGTCAGGCATACTCAGTACACTAATATATGAGATGGCAGAAATTCACTGCAGCTCTCTTAAATAAAAACAAGTCTAAAACCCCCCATTTTATTCTAATGCAGTTGCTGAGTCTTGGTAAAAGCTGAACATAAGGTGAAACACTTTCCAGGGGAAGCATTAGACTAATGTAATCCATCTGAACAGCTCTGGGGACCGAGGCAGGAAGATAATCAGGTTAGAGTCGGTGAAATACACAACGCTGGGCATCATAAATTGGCCTGGAGGAGAGGGACCCTGCTGGATACGGTGCTGTAGTGGTAAACAGTGACAGCGGCTGCACATCCAGCACGGTCTGGCCGCCCCCTCTGGTCATTAAAGCTAATGAGTTCAGGCTCTCAACACCACGACGGCTGTCAGCACCGCGTCCACACAGCAACAACAATAACAGCGAGGACAACAAGTATCAGGAGGCTGACACAATCAAAAGCACCTGCTGCGCTTTGGTAGGATCTTAGTTACGGTCATATTGATAGGAAAGGTTAAGACGAATCCCTGCTGCTGGCACTTACTGCCTGATGTCAGACTGAAAAAATCTCTGGGTTAAACAATAATGCATTGAGAAGATGAAATGCAGTTTGCTGGGACAAACCCAAAGAGATACCTCAAGGCCAAACACTGAGGCGACGGTAAGATGTTAAATGATGTTATTTTACTTAAAGAAGTGGTATAACGATTTGTATTAGCGTCTCACGATAGGACATTGCTACCCTGCTTGCAGATGGAGGTTTAGCTTCACTGAAAACTGCAGCATCGATTGGTTATTAAAATGCACAGATTATTATGTAGGAGACTGGTTTTGAGCTTGAATAAAGCCTGTTGAGCAGTAACCAGCTGTCCTGTACTAAAAGCTTGAGTTGTGTGCAAAGAGGTTCCAAATATCTTCTGTACAAGTCTAGTACAACAGTAACAAAATTACTATTATTACACCAAATTGCTGACAAAATTAGAGATTAATTAGAGAATAATTCTTAATCACACAACCTGTAATTTTGTGGCTTATTTTTCATTTTTATTTTCTTTTAGCCTAAAATCAGCTGGATGAAATCTTATTTGAAAGAAGTTTGTCATAGTTTGACAAAAATTCTCGTTCTTGGTCTTGACAAAAACTAAATATTCACAATATTTTTGTTAACTATTCTTCTGATGATTAAAAAGGACTGAAATGTTTTGTGTGTTTTCATCGGCTAAACCAGAATAAAATGTTTCTCAGACTGTGGAGTCTGAGATGCAACAACTATCTTAGTCCTGATGAAGGAAATGTAATGTCGTCTCCTGATTGGCAAGTTAACTATGCGCTGAAAGGGATGTAAAAATATCTCTTTATTATATTATTTAATAGCAATAACATATAAATGTGAATTTCCCCCTGTGGGGATCAATAAAGTTTCATCCTTTCTTAATAATCGGAGCTGCTCTGTGATTGCTCAGAGGCTGCAGGGAGGGCAACCTGTCCAGAATTTTCAAGCCTGATTTTGGATGACGTAACTGAATATAACAGAATGAAATGAATCACTGTGCTGCCTCTGAAATGCAGAACAGCATATTTTGGAGTATCAAGTTCAACTTGGGAAAATAACGTGGGCAACGGCCATGAGGGGGAAAAAAAGTGGTTGGTGTCAAATCAGCAAATTCTAATTAACTTCAATCAGTGACTGGGGAAAAGAAACTCTATTGGAGCTTCCATGCTGACAATAAATGAAATGGTGGTGACAAAGATCAAACTCTAAGTTCATTTATCTACAGCTGTTTATCACGAGCCTGCTTTGAAGCACTTTACAGAGACAGGAAAATCAATCGTCTCCCAGAGTTTAACTAATCAGCAATCACTTAGAGAGCAAACAATAAAGGCTGCAGAGAATAGGACACAAAATTGCACCAAAAGTCTATGAACCTCCGGTGAAAATAGTTTCTTGACTTGCTGTAAATGTGAATGCACAGTAGACTGATAGCAGAGGGAGGTCGAGGGCTGACTAATACTAGAAAGTTAATGGGGCCCATTAATAAGGACTTGGTTTGTGGGCAGGTAGAAAGGCTTAAAGCCTATAGGCTCTGTATAAGAGCAAAGGAGGAATAAAAATGAATGGTAATTCATCATCGGTGGTTAGCGCTCTATTGAGATAAATGCATGAATAAAGGCTCTAAATAAAACATGACTCATATTCATTGACCTTGAATCTTCCACATTTACATTAGATCTTCTTGTACGTGTGAATAATAGGTGAATAGTACTATTTTTTCCACTATGACTTTCATCAGTGTAATATCTGAAAACGCACCTTGAACTCCATGGGCGTGTACTTCTCGTTCTTTGGCGTGGTGTTGCCCTTGTAGTTGAGGTGGTTCGGGGTGGTGGGGTGAATGACGGCGGACTCCTGCGAGGGCTTGTGGAAACGTTGACAGTAGACGTAGATCAAGAAGGACAGCAGCCCCGCCCCGAGGAAACAAGACACACCGGTGGCAATTAGGTGGATGGAGGTGAATGCTGGGAAGTGAGGAAGATACACAGCATGTCATAAAAGGGTTAGCATGCAGTACCGCATCCTGGTTTGGAAAAATGTCTTCCCACACCCTTTGGTCCTTGAATTTATCACATTTCTCATTCTGAATTAGAGTAAGACAGATTTTAAGTAGGTAATACAATGTTTTAGTTTTTGGACTAACAGTCAAGACTTTGTCATATAACCAAAACTTCCTTAGTTCAATTCAAGCCTATGTTGCATCTCACACATTCCTCTCTCTCCCATATTTTCCAGCCATTTCTACACTGCAATCTGTCCAAAACAAGGCGGGATATAACAAATAATTAACAATTCCCAACTTCACTCACACAATAACGTGATCTTTTCCAACATTTGATCAAATTACTGGGTTGTCCTTGGTCTTTGCTTCCAATTTTTCAACCTGGAAACACCGTCAGCTTTCTCCTAAACTATGCTCCAAAAATCTGTCTCAGAGTAAATTTAGCCGGGGAAAGAGCCGTGTGCCTTCGCAGAATTATTCATACAGGTGTACGGCTCAGCCAATATTACCTGGCACTCATCAATACTACTCTGTTGATTATGCCCATGCCAACGCTGTTTGCTTGTCCTGTCTTTCTCCAACAAAACCTCATCCTCATTGTTGATTTAACTAAAATGTAATACTCATGTATGTGTTGGAGGGGGATTAGTTCTCCCAGCAAAGCCCTCGTTGCTTCTTGGATTCTCCTTCAAAGAGCGGAGGATTTTAATGCTCAATCTTACTGTGTAACACTTCAGTATAAATGGTCAGTTCTTACACATGAGTGCCTCAGTCTTAACTGAGCTGTTGTCTGGCTGTGTAAGGATGAGAGGCCTGTTAAGTTAATCTGAATTTGTTTTCTTCTTATGATGAAACAGGACATGAAGCTTAACGTGGGCTGCTGTAACAATTTATGCAAAATGTTAGTCTCATATTTTGTCCACAATCAATTTTGGTATCTCCTCTGTGTCGACCTCTGTCTTTGCAAAGACAGGAATGTGCACTTCGGTTTGTATTTTTGGTTTTCTGTTTCCTAATAATTTTGAGGTTATGAAAAAAAAAACATCTTCCATTAGTGAGTCCCACATTTCTTGCTGTTGAATGTGCCTCAGTTTGCAATTATACTAATTACAATATACAACTTGTGGCCCGTTTCAGGTACATCACAGTGTACATAATGTTCCTTCTGTCTCCTGATTGGCTATTAGAATTTTGCACAGACTGAAATAAACAAAAAAAAAAAAAAAAGATGAACATAAAATGTATGAAAACACATCATGGACAGACATCTGTGGAAACAGACAGGGGCAAAAAAAAACCCAAAACAAAACATCCTAACATGCACACAGAAACAAAGCGAAGGCAGCTGTTAATCCACTTACCTCCACAGTGCTGGTCCTTATCAAAACCAGATGCAGGGAGAATGACTGCAGAGAGGAGAGGAACACAGGGTCAGACACACACATGCATGCACATGAACACATACACATGCACACGCACACACACACACTCTCCCTTGGAGAAACAGCCTTCAGAAAACAACAACCACCGACTGTAACACCAGGAGAGTTGACACATGGAGAAATAAAAACAGTGAATGAGGAATTGAAATGTTGTTTAAATTGTTGTGCAAACGGTCCATTTCCTTCAGTGAATTCCAAAACTTTCTGCAGAAAAATGGACTGTTGAGTGAAAAAACAAAACCAAAACAGCTCTTCTCCGTCAGATTGAACCTATCTAGATGCTGTTAGAGACGCTTGACGGTAAGACAATAATTTACAGCTACAACACGTCCACCCCCCCCCCCTTCACATATCCCAAAAGAAAAGAAGAGGGGAGCAGGGAGGGTTCATGTGTGTGCAAACAGTTTGAACCGCAGTACCACATCTCTTGATTAATTTTTTGGCCTAATTTTTCAGCTTCCTCACGGCCCCCTCCCCTCTGCCAGTGACCTTAACAAATCCATCCATCGCCTCATTGAAATTTGCAGTGAAATTAGATGTGATTTGGTGTTGTGGCAACCCATTAATATTAATCGCCTTCGTCTGGACTCATTAGGGATTCTGAGTGTGGAGAGGCTGACTCTGGCAGGCCATGAAAGATCATTTCAGGAGAAACTTTCTGAGATCATCATCAGCATAACAAGGTGCGCTGAGGCCACAAGGTTCAACTGCTAACTTGTTGGATTCACATGGACTTAATTATGGTTAATTAACAGTAGCAGATGAGTTTAGTGCACAAAGAGGCTGTCGGCTACATACACACAAATAAGGTATGTTTGTGTGTATGCATGGGAAAGGATGATGGCGAGGATGGCGAGGATGGCTGCGATGACACTGAATGACGGCATTACTTGTTTGACAATGACAGATGAGCTGTGTCCCCAAATCACAAGCTGATGCTTTAAATGAAGCTGAGAAAAGAAAAAAAAAAGGTCTTAAGGATTGTGGGCTGACCCTGAAGCTCCCCCTAAATTTAGATGGTCTGACCTCACAGAGACCAAAACCAGCAGTGTCTTTGGGTAAACCTCATCAAACCTCCAATAGATGTAGTAATAGTAAAAAAGGTTTGATGATAACTTGATGTAGCTTCCTGTACATGTCTTTGCACAGTTAAAACAGCATAGTAAACATTAGTGCTAAAATTATTATAAATATTTATTTAATTATTAACAAATTGGCTATTTGATTTTTGGACTGGGTGATAAATCACTACTGTTTTTTCACTGGAATTATATTGAATAATATGATCTTATATATCTTATTTATTTGCTGGACAACTGTCAAATAACCTCAACCTTCTGCCAGTTGCTAAGGTTTTACAAAATGTCAGGGAGTGGAAGTTTTCAACTATTCAACTATTTACTTTTCTTGTAAACTATTTACTTTTGCTGTCAACATCCCTTGCAAGGAAAACACGAAGTCTTTTTTTTTTTTTTTTTTGAAAAAGGCCAAGCACATCTTGTTTCCACGTCGAAAATACAAGATTACAAATTTCTATTTTAAGGCGTCTTAAACTAGGGTCAGACAGGCCAACGGTTGTGAGTTCAATCCCTGGACCAGAAAAGCAAAAAAGCAGTGCCTGCCACACTCACATGAACAACCGTGTGATGCCCTTGAGCAAGGCCCTTAAGCCCAGCTACTCCAGTGGAGCTGCTCAGTGGGCAGCAGATTTGGGCAGGTCCCATGTGTGAATGTGTTTAACTCTGTGAATATGATCAGGATGTTCCTGTAAAAGTTTGCCTCTCAGTGAAACTACCCTAAATAAATTAAAAACAAAAAAAACAAATTCAGCCCAAAAGCAAGATAAAACAAGTGGAAATCGTGCGGTTTATTTTGGGATATTCAGGGCATCAAAGGTTGTCTCCACAAAATTTAAGCAAAAGAACATTTTACTCGAGGACTAAAAGAGGCTGCACATGCACAGTGTGTATCTGAGAGCTGACTGACTCACCAGGTATTTCATTGCAGTCTCTGCGCTGAGTGCTGTTCCCCACACAGGGAGTGTTGCCCTGAGCGCCACACACCCGACTCCTCATCTGCAAGCCTGAATCATCACAGGCCGACCACAGCGACCAGGCCATCCAGCCACCTAAACACAGAAAAAAGAACAATCAATACAAACCCAGACAAACACAAGGCCACACCAGACTCAGACTCAGGGCTGGAAACCAACGCGCCCACCCAGGCTGTCACCACCCGCGGCCACTAACCCTCCTGGCCAACCAAACAGCCCAAACACACCAAAAAGTGTTTGTGATGTAAACAGGATTGAAAGAGTAAACCCGTGGAGAGTTTGTTTAGTGCATAGCGAAGATGTTTGTCTCCTGAGCCAAGCTTTAGTGCCGTTTCCCCGCAGCAGGCAACCGAGCAGTAAACAAAGGCTCCTACCCAAGGGGAAAGAAGAAAATTCCCAACTCTCAGCTCCTCCCTTTGAACCATGTACTTGTTGCATTCTTTCACCCTGTATTTAAAAGCACCGGAGTGGAGGGAGCACTGGCCACTGCAATGAAAGGCTGATGAAAAAGCTGGGTTGTTATTCAGGGTGCTCTCAAGTGTGCAGTTTTGGCAGAGAGGGCGCGAGTAGAGGCACAGGACGGGCCTCTTTTACCTTTCCTATCAGTCTGCTACTCACCGACAGGCTGCCCAGTCACCACCATCTGCTCCCTTCTTGCAGCACAACCATCTAGACACACAAAACACACAGACCACCTCAAACATGTTTAATAACCGTGCACCACTACAGCCCGCTTTAATTGCTTCATTTATTCCCATTTATTTTTGTCACCCAGACGACCCGCGTATTCGCACTGTTGAGTCGGAAGGAACGCCATCAGGCCTGAGGCTGCTCGTTAGTATTCTGTCCTGACAGTTCTTCCTGCTGTCCTCCATTACTGGTGGACACTTTAATCAAATGACCTGCGACAGGGGCATCAAATATCCCTGTGACTGACAGCCAGCTTGCCTCTAATTACACATGCAGAGAGGGCAGCGGCACCAGGAGGACCCTGATAGATGATTGATGTCGTGCCTGTCAATAACTTACGGACAAGGAGACAGAACGGGGCTGGAGAGGTTGTTAGCAGACAGTCGATCGGCGCAGGCCTAAAGGGATGTGTTAGTCCACGTCAAACAGGAAAACATTAACCTGATAAAGGAGGCTGATTAGCATCTCGACAAAGCAGGGAAAAAGACAGAAAGCCATTTACCTTTCTTTGTCTGTAATTACCGGGGAGGCTGACTGTAAGCGTTACTCTCCCTGTGAATGACAGTCGGGCTGATTCAAAATGAAAAGCAGCTGAGGAAAGTGACAGTTAAGGGGAAACTACTGTTTAATTCTGGCAGAAATCATCTGCACTACAAGACATAACTGTACACACACACGCACTTTGAGACATATCTATATCTATCTATCTATCTATCTATCTATCTATCTATCTATATATATATATATATATATATATATATATATATATATATATATATATATATATATATACACCCCCCAATATTCCATTGAACGGATATTTACCAGGGCCATTTTTGTTTTTCAGTAAAAATTTATTTAAAAAAAGGGATGAAAATCACATTGTGGTGACAAAATGTTGAAGGCTGTTTGACATATATCTGTAGAAACGGAAAGAGTGAGGCTGAACCTTTATTATGAGTTCTGATACCGGACTTTTTTCTCCTCCTGGATTAGCAGGCGGATCTCTCATGAATATTTCAATGTCCTTGTGGGAGCAGAATGGGAATAGGGGGGAACATGGAGGGCGTTGTTATACATCTCACATCTCATCATCACATGATGTGAGTCTTTGGGCTAACCTCCAAATCAAAGACAAAAAAAATTAACACAGTAATATGTTAATTAGAACTTCTAATTTTATTTCAACCCGACAGTAACGTTTTTGTTTTACTTTACTTCTTTTTGTGTGCGTTATTGCGCACTTCTGTTATTTCACTTTTTAATTGTATGTTATTAAAGGATCAGTTTATACGAATGACTGAATAAACTTAGTGGTATCTTGATAGTTTTGTTTTTAATATTCAAGGCTTTAAAATATCCACCTCTGAGATTTTGGTCTCCTCCCCAATGGAGGTACAAGAAATTACATTTGTGGAGCTCAGAGCTTTGAGAATTTGTATTTAAGAAGATTCAACAGCAACGTGCCTTTCCAGAAAAACTGTGGCTCTTTACACTGGATACTCCACAGAGGCCTCAGCAGTCAGTTTTCTTTAAGTTTGCCTTCTACTGAAGAAACAATTCAGATGAAAAATGTTGACAGTGTGTTCTGTGGATGACCTTTTAAAAGTAATTAAATGCCCACATATGAATTTTACATAAGGTCATAGGTCTGGAACAATGCCATCAAAGTTCACTGCCAAATCAAAGTTTAAAGCTGATTTTTATTTATTTTATTTTTTTTGCTAACTTAATGAATTTGAGCTAACTGATTCATCAGTTTTATCCTGTTTTACACCAATGAACAATATGTTTGTAATTGTTCTGCGAAAGAATCTGTTTTTGTGCAAAAACTTGGCAAAGAGAGTCAGACGTACACCTGATACTGTGTTTTGTTTGATTTTAGTACCAGTATCAAACATCAAACACTTGACACAAGCATTTTGAAGCTTGTGAAACATTATGTGAGATTCCCATATGGCTAATACAAATGGAACAAGAGGATCTCTTTTTAAACCTTGCTAGAGAGGTTGCCATGGCGCTCAGAGCTCCAACAGCACAGTGGGAAAGACATGGTGGGAGGACGGGTTGTTCCCTCAGCATGACTGTTTATCTTTTCACGTATCTAAGACCTGGTTTATTCATTAGGAACAGATGAAAGAAGCAATTTAGCGAAGGGGAGAACACAGAAATGACAGGGTGTGGGTGACGACTGCCTGCCTGTAGGTGAGATGAAAGAACCCCAAGCAATGGATAGCATGACAGAGTTAGATTTTGAATTAATGTGTGACCTTACCGTCGCAAGTGTGTGTGTTACATAGGGCCTCTTCGGTGTGTAGTCCTATGCAGATGTCCCCTCCACTGGCGGGAGCAGGGCTGTTACAGGAACGTGTGCGTTGATAGTGACCGCCACCGCAACCCACTGAGCACTGGGACCAGGACGACCAGCAGGACCATGCACCTTTCACTGTAATACACACACACATATAAACACATTATACAGCATACTCACATGCCTATGCAGATATGATAAGATGCACATTAATCCAGACTATCCTGGCTACCAGTTAAGATTAATGTTCTTCTTAGTGGCACACTGTATCTGGAAAAACATTTTCTTGAGTAAACCTGGATTCATTTCAGTTTAAATGTCACAAATGAGACTTGAGGCTTGACAGCTATGATGCTTGGCTTCCTTGAAACTTCTCTATGGACGTGACAAGACCTGAGGCTTCCAAGAAAAAAAGGAACATTCAAATCTTAAGTTTTGTCCTATTTAATCCCAGAACAATGAAAAATAATAAATACAGCAACAGACAATTATTTCATATGGGCTCAGCTCGATACAAAGGACTTAAGAATAAAAAAAATGACGTCATTTCAAAGGTCAGTATTTAAAGACTTGCATCATAACTTGCAATTTTCTTGTGCAGACTTGTAACATGCCTCTGTAAGATGCTGCCCTTCCAGTTTCTTGTTTGTTCAACATTATTTGTGTGAGTTTGTGGACTTCAGGGGCCAGCTGCACCAGGTGAACGTACCCTAAGGCTTCAAGTAAGATGTGTTTTTACCCTTAAGCAGAATTTATACCTGTTGCAGCACCTGGGCATCTTTCTGTATTTTTAAAAACTTGTTCAGAACTTTATCAGGTCCTACAGACAAAAAACATTCTGTCTCTTAATTCACTGATTTTTATTTTATCTTCTCTTGCTTATTTATCTGAAATTTGATTTCAGATTTTTCATGTTAGACACATTTTTTTTTTTTTGTCTTACTGGGCTCTGTTGCTGCACACATACATTTTACATTTCATATATTTTGCCACTATTTTCTACTGCTGTAATAAATGTCTATTTAAGGTTCTGCTCTCTGGCTGATCATACTCTACTTTGTCTTTGCTGTGTCCTGTTTCACTGTTGGATTTATTTAGTCTTCCCATGGAGACCGTTAATGTTTCATCTGATCTAATCAGAAGAGCGTGACTCACTAATTGACTGGCTGGTTGACTGGCTGGTGTCCGTCTGACTGACAGAGAGAGGTGGCGTTGCCAGGTAACGACACAGTGCTGCAGAAAACTCCATTAGCTGAGTGGATTAGTGTGACATAGAGCGAAGCAGGCTGTGACCACTTAACTCTGACTAGCGCTCACAGCCAGCCACCGCTCCGCCTGACTGACTCCTTGACTAACTGGCTGTTTACCTGGCTGACTGGCTGAGTGTCTGACTCACTGAATTACTGAATGGTTCACTGAATACCTGACTGACATACTGTTTTTATGACTCTCTTACTATTTGCCTGTCCTCCTGTGAGGCTGGCTGTCCGTGTTCGTTGCATTCAGAAATATGAAGCTGAAAATGGGAAACGTGCCATTTCCGACTTTCGTGTGTTTGTTTTGGCTGTGAATGAAGCACTGAATGAAGCAAGCTTATTTGCAGAGATGTAGACTTGAGACTGTCAGGATTTGGACCTGGTAAAATTCAGGAATAATAAAAATTAAAGACAGTAGGCACTGCCTTGACTAGCCATGACAAAACCAAGACTAAGCTGTCTCGAGTGACTTGTCCTTACTCCTTGAAACTTAACTTGGTCTTTTCTCAAACTGACTTGTACTTTACTTGGATTGACCTGAGACTTGAAACTTGAGACTTGATTTGGACTTGCTTTAAAAGATTTAAAACAGCTCTGTGTTAAGCTGATGTTCAAAGGCTTTATAACTGCCACACCTGAAGACACGCACCTGACTCGCCGTTTGATAATGAATACTTGAGAGCTGCCTTGAGGCATGCAGACAGCTCTATAGTATAGTGATTGATTTAAAAACACACAATGTTGAAAATTAAATTGATATTTACTTTAAATATTTACTGTTGTCTGCAGGGATGATGATGTTCATTTCACATCGTGTCATAGACGGGAGTTTTCAGAATACTGTTTTTTTAGGTCACAGCTTCTTGTAATGAAACTCATAATTGAATTCAGGCTACTTGTGACTTATAGAGTGACTCAGTGACTGCTTGCCTCTTTCTCTCTCTCTCTCACACACACACACACACACACACAGACACACACACACACACACACACACACACACACACACACACACACTCACACATTTCAATCTCCTCAGCAATCTATATTGCCTCCATCCTCCTCGCTAATCTCATCATCAATTACTATTTTGCACTCATTCGCTCTTGTCACTGGCCTTGTCCTTCTCACCTGCGTGTCTGCCCGGGACCAGGCCTCCTGATTGGCTACCTCCCAGGGGGGAGGTAACCAAGGCTGTCTCTGCTGGGCTTCCTTAGGTTACATGTGTCAGTTGCTAAGCGAACCACTCAGGATTTCATGTGGATACCAGCAACTTAAATTTAAATACACTACAGGAATTTGATCAGCTTTGCACCAACCAATTAAGAATCATGAATTAATTAGGTACCGGCCACAATTTAAGGCAACCTCTTAAGAGGGGTTCGGCCCTTTTTCTAATACCAGCCACTATGTGTGTGTGTGTGCGTGCGTGCGTGCGTGCGTATGTGTGTGTGTGCGTGCGTGCCCATCCTCAGTCTGGTTTAATAAGTGTAGCCTGTCAGTGCAGCAGTCTGTGGTCAGCAGAGTTCTAGGTCAGCTGATTATGGCTTGATGAGTAGTTTGAAATAGATAACTTCATTTGTCCAAGGACTCTCCTTGCCCCGCTGCAGCTGCTGGTAACCATTAGCTAATGAAGCTAATGATCCACTCAGCGGTATTTTACCATTGACCTCCCTCACTCTCTCCATCTTTACTTCAGCCTCAGTGTGCATGTCTATTCTTCATGAACCCATAATACACTCCAGACATCCAGTAGCTAAATACAGGGCATCTTCATACCCTTAGTTTGATGACTGCAGTTTTCTGCAGACTTTGGTTGATCGGGTTGTTCTCAAATCCAACAGTGATATATATGCACTTTAGGATGCTGGTTAGTTTTTCTTGCCTTGGCAAGCTTGAAGTCTAAAATGTTGTATGTAGAGATTTTATGCCACCATATCTAAAACTTGTTTTCTGCTCTGAGAAGACAACACTGTTCACCACAGTTGGCAGTAAACAAGGTGATCTTGCTTCAAGCACAGGTCAGAAAGTGACGAGGCAAATAGTGAGAGATTGCACATAAGGTGTTGCTAGTACGAGTCCATGAAAATAATTTAAAAAGAAAACTGTGAAACTACAGTGCTTGTTGTACAATACTTTTTTCTTTTCTTCTAACTGAGCATAAATGCAGTCGCTCATGCAGACATGGTTCCTGGTGTGTCTGCACTCACCGGGACACGCCTGGACATTGCAGTCCTGGTACTCCACAGGCGAGCCACGGCATGCAACAGGGGCACTCTTCCCCTCTGGTCCTGCACAGCTTCGCCGACGGGTGCGGTATCCTTTGGCACAGCTCTGTGAGCAGCTTGACCAGGTCTCCCATGATGACCAGCCAGCACCTGCCACTCTCACCACCGGTGTCTTCAAGAGCTCCTCGACTAGGGCTAGAGAGAGAAGAAAACAGGTAAAAAAAAACAGAAAAAAACGAGGTTCGGGTTAGATTAAATCACAGAAATGTATGCAGTGCTGGTAGACTGAGAGTTTAAAGAGTTTAAAAAGAGATATAAAGTGCAAGTCACACAGTGTATCTGACTTTGCCAACAGGCAAATTTCTCCCTCCGTCCTTCTCTCAAACTCTGTGTCTCTCATGCATCCCACAGTTCCCTACTGTCACTGTTTCATCAGTTTGTCAGAGGCGATGCGGTGCCCCAGGAGGCTGACAGGGGGAGACAGGTAATCGATTCAGGGGAGGGTGGGGGAATGAAAAAGCCACCAGTGGAGAGTGGTGGACTATGACCCTGTGTAGCTCTCCCTGTGTTTGTGTGTATGTGGGAGTGCTGGACTGTGACCCCTTCACTAACAGCATTTAGGGAAGCTAACAGGTCTAACAGGCGGGCCCTTTCAGCATGTCACGCTCCTACTGGGAGAAAACTTAGCACGCTGCTGCCTCCTCACTGTGTTCATAAAGAAGTGACTATTTCTGTGTGTGTGGCAAGTGTGCAGTACCGTGTGTGTCTCTGTGTACATGTAAATACAGATTATCATCCTATTGAATTGTCAGTAAAAAAAAAAACTGCACAGACTTTCCCTTTCCTTTCTCTGTACATTTTTTTGTATGAACTCCCACTTAAACCTTGGTTAATTATAGTTTAAGGAAAAATCCACACAGAATTTATATTATTATAATTTATTCCCATATATATATTAATTCAGGCAGCTGTGTCCCTAAGGTGGAAACTGGAGCATTAAAGTCGAACTGACTATGTCATCGAGTGACTTTTTCACTTACACTTTAAGTTTATTTATAGAGCAGCATCACCCCCAAGGAGTCTCTGCACAGACTACAGAATAACTAAAGACATCAGACACACACCATGGCCACACAAACACACACACACACACAATCGTAAATCATAAAATAGCATAATTAACGGTGATAACAGAGGCAATTAAAGCAAGTTCAGTTCAGGTAAACAAGTGAGGGCTTTACAATAAGGTAGAAGTCTTTTGAAAGTTATCCAGCAAGTGAAAGCAGTAGGGATCACGGCACAGAGAGAAGAGATGGGTTCTGAGCCTACATTTGATAATGTGAGAGCTCACCTCCCAAACCCGCCGTGGGAGATTATTCAAAAGGAAAGGAGCGCACTGAGCAAAGGCTGTGTCCTATAGGAAAAGTTAAATATTCAGCACTGAGGAAAGTGTAAGGGGTACAATGGCGCATACAGTGGCACAAAGCACCGAAGGCAGATTCAGATTACTGAACAGGTCTACCTGGCACAGGGACAGGGTCCAAAGAGATCAAAGCCTCTGTGTGAAGTAACTGTTGTTAAAAATTGTCGTTGGAAAATTCTACTGTAAAAAAAAAAAAAATCCTTCACTTTCATATCGTCACAAGAAAGAAGTGACCAGAGTGTGTCACTGAGTTGTTTGGCTTAACCACATCACTGGTGAGTTGGTTCACTTACTATCCGTCTCGCAGGCTGCTGTACCATCGTTGGGACAGAAGCGAGTCTCCACCTTCCTGCGTCCGATCTGCAGCTCGTGGGGATCGGACAGGTGTGCTCGGCACATGTAGCGCATCCTCTGTTCCTGACGAGCTCCGCCCTGAGTTACATTGACAGGCATCCAGGGTGTCCAGGGTGTGTTCCTCTTTACCTCTGGACACGCCTCCAGGTTACAGGCCTTGTATTCCTGGATGAAAAGAATAAATTTGTAAAGCCCTGCTAATAGAATATAGAAGCCGCAATGTCCACTACACCCCACATCATCTTTTTTATTATTTTTTTCTTGTGTTGACTGGAAATTTTATATCAATCTTCAAATCAATTTTATCCCAGTCTCTGGCTCTTGTTAAGGTGGCAAACATCTCCTGTACTGTTTCTATAAAAAGCACAGCTGTATTTACTATGTGCATTTGAAATATTCCCTCTTTTTCGGTTGAAATCTGAGCTCCAGGTGGTCCCCTGAGATTGTCAATCATCACACAGAGGCAAAAAAAACCATCCTGCATTTCTCACATAAAAAAGGAAATGTGACATTTCGTTTTGACGTCAAGGATTTCGGTGACATTTAACAGCCATTTTTTGTAAACAGCAAGCTAAATGTGGATTTACTGTCACTGTACTTACTCCGGTGGAGCCGTTCAAGGCCAAGGGAGAAAATCAAAACTGTGTCTGTATTTATCTCACCATCACCTGCTCACCTCTATAATGATTCTGGTCTCACTTCATTTAAGTATTGTTGTTTAGCCTCCAGCACACAAGGGATTAACATTTTCAGACAAAGCTCTTTTCAAAAAACAATTTTATTTTGTCCTTTAACAAATGTCTGTTTTTAAGAGGCAATAGAAACATTTTGTCTACAAGCTCCGCCACAGAGGCAGGGAGACGGACTCTACTGAGGTTGACAGATGTTCTTCTGTGTCTTTGTTTGTAATGTGGGTGTGTATGTTTCATACCAGTGCACATCCTGGGCAGCTGTTGCCATTCTCACAAGTGCGGACCCTGGAGTGGACACCTCCCCCGCACTCAGTGCTGCACTTTGTCCAGGAGCCCCATGGGGACCAGAAGATGGGCTGAGGACAGGACACCCCTTCATTGCAGAACCTGTGGAGATGGCAGTGGTGGAAGAGCAGGCGGGGGAGTTTAAGAGGATTGATCTTAACAAAAAAAAAAAGTGAGTGGATTTCAGGCTTGTACTGGAGTCTGACTAAACGTTAATCATAGCGATCGGCGGCACATCAGAAAGTCGTATGAATCATTTTTGTAGCGGGTTCTCTAAGGCCCTGATGTCCCACTGATAGTGGCAACAGATGAGAAAACACTTAAAAGGCTTATTTTGGCTCTATGTTGTTGTTTATATTAAACTGGTTGGATGTTGTTGACTTACTGTGACTTGCTCCAAAAGACCTAAAAAACAGTGCTGATATCTACTGAGTAATAGGGCTGAGTAAAGACAGGAAAGTCTTATCTCTGCTGCATCATAACATAACATAACATTCATATGACTGTTGCATTTATCATCTTCACCGTGTTTGCATACTTTATTAGCACAGCTGTTTTCAGTAGGAGATGATATAAGATATTATTTGATTGGAAAGATGCATTTTTATCATTGCAGTCTTAAAGAGTTCTCCTCACCTCTCATCCCTGCTCGGCCCCACACACACACGGCCACCGTGTCGGGGCGAAGGGTTGTTACATGAACGCTGCCGCAGCTCGAAGCCTGTACCACAGGTGGTGCTGCATTGTCCCCATGAAGACCAGGGCGTCCAGCCGCCATTTCTATGGCAACAGATACATTGAAAAGTATTAACAACCTGCTTCACTGTGGTTCAGAAACCTGCATAATTACTCACCAGTGCTTTTAGTATTATTCTTTCACAGAGTGTTCTCTAATGCTCAAGGGGGAGGGAAAAAAAACGCTTTTTAGTTTTGTCTAATTATTGGTCTGATTCTGAGCTTCTGGAAACAAAAATTGAAACACACACAGAGAGCACATTCTGACTGGGAAACATTCATTCAATTTGCTTAAGTGCTTTGTTCCTGGGTAGCACTCCATGATTTAATTGCCACTTTCTGCAAAAGCACAATTCAATTTCGACACCAAGGATTAAATCTGGCACAGCTATCCAGAGGGATGAAAGTGCCTAATCTCTTTGTCTCGACTCTGTCCTCTGCAACGCCGATTGGCCAATTCCCCTGCAGACAGAGGTGGTGCGAGGTGTCACAAGGAGAGCCTGGATGTCACCTACATTTTCTAATGAGATTCACGTTCATGATCCATCTCATGTTCGGTCAGAGTGTAAATAGTGGCCTGAGCTGGATGATTCAAAGTCAGTTAGGATGCTGCAGAGTTTAAGAAAAGATGTTAAGAGTTCGACTGATCCTGGACCAGAAATGGACCAAAAATGACAAGCTTAATATGCTGAATCACAGCCTTGTAATAATCTCAAGCTGACAGTGTTCAGTGAACTGGACCTGAATACATTACAAAATCACCCAGCAATCTGTACCAACTTTAGATGTTATTATTTATTATATTAACTATCATGTATTATATTTGAGCTAATACTGCAAATCCACTGCATCAGTTTGCTTTAGGCAAAGCATGTTTGCACATTTGTAAAGTATCTTTCAAACATGGAGAAGTGCTACACAAGCAACAGTTAAAACACAATGAAGAGAAAGATAAAATCAAGCAGAATAAAATGAAATAAAATGCAAATAGACAAAAAATGAAACAGATAAAGAATAAAGTTTAATTACGTTTACACTGCAGTACCCAGATGCCAAAATTCAATAAAATACAAGTGCAGAGAAGTGAGGAGAAATTAATAAATCTGCGTAGTAGATAAAAGTAGCTTCACTGTATTTTGGTTCCTGCTCAAGGTACTACAGTCTGACAGCTTCCTAAAGATCTCAGGGACCTATTGGGTTGATATTATTGAAGCATGTCAGAAATGTATTTTGGCCAGCGGCTGCTAAGTAGTTTCATAAATTAGTAACAGCCCTTTCAAATCTATTCTGTAACTAACTGGGATTCAGTGTAAAGATTTAAGAACAGGATTTAATGTGCTCTGTTCCCCTGGTTCTTGTTAGAAATCTGCTAAATTTTTCTAATTGTCATTTTAGGAAGATAGGGCAAGAGGCTGTTGCAACAATTCATCCTGTTGGGGATGAAGGAATGAATGAGTTTCTCTAATTCTTAGTCTGGACATAATCCGTTTAGTTTGACATGATAAAAGGCGGATATAGATGCTGCCTTGATGTGAGATCTGTGTCACTTAAAACAATTTCTAACTTTACTCCTTTTACAAGCAAGCAGGGGAACAGCATTGAGTCTTTCCTCCTTGTTAGCAAAGACAGTGATTTCTTTGTCATTTTTCTGTTGATTAACAACAAATAACTTTTCCTACCTCGAGCAGTTGGCGACTTCGATTGTGGGGCCCTCACAGTTTTTGCCTCCACATCGAGGGGCGGGGCTGTCACAGGACCTGGAGCGACACAAACAGGAGCTCACACCATCCACGCCATCATCATTGTTGCAGGGTTGCCATGGCGCCCAGGGTCCGAAGCCACCATTGGTGGTCTGGTTCCGCAGCTGGAGAACAAACATCAGTCATGAGAGACAGATTAGGTCAGCAGACATCAGTCTGGGTTACTCAGCCATCCCGCGTGTTTGTGTCAGTGAGCAGAAGTAGCTTTGCAGGACTTCGGCTGCCAGACAGAAGTTTTCCTTCTAAGATGGGGAGAGGGAGAGTTTTCAGGGGATTATAGGGGAATAAATTTACTGCAATTCACTTCAGTAAAATTCAGTCCAGTTGATCTAATTCAACTAATCTAATTCCTTACAGCTCAGTTCAATTCACCTTCCTTTCTTCCTCTACTGCCTCTAAATCCAGTCCTATCTTGTACAACACACACTGAGAAGTCATTAGTCATGCACGAAGTGAACCACCACAACACGTGAAAGATGACATCAAGACAGCGTCTGAGTCTTACAGCCCCATGAGGACAGACGTGATGCCTTTCTTTTTTTTTTTTACAGTAAATGCTGCAGTGACGTCGCTCTTACCGGACAGACAGTGATGTTCTGCTTCCACTGGCTCATGTTGGAGCTGTCCTCCAGTGTGGTGCATCTGCGCTGCCTGAAGTCCCAGCCACAGTAGGGGTCCCTTGCCTCCAAGCAGAGCCTGCAGGGGACAGGGGAGAGGAAGAGGGAGGAAGAGGGTATTGTCAGCAAAGCGAGCAGTTTAATTGTTAAACAAAGTTTAACAGTGCACATTAATAAACATTACAGCAAATGTGCCAGATATGGGCAAAAAGTCTATTTTACATCTGTGCTCCCTGGACAGATGTAACATAGACACCCTCAAAATAGTCCAGGACCAGAATTAGAATTAGTTTATGGTGAAATGAGTGAAATAGAAATACAAAAAATACAAAAAAATACAAAAAAATTAAAATAATTTTTCATATCATATCAAAGCACACTGGCCTCAGACCTATATATAAATAACAAATAACTCTGAAAGAGGACAAAAATCAAACTTTCCGGTGCGTCATTCCTCCCTCAGCTCTCACACAAACAACACTGTACACGGTGCATCACCCAAACAGTGATTAAATATTTGTAAGCTCCTCCAGTAAAACAGAGGCTTAATGACGGCTAATTAAATCTAAAGCTGTTAAGGACGAGACTAAGCCGCCAGAGCTGATCTGGATGCCTCAGGAATGCAGGATAAAAGGCATCTGAAAAACTCCTCTCAAAGACTCCTCTTCACTTTCTGCCTCCCCTCCTTCCTCTCCTTCATATCCCCCGTTTGTTTCTCTCTTTCTTCATCTATCCTCCCTCCCTCTTCATTCCTACTCCCTCTCCCTCTCGACTCCTTCATCACAGCGTTGGAGCTTCCCATCCTCCGCTCTCTCTCTTTTCATTCAGCTGAGAGGAGAGATTCTTGTTGTTGCTGTGTTTTTTCCTTTGCTGGCACAGACCTTCGTGGTTTATTTGAAGAACCCTGCAGTGTTTTAGTCTGGAGGTTGAGGAATCTCCAAGTGTTGATAAAGCTCTCTGTGCCAGGTCTGGGGCACCACGGTCAACCCGGGTTCAGCCTCGATCCAATAGACATTAATGCTTAGCCAGCACATCAGAGGTGACCCAACAGACACAGAGCGAGCGAGCACAGGAAGGGAAAAGAGAGAGAGGCCGTGTTCTCAGGTGATCTGTGGCACAGCCAGAAGAGGAAGTGGTGCGTTCACTGCTAACCTTCTTGTGTGTCATTTTAATTAAGTGACACTATTACAGCGACACCGGATGCAATCTCCAATACAGATGAAACAATAATCATAATGAGGTTGGCCACAAATTCACAGTTCAGTGAACCTAACAGTCCATTTGAAAGGGCGGAGGGAGGAGCGTGCTGCCATTATGGCTCAAGGTCGACCATATTGTATGCGTGATAGCTCTGATGTGTGGCTTTGCAGCGTCATCGTGGCCGCAAGAATTCTCATTTGGCTTTCTGATTACTAACACGCTCAGTTCCAACACACACACACCATTAGAGATCAGCTAAGCGAAACAATTAATAAGTGTGTATTTCAAGGGTGGAATGAATAATGTTATATGAAAAGGAGAGATGGGAGAGATTTGAGGCCTAATTAGCTCTGGGTAAAGTGTGCTGCAAGGCAGGCTGGGAGGCTTCTAACCTACGGGAAAGACACATTTAGCCCTGGATTTGCCCTGTATGCAACATTTAGTCAGAGAAAAATGCCAGCCGAAATCTGAAAAAAGCCGACTACGGCTCAGCCAAACTGTTCATGCTGTAAGATTAAGACCAGAAAAAATGTATCAGCTGGAAACAAATGCTGACAAATTGATAACAGTCCAAGCGGGGAAAGGGGTTAATGCTGGAGGAAAATTATATTGACACAGCTGCAGGGACACGCACCCCCAAATCTAAAGTACACAAAAGCATTTTGTATAATGATATTTTAGACAATAGTGCGCTTCTAACTTAGAGGCAACAATCTGGAGAAGGCCCTTCCTGTTTCAAAATAACAGTGCCACCATGCACAAAACCAGAAGAAATGGTTTTTCCAGTTTGGTGTGGAAGAGCGTGACTGGCCTGCATAGAACCACTCATGCTCATGTTGCTGAATGGGAGAAAATTCCAGAATCATTTTCTATCATTGTATACTAATGGCTAAAACAGTATGTTGAGACATATTCAGTATATAGCATACACAATATGTTCCACTATGGAATTGGGACACTGCACAGGTTTACAGTCTCAATATTTTGTCCAATCATTTCCTTCACTAGAGGCCATTTCATAAACAAAAATCTACTACTGGAGAGAAAAAAGGGGGCGTAACGAGACGTTTAGCTCTCACTCTGACCTTTCTGCTGCTGCATAAAACAGCCAGATGCTCTTGATGCCTTCCTGTCCTGACAGCTCACAGTTTTTTAAAAAAGAAGACCCCTCTAAAAGTCAATTAGAAGCACTGTGGGCGGAGAGAAGGCCCTGTGATGGGAATAGAAAAACTCATCACTGTAACAGGCAGTGCATGGGGATGTCAGGCGTCAGGTGGTGGCTCAGTCTGCAGATACACTGGAATGTGAAGCATCTAAACTGCAAGAGACTGAGAGTGTGTGAGATAGAGAGCATGTACACAGTGTACATAAAGTTTTCTGAATACCCGTTCATTTGTGTTCACTTTAAGGCCGTGCCTTTGTACCGAGGGTGTGCCACCATGTGTGGGAGCATCGCTTTGACAAGTCTGCAGGGCACTGGCTGATATTTAATTCAGCAGCGTGTGTGCCCGGTGGCACACTATATCGAAACAGAGAAGCCATGGAACATGGCCCGTTAAATGTTAAACAGACTGAGCAGCAAAACCCACCAGCCCATATAACAATATGTCTGGATGATTGGCATCGGAAGATAAATCTGCCAGATTCTCTCTGCGGGGTTATAATTGACATTTTAAATGGTTTGTGAATGCTGTAAAAACCAGTATCTCCGTTTATTACAGGCGCTTTAACAACTAGACATAAAAACAATAGTGCACCTCGCCTTTAATGGCAGGCAGTCAGTGTATAATTGGAAATATGATCACCAGAACTGATAAATTATGGATTGGAATCAGCCATTATTAGCTGTGGCGCTGACACTCTGGGAATACGTTAGCAAGGGCTGTCTGGAGGGTCTGACTCAGTTAAACATATGTGGATATGCCTGCCTCTCTGCACACAAGCTATGTCTCTTTTTTGCAGCCGCTCTCAGGAGACCACCGCTGACAGGCTCTTACTCTTCATCCTCTCTCTGTGGGAGAGAGCCTGTCCCTGGAACTTTTCCCCCCACAGCGCTGGGCTGAGCTGACCATTTAGGAAACTCTGCTCATGATGATTCGGAAACAGAGAGAACTCCTGCTAGCACTCAGCGCTAATATATCCAATTAAGCCCAGTTGGAGCCAGGCTGTAGACTGATGGTGGCGGGTCCAAAAAACAACAACAACAAAAAAAACAAAAAGAACACAAAAGTGAGGAAAAAAAAGTGTGTTGTCCTCCATGTACAATTTTAGCCCCTGGTGAATAAAAAAGAGCTTCATCATCACAAAGAAACAATGGGGAGGCAGGCTACAAGAAAGTCTAAATATATTAGAAGGCAAGGTGACAGATGGCAGAAAAATGGTGCGTGGATGAAAGAGAGAGGGAGAGATAAAAAGAAACTGAAATAGTACCAGGATGGACAACACAAATGTGGACAGAGATAACACAAGACAAGAAGCAAAAGGTGAGGCAAAGTTGAAAGCATTTCAGCACCAAGTATTTGACTGCATTTTACCAATCCAGTCAATTTATCTGAATCCAGCATTGATTAAAAGTCCTTTTTAATCCACCCATCCATTACCTATACTGGCTCATCCTCTCCCATGTCCTCGAGAGGCGGAGTACAAGGTGGAGAGGTCACCATTTCTATCACAGGGCTGACACTTATGGATCATTGACACCTACCGGCAATTTACAGTCACAAATTACCTGCAGGTCTTTGGACCCAGAGGAAACAAACACTGATACAGGGAAGAGCATGAAAACACCAGGGTTTGAGCCTAAAGCCTTCCTGTTGTGAGGTGACAGTACAAACCACTGCACCTCTGGATCGCCCTTAAAACCCTTACAACAGCTTTAAGAACCTTAATCCAAAGATTCAGTCATCTTTTGACTGATTTAACAGTCCAACCTGAAAATGAGTTGTTCAGCATAAGATCTGAAAATCTGACTAAATGTCTCTGACACATATATATTTCATAAGCTACCTGCTCCAGATACCAGATTTTCTGATTCAGAACTATTAAAATCTTTGGACATTATCCAGACAACAGCCAAATGTTACAATTTAGTCTGTTATCAGTTTACTCACAGAATTATAGCTTATTAGTTACGGCCTGTAGAATCTGCTGCCACTGACGTTAGTCATTTCAACCAATGACAGCAACAACCAATGTCAGCTAAAAAATTAAAAATTCAACCTGGAAGTTTCTTACATTTCTCTTTGCTTGCAGAAAATGCCACAGGGTTCGATAAGAGAGTCATTATTCTCTAAGCTCAGCAAATCCAGGTGTTTTGCTGGATCCAAAGTGTAACTGGCTATCAAAGCCACTTGCTTGTTTTTATTTTTCATTTTACACCTTTCTCCCTGAAAAGGTGGTGAGCTGGAGGTTAAAACATACCACCAGTCCAAATCAAGGTTGAAAGAAGGAGGAGTGCGTGTTAGCAGTATAGACAGAAACACACACGGAGAGAGAGAGAGAGAGAGAGAGAGAGAGAGAGAGAGAGAGAGAGAGAGAGAGAGAGAGAATGAGACAGAGAGCAAAATGATTACACTGAGCTGCAGAGAGAACAAAGCCTGTAATAAAAGTAACAGCATTCTGGAGCAGTAATAAATACATCCACTGTGTGAACACCATCTCTCTCTTTCTCTCTCAGTCCTTGGCTGGTGAAGTGTTCCTCTGATTGGTCATACAGGCTTAGCAGCAGTGAGCTCTAGAGGCCCGCTGACAGGCTGGCAGCCACGGCCGACAGCAAATAGGGTTTGCATGGGACAGGCCTGTAAGCTCCCCGCACACAGAGACAGGCAGGGAAGTTCACACCACTGCACAGGGGTCCCATAGGGACTGATGCTAAAGTGTAACAATGCACCGCAAAATGTCATATTCGCTGGTTTTAACAAGCAGCCATAGACACACATACACACACACACACTGTGGCAGAGATGCTAACGGTCAGTGGTTTTCCTCGAAGGCCACTTAGTGGTTTCCTGCTGCAGGCAGGCTGGGCT
The DNA here is from genome assembly GCF_017976425.1 of Toxotes jaculatrix. Classification (NCBI taxonomy): domain Eukaryota; kingdom Metazoa; phylum Chordata; class Actinopteri; family Toxotidae; genus Toxotes; species Toxotes jaculatrix. Next base: position 5,296,017 of record NC_054408.1, on the reverse strand, counting down.
GCTTCGGCATCATGACTGCCGCCAGGTCACCGTTAATCACACACAACCATACACATACAACCACACACACACACACCAAACAGAGTCAAAGCCCTTGACGCGGGAATACAACTATGACCGACAGGACAGTTGTACCTCTTTTGATAAAACATGTTGATGTAAGCAGATGTGTGAGCAGTGGTTTTGCTGCAGGAATAAAGCTGCTACAAAAAGCCTGATTTGTTCCATTTCATCCCCCTCAACATTATCCTCATCATTTATTCAACGTTTCCTCCGTTTCCTCCTTCTTGTAGTTATTTCTGTTTCCATATTCCCTCTTCTCCTACTTTCTCATGCTCTTTCCTTTTTTCTCCTCAAAAATCTTCAAAAATCATTCACTTCATCATTCACAAGCACCCACCTAACGCCGCTTTTCACTGACTGACACCTTCAGTTCTGACAAATGAATAAACCAATCCAGAAAAGGAAAGTCGTGCACTTGCTTTCAGAGTTAGCTTTGTGTAGCACTGTGTTACTGTTCCAAGTGAGACCAGTAGTTTCATCCTCTTATTTGGCAGCGTGGACTAACTTTCTTCCTCCAGTGAAAGGGGGGAGAAAAAAAATCCCTGATGGATGCAACATCGCGGCGAAGCTAGCACGCTGCTGCAGCCAAAATAAATCACTTCACTAACAGGGCAAGATAGAGAGATACGGGCTGGATGGAGGACAGAGTGGTGCCGCTAGCCAGAGGTGCCAATTGGCCAGGTCAAATATAATTACCACAAATAGAGGACAAACGCAACAGGCATGTGCGTGCACACACACAGACACACAGACACAGACACAGACACAGACACACACACACACACACACACACACACACACACACACACACACACACACACACACACACACACACACACACACACACACACACACACACACACACACACGCACACACACACACACACAAACACACACACACACACACACTTGTTTGCGAGCTATCACTAAAAGGCTACAAATCACTGGCTGTTGAAAAGGTTTAGCAGTGTAACAGAAAAAAGCACTTCAGTTAAAGATGATGATGTAAATGCTATTCTGCTCTCAGGGTTGCAAGGCTTGCCAGAGTCACCAATATGGATCAATAACAAAGGAAAACTGAACATTAAAAGCGCTTAAACGTAATTGACTTTTGAGGCGGCAACAACTGTACAGGCATTCAAACCAACATGTTTCTGCAGCCTAAGCTAAACTTTAAGAGTAAGCATTTTAACTCCATGTTTAAACAACTGCAAACATGCAGACTTACACACATGAAGCAATCCTGTAATAACAACTACTGCACACCCACAGTCCATCCATTATTCTATTACCGGCTGGATATTTTATTACAAAGCCGATAAGTTATGACTTGTCCATAAATCATGTCCCACCTTCTCTCTGTCGCTGTGATGCCCACCACAGTACCGTAAATACCGCCATTCTTCACTGTGTGTATGCGTGTCTCTCTGTGCGTTGGTGTGACAGTGAAAAGCAGCATGTGTGGCTGTAAATGAGCCACTGTCAGCGATTAAACCATCTGAGTATACTCAGCTGTTATCAGTGTGTGAATGGATGTACGGCTGTATGTGAATGCGACGACCACACACAACGCAAGGGAGATGAACAGAAAAGGCTCATTTAGGCAGCAGCACAATGGTGGGGAGTGTGTTCAGACAAAGAGTAGGACGGCAGGTGGGTCTTTCTCGCGTAGCCTGAACAGTGAACACCCAGAGAGATAGATGGACAGAGAAAAGTAAAAAAGAACGAAAGAAAAAGTAGTTAGAGCAAAACCAGAGTTTGCTGAGACAGATAATGGAGCGCAAAGTAACAAGTTCCTGTAATCACAGCACTTCACCCAGTAACACAACAGCACGATGCATCACTCAAACCCTTAAGGATGTTGTGCAGTTTGTAGTGATTATTTTGGCCCTAAAAGAGGATTTTTATTGTGTTAAATTTTAAAATAAATTATTAACCTTGTGGTTTTAATATTCATGTGTGCCAATATGGTGGCTGTGATACTCTAGTTTCCTTTGTTTGTAAGCCCTGAATCAACAAGTCTTTAATTTGATACTGCTCAGATGTAGCAATACTGATCATAACAGGATTAGGTGTAGGAGCCGTGTATTGGTGAGCCCAGTCAGCTTCTGGAGGGGACTGAGGAAGCTGTCCTCTGAAGGCCTTGACAAGCATCTCAGTTGGATGAGCCCTTTCCACAGATTCCAGATGGCCAATCATCCACAAATTTTGCCTTCTGCCGTGTTCCTCAAGATCAGCAGGATTAGATTTAATGCACATGTAGGAACAAATATGTTTCAGCCACAGAGAGAATTGATTCGAGTGAAGCTTCTCGAGCCTTCAGCAGCAACTGCTAACCTGTGCCACATGAGCAGGACAGTAATAGTGGCTACAATAATCTTTCACTCTCGATAGCACACTAAAGAAATAAAAGGCCTGATATTACACTTGTGTATCAGTGTTACACAGAGAGTTGGTTAAAAAGGCAAATTAACAAACTGTTGGAACACAAGCCTCAGCGAAGTCAGCATCTACTCTGAACCCTCTCTTTCAAAAACCCTTGCAGTTTGTCAGATGTGTGCTTTTGTGCTTTTTCCTCTGTTTTAAATCATCAAGCATCAAAACAAGCACTTTTATAACACGTCGCCTTAGGCTCTGGAAAATTGTGATGGGCATATTTCACTAATTGACAGATTAACTGTTAATGAAAATATTAGCTGCAGTTATATTCACATGCATTAATTAACTATCGAGCCTCCTTTCTTTTTCCCTGACTCAACATCACCCATTGTCCTTTTCAACTTGCTTCCAGACAAGTCCTTCCAGACAAGCTCAGGTGTCACACTGACAGACAGGTTGACATCTGTTCGGTTCTGCAGCTCAGTTTGCCTTTGGCCGCAGTGCATTTCAAATATTGTAAGAGCGAGCAAGCTGAAGAGGTGAGCAGAATATCTCAGACTGGATTAAGGACTGTCCATTCTACCCCCCCGGTGCCCTTAGAGCCCACTCTTATCGTTTCACCCCACTGTGTCTTAAACAGGACTCTGGCTGCTCACTCTGCTCTTTGCTCTGTATCTGTATTTCTCTTGGCTTTTTTCTGTTTTCCTGTTCTCCTCTGTCTGTCTCGCTCATCCCGCATATTTCACCCACATCTTATTAAATGCAGTGGTTTCACTGCTTGATATGTGTGTCTGTGCGTGTGTGTGTTTGTCTGCTCCCATGTGTCTAGGAGCTTGGATTTAGTAGAAATGGCGAGCTGACTCATCAGGCAGCGCGCATATGAGAACTCGGCCAAGCACCAACCCACACACAAATCACACTGAGTAGACTGCCCTCCATATACAGACACACAAACACACAAACACACAAACACACACACACACACACACACACACACACACACACACACACACACACACATACACACACACACAAAGAAAAGCATCAAGCCATTTGTATGCTAAAATGAAGTTGACTTTGAAGGACTGAGGTGGCGGCTGAGGATCCTGATTGAGAGCACTGATGAGATACAGAAGGTTGGACAAACAGCCAGTGAGCTTTCTTCCCCCTCACTCACCCTTGAGATGGGAGATTTTCACATGAATAACACTGAAGCTGGAGATGGCAGAGCAACGCTCCCTCTCTCTCTCTCTCTCTCTCTCGCTTTCTCCGTGTGTCTTTGTCGCTCTCTCACACACAAACGTACCTTCAGAGAAACTTTTCTGGCAGTGTATGATGTCGCTTCACACACACCTTTTGTTCATCCTCTGATTCAGACACAAACAAAAGCCAGAACAGTGCTTTCTCTGTATTATGCAGAACTTCATTACTGGAAAAAAAAACCCCAGCACAACAAATTAATTTCCTCTAGCGAGCAGATGCCGCCCCAGTCATTTGTCTGGTTTCATAAGGACTTTAATGATTATAGGCGAGGTCTTCCAGACATTAATCCCAGTTGAAGACAGATAATTACCTGCAATAGAGGACCAACCAGGTTAAAATGAATCCACTGCCAAAACACATAAAACGAACAATAAGACATACACTGTGCATATCGTGTGACTGTCGTGCTTTTTGTCCTCAAAATGTCTGGACTGCTGTCAGTCTTGTGGCTCTTCATTCTTTAGTTGGATGACCAAACAAAAAAACCTGGATCAACAGTAACCTGAACAGGAAGAAGAGAGCCTTGAGGGACAGGAACAGAGACCTACTGAAGAGCATGCAGAGGGAACTGAAACTGAAGCTGAGGGAGAGCAGAGATGCTGGAAAGAAGCTGGAAAACAAGCTCCAGCAAAACAACATGAGGGATGTGTGGTCTGGTATGAAGACGATCACAGGTTTCAAGGTTAAAGGGAATGAGGCTGCGGGAAACCTGAACAGAGCCACGCACGTTGTGCATGTTCTTCAACAGGTTCAGCGCAGGAGCCCCCACCTCCTCCCTCCTGCCACATACACCCTGCACCCTGCCTGTGCCCACAGTAGGAGCTAGTGGTGGGATACAGATACCTTGGAGTCCACCTTGACAATACAGTGGACTGGAAATGCAACACAGAGTGGACTCTACTCCTTGAGGATGCTTAGGTCCTTTAGTATGTGCAGCAAGATACTGCAGATCTTTTTACCTCGCTGCTGTTTTACCCAGTGCAAAATTCTTTGCTGGGGCAGCAGCATCAGAGCCAGTAACACCAACAAACTGAATTAACTGATCCCTCTGTGCTGGGGACTTCTCTGGAGCCCCTGGAGTTGGACGTGGAGAGGAGGATGCTGCACAAACTGCTGCTGTCAGGGAAAACATCTCGTATCCCCTCCACAACCTGCTGCTGAAGCAGCAAAGCACTCTGAGTAATAGTCTTCTTCAGCTCTCCTATGAAGTCATTCTTGCCAACTGCCAGCACTCTGTACAATGATTCTCCTCTGTGTCGGGAGAGGGGGACTCCTCTGTCAGAACAGTTTTCCTTGTAACAGGACAGACTGCTCACCTGGACTTTTTATCACCTTATTCATTACATTATATATCGATTAGATTAATCTGATCTTGCTCGAGACATATGCACCCGCCTTTCAGTGTACAGTGTATTATAGTATATTACTACCATTGTACAGTGTATATTCAACATATTGTGATTCATGTGAAGTGGCTGCTGCAATACTGCCACTTCAACTTGGGATTAATAAAGTACTCTCCCTATCTATCTATCTATCCGTCTGTCTGTCTAGCCATCAAGTCACCTCTCATCTCTCCAACTATCCATCTATCCTCTCTAGCCCTGATCCAGGACCAGGATACTGCACATCAAAGATGCAGCAGTGCGTTGAGTGCAGCCACTGGTTGCTGCAAGCTATACTAATGTAGGAGCATTGATTCTTGTGAAATTGCTCAAAGCAACAGGCTAAGCAGCGCCCCAGAAGTGCAATAACGAAGAGAACTTGTGCCATCTTTGATGTAAGGGTACCCTGTGGAGTTTTTGACCACCACTTGTGCTATGGAGCCCTGTTTAAAGGACGGTAAGCTTGAACTGCTTTCACAATTGTACTGCAACCCTGGACTTTTCTAGACATTACCCGGAGGAGCTTTTTGTTTGAATGCAAATGCCCAAATCGCTTGAACTGGACATTAAATGCACTTTATCGTGCCAGCTCTTACTAAGACTGTATAATGCCTGATTGAGTAGATGTGTGAACAGAGCTGTTGATGATGTTTCTACCCTGCCATACATACCTGTAATGTCAACCGTTAATGTAAAAGTTGATTAAAAAAAAGCCATGTATTTTTTTTGTAACACTCTCCTCATAACAAATTTTATGATTGGCTGAGTTCGGGTTCCCTTTGATAGCCGGGATACATGGTATGATTATCTGGGATCAAATTTTCCACAACACAAAGATTTCATTAAGTACTTACATCTCAGTTTTGTAGGTGGAGCACCTCTCAAGCGGGATCTTCAGGACTCTGTTGTTGAGTCCCACGAAGAGCGACCTGTCGCTGTGCAGGATCTGCAGGCTTAGGATTGGTTCTCGTACTCCTGGAGGGAGGAGCTCCAACTCTTCCAGGTAACAGCCTTGTAGGTTCTTGTTGGGTGTAGCCAGCGCCTTCAGGATGGTGCCATATTCTGATTCAACAAGAAGGATGAGAAGATATCAGAGAGATCTTGTCTACAGGCAAATTAAAATGTCTTATCTTTCTTTTTAGAGGTACATATTTGAGATAAGGTATGTTTCTACTTCTCTTCTACTAACCTGTGCTGATATACATAACATGGTAGAGGGTGTCCATGCCCTGAACAATGTCCACGACGAGGTTGGAGAAGCGAACATCGTCTTGCATGACCAGTGGATCAACAGACTCCGGCTGGACCACATCGTTCATCAGGTAGAGCCTCTGGGCGTCCTGCAGGCTGCGCTCTGTCAGACCCTCATTGGGACCCTCATCATCTATAGTACCACACTGGAGGGAAAAGGCAGTGGGGGAGATTAGATTAGAGCAGGGTGAGGTATCAGAAAAGGATAGGATGCAGGAAGGTGGAGAAAAGGAAGGCAAGAAAGAAAGAAAGAAAGAAAGAAAGTAAAACCAAACAATGAAAAGGTATAAAAGCAATACAGAACTGTTTCAGTTCTTAATTCATTTCTCAATAATTGCAACTTTTTCAGAACTACTACTACTATGATTGTGGTTTGACCATAGCAACAACAAAGCAATTCAATGAACCACTGCAGAAGAATAAATATGAAATGACAGCCTCTGAAAAGCTTTGTTTGGGTTGCAAAGCTTAGCTGTGGATTGCAGCTTCTGCTCATGTTTTGTGACTTGAAATGAAAGATTGATATGTTTATAAATTCCATTTATGGGTAGCGTTTGGATCTGTAGATGTTTTTGGAAGTACAACAATGACTTGAAAACGTAGGATGTGTCTGATATCTATATTATTAGAGTATCATCATCTTGACCCTTTGTTGCTTGAGTTTCCTATATGTTTGCTGCTGTTTTTGTCATAGCTGTTCATTCTACAGATGTTCAACCCTAAAAGCTGAACTATTTGAAGATTAAACTACCCACCTAAATCTAACAGATTTAAGTGGTTACACTGACCTGGAAGTTGTGGATGGGGTTGGGCGTGGGAAGCCAGGTGGAGCGAGGGTTTTCCTGGGAGCGGAAGGGCCCGTTGAAGGCCTGGGTGATGGCGCTCAGGTTGAAGGCACACACTGCAGATGCTGCAATACTGTTGCTTTATAGATAGATGGGCAGGGAGGACAAAACATCAGGGGAACGATAGCAGAGGACAGAGAGGGGGGGGAATGACAGGAAGAGATGAGGAGAGAGGGAAAGAAGGTAAAAATAAAGATATTATTTCAACAATAGTTTTCACATCAGTTTACATGTTGGCAGTAAATGTGAAGCCATATCAGAAATCTATGTAATAAAGCCATTCTGCAATGTGTTCCTTCCTCTTAATGGAGGTCCTATCATTTATACCTGCACTAACAGGCGGTAGCAGGCTTGCTTTGGCTGCAGGGTAAGCTATGCTATCAGCACTGCGCAGTGAATGGGGACAGTATTAAGCTGAGGATATAGGAGGCACGCACGCACACGTGCACACGCACACACACACGTCTCACAGGTGTTACATACAAGAGTAAAGCCCGGCTAAACTGGCCGCGTGAGTAAAGTTATTATTGTGACGCTCTTCGGCCGTAATGTTCTGCAAGGTAATGACTTTCTTAACTGCCTGCTACTGCTGACTGTTTTTTTTCCCCCTTCCCTATACACCCAGCACCACACTCAGTTTTTACAACGCAGTGAACAGCCCTCTGCTTTGGCATGGCTTGTGAGATGCTGATAAACCATCAGTTAGAAGATAGTGAGTGATAACATTATAGGCAGAGAGTGAGACAGAAACAGAGCGAGAAAGAAACAGCAGGGGCCACAGAGAGAGGGACCCAGACAGCGAGGCAGAAAAAAGAAAGACTACTGTGAGAACGTTATGGTGCTTTGTGAGCTGTTTTAGTACCTTGGGTAAAGTATAAATCAGTGAAGGCTGCTTGCTGAAAAAGCTGAGGCAGAAAAGGCTCAGTAAAATGTGTCCCAGGGTTTGGTAAATGGTTTTAGAGAGGCCTAAATATGTGGTTGTCAACCCCTTGGCTGCTATTGCTAAGTTTGCATTCTCTTTATTTTCATTTTCTTATGACATAGTCACTGATCACTAAGCTAGGCAAACCATACTGTATATTTATTCACAGTGACTGCGGTTACAGCTAGTGGATTACATTTAAAACAGAAGAAAAAGTCAGGAACAAATGTTGATCATGAGGCAAGATTTGAAGATTTGAAGTTAGTTTATATGATTTTAGATCACAACACATATGTGGAGCATGCACGGATGGTCACTGGGAAAAATTTATGACAAAGAGAATCTGAGCTCAAAAGGTTGACTTACTAATTAAGTTTTATCTTTAACACAAAGAAAAGGCTTTCACTGGAAAGCTGGAAGTTGTACTGATTCTAGCAGTTTGTGTCTGGCCGCAGTTCATTTTGGTTTTCACTGCGCTTAAGAGAAACAAATTTCTTAAGAAAGAAATTATTAAATAACTCTGAGACTCATTCTTCTCTGGGTGCAATAACTGCATTTTAACCTTGAAGATGTTTCTAAGTGTGCTTGAGGAATGCGTGAGTGTTTTTGCTCATTTTTTGTTTTGGATACCAACTTCTCAGAGATTCAGTTCAGTTCAGGATTGTGAGGAAACTAATGCGTTCTGTCATTACTGCAGGGAGGCAAAGGGCTGTGCAGCCCCAAATGAGCTCTGGCTAAACAACAGGGGAGGCCCAACAGGTGGCTCATTGACTGACTTGCAGGCTGTTGACGAGAATAGACTCCAGACTTCAGCAAAAGGACTCTTTCTCTCTCGCTCTCTCTCTTTTTTTCAGCGGCTCTGGTGGAAATGAGAGTGACAGGGAGGCAGAAACAAAGTGTGTGAAGCAGAGTGAGTGCTGTGCTAAGCTGGAGGTAACCAAACCCTAACTGGAGGAAACCACAGGAAAATGAGCTGCAACAACTGAGGACCAGCCACAGGGTTTGTGGTCACACTGTAGCTACAGCTTACACTGGAGCCAAACTCTGCTGCAGAAAGCCTGACAGTGTCCAGATTATTTGAGATGTCTACTTTGACGATGAGTGGCTGCACACAATGCCAAGAGAAGCGAGTGGAAGGAAAAATGAAAGGAATACAGTCTGTGGCGCTAATAGATGCAGCCCATATGTTTTCAGTCTGCTTAAAAGCCCGGGAAAGTGATTGAAAGCTGTTTGACATCTGCTATGCTGTTTGCTGTTGCTGCTCTCTGAGGCCCCAGCACCACGATGATCACTTTCATTATGAGTGAAGCTGCTTCTTCAAGTGATTCATCTCATCCCAAAGGCCTGATCCCGTCACTGGCTGCCCTCTCAGATACGTCCACCTCTCGGTCATTCTCTCCTTTTCCTACTCTGTTCAAACCCTTGTATCAAATCTTCATATCCCATGTTGCTTTGGATTTCTCAGAACACGCTCTTGCTATGCACCCTGCATGTCGCTGTGAGAGAGGGAATGATAGAGACAGAAGAATCAGCAGGAGCCTCAAAATCTTTGAGTCATAACCACATTTACTGTCCTGCTGCCAAAAACACTCATTAAAGCATCAAATGTGGATTAATCCTCCAGTGTGAGTAACATTTGAAAACTTTCAGGATATTAAAAAGGAAACTATATATTTGACCAATTGTTACAGACTTGTGTCTTTAGCAGGAAACTGTGGACTTGGATTTGGGTGCCAGAGACAGGCTGGGGAACTCGGATGAGTCAAGAGACAGACTAACACACTTGGTTTTGTGGTTTTCACAAGATTCGTTGACAATAAGAAAGATGGAGAGAAACATAAGCTGTATCCTTCAAGTAAAACAACTGAATACTTGTTTCACCTCTGTCAGATGGCCCAACATGCAGGATGGATAGCTGCAGATGCCAGGGCTGTTTTCCACATAAATGAGTTGGATGTGCAGCTCAGTCCAGAACAACAACAACAACAAAAAAAATGAGGTGAACTCCTCACTCAGACTGGCTGTTTGGTTTCTCTGCAGGCCACAAGCAGCACAGATCAGCACATCAGTGAGTCCGTCTGGTAAACACAAGTGGCTGATATTCATCTCACTCGATAACCTTATCTTTTTTGGCTGGATGCTGGTACAGATGCTGCGACATGTTTTAAACCAGAGCCCTACAAGTTTCTCTTTATCTCGTTCATTCTTAAACCCTGTGATTTGTCTTTGGTTTTTTTTATTCTTATTATGACTACATGATCAGTCAGATTGTGTTTTTATTATTCAGTGGTTTTCTGTAAAAAATACCTATTTTATGCTTACATTTATCTGTAATTTCTTTCTTTTCTTTTCATTTAGACCAAATTGCCATTTCAGGCAACATTTGTTTTTAATGTGCTATATAAATAAACCAGCTTGATAAGAAAAATAGTTTTTTCACTGCATTAGTGCAATGAGACAATGCATAAGTGGAGTCCAGGTGAAAACCAAGGTTTTAGGCTAATGCACCTAACCTTATTTCATGTGAAAAAAGGAACAGCTAAAACTACATTAAGGCCAATGTTTCAACTTCAGTGAATACCTGCATCGCAGCAGAAAAGGAAAAAGGCCGACTCAGCAGAGCAGCATGGCTGCAGGGACCAGAAATTGAACCGAGGCTGCCAGGATTATCCATACATATTTTTATACTGCACAACAATACGCCAGCAAAAGCAACAGCTTTGGCCCAAAACAGTCACATTCAGAGGCACACTGAGTCAGCAACACCTACACTAAACAATAAAGCAACACCACAGGTTCAATAGGTTGCACAAAACCCCAGGTGTTAGATTTGAGCTATCGTAAGGAAGTGCACAGTTCACTGAACATAATGGCATTGTTAACCATTTAAGAGACAGATTTTCATCTCTCTAGTATTCTTCGAGTCTCAGCTTGACCTGGCCTGTTTTCACAGCCTTTCCAATCAAATGCAAATAGGCCCGGGAGGGAGGGAAACCACAGAAAATGCAGGTAGTGGTTTCAATTTAAAGAATATCTGCGAAAGGAATGATAAAACCAGTAGATTCTGTCAAACTGTATTCAGATCAGGGCCAGTCTTCCACTGGAGGGCCGCACTTCATTTCAAGGTAGATTTGATGCCAGTGAGTTGATATGACGGGTTGTGTAAAATCAGAAATACTGTACAGTTATGTGGCTTGCTGTACTTGGCTGCCCAGCATATCATTTATCACCCACGTCAAATTAGATCCGACTTGGACTCAGTCGCATTTTTTCCATGGATAGGAAGGATTTTAGGAGATGTTCTGTGCATGTCAGGTTGCACGTGTTGCATCCCCGTGAATATGAAATGCATAAAAAAAGTTTAACCATACAGAGAGACCGTAAATCTCCTTATTAAGGCTGCAAATAATAATTACTTAGCCTGACAATCAGGTTAAGTAATCATTAGTTGCCACTGTCCATTTTGTTTCATGTCATTATTTGGTCTGACAGTCACAGTCACAGTCTGATACTGTGTCCAACCATTTGTGTAACTTTAAACCAACAATCCAACACTCACACCCATTTAATGCAGTGATTGGCCACGTGTGTGCAGGCGAAAAAGTAAACAGAAGTTAAACTTTTCTGTTTTTTCAATTTCCAAACAACTAATCTTGTTACTTTTTGTGTGTAAAACTGAATGGATGCTTGCCAGGAGAAACTGTCTGAAATCCCTATATTTAAACAATATCTCTACCAGCTTTTCACCCCACCTTCAAGTGCAGCAGCAAGGAGCAGCTAAAACTACTGCCTTTCATACAACACATTACAAAAATGTATTATTTTCTACCATAATCTGGCCCTTAAAGCAACCTGTACAGAAGTGCTGATCTAATCCACACATAGAAAAATGACTTTCACATTTTTAATCCTGCACAGACGCTCTGATCCGTCTGTTGTTTCTCCAGCCAGAGAAAACAGTTACAAATGAGCACAGCGACAAACCCACAGAACTTGGATCATTAAAAAAAAAAAAAATCTGAGATGTAGACAGCAATTCAAAAGTCTGGAACAGGACTAAGGATTACTTTCTCTCTTTTTTTGATTGATCTACCATTTTTTTCTATTTACAAAATAAAAACACCATTTACAAGTTCCCAGAACCTAAGCTGATGTCTTCACATCGCCTTCTTTTGTCCAACTAACAGTCCAAAACCCAAAGATAATCAATTTAAAATTATATAAAACACAGAAAAGCAGCAAATCCTCATATTCAAGATGATGGAACCAGCAAAAATTTGGCAGTTGTGCCTCATAAATAACTTAAAAGATAAATCACTGAACATAACTGAGCACTGCAGAATAGTTTTCGATCTTCTAATGAATTAATGTACCATTTGTGTTGGCACTCCTTATCCCCCCAAACCTCTCAGAAATGAGACCGTCCAAGAACTAGTAAAGTGGGGCGGGGGTCAGTGAAGTCGCGCAGAAATAGATAAGGAGGCTCATAATTAGGTAGTAATGTCAGGTTAGACACCTCAGCAGGAGAAGCTCTCTGCTGCTCTGAGCACATGACAGAAGGACCCTGCCAATAAGGGCCCGGAGTTAATTAAAAGACCTGGCCGTGCTCTGAGGTCTTAAGTGTCCTAATTCTGATGGAATGCTAAAACCCTCCACTACATAACCGCTCGACAGGCTCTGCTGGCTCGTGCACATCTCAGCAGAATCATTCCCTTCCCTTTCTCCATCCTCTCTCCTCTTCTCATCTGAAGAAAGGAATTATTGAGTGATCTGTTGATTTTTCTTCCTTTTAAACCATTTTACACATCAAAAACAGTTTACCATTTATGAGATGTACTACTCAGCAAGTAAAAAGAGTTGTATAATATCTTCTGTGGCTATGAAGAAACACAGACAGAAGACAAGAGCTGCTGCTGCTGCTGCTTTTGCAGCTCAGGTTGTGCAGAAGTGTAAGCAAGAGATGCTTCTCAGCTTCTGTTATAGTCTTGACCATTAAAATAAATAAATAAATAAACACAAAACATTTGTCTCTTGCAGGGTTAGTGTAATACTAGCGTAATACTATATCACTGCAGCACCTCCTAAATTGTTTGGTCAGCAAAATGTAAGAAAATACTGAAAAATGACCATCTCGCTTCCTCATCTCAGAGCCCAAAATGATGTTTCAGACTGCCCTTGGGTTGGGTTTTGTCAGATCAAACACCCAAAAATATTCAATTTACAGTGAAATATAACGGAGAGCAGCAACTGTTTTTATTGGAGAAACTGGTGACAAAAAAATGCTTGGCATTTTTACCTGATGAATTACTTTAAATGATTTGCTGAATATCAAAATTGTAGTTTTTCCTGTTAGTTAATTGCTGAAAATACTTAAACTGAAGACCATCTAAGTGTAAAAACATCATAAAAGATACACAAGGCCTCAGTCATTTATAGAACATCACAGGATATATCAAGAGAGTCACGGAAAGAAGGGAGGTCACTCAACAGTACTGAGACCTGGCCCGGATTATGAGCAGACAGAGAGGATAAGTACTCTGTTCCAACTCTCCCTGTTCTGTTTTACAGCCCCAAACTCCTGGGAGCAGCTGTGAGCCTGTTCAATTTAGGCCAGACAGATAGAGACAGTGTTTGTGGTGATTGCATTAACATATCCAACCCCGATGAGGGAGGCGGTTTTGGAGGGAGGATCAACGAGGCGCTTCGGAAAGGAAGGGCAAGGAAGGAGGAGACAAAGGACAATGAACAAAAGCTTGGAGCTCACTGATTTTTCTCATTACCTCTTCTCATTTCCTTCTTCTCTCTATCTCCATCTCTGTCTTTTCCTTTATCCCCCTGGCTTTTCCTTTATACTTTGTCTCTACCATTTCCCACTCTCTCTATCTATCTCTAAAGACGACTGCAGGCGGATGGGAAGCAGTCATGTGGTTGCGAATACCGGCAGCTTAACAGGAGAGAGAGCAGTAGGTGAGAGGCGGGATTCGGCTTGTCCCCTGAAACTTGTTGCAGAGAATTACGGCTTTTTTACAATAATTTATCTCAGGGTAAAGAGCTAATCAACGGGAAATGTTGAAAACCTAAATGCACCAAAATAATGAGGAATCTTCCTCTGGGGACCATGAATGTTTATACAAATTTTCACGGCAATCCATTGAGTAGTTCTTATTTATAATTAGTTATTATTATTTGCAGTATCTTCATTAACATCTTGTCCTGGACTACAGTGTTTGAATGACCAAACCGAGTGACACACACCGCCATCCTCTACTCGGGCAAAAATTCGATGCAATTACACTTTTATTGAACATAAAAAGCATAACACGAGCTTTAATCTACACACTGGGGTTCTCAGTGTTGCCTCTCTGTAATGAAGTGTGTGACACCACCACCTGGAGCAATCAAACACCAGAGGGAGTGCGAGTCAGTCTGTATATCCAGCTCGACTGAGAGCCGCATGCATCCATGCTGATCATTAGTAGCAGCAGGGAAGCTCTAAACTCTGGGAAATTGTCTCTCTCTCTGTATAGGAGGGAAAATGTCACAGTAACAAACCTTATGAAGTGATGAAATCTGAGGGCTAAATGAAAAGAAGCTGGAGTTGAAGTGTTTTGGTGTGCATGTCACTGTTCCCCCATTAATATTCTTGTTGGCACTGAAAGGGCTCTTCAGCACAGCTGCAGCTTGTTTTGCTGGGGCTGTTCATCTTTTCTACTCAACAGCGAGGGCAACGTTGAGCAGCAATGCACAGATAAGTATTACATTACAGTAATTTTCCTTTTTATAATATCCACATTGACGGTTAAGTATTGGTTTGTTCTCTATTTGTACAGTATGGCTGAGGGTTGTGTGACACAAAACAAAATGATCTAAATCTAAACCCACCCTCATCCTTGCATTGATTTTCATCATCCGTAGACAGACACGGAGGTGATTTATATGATTAATGTTACAACAGATTTTTCTTGCAAGAAGTATCACCTCTAGTATATTTTATTAAATTAAAATTATAGCAATTATGGACGCTGTATTGGGTTACCACATTTCTTCATGCTTATCCAGACTAATTATCTGAGCTAAGCCCTTTATAACGGTATGCAACTGCAAATTCTGTCTGCTCCCAAAGGAGTAATAATCAGAGTAACAGTAATGAAAGGTACAGTACATCACTTTTCACTAATGAACAATGTGCTGACAAATCATTTGAGTGCATATGTTCCCTTACAGATACAATAATAAACTGTGGCAGGATTTGTCCTGAGGTTAAATACCAGGAAATGAGATTCAGTTATTACCAGGAATTCTCATCAAAATCTTCATTTGCAAGAACCCAGGAGTTTTAGCACGTGTGCTTGTGTGGTCACATACTAAAGACTAAAGAGATCCTATGTGCTAAAACAAAGACGCATTCTCAAAACATGAACACCAAACTAAATCCTAAAGTCTGACCTTGAAATGTTGTTATTATCACAAGACAATGGGATCAACTTTGCAGCTGCAACTGTTTCTTCCAGTTGCTTCTCATGATAAAAAGGCAGCTCACAGCTCAGCTGTATGGCAATGTGAGTAAAGAGGAGGGTAAAAATCTGCAGATGGCTTAAACAAAAATGCAGATGGTTCAACAAGTAGCTGAATCAGACATGGAGGTGGAGCATGGGGCACCGAGAAGCCTTGGCGGTACACAAAATGTACCGCCAATGCTTCTCTGCAAACACAAAAACAATATGCCAAAATGGCTGTATGCAATATATTCCCTTGCTGCTACTACATGTTGTAAGGTCAGCAGTTTTTAGATGGTAATGTACTCCTTTTATATAAAACTATATATTTATTATCATTGAGACTCATTAAAAATTGTAAGGGAAACGCTTATTAAAAAGATACCAAATGATAAACCATAATTTGTTTCCCTAAATTAGAAGCCTTATGGGTTAAAATGTGCAAACAGGTGCAGTGCTGGAATAAATGTCTATTTGTTCATTCACTCACACATTAGTCGTGAAGATGCCGTAGATGAGGTCTTGCTCGGGCAGGTAGAAGGTGCTCTGCAGCTCGTTGTAGTAGAAGGGAATCTCGCCGGAGCGTGAGCAGTTGAGCCTCGCCTTCATGAACGTGGTCCAGGTGTCCTCCAGGAGAAATCGCCCGCCGATGTCATTTTTACAGACTCGAGCTACACGGGAATAGACCGTCTTGCCACAGTCGTGCTCCACTGCGTTCTCCCTCAGGAAGAAGAAGGTGAACAGGCCAATGTCGTAGGCTGAGATGAAGTGGGGCTCTGCCGAGAGGAAGGGGAGGGAGGGGGGGATTATTGCATGATGACTGAGGGGAAAAAGAAATATTTGCAGCATTTATCTTCTAGATGTTGTTGCTTTGACCCCTGTACGCCTTATTATTGATTGCAATAAAAACTTCGAAATTCTACTGTTGAACCTCAATGTCAAATGTGTAAATGAGAGAAGGTGCAGAGGGAGGAGGAGAGGAGGAGATAAAAAACGGTTACTAATAAATCTGGCTGATGTTTTGATGGTAAATGCATGCAGCTATGTCTGTTTAACTGGATGCCCGTGTTGCTTTTATTGCCCCGGGTGACACAGCGAATGATTAATGGCCCTCCCTGCTGGGTGGGTTATCAGGTAAAGCAGACTGAATAACGATTTGACGATTTGAACGGGACGTTACTGGCAGCCTTTGTAAACACATGACTCATCACAGAATACTAATTCATTGCTGTGAGTGTGGAGGGAAAATGAGCTTGAACCTGTACATCCATATTAGTCTCAAACCCACAACATTGAGGCCAACATCTACATTCCTGGAGGTTTCACATAAAAGTGTTTATAACAGCTTAAAGGATTAGTTTACCCAAAATTCCTCAAATAACATTTTCATTAGTCTCTAACCATGCAGATAGTATGGACTTTATGTGCAAACATTTTAAGATAATTGTATCTGACATTTCAGATGCAAACACCTCAAAACAATCTATACGAGTGGAATTTTGTTCAATCAAAAAACGGCATCTGAAAAACTCAAAAGCTGTGCCTGGTTACTCTAGATAATCCACAGACCTCTCTGTGAATGGTTTTCAATAAACTGCTTCCTGTCAAAGATACAGTTGCCAGTGAATAATCAATGTGATAGAACTTAACCAGGGTTTGGGTAATTTGGGTGAACTAACCCTTTAATATCATAATTATATCTGACTGTATAGCATTGTTGTCCTGTAAAAACCATAGCTATCTAAATGTAATAATTTTTACATCTTCAGAAAAGTTGCAAAATGGTTTAAGATAATTCTTTCTAGTTTTTAAATTAAACAGTTTTCTCAAACAAAACAGTTTTTCCTTGTTCACTGAAAGTTTACGTTTTGGAGCTGTGTTGTTTTCACAGGACGGTGTAGTAGTAGTTGGTCTAGATGCGTGTTATTGTCAGCCTCCATGTTGTTTGCTAAAAAGTCCTTGAAAAAGTGAATTTGTGAAATATTGAATTTGAAGCCAGAATTACATTTACAATTAAAAAACAAAAAATCTAACATCTGTAATTGTCACTATATCCATTAATTCTCAATTTTTTTCAGAACAGAATAACTACCTTTGTGTCACATTTCTGATTTTAAAGCTGCAGTCTGAACAGCCAACAAAAACAAAACCATCCACGGTGCTCCTTTAACACTGAGTTTTCTACTGCTGCGTTTTCTTCTTTCAGGCGAATACGACTTGTGTGCAGAAATGATGAAACTGAGAAAATACTCCCCTCCTGCTGTCGCTTCAGTTTTCCTCTGGGACCCATTTATCGTAAGTGATATCACACACTTAGACACACGCTCACACACTCACGCTCGCACAAACACGAATGGAGGAATAACCCTTAATTTGCACAGATGCATGCACACCCATAAACAAAAAACGAGATGCTGATGTTATAAACGCAATCACACACACACAGCAATGATGACCTGTGATGACTGTGCCTCAGGGGCTAGTGAGAATAAGATTTTGAAAAAGAGCAGAAAGAGACAAAAATGCTATCAACACGGCTGCAGCAGCTCTCTAATTCCATGTCACATCTGTGACAAAAAACAACCACTGGTTCGGACCAGCCACAGATGGAGACACACAACAAAGAGACAAAAAGACAATGAGCTCAGGGAGTCATTGAAACTTTTTGAAACTGTAATCAAGTTATATTACAGGGGCAGCCAATGCAGAAGACATCACACTGTGATAATTGCAGTTATTCTGCAAGAATGTAAAAGTGAGAAGGCAGCGGTGGCTAATTTAGCAGGTGATCTCAACTTTTCTGGTTTACTTTTATTGAAGTGCAGATACTTATCACTTCGCCATCAATTTGCATTTAAAATCAGAGGCTTGACAAGCAAAAGTGTCCTAATAATGACATCTTTATCCATTATGCATGCATGTATGCATTTAATGTTTATATCTGTGACAAAAACAACCTGTCAGACCAATCACTGTAATGTACAGCACACCCCCGTTCAGCTAATCGGTGCTAACAAGCATGCAGATGAACAAGTGTCTGTAGGGTCACTGACAATTACCACAACTGAGGCTGAAAAGACAACCATCACGATGCATGAGTGCTTCTTTCCCTGCAACTAAAGGCCATATGAAGGACCTAAAGATGTTTACGTACATAAGGGATAAGTCCGTGCGTGAGTGTATACAGCTTGCCTGAGCTGCTATGCGTATGCACACCAGAGTATTTCTGTGTTTACATACCTGTGTTTATGCATACTGTATGTGTGTCAGCCAAAGGGCAGGTGGAGCTGACGGATTCTGCATAATATTACCGAAGCTGCGTGGGTGCGAATGTGACAAACAGAGTTTTTCCAGCGCCCCGCTGAGCGGTAAACAGATTGTTCAATCTGAAAGGCCTGCTGGGTGCTGGAGGAGTGAAGATTCCATCACTAACGTCACATGAAGCTTCAGATCAAGCACAGTTACAGTATAAAGAGCAAGGCTACTTAATATTCACCTAAGAGAACAGAAAAATGATCCATTAGTGGCAGTGGAAGAGTAATACCTGATAGTTTGGGCTTGGCCTGAATGGTTTTCTGTAACCTGTGCCCTGCTGTAAACCAGCCACATCCAGAACTTTATCTTTTTCCTCTCCATTGTTGTAGCACTTAGTTATGGAATCTGTATTCTATTAAGTTAGTTATATGTCTGGTCAGAGTGAAGACAAAAAGTAGTTTTTAAAAAAATCTCCTACAAAATACATTTATATACTAGTGATTTGTTTTGTCAAAATCTATCTGGAAGAAATATAAGTACTGCCAGGATCCTCTTCACTGGGAACTTCTTTTTTTTTTTTCAAAGTTTGCAAAGGGTGACATCTTTATACTGCACATAAGTCATGGATGTACGAAGCACACAATGCTGACACATCTCCAATTTGTTCAGCAATTCAGATAGGCCTGGTATTGTGCCCTTTGACAGCTGTTTCTGCTGGTTGGAGGAACAGAAAAATGGCAACGCGTGTGAATGAGATTGACCCAGCTATGACTTACAAAAAATAACAACTCTTTAAGAGGCATATTTCTTAGTCTGAAATAAAAAACACATTGACTTTACTGCTTCTGACTCAGCTTCCCTGAAAATGATCTCAGCATGACTCGTGTGAAACACTTGGTTAAGATTTGAGAAAGATTGTGATTTGATTGAATGTTGAAAAAGTTTGTGCGCTGGGAGATGAACTCCAAATCTGTTTTCTTTCTTTAACTCTTGCTTTAACCAAGTGCTTGAAGCTGCCAAAACATAACCGTAAAAAATAATAATTCTTCATTTTAGTCAGACGAGCTTCCATCAAGGAGTAAACCATTTCAAATAAATGGTTATACAGTTGAAGTACAGACATTAAATTACAATAAAGGTCTTAACGCATCTTAAGAAGTAACAGTTGTGGAGGGAGCAGATGCAAGAAGTGCTGGCATGAAGACATCAGCAGATTAATTACTGAGAAGGGCGTAATGGCCATGGTGTACACCTGTATGAATATGAATATGATTGGATGTTAAAAGTCAGCTGGCAGATGAGCAGCTGTTGAATGAGTCACTGATGGTAGAGCATGAAAGAAGCAATTAACACAGAACTCTACCTGAAATAACTGTATGCTTAATCTGCCAGGAGCAGATATTGTCTCAAAAAATAAATGAAACATAAACATGCAGTAGAAATACCTGTTATAGTTGTAGAATTATATTTTCAACAAAATGCACAGCATTTTTGTAGATGGGGAAATCTCTTGCTTTATTTTTATTTTTGTGACTGCAAGGGCCAAAACACACACACACTTTTTTTTTTTAAAAACAAAAAATGAGAAAAGAGTGAGCGCAGATAACAAAAAATATGAATTGGGATTCATGTCATTCAGGTGCATGATGGGAAACAGTTGGTCAGCACCTGGCAGGCTACCAATCCAATAAGGGAACAGATTGATTAGATCCAGGACCCCCTTCCTGCCTTCGATTCTCTGGAACTGGAGAGGCTTAGAGCTGGAAATGAGATTTTCATTCACACCCCAAATCCACCGGGAACACAACTCCATAACCGTCACAGAACCAGCCATGAAGGAAAGCAGGCTTTGTCTGTATTGGCACAGATGTGTGTGCATGTAGCTAGAGTGGAGTGCAACATGTGTGTTTAACTGTGTGCAGCCAGCTGTGATTTTGCTGATGAGGACACTATCTACTTTGCTACTCACCTTTTTACCTCCCACATACTCTGTGTGCCTGTGTGTATGTGTGTGTGTGTGTTTCACTGTAACAAACACACACACACACACAGCTTGGACACACACGGATGCGCATACAGCTTGCATACAGTCTAAATACAGATATATATATACCCAAGCAAACACCCACATGCACACACAGGCAGAGTCCCTGCCTGGTGTGAAGCATGCTGTGTGTTGTAATTTCACCCTCTCCCTGCCGTGAGGAATAATTACATCGCTCACTGACTCTTCAGTCTATCTTCTCTACTTCCCTCTCATCCTCATCCCTACCCCACAACTCTCATCCCTCCTCTCTCATCGTCACCACCACACATACACCTTCACACTCTCCCACCTTCCAACTTTACTTCCGTTCGTTCTTTGCCTTTCTTATTTCTCCATTCCTGTCTCTCCTTTATTCTCGCCAACTCTCTGAAGTCCAGGTCTTTAGAAGCCTGCTTCTCATCACAATACAGCTGACCTGAAATATGTGAATATTTGTTTGTTACGTTCAGTTGATTAATGCATTGGTCATACAACAGAAAATTAATCAACAACTCTGATGACGCATTAATCGATTAAATCTTTTATTAAGCAGAAAATGTCAAGCACTCACTGGTCCTAGCTTCTCGGGAGAGAGGATTTACTCATTTTCTCTGTTTCATATCGTTGCTATTTCAGTATCTTTGGGTTTTGGACTGCTGGTTAGACTAGATAAGCAATAATTTTAACATATTCAAATTGCTGGTTAGACTAGATAAGCAATTTGAATACGTTACCTTGGATTCCAGGAAATTACATTGTCTGACACTTTATGGACAGATAATTAACAGATTAACCTATAATGAAAATAATTATTTGTTACTTTTATTTATTTTTATCAAATATTATTTATTAAGAAATTTGTCTCTCTTTGTCTGACTCTGCTGCTTCATGCATGCCATATGTTGGTAATAGACACCACGGCTCAATGGGAAGAGGGAAAGAGTTAAACTGATCGGTTGAATGAGACTGAAATAGAGCAAAAACGCACACACCTACAGAATCCACTGCTTCTGGAATCATTTTTCATCTTTTGTACTGATAACTCAACCAGGAGAGTTTCATGTCAATCCAAGCCGTCACTTAACGCTGTCTGTGATGAAGAAAATGAATTTGACCTTCACTTCCAGATGCCTAAGATAACTTGTTCCATTTCACTATTCTATATACCTCAATAAATCCAATAATCTAAGCTTTTCTGCATATCAGAGGAACTCGGCAGCCTCCTCCAGCTCCACATTTCTGCTGGAGTCAGGGCGTGTGAATGGATTTCTGCTGCAGCGTAGTCAGAGGAAAAGGCACAGTGTCAGCAGCAGGGAGATTATTGACACTGACACCAGCAGGATTGACAGCATTTCATGTTCTCCGCCATTCTGTAAATCCCGCCGATTCCTATGCCTAACCTGTACTGTGTGTTCCATACACAACTTCAAATCCAAACAGTCTTTGTAATCCTTTGAAAACACCCCTGTCAGATTGTTCTATCCTGGTTGTAATAAAAGAGCCGATTGTATTGGAAGCAAAAGTGCAGACTTGGCCCATCTGCCGCTCCAGGCAGGCCTAGGAAAATGTTTATACTAACAGGAGGAATTTTCAGAGAATGTTTGACACAAATCTACACCTCACAGTTTAACCTCATGTGGATCATTTGATGATCCAACAAGAGTTCAGACCCGATCAGATTACTAATCCTATTAAGATGAGATTTCTCACAGCTGATATGAAACACTGACAAAACACTGACCCTGTGAAACACTAAACAAAGTTATAACTCAAACCAGTATCATCCAGGCCATTTCACTGTTACTTCTGCTCATTTCACAGAAGGTTGTGCTTTAACAGCTCTAAAATGAACTCGAGTCAATCAATGAAAACTAATCAGCAATTTTAATAACTCAATTAATCATTTACGTTGTTTACCGACAAAAAATGACAAGCAATTGCCGATTCATGCTTCTTCAGTGTGAGGATTAGCTGCTTTTCCTTGTTTATGTCATAGGTCCATCAGACAAA
Organism: Toxotes jaculatrix; assembly: GCF_017976425.1. Lineage (NCBI taxonomy): Eukaryota > Metazoa > Chordata > Actinopteri > Toxotidae > Toxotes > Toxotes jaculatrix. Next base: position 5,273,122 of record NC_054408.1, on the reverse strand, counting down.
ACAAGCAGTTTGAAAACATCACCTTGGGCTCTGGTAACTTGTGATGTTTTTCACTTATTTGTGACATATTAAGTAGAGATTAAATTTTATATATATATTTTTTTTCAATTAACTTCTTCACCATCACTAATTGGTGATGAAAATAATCATTAGCTGCAGCACAGAAAAAAAAAAAAGCTAAAATAAATGACACTCAAATTAACATTTCGTGTGAAATGTGAAAAAGAATATCATATGTGGTTGTTCTTGTTGCGTTACTGTACCATTGAGCCATTTTGAGTTGTACTGGGCAGTCCGAAGAGGTGGCATGCCGCCCATGCTGCGGTATATAACGGGGTCACGGCCGGAGAAGTCGATGACGGTGGCGGCATACAGCTCTCCGTTCTCCGTCACCACTGCTGTGGAGTTGTGACGAGGATCATACGGGCAGCGTGCCACGCCATTCACACGCTCCAGCACGCTGCTCATGTTGCCCACCTGCGATGAATGAAATAACAGAGTGATACAGAGATGGAAAGAAAAAGGGAGAGACAGTGAGAAAGGGAAGGTAAAAGGGCAAGCCTACAGTGTTTTCACTGAATTTCTACAAAATCACACACACTTATCTGTACCTCTCGGGTAATACATAGTGGCTGGAAAGCATTGGTTCCACAGGTCATGACCTCAGTCTTGTTCACCAGCAGGACTCTGATGTAGTTCTGACATTCAATCTGCAGAGAAGCGGGTGGAGAGGAAAGCTTTCAACAAGTTACAGCAGTTACAGGCTGAGGTGGTTGACTAAATACTCTTTGACGATTTGCTGGGAAGAACAATGGGCCGAGTCTTTTGGTACCAGACTGGCATGCAACCAAAAGCAAAGCAATTCAGCGTGTGCAGCTTTCGCTCTTCTAAGTCCATTGTTCAAAAATGTGAATGCTTGTTTGCAACTGAATGGAAGCCTATTTGTGGCATCGACAGAGGCTCTACAACAAGTCAAGTATGCGTGTCAGAAAAGAGTCAAATCTGTTTTAACAAAGGTGTGAAACTGATTTATTGGCAATGAAACATTTTATCTAAGTAACATTTTTTTATAAATGGTGCTGCTTTGTTTGAGGGGAAGAACTGAGGTAATTGCAGTGACACAGGTTTCAAAGAGGACTGATTGGCTGTTTTGTGTATTTCACCCCTTTTTCTCTGCAGGCACAGTGGGAGATAAAAATCCCGTTGAAATCAGTTCTCCCAAAATAATCAAAATAAGACAGCTGATCACAGCACCGGTTAGCAGACATATTTGAAAGGAAGCCCTTTTGTGTATCTCACTATCTTGCCCTAGGCTCTCTTGTACACATTCTCCTTCCCTTCCTTTTGCCCTCTCTCTCTCTCTTCACTGCAAGAAAAACAACTCTTGATTGAAGGGTCTGAAATAGCTGTTCTGTACAGAGCCCTCCCATGAGGCCCATAAGGACCTCGCCACAACAGCCAGAAGATATCAAGATGGCCTCTCTGTAAGCCTGGCAGCGCTGACATGAAGTGTTGTAATTGGGGGCGGGATCGAGGTTACCTCTGTTTTGCCTTTGCTCTGACAGGACCTCCTGGTTTCCTCATCCGGTGCCCATTCTGTCGCCTAGGAAACAAAAACAAGAAAAAGTCCAGGGATGACAAAGAGGCCGAAAAGCAGTCAGCTGAGTCCTCCAGACACTACAAAAAAGTTACGCAACAACTGACTGTTGCTAATACTGTAGGCATGCACAAAAAGATGCATGAAAAGACTTTAACCTCATTGCTGTTTGTTTATTGTGTAAACATGGCGACCGGCTTGCCAGCCAGGAGCTTATTCGAGGGTAGCGGGCATGGTACCCAACGAGGCAGTTGAAGGGCTGAGGATGGTATTAGCATGTAAATGGCTTTCTCTCCGTCTTCGTCTTCTTTCATCCGCTCTCTCTCTCTCTCTCTCTCTCTGAAAGTTTGCAGCACTCGCCTCCGCTCCCCCCCCCCCCCCCTCCTTTCAGTCCTGCCGGCCAATTATATTCCTGTTGATGGTTGTGTCCTGGGCTTAATTATGGATGCAGGCAGCGGCACTGCACAACTGCACTGCAAACACACTAATGCATTTGAATACACATGCCGCCTCGCCAACAGAGCAGCACTGGCTCTTAAGAGAGCTGAGAGAGTTCCCTCTCTTGGCATGAAATGTATATGTGCAAAGTGCCAGGCGACCCCCCCCATTGTGTGTCACTGGCCTAATTTCACAATCCTCCCCATCTCCTCCTCTTCTCTGATCTCACTGCCCAAGTAAGAAGGTTGCCTCAATATCTAAAAGTTAAAAAGTGCACTATTATATAACATCAATCTATCCACTTCTACATCTTTCTGTTGTTAATCTTTATTTCTTTCTCGTCTCTCTCAAAGATATTATCGCCACTAGACAACCCATGGCAGATAATTATCTCGATCTGATGAATTGCCTTCCCTGGACAATCGGCCAGAGGGACAAAGTTGTGACCCAACACGGAGTGAAGCCTGCCAACTGAGGCCAACCAAGAGTCAACACTAAACTGGGTCAGTATTCCAGGAGCTAAATGGAGGACTCAAAAAAAACCATAAACTCCTGAGTAAAAAAACAAAAACAAAATCTGATCCACCACGTAGCTCATCTTAAACACCCAAATGTAGTCTTGGATAATTTCATTTTTTTTAGGAGTGAATTTGTCCCCGTGGTGATATCACTTCTGCTTTTTGGATCCTCATTTTGCTTTAATTAAAGCTCAGCGGAAGGGACTAAAAACTGTATAGCCCCGAGACACAGTGAGGGGTTTTGAGTTAATCACTTTTTTTTTTTTAAAGACCCTCAGTGCAGAGAATGTAGCTCTTTAGGAATTTAAATGGAAATAAAACAGTATAAGCACATTTAATGAGAACTTAAGAGAACTGCAAAAATCTTTCTGGGGACAATATGGTGTGTTTAAATTTGCTGAGTGTAAAAAAAAAATCTATTATTTCACAGATCGTGGGCTATTTCAACCATGCTCGCAGGAGCAGAAGTTTATGATTTTGGACGATTAGCTGCTGCATAAATTCTTGCTAATGAGTGAAAACACCAGACTGTATATACCTGTCCACAGCCTAATGAGCTAGACAAAGAGACAGACAAAGTTAGTGAACCATTTACCAGCTAAAGGGCCAGATATTTTTCTGAGGAGACAGCAGAGACCAAACAAGAGCTAAAAGGAGACACACATTCATAAAATGCTTTTCCCTAATATACATTTAATGAAGTGATTATAGGTAAGGGCTATGTGTCTGCCTTAAAATCTGCATGAATTGTGTTTTTTGGCAACCTTGTGGACAGCAAAAGCAATATGTAACCACAACACTGAGATTTTAAATCACATAAAGCTGCAGTAAATGTATTTGTACATATCCAGCCCTCACTGAACAACACTAACATACACATGGAGTCATGTTTAGAGCCACCTGTTGAGTGTAAGTCCAACATTTGCCTCCGTCCAGCTCCGTTTTAGTCTCCACCAGCTCGTGAAGAAAATATCTGGCTCTTTAGCTGCTAAATGCTCCACTATGTTCACAATATAGTTGAAACCTAGAAATGAGGTTAATGAGAGCAGTGAGAGTGATCCAGAGCAGTGAAAGTGTGGGCTATGACACCAAAAGCAATGATCCATTATTGGTGTAAAAATATTGATTAGAGCAGCTTCAACCAGGCTAAACTACTCATAAAAACTAGACAAAACCGCTGTACTTTACAACCATATGTAAACACAGGTTGGCGATTGAGACAAATTCATTAGAGTTATGAAGCTATGTTTTGCTCCTGCAGCTGGTAGAGCACCAGTAAGTGGGCTCTGGCCCATATTGATAGTTACAGCTCATCTCCCTGTCTCCCACAGCAGCTCCCTTCAATTAACCTGCTTCAGACAGCACTAGAGAGAGGGAGACAGCAGCAGGGGACAACTATAGAAAGCAGACTGTGATTAAAATGAAACTCGAGCTCCAGACACTGAACACAAAGTAGTCTAGGAAATAAAAATACTTAAAGTAGCTAATGTGCTCTGCAGGAGCCTCGACTGTCGAGTCACACTGCTCATGCTGCAGCGAAACAGTGCGCACACACGTCAACAGCAACCTCAAATCCACTTCCCCTGGGCACAGTGAACAGCGTGGCACCTGCCATTCAGTGAACAGCCCCGCCCCCTCCGCGGCAGTCCATCACTTCGCCTGTTGAAATGAAAACACTGCTCCTCCACAGCCCCTGCCTGTCAGCCCCTGACAGCCTGGGGACTGATGTTATGACGTCATTGCAAACACACACACACACACAAACACACACACGGTGATGGATGCCTTTGCGATGAATCATGGCTTGGGGCATTACCATCTTTTCGGCAGGGCCCCGTCTCCAAGGATCCCCATCGGCTTAACCCGCTGACCTTCACCAGAAAGTGCCCCCCCTCCCCTCCACCCCTCCCTGTCCATCTCTTCTTCTTCACACCACTTTGGAACAAAGCCACACTCACACACAGCCTGTGAGAATACCAATTCTGCCTCGACATCCTCTCCCTCAAATACCTTCCCTCTGTACCAAAGCCTGAATGGCTCGACTGCCATCAACAGAATGAATAAAAGCTGCATAATGTGTGGGCGGGGTGCAGTGTTTATTTTTCACTAAAAATGCTCCCAACAAACCTAACAAAAAGAAAGGTAAGGAATAACATTAACAATAACATTTTCACTCATTCCATGTTGATACTGAAGTTGTCATTAGCTGTACAGAACAGCTCAGTTTCCCAAACGGTCAAAGTCACACACTTTGTTGACCCCAACCTCTTAATCTAAGCAGTATGTCCACCAGACCTGGCTATGTCACACTCCAGTTCAGACACTGCTTGAGATGATCCACAGCCAGTTTAGCAGGTGTGCAAATGTCTGCTGGATGCATGAGCGGAGCATCTCATGCAGCTCAACCACGGCTCTTTTCTCACACTATCTTTGCAGGCCAGGTGTATTTTATTTGCCAAAAGAGCTTGTACATCTGTGAAGACTGAAATCCACATTTATTGATTTTGTAATTTGCTTTCCTTGTTTGTTTAAGTCACTTCTTCTCCAAAGTCCTTGAAGCAGGAAAAAGAACACTATAGTTTTTCTTCTAGTGTGCAATACTCAGGAAATACAGATACAAGATAAAGATAAGAGGGCATGCTGCGCACAGTTAAGTACAGCCACCAAGCATCTGTTACATCGATCAGGAATGAGCTGCCAAAGTGTGTCTGAAATGCTTCTAAAACACACAAAATAGCAGCAAATAGTCAGCAAACACCTATAAATATTTTGGATATGTGCCTGAACAACTGGCTCTTTAAAGATGCTCTGCTTCTGAAACGCTTCCAGTGGACATTTGAACAATGACAGTGATTTGACGGAGCAGAGGTTGTCTGGCACTATAGAAAAGTCAGTATTTCCACCTTGGCCTCTGAGAGACGCTCATAATTTGCACGGCCTCTAGAAGTCCTTGTCAGGTAAACATCAGCGTAGGCTGACGTTTTTGACATGTGAACAATCAATGCTGTTGTTTCCTGGTAAGGACAGATTTCAGTATCAGCATTGCAGATTTTATACACATAAATCAAGCATGAATATTGGAAGAGACAGGAAATTTAAATCACTGTCCCTGATGCACAAAACACCAGACAATTAAAGAGTCGTCTGCTTCTCTGCGATGGGTTACAACCATTTTTCATGCTTGAATACGACCCAAGGCCACAGAGTCTGTTTATTATTTGTGCCTGTAGCCACAGATGCACGTTAGAGTTCATTTCCATCTATTAGAAAGGCCAACAACCATGTGGACTCCCTGCCATCAATTCCCCCTTCAAACCTGAGCCTGACACCCCATTTCTCCCAATTTCGCCACTCCTTAGACACAATAAGAATATCTTGCCCCTGGCATGTTTCTCTGAGGAGGGAAGAGGGGTGGGGGAACATGAATTTTTTATAGGCAAATAAAATTGCAGAAAATACAATTAGTAGAAGGAAAGAGGATTCATCACTTTTACGGCAGAGGGATGGTGGCTGAGCTTGAAAATGAATTCTATTTTTACGAGAAACAGAGAGAAAGAGGGGGAAAAAAAAGAGAGACATGAAAAGCGGGAGAAGCTAATGAAGTAAAGACAGTTTGCGAGCAGCGAAGGCGTCAAATGCAGTTCCTGAAATGTGCTGCTGTGTTGATAAGGCTGCCTCTCGCTGACACACTGCTAACATCATGTGTGACAACTAATTATAACTCATGAATGTTGTAAATAAGTGTGTCAAGGGAGTAATGGTTGTTTGAATAGGAGCTGTCTGGCACTTGTTACAGTCAAGATAGATTTGTAGATTAACGTGGGACCACTGACTACGATGGCTGCCTAAAACGAACCTCTCGAAAAATCACCCAATTTTGTCCTAATTTGGATTCTCCACCACATGAGGAATAACACTGAGTGAAAGGGTGGAGAAGCATTGTGTAAGTAACTCTGCCCACTTCTGAAACCACTCAAATGTCAATGCTGAGCTCCAAACCAAGGTCTGCAAAACAGTTCATTAGCTTTCCTAATGGCGGCACACCAGCTAACAAGGCAGCATCCTCAGCAATGGAAGCTAGGACACCAGCAATCACTACAAAAGCACTCACATAGCTTCAAGCAACCCTCCAAGTTATGTCATCTCTGGCTAAAATAAAGACTGATGTCACCATCACTTATGAGAAGGTTGATCAAGAGAAATCACGCATTATGGATCTGGAGACGGACAATGTACAGCTATGTAAAGAAATAAAACAAAGAGACAAGCAACATGGAGACCTGCAGAAAGCCGTGCAAGACGGTGCTAATAGACAAGGACGTCTCAGCCATCGCTTGGTTGGCCTTAAGGAAAAGCTGGAGAGTGGTGCACTGTGGGAACATGTGGGACGGATCATCTCTGATGCCCTGGAGTACACCTGGCTGAAAATGAGCTCCAGCGAGTGCATCGCTCCCTGGCACCAGTGCCTGACGAGGGTCACACACCAAGACCTATTATTAAACACTTTCACAGCTATCTGGAGAGGGACCCAGTGCTGAACGCTGTGAGGGAGCGATACTGGAAGAGGAGGGAGATAAAGTAGCACGGCAGAAACATTTCAGTTTTTCCTGACATGACCAAGGAGGTGGGGGAAAGAAACGAAAACTTTCCGATGTCAGGAAGAAACTCTGGATGGACGTCTGGTTCACGCTGGCCTACCCTGTAGTGATACACTTTAAATGGAAAGAGCGGAGGGTGAGTTTCGAGGATCGCAACAAAGCCGTGGAACTCATCACAATAGAGTCAAGTCAAGTCTATTTTATTTACATCGTGCCAAATCATAACACAAGTTATCTCAGGGCACTTCTCATACAGAGCAGGTTGAGACTGTACTGTTTACAATATTATTTACAGAGATGTTCTGCTCCTGCCAAAAAAAGCTGTACTAGAGTGATTTAACTGAGGCAATTTCAAAAAAATAGGTAAACATCTGTTATTCCAAATATAATTCAGCACTTTAACAGACACTTGATAACACTGGCAAGGCAGCGGACTTGTGCTTGAACAATTAATGGACACTAGTTAGACATACAGCTACAAAGGGCCTGATCTATAGATGCACAGCTCGGACCTGGAGGTACCACGGTAAAACAGATTTATGCTTGATATTATTAGATTGAGTCAGGTACGTGTTTACCCCTCTATTTTGTTAAAGGTAAAACGTAGATAATTGACAAAAAAAAAAAGCATCCATAGCATTTATTTTGTTCCATTTTTTTTTCTCCTGAAGCTGAAACAATTTTTTGTTTACCTGCCTAATAAGGATTTGAGCGGAGGAGGAGCAGGGAGGTTTAAAAGGGCAGCCCTTGGAAGCACCACAAGGTCCAGTAGTAGGGAGGGTCCTGAGTGGAGAGTGGGAAGTGGGGAGTGAAAGGGGAAAAGTTCTATTTGCTGTTCACGTTGTGTTTTTGTTCCACAGTTGATCTATTTCATTGGAATAATCAGTTGAGCATGTGTCCAAGGGCCTATTACTCAGGGAGGAGAATTCATATGTTTTTAAATTGAACAGCACATAAACACTTAGTAAGAAACTTAAATTCTAAGTTCTTACTAACTAAAACTTAGTAAGTAGTAACTTAAGAACAACATTTCTTGGAAATATTACTCGACTATTTACTTATAGTCTGGGGAAAAATGTGTAAAAAAGTGTATCATGTATGTAAGCAGGACATTTGCAATCCAAAATTTTAAGTTATTCAGAGGAAGGGGAAATGTTTTTCATGTCTTCATTGTCTCATAAACTACCACCCCATGGGCTCCTCACGTTTTCTTCCTTATCCTGCTACACCTCACTGCAGGCTCTTCCTCTGAATGTTACTTAACCACTGAGACAAGGGAGGAAAAAATCTGCATATCCCACCCAGCACCTCACTGAGAGAGGGAGAGATCATCTGTTTTTTTTTTCCAAGGTGTCCTAACTTCAAAGCATCCCACACTTTTAGATTGTTGATTCTTTCAGTTCGTTTCCAGCTTCTCACTCCTCAACATGATCGCCCCCCTCCTGTTTTTTTTTTTTGGTAAATCAACACTGCCTTTCTATTTTAAGTAACATCCCACACTCAACACATATAACACACACTCACATACACTCACAACTTGACAATATGGCCAATTTTGGCACAAACTGTTGCCCAGGTGGTGCAGAGATGAAACACTACGCCACCAACGCAGCGACACAGGAGTTAACACCACTGGCAGCGTTCACAGGTGGGAAACCAGTGACACATCATGCGCTTGTTAGACAGACGGTTGGTATTAGATGCTTCTGTAAGCTCCACACTATGCTCGTTTTGAATCACGTATTTTCAACATTATAATAATTACTACAATTTATTTGTGAGTGCTGGCTACAGATTAGTGTTGCACGATTTGATGAAAATGTGCGATTGCGATTATTGTGGACAATACTGCGATTTGCGATTGCGATATTATAAATGAATGGTGTCATGAGTCTACTTGCTTGAATATCAAGGACAACACATAGAATAATGATAGTTTGTGTATTTCTCAACTCAAAACATACACGACACAAACAAAATACAAAACCTGAAGATTACAGACTCATTTTTCCAAATAGCTTAATATCAAAAAATAAATAAAAGTTTGATAATACAGACATTTCTGCAAATTGCAAATAGAATGCCATTGTAAACTCAAATGCATTGCTGCTGGCAATGACGTAAACCTGTTAAGTACTACTGAAAAAAAATCTTACAGTAATCTTGAAAAGTAAAAGTGCATTTCTGCAAAGTGCAAAGAAAGTAGCAGTCCCTATGTCTTTTTGAGGTCTTTTCGTATGGCGCGACACTTGCAAATGTATCCGTGATTGTACGTTGTGGTTCTTTGCGGCGGTTTTCAGTTTTATCTTTCACGTTACTTGGTTGGGCTTTTATTTGCATGCACTCGTCGAATTTTTCCTCTGTGTTGTCTCAAAATACAGATTGGTCTCATTACCTCGGGACGTTAGCTTTGCAGGTTTTACACAGCACGTCTTGCTGTTCAGGATCGTGATACCTGAATCCAAAGTATCGCCCTACAACAGAAGTTGGTCACTACTGTTTGCTGAGAGCCGGCTAGTCACGTGACCATACCTGCGGCTGCACACAGTGGCGTCAATTACTCCACGTCGGTTTACTTTAAACCGCAAATCGCAGTCTTTTATGCGGTAATCGCACAGCGTGATCGTGACTGCGGTTAGATTAATCGTGCAGCACTACTACAGATATGCGCTCATGTACAAGCAATCACCCAACCACCACTTCAACAACTCAGTCTGACACTGAATGGATGGAATTAATGCTAGCTAGCGAGCTAGCTGGAGCAACTAGCTCGCTGGCTAATTCACTAAAGTGAAATTAACGAGCCGACATCATGATGGACGGCCACTCTTTAAAGATCGCACAGGACCTGCTGGTCAGATTATGTCTGGGGATGAATGACACTGAAATACTCTAGTTAATACTCTCTAATTCTCTACTTACCTGTATCACGGTAAGGCGGATTCAGCTTCCGGTTCGGTTTGTTGACATCGTCACAGTGCCACCGTGAACGAGCAAAGATTGTGTAGTAACGACAAGATCACTGACCCCGCCCACCCACAGGCAGTGACGCAGGTGATTCAGGTGAGACAGTCGGTTATCTTGTCGCTGTACAATATCTTTACAAAGTAGAGTTAATTTTTAATCAGTTAGGCAACTAAACGACTACTTTTATGCATGTTACGCCTGGCAGGTGAAGCTACTGACATAGTAAACAAATAGCCTGCATAATTACATGCATGCACCCATAGGTTTATATTCACTTTTCTGAAACACAGGTTTCCAAAGCTGCATACAAAACCGCAGTCAAATGAGACAAGACTCACAACAACCCTTTGTCTCACAGCTCAGTCTCGAAATGACAGATCTAAGGACACACCCACATCCTTTCCTTTGTGTTGCCTATTTTCTCTCTCTCTCTCTCTCTCTCTCTCTCACACACACACACACACACTGCAGCGTGAGGTCAATAACCTATACCTTCGTCTTCACACTGCTCACACGCCAGGCAATTTCAAAAGCTCTTACTAAATGTTAACACTGTCAAGAAATACAGCTAGGTGCAGACACCAGCAGGTAAACAGACAGCAGCAAGAGACGCACTCATTCAGCCATGTATATGAACCTTTAGACACTCCTGACAACTTGCACTGTTTCAGCCTGACTTCAAACTTGAAAAGCAACATTTAGACAAATATTTCATCCTAAAGTGCTAAGGATCCAGTGTAGTTTAAATTACAGTGCTCAGCTGAACAAATATGCCTGACTGCCCTCTTGAAAATGATTCACTTTGCAGTACTGACAAAGCTGGGTATGGAACATTATTATGCATTCAGTTCAATACCCAGGTACAGACACCAAAATGTATTCATAGCACTGAATACTGAAAACATTGAGTTTATGTGAAATGCTTGGGCAGATTTTCTGTTTGTTTACATATTCTTTAATCAGATATTACTGAATTACTAAATCACAGCTAATTTTCAGCTAAAGTTCTTGTATAAGTACTTGTGTTGGGAAAACACCAAACACTGATGCCCCAAACAGTTTTGTAATAAATCCCTGCATTGATTCAAGAAGAAATATTGAGGCATGCTTCCATAAGTGATTATTTTTAGCATTAACACGTGACATAGCTGTTTGACAGTCACAGTAGTGGGCATTTTATAACAAAAGTGATTCAAGTTATCACGGTTGGGAACAGGAAGATATTTTCTTCTCTGACGTAAAAGTACTGAGCTGAATGCATTGAATGGTTCTGTATGTGCTAACAGTGGTTGCCTACTCAGCCTGCTGCTGCCTCCCACTCACTGTAATTCCACATTAGGGAGGATGGCAGGTGAAAGCAGACAGTCTCTCCATGACCAACCAACCAGCACAGTGGATTATTCCTTCTCTTCCACAGACACTCACTGTACTGCACTGTATGCACCCACACAGGTACAGACCAATACAGAAGAATGTGCACACTTGCAGGGTATTAAAGCACAGTGTATGCATGAGGCTTATAATTTTCAATTTTCTAAAAAAAAAAATTAAAATTAAGTTTACTAGATACCAGCACAAATGCTCTGTAATTTAAAAATATATTGTTACAGTGAGAGACTCGGGGGTAAAATCAGTAACTCTCTGGCCTCTTTGGGCTCTGTCACTGGGCACCTTTCTGCCATGTGTGGCCGACCGTCTTCTGTAGCTTTTAAGGGCTGTCTGGCATTGTTGGCTGTCGGGGAGGGGGGGGGGGGCAGTCAGTGTGAGAGAGATGATTGGCTTTGTAGTCCAGTGAGTCAATGATTTCATCCATTTAAGTACATTTTGTTTTTCTCTGACTTGTCTTTTATTCTTCCACAACCTTAAGACCACAAATTGACAGCAAAAATCTAGGGTTATGCTGCGATGCTGTTATTATCCTGTGTCATGTCTCCATTTGCATAACAGCTATTTCTGTGATGCAGTTTCTTTTTATTCATCACCCGACATAAATGCCAAACCATTACATCCGTGATAAGCTAATATTGGCTAATATATCAGCCTGGCTGATTTATCAGTCGACTTCTAGCACGTAACCCTACTCTGTCAAATCCGTGCTCTTAAGTATTGTATATATAAGTATATCTATATTTCTTTATGACAGAATAAAACCAAACCAAGGAGAATCATTTTTATCTGGCAGCAGCCAACACAGCAACTTTCCTGACGTGGGAACATCAATCAATGCTAAAATAACTTTGTGAAAAATAGAAATGGTGATGAATATGTATATGTATACATGCAGGTACCAGTGCGCACACACACATTAGAGATTGTTGGTCTTTCTCAGCCGGCCGGCCAAGCTGCAGCACATTACAGGGGGACAAGTGGGCCCCCTCTTTCTCTCAGCTCTGTAGCTCACCGAATATCTTTCCATTCTGACAAAGACCACATCAATAATTAAATCTGCGCCTAAATTGCAGCACAGAAATTAATGAAGAGTGTGAATGAAATCAGCTATGACTCATCAAACTCAGGGCAAGAGAGTGGAGCTTGATACTGTGGGGGAATCAAGGGTATGAATATCTGAGAGGGTCAGTTTAATGTCCGTCCTGCGGCCTTTCATTCACTTTGATACCTGGCTTTCTCCATGAATCCACTTTACCCTTCAGTGCTGTGAGGACTGTAGCTATATGTGACATGCATAATATAGATGGGAAATCACAGAGATGTACTGTATTGTTCACACTAATACCACCTGCATGAGAAAAGGTCTGTGTGTCTCAACCAAATGTTGATTCATCCGGTCCCAAAGGAATCGTGAGTGTCCAGCAAAAACACCTACAATAACAGATGCATTTATTTTTCTGCTGGTGTGCTGGGACGTTCCCAGTGTTGATGTTGGAGTTTGCACAAGAAGTTTCCTGTTTAAAGGAACAAACAGAGACAGTTGACCTATTGACCCCTTAGGTCAGCTCCACTCTCCTGATCGTGATCCACCACAGGGAAACGATTCACACTGGGACCAAGCAACAGCAAACAGACAAACCAGCTGCTCCCTTCAGCTGCAACTGTCATTTCAGTTTTGCAAAGTGACATCCTGTTTCTGCATCACGACTTAATATAAGTACTGTCAGCTTTCAGTGCATCAAGTATTTCAACAGACATTTTTGGTACTTTCACCTTTGGCTTCACATCTAAATGATATGCATTCAATTTGAGATTATTCGTATTCTTTTATTTAACTCTCCTGTTTATCCAGCTTTACAAACTCCAGCCCTGAAACCAAACTTTGTTCAAATTCGTAGAACTTCACTTTAAAATCTACTGGAAGTTTACAAAGATACCAAATACAGCAAGCTGAATTTGGGGGAAACTTTTCTAAAATGATCCAAAAGACACCTAGAAAATTTCCATCTGAAGGTATGATGCAGCCATTAAAGACACAGAATCTTGGGTCTGAATATTTCACTCAGTGTAAAAATCAATTTTGAGAAAATTAAAGGTGAAGAGGCTGAACTTTGACTGCTTATGCTGATTTGCCAACTACCACTGTTATTACATTTAAGTTAGTGAGTTAAATGTTACAATAACCATTCAGAACGATGGGTTGTAAACAACCAGAATTTTTCTTTAGTCGAATCCATGTTGTTGGGCTGGGCAACATAGTTGAAATCAATATCACAATATTAAAAAATATGCAAGACATAATGTTATACATTACATCAAAATCAAGAATTGAAGACGTCACCTGGGACTCAAGGAAACTGATGGACAGTTTCATATTCAGAGACTAAATGACTAAGAAAATAATTTGCAGATTTTAATCTTAATGTGAATAAAAAAAATTGCCCTAGATTCCATCAAAAATGTTGATACAATAATACTGAATTACCAGCCAGCCGTGCCATGTTGTTAACAACTGTAGGAAACAATATACAAACAGATGAATGAAGAATGTCACTGTGGTTTCATGTGCAAAGCCATGTCATTAAATGTGTAAGGTAAAAAGAGTCAGTGGTATAAACCATATTACCGTACACACACTGATCAAAACACACCCAAGAATAACTTTATTTACCATAGTTACACAAAAAAATCTCAAAAAGGTATGACCACACAGAGAAAGACACTTTCACCTCTCCTGTTCTGAAAGTTACAAACACAGATTAGAGTGTAACACCACAGTGCAGTTTTGCTTGAGTGCCACTGTCAGCTTGTATCCCAGCCTTGCATCTGAGACAGACCATCATGTTGCACAGCAGGATGGCCACCTGGGGACTGCTCATCATCAGTTGGCTGTGGGAGCCAGAGACCACAACTCAACTCAAACAACCCCAAACACAAACACCACGTCAAGGACAAATCCCAGGCCCCAAACACACAAGGGACCACTCCTGTCTCAGAACTTCTGACATGTTCTCAGCAAGAAAACTAACAAAAAACAAAAAGAAAAGTCTCCCGCTTGGAAAATAAGGACACAACAAAATAGAAGTGACCTCAAGTAAGTCTCGCTCTGGAAAAGAACAAGACCCCACTTTGAGTCCCTTCATATCAGGGATAATGGCTGTTGAAATTGGGTAGCTCTGGAAGGGAATAACCAAGAACTGTATTTTCGGAAATCGCAAAATTACCACCAAAAAAAAAAAAGCACCTCCATCCACCAACCCCATTACCCCCCCCCCCCCTCCCCAATGCATTTACAAAAAGGGCAAACCAATCAAAGAGAAACACTTGACTGTGCTCTGTCACATGGAACACTGCAGTTCAACAGCAGCACACCTACGGGATCAGTGTGAGGCTGTGTGTGTTTTGGAGCTTAAAGAATCAGAAATAAAAAACATCAGAAGTCAGGCTGAACTATTTTCACTGGTCTGCACATGTTTTCCAGTCCTCTCCCACAACATCTTGGTTTTACAGTGACATGACACATTGGTTTGGATAAACGAGCAGCTTTGCCATGGCAAACATACAATTCGAGTAAAGGTCTGCATATTAATGCACAACCTGATTGTTCCACACAAAAGAAAACTATCAGAGCGACATAATGAATGGGCACAGAGAAAAAGGTTCAATGGAGGAAAGAATCTGACAGAAATGCAACTGCAGTTCCACATCAGGAGCAAATATAATGTTCTCCTGTGCACAAAATGTGCACAAGGCAGAAGCCTTGGGATTTTTTTTTTTTTTTTTTCAGAAGATTTAGAGAGCGGACCGAGCGCAATGGTAGAGGAGGCGATAGAGAAAATAAGTACGAGTGGAGATGATGGAGCGGTGTGTTAAGGCAGGTATGTGCAGATCCAGACAGTAATATGGTGTTTACATTCCACCTCCATGTTGCTGCTGTCTTATCTATGCAGGGATTATCTGATGGACTGACAAAGACCTCTCTCTCCCCCCTCCCATCTCCTGCCTTTATGTTTGCCAAAGGGGCAATTTGTATTTACTCCTGTTGCTGTTATAAAAACAATTTTGGTGTTTGTGCACTTTTAACTATCCACTTGATTCATGTCCACACTTTGCTAAATGTGATGTCAGTTTCTAGCAAGATCTTTATTTAAAAATGAGTTCACGATTTCTAGTTTTTTTTTTACAGCCTGATTTTTCCTTTATAACAGATTTTTTTTTCTTGCTCTTGTCTTTACTGTTCCATTTGTTGCTTTATTTATTTCACGCTTTTGTCTTAAGGTCTCTTGCAATATGTCCTCTCATTCCGTTTTACCTACATTTTGGGAAAAATATGGAACTTACTGAGCATATGAATAGACTACTGAGTAGAAGAGTATGTTGCAGAAGTGGTTTAAGAACCACTTACATTTTAATACCCTTTTTTATCCCGTGAAGTGGATAGGTGTTGGGTGGAACCTATCCAACCAACTGCTGTGATGCCATGCTGAATACAGTTGCTGCCCTCTGTGAGCAGTCTCCAAACTTTTCAGAGCCACCTTTCAAACCTGCAGGGGGCAAGTGTTTGATACTAAAAACATAAGTAATCGGCAGTGTATTCCTTTAAACCCATAATACAATAATCCTTTCATCTCCTATCCTGTTTTTCAATTTACAGAACATGCTGTTCTTTTTGGTGCCTGAGCAGGGAACAAAATGCATGAATTCCATTTCTATAAAAATGTCAGCAAAGAGCAGATTATGTCGTTTCTACTGCATTCCACTTCCTTCCCATTCTTCTTCCTTCTCCTCTCCTTATTTCCATCCCATATGTCCTCCATCACTGTCAGTACTGGTACTTAAGTTGAGTAAAAAGTCAGGTCAGTGCATCTGTGACTCTTGTACCGGCTGAATGGTTGATACATGAGTTACATTCTTCACCATCCTCTCAAAGAAGGCTAACGCTGGAGCCTCTGATGCCCTGACAATGTCAGATAACTGCACATCTGTCAGTGTATATGAAAAAAGGGAAGACCATTATAAAGGGAGAGAGAATTTAAGCACATACACATCATAGTATCAGTAATAGTGAATGTGAGTGTGGATGTATGTGATGAATGGGCTTCAAGCAGCAGAATGTGAAGACTTTTCTTGGCATGCCTGACTAAAAAAAAAAAAAACTACAAAGCATCTGACACAAGCTGACAAGGGCAACACTGACTACCGTGACTCACAAAAACCCAGAAAAAAAAAACAAAAACGCAATCCAGCCAAAGACAAACGCATGCAGTACAAATCTGCAGTTCTGTGGTCTTGTACAAATATGTTAGCAGGAGAAAAATCAATATTCTATCTCCTGTTAGTGCCTTGCAACATGTGGAAGAAAGAAAGAGCCATCTAAACAGGGCTCTGCTTGTGTTATTTTCTATTACCCTGAAACTACAAAAGAAGGTGAGAGAAAAGGGAGGCGGAGACTGGTGAGCATTCATTCCCATCTCAAACATGAAACGTTTGCCGATCAAAAGTTGTTGTTATTTCTTTATATTTTTTCCTGACAGCAGTGGAATTGCTCATAGAACATCTGGCAGATCTGCATCCCAATACAAAGAAAAATAAACAATGAGAGACACAGATGACAAAAACACAGCCTTTGGCTCAGCTCTCCATTCCCCCTCCCATCCACCAAACACTTGAGCTTTTCTATACTTTTACCGCTCTCCCACTCCTCTGTTTTATCCCCCACCACACACACACATACACGCACACGCCTCCCACCACCTTCCCCCTGCTGTTCTGATTGCGGCGGAGCTCAGGCCGACCAGCACATCAGTGAGAGAGAGAGAGAGCTCTGTCAGTGGGTGCTTCTAGGACAGAGCATGTGGGTGGATTGCAATCAGACCCACCACCAGCACTAATACCAGCACTACATCTCACAAAAAAAGACAGGGAGAGCAAGTGAAGAGTTTAAAAATGAAAAGAGAAGGAGGGTGGAGGATAGAGACACCAAACTCTAAGAATATGCAGCAGCATCTGATGTGGAGACTATCAGCTCTGCCTGAGTAGGATGCCTGAGCCATCCCGCTGTGAGGTAGCTGGGTGGGTGATGTGTTTGTGTGTGATGATTCATTTTTTTCCCCACATTTCTCAGTTCAGTTCAGGGCATGTGTTCAACCTAAAGAACCTAAAGAAGACACGCATAAAGCGTTGGCATAAATTTATTGATAGAATAGGCAGAGTACAAGGTTACAAAAGCAAACCGGTACAGCCAAATAAATATGACTGGATATAAAAGTCAGTTGATTGCCAAGAAGATGATGAATGAGCCATTGACGGTGATGCATGAATAAAACAGCTGGTGCCAATCACCTAATGCAAGTATGACTTAGTAGTAGTACTCCGACTGACCTAATTCAATGCTCGATAAATGACTGCCAAAACTACAAGAATAAAATCCGAGTTGTAATAAAGCAGAATTAGCTTTTAAATACAGGTGAAAAAACCCCCCAAAAACCTTAGGTCCATACGACAGTCTATACACATATTTTTTGTCAATAACATGGCCGTATTTTAATATTTTAGGGTCAGTATGCAAGACAACTAAATAAAGAATTGAGACCACCTGAGTTATCCTGAAATTTTACATAAATCTCCGTAACTCTGAAATTATCTTTCTTATCAAGTAGTAAATAAATAATCCAATTATTTATTTGGACATTGAAAACCTCCAGTTACTTAGCAAATCTGCCTTTCCTCTACAAAAACATAACAGGTGTGTGGTGTTTGTAGGTGTTTCTCCGAAGGCTTTGAATGCTTTTCACAGACATGCCCTGTGCAGGTACTGCACATCAGAAAAACTATATTATATGACTCCACAGAGACACAGAGGCTCACTGGAGAAAATACCCATAGAGAAAACGCTGAGCTGGAGGATACTGCAAGCTTGTCACCTCCCTCACACTCTGTCTCATATTCACTCCTCTTCTCTTTCTCATTTGTCTTCATCGCAGCTCTGTATGTGTGATTTTCAGTGTTGTTCTCTTGGTCTCTGCTTGTGTTACTCCTTCCTTTTCTTCCTGTTATCTTTCCTGTCTTTCATTCTTCAGCTCCTGCCTACCTCTTTATCCCCGGCTCTCCTCGCCTGTCTCTTCTCCCTCACTCTCGCTCTCTTTCTCTACTGATTGCCTACACATTTATTCCTCTACGCTTGCCTGCTCACTAATGGCCGTGGCAGGTGTTCTCCCAGGTGCCTGCACACAACGGCCTTTTCTGAGCCTTTAAAAGCCCTGGCATCAGCACCTTGGCCCCTCCCCTGGCATGGTCAGCCTTCTAAACCCTCTGCCATCGAAAAACTGCAAAGCTGGCATGCACACACTTGTCTGCCTCTGCACACATATAGACACACATTTATTTAAAGCAAGCATAATACATCTAGCTCTTCATTTTGTCTGCTTCTGCCCAGACAGTGGTTGTGCTGGCTTCAGGTGTGTGGCGGATTGGTCTGGGTCAACTCATTTGGTGCTGGGGAGGGAAGTGATGGTGGATAGGCCCGATAATGGCCCACTTGGAAAGCCCTGGCCAACCTGTCCCAACAAATGAATGGGAGAGCGGAGAATGCAGCATTGTGATTAGACTGCGAGTAGGCCACCCGCTTTGGTTTGCGTTTCAATCAATCAGCAAGTCTAAATGCATTTCTAAATGCATCAGTATGACTTTCACCTACTCTCAATGGACGCCCTTTATTTTAAGGTAAAGCCAGTCATGCTTTGCGTCCCACAGGGCAGGCTCCATTCCTACAGGTCAGCTTGGTTCCTGAGTGTAGCCGCGGCTGTTAACTTTCAAACTGGCGGTTGATGCTGCCATCAAATAAGGTCACATCTTTGACTTTAGAAGTCAAGTACACCACATGCTTAGCATTTATGGTACATGGACTGTATTTATATAGCACTTTTCTAGTTTTATCTAGTCTTATCACTCAAAGCGCAAGGTTCAATATCTTGGCCAAGGACACTTCGACATGCAGGCTGGAGGAGCCGATTAGCCGTCGAGCAGCTCTATCTCCTGAGCCTCAGCTGTCCGTTAAGTGGTTTAAGTTGTGAGTGTACTGTTGTAAGGTCACTGACAATAAAAATGTTCACGTTTTCATCTGTATTTCAATGAAATGTTAGGTAAAAGAAGGGGGTAGAAAATTTTTCAGAAGAGCTTCAGAACATTTCCACATGAAGAGCCCTATGTACCACATATCAGTGGATTCAAAATTCCAAATTCACGTCAAAGCACCACTGATCTGACTACATAAGTGATTGGGCTTCAAATCTGGTTGTATAAATGCCTTTTGTGAACCAGAGCGTGAACCACAAAATCATACCTGAACGCACCTGAGTGAGGTGGTCAATGACTGGTTCTGGTCAAAGTGCGGTACTGTTTCAGAACTCAATCAGTACTCCCACAAGAAAGTTAGCTCATGTTAATGTTTAGCGTTTTGGCTTGGAACTCATCACCCCCTGCAGCATGCAATCCCTGCAGAGCCTGCACAGAGAGATTGGGGGACTGATGACAGCAGATATCTTCTTCCCAGAAACGATAGAATCAAAACAGGTGGAGCTGGGGCGGCGATCGGGCTGATTAAAGCTCAGCAGCAGCTGTGATGGTTTTGGAGAAACTTGCAGAGCAATCACGGAACTGTAGCACTTGCAGAGCAGAGGGAGAACTCTGTAATTTTGACAGCTTTAATAGACTGCTAAATTGTAAAGGTGCTTCGGATAGGCGTTGCAGAGAGTGGGGCATGTCACTTGCGAATGCATCAGTGCAACTCTAGTTGACTACCTCCACTACTTTCTTGAGGAAAATGGGACAGATAAAATGCCTCACTGACACACTGTAATGTGTTGTCATACTGTTTTTTTTTCCTAGAAGCACAGTGGAGTCTAGTTATTCAGTACATGAGAAAACAGCTCTTTATCACCAAATTCTCAAGCTGAACTCAGTGTACTGAATCACTAGAAACCGAATCAGCAGCTTTTACGATTTGTAGATTCCCTCAAATTTAATCTCTGATGTTCATCTGTCAGCTCAGTTGTGATGTAGAGAACGTATCCTGGTTAAAAGTTTGCAGAGGGATCAAACAATCCACAAAGACTATGGAGTAGATAGGCGGTTGCTGAGCTACAACATTAACCTTATCAATAGTGCTTGTGTAGATCATGTTTTGCACTCAACTGAACTAAATAAATTGAACCAGACCAAAAATACAAATAATCTGAGGCTAAACTCAGGACAAGTGGGCTCTTTTGCTTTTTTGTAACCATTAGAGATGATCACACTCCTTCAGTTCGCACATCCATGCACTGCAGATTTTACATTTACATGCTTTGCACATTGAAATCGGCGCTGGCATCATTTCCTGGCAACGTTAATAAAGAGCTACATTTTGATAAGGAAAGCTGAGGGTCATGAGGGAGTGCAGACGATTGAACTCAAGTTTGGACTCAAACAAATGAATCCAGTGTGAAAACAGCCCTCGTTTTTGACAGGTGGTTTAGGTATTTAAGCAACATATCACTGGTTCGGGAATCTAAACTAAATGCCTCAGGGAACCAAGCCTTTGATGTTGAAGCAGAGGCTCGGACTGGCAAGTGGGAGATTTGGGTTTGTTTTCCGTTCGGTTATACAACATAAGAAAGGGAGTATTTTAAGATGCCGCCCTCCTTAGTCTCTTTGGACAGCTTTCGTTTACTGGCAAATGAGCATGGGGGTACAAACCCTCCTCTCTGCTTCATTGGGCAGTTCGTATAATGTTCTCATTGATTTCAGCTTTGGCATCACGGATGACACCTCCGCACCGGCCAGAGTGAAGAAGGATCTACCTCATTTATCCTTATAGCTCACAATAAGCTGACGATATGTGTGTAGGCGTGTGTGTGAGGGAGAAAGACATATTTAGAGAATTTAGGTAGCATGTTTGAGTGGGTATTTTTGTGTACACTCACTGTATGTGCATGTGTGTACGCTTCCTACGGTTCATAAGGATGTTAACATGGCAGATGCCTTTTTCAGGGCAAAGGGAACAGTCTCATGGAGCTGCAGAGAACAACACATCCAGGGTGAAAACAAATGAAAATAAGTCAACTTCTCTCCTCCAAAACTAGACAAGTAGGACATGCAGACAAAGGGTGCATTGATATCGGCAGTGACACACGGGTGGCAGCTGTACACATCATGTCATTCAGTTGTGGCTGCTGTGAAAGGGGACTTTGTCAGACAAAGTTGAGTCTGGTGATGTGCTTTCATCCTGTGGGGAAATGTTGAGTAAAATAATGCAGGCTGCTGTCCTCGAAATTGTAATGTAACCGATTCTGCAAATGTAATTCTTAAGCTGCTCTTGTTTACTTTAAAAAGATTCAGAAAATGGAAAAAAAAAAACAGTTATTAACAACAGAACACAGATACTTTACATGTCTGTCAACTGTTTTTGAAAGCACACTGTGATTTCCTACCTCTGCTCCTTTTATTTCAGTGTATTTGTTTTATTTATTTTTTTTGTCAAAGTTATATTGTAAATCGCTGTTATGTGATAATTGTGTTGATTACAGTGACAGATTGGAGCATGTTTCCTATCCTGGTGATTTTCATATTGCGCTGGCATCTTCTGAAACCAGTGCTTGCATGAAAGGTGGAAAATCAATCTCATAACATGGGAAAAATGTGCACAATCGCAAAAGTACACAAGATTTGCAGTTAATGGTCTAAAACATGCAAAACCACTACTATGATCCTTTAAACTCCAACGGCAACAGTTGATTTTCTCCACTGAAGACATATCACTGATATTTCACTGAATGAGTTTAAATGGTGTGCTATTATGCTCTATACTGACAATGAGAGTCAAAAGAAATGACACTGACCATAACAGAAACAGAATATGTAATTAACTTTGCAGAGGCGGTTGAAAACTAAAAAGAAGAGATCCTACAGTTCGTTTGAAGGATATAAACTGTGCACTGTACTCTGGGTTATATAAAGACTGGCTTTTCTTTTCTTAGTGACAGTGATACACCGGTTAAGATTACAACACGGTCCCATAGAGAGTTGGGGGTGTGCCATTTGTGATGCCTGATGCAACCGTAAGGCAACCCTGTGCCCCAGATCTAACACTCCGGGCTATACCAACGCTACTTTCCCGCACAGCTCTCACCATACCACAGGCCTCTCACAATACACACACACTACACTCACAGGGAGAGGACGCACAGAGATACATGTGTGTCTGCGTGCATACGCTCATGCGTCCCTACAATTTAATTATTTCCTCTGCAACATGGAGGATAGTAAAAAAAAATATATTTATGCTGATTCTTACCTCAGCCTCTCCTGAAGGTAATTTTAACTGTCATGTAAATAAATGTCACTATCATTAACTTTTATAGCACAACAGCGGTTAGGCCGTATCTGGGAATATGTTTTTACGTTTCTAGCTATAGTTAACAGCAGTTTGGCATAAAAAGAGGAGTATCTCTGCAGTTAGATGGTCATCGTGGTTCACCAGACATAAAGCATCACCTACAAAAACTTCAGCTTCACTGACAGAAAATGTCACGTTACTGCCAGCCATGTTTTATTGACATGTGATGTCCTCTTATCACAGCAGTAAGGACTCGCTGCAAAAATGTCAATAAAAGGCAAAAGCCCCAATTTTCAACTGATAGAACTACTACTGACATCTCTCATTACCGCTGAAATCTTAGATGTCAAAGCAACAAATCTCATTTATAAAGCAACTGTTTTCTTTTGTCATCGAACTTAAACATTTTGTCAAGCATATTGCAAGTACTATTGTTCCAATGCTAGATACCATTTCCAGCTTCAGTTCAATGAGCACCATAGAACAAATGGTCACCAATAAAAAAACAAAAAACAATATCTTTAGAGCATAATCATACATTATACACTCTACAGCAAACATTAGACTATTGTCATAACACATCATATGATACTATTTACAAGGATTTTTATTTTTATTTCATCATGTGCACACCACTGGATGTACATTGAAATGTAAACTGAGTTTATTGCATTGAGTCTTCGGTTGTAACCTTACTAAGGAACAAACTACAATAAAAATTTTGATCTAGACATGAAATGAACTGTTAGGACAGTGAAGAAGCTTTTGACAAATTCTGGAAATGTGATGACAGTAAGTCAACAGAGGACAGGAGTGCTCATCTGTTATTTCATTGGTCCCAAAGTTCATCTCATTAACAAAAAAAACAGTCTTTGTAGTGTCAGAAAACATGTTCGGTTTAAAAGTTAATCAAAGCAGTGATATCCAGCTGTCTTTGGTGGTTTTCGGTTGAGGTTCTTGTAACTCATTCTATTAGATTTCCTTGCTAAACTTTTCCCAAAGCATCTAATCATGTGATGTTTATGCCCACCAGAAATCATCAACATGTTACACACTTGTGATGAATGAATGCGATCTGTGGCTCTTTTCTACATCAGATGAAGAGGCACACGTGCGAACACACACACACAAGCTGGCACTAATCAATCTTTTATGGACCTCCTGACTATGTTCAGACCCCAGGCCAAAACCTGAACTCCAATTTAAAAACATGTGCACACACTGTCCTGAAGAAACTACCTTGCTCATTTTGAGTGCGGCAAATTAAAGGAAAAACCTGAAAACAGGAGAAACAGGACGGCAGTGCCCCCATCCACAGGTCACAAAGAGTTACTGAATGGTTTGATAAGTAAGAAAATGATGTGAATCATATGCTGTGGCCTTTGCAGTCACCAGATGTGAAGACCATTGAACACCTATGGGAGTTTTCAAAACTTCATGTTGTTTTTTTTCTCTAATTTGTCACCTGTCACCCCTGAATGCGCTAAAAGGGAAGCGCCTTCCCCATAACATCAGTCTTATGTAAGCTGTTTTAGCTATAAATAAATAAATAAAAAGTTTTATTACAGGTAATAAAACTGGATCAAATTTTCAGCCTGCAGATGCTTCATCTAATTACATTTCAAGTAATACGAAGAGCTGGCTTTAATGAAAACGTAGTTAGAATTAAGGTAAATAAAGCAAAGTGTAATATGTGACCACGGATGACACAATTTCAAAAGCAGAACAAGTGGCTTGATCAGGCATGCATGCCCCTATCCTCTGATATCAGGGAGCAGAGTAGTATTCAATAGGTGAAGGATCGAGTGCAGAAAACAGCCACGGAGTTTCAACAAAATGTCATCATTCAAGGTTCCCATATCTCAAATCACACAAACAACTGGATTAAACCTTTGTCAAAATGGCTGCATGTGACAGGGTCTCCTTCGAGGCCACTGCGGACAGTGATCACCACAGATCACAAATCTAAAAATGGCCAGGGGAGAGATACATTCCCAAAAAATAATTACTTTAAAAACCACAGAAAACAATTTATGCTCAGCAGAGAGGAAAGAGCGGGGTATATTCATGAGTCTCCTTACCTGTATCACAGACATGTTACTGAGGTCCAGCCTGAACAGGTAGTTTCTGGATTGAAGAGAGAGGAAAGGAAGACTTATGAGTGCGTGGACACTTTGACTTTTATGCAGGGAAAAAAAAAAATGTGTTTAATAAGGCAAATTAAGTATCAGAGAAGAGACGGGCTATTTTAGCTGCTGTCCACTTAAAGTAAAGCTGATTAAAGGTCATACTGTAACTATCCACCAGTCTCAAGTCTTTGTTTTTAGTTTTATTGAAAGTCTGAGTGTTGTGTTTTTTTTTCTAAAGGAACCATTAGTTACATTTGTACTGTGTGCATGTGTTTTTAACTGGGTCAAACCGGGTGAAAGTTGAACTCGTCTCAGCTCATGAGAACATGTGCACGCACATACACACACACACACACACACGCTATTGTAGCATGGCGTATTTCTTCCAAATTCATCCCTTCTGCCAAATCCAAAGCTTGACTTGGTCCAATAAGGCCTCAGCAGAGCACTTAAGAAGCGTCATTATCCGAAAACCGCAGCGTATGAGTGAGTCAGAAAGGGTTTCACATTCTCGGTAATGTGCTCTGTGGGGTGAAAAGCTGTGGATTTACAGTTTCTTACCTGGCACCCACAATAAGCTCATTCCTAGTCAGGTCAAGGGTGAGCTGGGAGTAGTCTCTCACCCCAGGGTAGGAGAAAGTAGAAATCCATGGACTGAGCGCTGAAGAAAGAAAGAAAGAATGAAAAAGGTTAGCAAGGCTAAATCGTGTCATAGTTCATGGAATAAAAGCAGTGACATTTACAGACAATACTCATGAAATACAGTATAGTTTACTAATGCACCCAAAAGCCTTGTTCATTTTGTATTTCATGCACAATTGTAGTCATATGTTCATGCATCGAATAGCAAGTAGCTGATTAACAGAAAATGAATCAACAATTATGAAAATTAATAGATTAACTCATTAATAGAGCTAAATCTAAAATGTGATGATTTTCCAATTTTGCCTTTTGATTTCATTGAACATTTGGGTTTTGGACTGATGGTCAGACGAAACAAAAACACTGAGGATATGCACTCCTGCACTCTTTTTTTTTTGGGTCATTTTCTTGACTAAACAGTTAATCAGTTATTTAAAAAAACTGATATATGTATTGATAATGATAAAAAATGTTAGTCGCAGCTGTAGTGGTAACAAGTGCAGTGAACAGAGCAGGGAAAGCTTTCTTTGCTGGGATGGTGTCTCCTGCAGAGAGGGACAAAACTGTCCAGGCCACATCAGACACAACAATCCTGATACAACCTGACATTCGGACAAACACAGCTCTGTGTGGTGTACGGGGCTGAAACCTCTGCGCTGTTTGAAACTGGCTTCCACAAATCAAAATTTCAAAAGAGCAGAGCAGAGGGGCCGCCTGACGGGGCCTTAAATGTCACACTGAAAACAGCAGGAAAAGAGCATTTTCTCTAAAATCTTTGTGTGACCCAAAGTGCAAACATTTAAACAGATTCCACCACATGGGAGGTTTGTGCAGAATAAAAGGATTTACCATATTTCCCATGTTGTACAGAGAATCTCAGCAGTGACTGGGAATTCAGATCCCCTTAACAAATTTGAAAAGCTGTGTTAAATAGCTTTTAGCTATTGCCACAAAACCCCTGAGAAAGAAAGAAATGGCTATGAATGATGATTTTAATACCTTGCATGTCTGCGAATTTATGCTAAACAACATAGACAACCTGTAAACTTTATTGCTCTGGTGCAATTTTTTGAAACAAGTGAACAAGTAAAATCACACACACACACACACACACAAACACACACTCTCTCACACACACACACACAAATCTATGATTGCATGGGAAAAATTTGGTCACATTGCTGGTAATTCTATTCATCAAGGAAGCAGTCATCAAACATTTAAAACCTTAAACCTTTATTTTTTAAACATTAAAGCAGTCGTATAAGCTCAAGGCTATGGGTGCAAGACTACATCAAAGTGTTGGAAAAAGTCACAGTGAACAGTGAAACAACTCTCCATCATGCTAAGGGCAGCATTTTAGGATTGATGGGGCCCGTATGGTTCAGTCACATACCTAGAGATATGAGTGATAAGAAGACAGAAGACAGCGACGGTACAGTAAGGTGCTCTTCATTTAAGATATGGATGGAATACACACACACAGAAGCAAAACACAAAAAAACTCCCATATGCTGCCAGTGAGTGTGCCAGTACTGACAGGGGACATCAGTGAAAGGAGACTTATCTGCCACAATCTGGTTTTTCCAGATGTGGATCAGGAGTTTTCACTGAGCTGCTGTCAGACTCAACTTTATTCCAGGTTTTGTAGTTGTGAGATTAAATCAGGACTCAGGGAGTCATCACTTTTATAACAAAATTAATTTATAAAAGAGATCAGGTTTCAAATTGCAATGCAACTGAGGTTATGATTTAATGATAAGACAGCTGTTATTTCATGATTTTCTAATCGTCAAGAAAATCCCCTGAAAGAGACGAAAATGATCCATGTCTGTCTGCAGTAGTTGGTTCTGTCATTGTGGGAGGCTAATGTTAGCTAAAGTGCAGAGCTAGGGACTGATTCCGATCTGATCTCAGATTTCACGGATGTAATTTACCAGATGTTTGCCATTATTAAACATTAAGGTTAGCAGACAAATATGCAGCTGTAAACAAGACAACACCGCTGAATGTCATGATTAGATTTGAGAATTTTTGAGAGATGTCAAGTATACCAATAATATAATACCTTGAAAACAGTGAACTATTCGTCTCTAAAAGCCTGATACAATTGCTCAGGCACTAACTTCTCACCAAGTGATTGGAGGAAACCACAAATACAGGCATGGGTTTTAATTCACATAAAATAATCCCAATTCTAATCAGGTTTGCAATATCAAAACTAGATATTTTCAACTAATTGTTTAGCCCTGACTGGAACTGTAACATGTGTACTCTGTGTAGTGGCCTGAAGCTCGGAAAAGAAAAAGTCATAGCACCACATACACTGCCTGAAGCAACATAATGATACATGGTTAATTATGTCAACAACAGCCCTGGTCTCATTCATAACATAATAAGAGAAACATGAACAGGGTACTACAATGATTTTTAATCAACCAGCCAGCGCAGAGAAGTAATGTAACCGTTAAAAATTCATAATAGACTGCGAAAAACACACAGGATTAAATCACTGATAACCTCAGCACACATAATAAATCACGGGACGCCCCAGTGTAATTCTAGTACTGCACAAATTCTGCAAGAGGCCATCTCTGACTCTCTCTATAAATATTTACGTATATGCACATAGATCCATTTTTATTCCTCAAATTTGAGCATGCTTATGGGCTGACCATCTTTGATATGCAGAATGGGTTTAGAGACCATACAAAGCTGGTGCAAGGAGGTGAGTGGGACCATCTGTACATTCCCCTCTGATTAATGGCTGCAGAGGCCAGAGCTGGACAAGCAGAGAGGAGAGGCAGGGAGTGTAGGCCATCTTTAACCTCACCATCTTATGAAAACAGACCTGAAGTTGACTTAAGGAATCCAACACGCTCACAGGTTTGCACAAAGCAGCAGCATGTGTGAACAGAACAAGTATGTGTGTGTGCATGTGAGTAAAGACTGTGATGCTAACATACAAATGAGATCATTAACATTTCCTAAATCAACACCTCATTAACATTCAAAACATTATTGTTTTATACATTTACAAAAAGCACATTTTTGGGAAACGTGAAATTAAAACTGGAATGTGCAAATATTAGCCAGTATATTAAAGCTGTGTACTGCATTTTGTGCAGGTCTACTTTTGATTGATGTGATAATGGTAAATTGGGATGCAACGCCTGCAAGGATTATAATTGGAAACAAGGATATTAGACAGCAAAATACTGACTAAAAATGTATGTAAATATTGACAATACAGTGTGAATATTAATGCAATGGAATTTGTAGCAGTGGACTAATTAAAGATCCTTGTCATGGGAAATTGATTATCACTGTGTGTGTTATGTGTGTGTGAGAGTTCATCCTGTGTTTTTCTCCCTCTCTTCCAAAGTCAGATCATGTCACCACCCAAGAAGTAGTTTGAGGTGAAAGCAGAGAGAGGTGGAGAGATTACAACACGAGAAATGTTGTGGCAAAAACAGAGATAGGACTCTTGCTCATAAAAAGTAGACGTAAACCTGAGGCTAAAATCACTGCAGTCTGCGGGGGTAAAATACAGCACCCATCAAACCAAAATCAAAACCCGCCCCCTACATTACTAAGCAAATATATCCTGGAAAACATCCAGAAATAGAAAATTATGTCATTTAGACAAATGACAGACTGTTCAAAGGTGACTTATTCTCCCCATAAAATAAGACCATTAAAACAGAGCATATGACATGAACCATAAAATAAGAATGTGCAGCGGAGAGATAGATAACAAGAGAATTATTCCCACAGAAGCATTATGCACCTGACGGTAAAAACAAGAGCTGTTAGCGTTCAGTTGAGAGAGTTTAATGTGGGGCGTAAATCACTTGAAATTTGAACTGGGAAGCATTACGTGCACATAAACATTTCCCCACATCATGAATATCTCTTCAAAAGCTTGTCAAAAGGAAAAAGCTGAATTTGATTCAGTAGCATGCAGGAGAGCTCATGAACCACGAGCTTGGGAAAGACCTCTCTGACGGTGAGGGGTCTTTCACTGACTGACATTTATCCCTCTGTCTACAAGTGGTTTTATATGCGCTGCTTACTTCTTCCCCTTATAACTGTCTGACCGGGTGGTGGGGACAATAAAGCCAGGATGAATATGAAAGCCCCCTCCCTCATGGTTGACTCACGGGCCCCAAGCCGGACTTGATGAATGATTATTGCGTTCTTTTTTCCCCCTCTGCAATCGGCAGGCAGACGGATTAATGCATTAGCCTGTGGCTGCCAGACGGATGAGGAGAGGGATGAGGACAGTGGCTGAGACATTTGTCTCACTCAGACATAAATCATAACCTTTCTATCGCGTTCCATCTAACAGTTTTTAAATATTTTTTTCCCACACAGCCCTCATGTGGACAGAGTTAAGTGGCACCCTGACTGATCTGAGTCACTACTAGACCGAGTCCAAATGAAGAGCAGTGAAAGCTGGAAAGTGCCAACATATTATGGAGCTGAGGGAATGAACGCAAAACAAATTGCAGCTCCAAAAAAAAAAACCCTGTGTCTGCACAAACAAACAAACACACACATACAAACACACAGAAAACCACACAGCTCAGGGACAGATTATCCATTTATCGCTTAAAACCTGATGGAATGTGAGATTCTCTCAAGTTGAAGCCCAGAGAAAGAGAACTCTGACAAAGATCCAATCTTACCTTCATCTAATTACCATATAAGGTACAAAGTGAAATTGGACAGTCGACCACTTTGGTCCAGACTGAAATATCTCAACAATTGCTGAGATTAATTTCCATGAAATTTTGTATAAAGAAGGAGAATGAAACCTAATGGCTCTGTAGATCCCCTGACTTTGTCTAGTGCAGGAAGTTTAATTTGTGATTATTCACAGCAGCCACAGCTGTACTTTCTGTGTAGTGCTGATTAGCAAATATCAGAAACATGTTAACATGCTAAACTAAAATGGTAAGCATGGTAAACATTATAACTGCATGTAAGCATTTGGCTCAAAGAACAGTCTCACAGAGATGCTAGTGTGGCTGTAAACTCTGAAATCTTGTTTGCAAGAAGAAGCCCAGGTTCAGTCCCTGGCAGTGATCTCTCTGGCTTAGCCCCACTGAACGAATTTGGATGGGAATGTGATGATGGATTAGGTGTTTGTGGCCTGTCTACACTGTCCCTTTCTGTGTGGAATATGGATGTGTTGCACAATGGCACAACATTCATTCCAGCGAAAGCTGCTCCGTGGACACACATGTCAAAAAAAGTTCCATGAGCTTCCTCAGGCGCCTGTGTTTTTGGGACCGTAGAGCATTAAAGTGCTCCTCTGGTTGTGCTGGCTGACTCCCAACACACATGAACAGAGCACAAAAAGATGTTTTAAGTTTTAGTTGACCAAAAGGCTGTGAAAATGTGAAAATAATGGAGTAATTTCAAAAAGGTTTGTGTAGATCAGAAACACTTATTAAAACATTCACAGCTGTTTCTTTTGTGAGTCTGTGTTTGGGAAAAGTTCCTTCAGCTCCGTGTCTGATGTTTATGACAAGACCTGCAATTCAGACTATAGACACTTTGCCAAAATTGCCTCACAGATCAGTTCTGTCCCAGCAGTCTCGGTCTACACCCTCCACAGACAAAAAGTAGGAATTATCAGCGGTATCAAACACTGGGTGACAAAACAGACAAAAGAAAAGCACACAGCTAATAATTATACTATTTTATAGCATTTTTGTTGCCTGGGGTACACATGGTCTTTTGAGGGCACAGTTTGTACAGAATAGCTATTAAAAAAACAAAAAAAAAACTTTGTTGCTATTCTTTTTTTGACCATGGTGCTCTACATTTGACAACAGGTTTAAATAACAATGGAAGGAGTCAGGCAGTGCCCAACTCCCACTACTTCAGTGCTCCAACATGGATATTCATGTTTGCGTGATGCAAGAAAGCTTTCAGGTCAAGCAGGGACAGAAGTAAAGAGTAAAAGAGGGAGTTACAAAATGTGAGAATGAAAGAACTAGTGCCATTAAAGGCACTTATTGGGCAAGAGGGATTAAAATGAGTTTGACTGAATGAGCAACGGTTAAAAACTGGCTTTAAGATCCATTGTAAAAGTCCTGGTAGACCAACGAGGCTGTTGACTAGACAAAATCTTATAAGGGCCCAACGACCCACTGGCGGAGGACAAAGCTCAGATGACCTCTAAAACCAAACTTTGTGTTTCAGTAAACTTGCTTTTCCTGACTTTGGCTTCATTCTTCATTACAGCAAATATTCACCTAATGACATCCTGCACTATATCATATTTTTTTATCATTATCATTATAATCAGGCATCTAGTTGATTTCTCCCCTCAAGCGCTGCACTGTTTAATGAGCTATGAATGACACATATTGTACTAAAGGTAACTGTCTATCATCATCTTCCTTCAGGTGGGTACACAGAAACACAATGTCTTGCTAATAGGAATAAGACTCAGTGAAAAGAGGCAATACTAAAAATGGCTATCTTCAGGGCAAGGTAGTCGACACAATGTTATTAACAAAACAGGGTCACATGAAGATTCGTTGCTTTCTGCCATCTAGCAAATGATTCTGTGAATGAAGAATCACCCCCAGTGTCAATTAGCACATATATAATTGCATTCTGAATAAATTTAGCTAAACCAACAGCGAGAAATGTGAAAATAACAACTGTGGCCAAATAATGGCACAGGAATAAATCCGTCCTGCAAATTTACATACAATATCCATTTGCTGTAAACACATTTTTGTGCAAACAAAGCCGAAGAAGAATAAATGCCACATTTCCTCATGCTGCTTAGTATTGAAGGAGCAAAAGCACCCCTGCATCTTTCACACCTCAGCCTTATCTAGCCAAAATCCCCTGAAAAATGTTTTGTTTGGTCTTCTTCGTATCGCTTTTCGCCCTTCCTTGCACCCCAGTCTCCACCCCGTCTTGCCTGTCCCGTTCTTCAGTATCTCTCCCATTCTAACTTTTGATTTTCACTGTGGCTGACTTGCTGAGGGTGATAGTTTGAGAGAGGCTGCCGTGCCTCAGTGGAGCACAACTTTCCCTCTGTCCCTCTGTCCTTTCATTCCCCCCACAGCTCCGTCCTCCCCTCCCCTTCCTCCCACTTGACTGAATTCAGATAGAGGGGCCTGCAGGTTATGGGCAGGGTTGAAAAAGCTTGGAGCTTGGAGAGACCGGGGACTGAGCAGCCACGGGAGAAATGGCGCCGGGGCCAGGAGGCTAATAGCCTCTCAGTCAGCGACCGGTAAAGATGCCTGTCTGCCTCTCACACAACCAATGGTGAAGCAACATCCAAAACTACAGACAATTTGTCAGAGTCCCCCTCAGAGAACTGACAAATGTGAACAATATTTTCAAAAGTAGGGGAGATATCAGAAGAACCATTCAGACACGGTATCTGTTAAATTTCTCTCTTCATCTGTCCGTAACTTTTTCACACATGACAGGACTGAAGGGTGCCTCAGTGTTGTTGACGTGATACTTGAAGAGAGATCTCAGGTCTCTAACAAGCTGCATCAGGAGTAGATTTTGCAGGCGACTTTACATCTGGGACTTTATTATTGACCATCATGAAGGCAAGGGACATTCTACAACTCTTACTAATCTAAGCAACCCTGTAGAGGAAGACAAAGCACACTGTTGCTGAAATGTCAGCTCATGGAATAAAATCTATGCTGCATATACGTCATTTTAAAGTGCTTATTTTTCTCATCATTGAGAAACATAAGAAGGAACAGCTCATGACCCAAAGCCAATGGTGGTGGTTCTGGCTTGGACACATGCGTCTCTATAAATTTATAACATCACTTTTAAGAGGGATCAAGACATGAATTTTACCCTTTGAACCAAAGGCTGTTTTTGCATGGTTTTCACTTTACTGCTCAGAAATGCCATTAATTGGAATGTCAGTGTAGAGATATGGTTTCTATGAAAAACAGAGTTGTAAGCAACTTAAAATAGTTTGGATTTTAAGACCTTAAGTCAGAGGGAGTGACTTTTTATGTGAGTTCTGGGCAGACTGATCAACATTTTGTCACAGTCTGCTTCCCCTCTGCCCGTGTCTCCAGCCCCTTCTCTTCCCATAATCTCTGCAGACCTGCCTTTCTCCACCAGATGTCCTCGATCTTTCCCTCCTCCTCTCATCACCTGACTGCTCCACCCATCCACACACCTGTTCCCACTCCTCACCAGCCCTGCAGTCACCTGAGCTCTCCCCACATGCACCTCTTTCCCTAATTAGCCTTGCATGACTTATACAAGCACTCCCCCAGGTCAGATCAGCTGTTTATGTTTCCTCATATACCTGTTACCTGTGTGTAGAATCCTGTTGTCTGTTCCTGCCTGCCTGTCAGCTCACCTGTCTGTTTATCCACCCGTCTGCCTGTAAGGTTGTTTACTTTCATTAAAGCTCCTTCATTGCATCAGCCTGTCTGAGTCTGTGTTTGGGTCCTCCGCTCCTATGCTGCTGCCAGCAATTGTGACACATTTAGCCCCTGTGGACATCAAAGATATTGCTGGAGATACTACGAGCAAGTCGTAAGAGTAGATTCTGAAAAGAAAACGGACCGGACAAAGAAAATCATTCTCTGTCTATTTAACCTTGTGCTATAGTAGCCTTAAGGTTAACGGAATTCAATTCAGACTTGTGCTGTGTTGGAAGTGTTAAAGACATATTACCAAGTGTGATCCAGTGAATTTGCAGCCTTTACTTTTTTGTAAAAATAAATAAATAAATAAATAAATAAATAAATAAGACAAGAGAACAAAACTTTGAATTACCTTTGCATTTGTGGGGACAGGAGACAAAACAAAGAAAGCGGTTTTCCCACTACATCTCCACTTTTCACTTTAAGTGGCAATAAAGCCTTTAAATGTTTTCTATTCTCTGATCCTCTTTGCTATCTCTCGGGCCTGCATCAGATATCCTGACATGCCATCAGCGGGTGATAGACTGGCCCCAGCAGCATGCTAAACTGGGCTCCATTCAGCTGCCTGATTGATGGCTGCAAACACACCACAGCTCTGCGAGCGCAGTTCCAATTAGGCCCACCACTGTAATCATGAATGAGATGGGGATAGGGACAGGTCTCAAACAGAGACAGATGGCAAAGTAAGAGGAGAATTTAAAATGAAGAATAAGAAATTGCTGAAATTCACAGCTAATACTTTTTCTTTTAAGCAAACAGAAATATCTTAAAGGTGCATCGCTCTCGTGATGCTCAGGAGTCCTTCAGATTGCAACAAGATGGCTAAACGACAGCACCATTACCCAGGCGAGGAAAGAGATAGAGGAACTTGTATAAAGTGTGCAATACATTCTCTGGCCATTATAGAGGGGAAAAAAAAGAGCAGTCTGAGAAAGAGCAAATGGTGGAGGAAGAGATGAAGAGAGGAGGTGCATGGAGAGGAGAAGGAGAATGAGAGGAAGGGAGATAAGATGGGTAGAAAGAAGAATGCAGGTAGGCAGGTGATAAGAGAGGGAATAAAAACCAAATGGGAAAGACAAGATTCACAAGGGAGTCAACAGGAAATGAGCAATGACACTGGTTATTTCTGTTCTCCTTCATCTCTCTTCAAGAGGAACATGTGCATTTGTGTGATTTGAGCAGAGCACATGACCCACACTGTGAAGCCATCAGACAACTCCTCCTGTGAAGGAGGTGTGTGAAACATAAGGTCTGATTTTCAACCTTTACTTTCCTGTAATACTCCAGGCTGACTCTTTACCCACACTTCAAAACCAGTTCTCTGGGCCTTATAACATAATGCACAGCTGACTTCATAAATTCCCAAAACTGACTGCATATCTAGATTCAGAGCGTTCCAGTTGCTGCCCTCATGCCATGCTCTTATCAGACCTAAAGTCTTGTGCTGTGAGCCAATATCATCCATCTAAATCATGTGCTGGCGGCTTGTACAGTGTGTGCCTGTGGGTGGAGGTTACGTGATTCCAAATCTGTATTCCAGCACTGATCTGTGGTGTGTTTGACATAAAACACTGGCACATCTTCCTGAACAGCTGACATACAAACATCCAGTCCACAGAGTTTATGGTGTGTTTTAGCAGATTGGAAAAACACAGTGCTGTCGGGGCTGATGGAGAGGTTTGATGCTCAGAACGGTAGGTGTTTGCCTAGATTGTCTCCTGCATATTCTTCTGATGATACCCATCACTGCTGTCAACTACAGTGTTTACATCCCATCACATCTTGAGGCAGCGTTTCTCTGATGTTTTCTCACAGTGTGGGTGAGAAATCATGTGAGTGCAAAGCGATTTTCCAAATCAGTAATTTATAATTTGTAATCTACACCAGGCAGCTGTTTTCCATGGAAAGGTTCTGAAAACCCACTGTACACCACCTGCTCAGCACCAACCCACAGGCAGACACAGTTAGTGACTAGCTGGTGAACATAGAGGAGCATTTAGCAGCCAAAGAGACAGATATTTCCCTCAGGAGTTTGAGACCAAAACAGAGCAAAACAATAGTAAATACTGGATTTACATTTGCCAGGTGGGCAGGAACACAATACCAAACAAATTACTCAGTTGCTCTGTATCTGGTGGGTGTGTAAACAAGCAAACGTTTGCTAACAAGTTTGACATTAAAGATGGAAATCCAGAACAGTTTGAATAATTTGGACAAATTGTCCGAACCACCGGAGTCATATGGCTCGAGCTTATCAATTCCTTTTATTGAT
The DNA here is from genome assembly GCF_017976425.1 of Toxotes jaculatrix. Taxonomy (NCBI): domain Eukaryota; kingdom Metazoa; phylum Chordata; class Actinopteri; family Toxotidae; genus Toxotes; species Toxotes jaculatrix. Next base: position 5,236,748 of record NC_054408.1, on the reverse strand, counting down.
GCTGGAGTGCTTTTCTGACGGTTTCACATTGCAAAACAATGACGTCAAACTCGTGTCTATGCTGCTGGAAACTTGCATCTAGAATGACGGAGAGGAAGGAGCGGCTTCATTTCATGAAGAAATGATGCTCGCTGCAGTGTCTTTAAAATGGTCAATTTCAAGTAAGAGTGGACTCAACAGCAATATGCTGAAATATATTTCGATGCAACATGGGCTTAATTCCAGGAATGTATGATGGAATGAATGTATTTGACACTATCCACAAATGCAAGTGCTTCCCAACTGAGCAGCTGCAGCTTTGACCATGCACAGGCTCATAATAACTGATTATCTGAGTTACGTGCACCGCAGTAACTGAGTGGGGACTAGAGGCTTCTCTATGTAAAGGCATGTAGCCAGCGTCTACCAATAGCCTGCATTAATACAGTACACAGATGATACATGTATCAGGAAATTCCCAACATTTGATGAATTCAGGTTGGTTTAAATTGTTTAAAGCTTAAAGAGAACAGAGCGGGGCTTTAATGCAGAAAGCAGGCTCCACTGGACAGAGCAGCTCAGACCAGAGGACGGCTGATCCCTTCACCTTGCTCAGACACACACTACAAGGATTAAATCTCACTGCATCACACAGAGACAATAACACACAAAAACCAACTTAGATAGGCAGTCAAACATACAACAAGAAACACAAACAAATACAATTATTTGTCATTACACGCACATACACTTGAAGCATATATAGATTAGTACAAGTTCCTGCATGCCTGTAGTAAAATCTCCTTAGCCAGCTCTCTGGTCTCCTCCAGGTGACTGAGGTAGCGCCTCAACAAGCCGCTATAAAACGCTCATCAATCACAGAGGCTAATCTCAGGTTCTCGCTGACACTTTCATTGTGCAGGCCTTTTCTATACGGCTGCCTCCACATAATGCCCTGCTCTGCCTGCTTTGACAGGCCTGCGGCCCTGCAGCTCCCTGCCATGAGAGCCATTCTCGAGTGGCATGCCTTTGAAGTGAAGCACCGGTGGAGCTCGGGCTAATCTGGACATCTGGAGGCCTGGTGGGTAAAGCCGGACAGAGGCAAAGACTCAGTATATAGATGACCTCAGCCCAGCTTTGTGTGGAGTGAAAATAGATATTTCACTGGTTTTGTGGATTGAAACTCCAATAAAAAGAGGCTCCACTTTTCTAGCAAAAAGAGACCAAATGGCACAGAGCTCTTTATGTCCATCTTCAGTTCCATTAGCCAGGGTCCAGACCAAAAACATGGATGAGCTGGCTTCAGAGCACTGAGGGAGACCCAGAAGGGAGAAATACTGTAGTGAAAATAAAAATGGAAAAAAAGAAAAACCACCAAAACTTGTGGTCTGCAATGTGGTTTGGTAGGGGTAGAGTATATTTCTGCCCACAAAAAAAAAGAAAACCCTGGCCACCTCTTCAATTTTTGTGTTTCTGTCCTCAATCCCCCCACCGATTTTTTCGTTCCTCCAATCTTAGTCACCGCTCTCTGCAGAAGCAACACAAACAGCCCTATTCAAAAATAAACACAGCAATTTTGTGCGTGTTTACCTTTCATTGTGCCACATCTATCTGTGATTCTGTGCCCCAAACAGTTCTGTTCCATTTCACGCTGTGAGGAAGACCTTGTTTCTTGGTCCACTGTACAGATGAATGGGCTAGATAGTGAGCACCATTATTCTGCACAATCATTTCTATCTTGTCCCCTCTTGCTTTTTGTTGTTCTTTTATGGCTGCACGCTGACCTGCATGAATGCCAGACTGTGAGGTATTATTGCAGCTGGCACAGATACGTTTATGAAAACAGTTTATTTTGTTGCAGTGAAAAGTGGCATGGATATGTTTCCGTAAGCAGAAAACACGTGGTCAGCGCAGAGCGCTCTGAGGCATGAATGTCCAGAGAACTGTTCCTCCTGTGATACATGATAGCAATCATTCGCAGCATCAAACCTCAATGACAACACATAAAACCTGCACAAACCAGTTCATTGTTAAGAGGCCAACCACAAAAACAGTGTTTAAGGTAGATCCCATTCTCACTGATCCTCATCCTGTCAGTCTGCAATGTTGAACACATTCTTTGGCTTATTTTGCAATTAACTCCACAACTTCTGCTTTTACATCAGAGAACCTTGTGGTGATTTGCCGTCAAAAGCCTGCAGAAAAGTTTCACATATTAAAATCAGCTGTAGTTTCTTTTTTCTCCTTAAAGTGAGGTCGCTTGGGAATCTCACCATTAAAAGATAATTTCGACTACCACTCGGGTCTTATTTGTGTAGTTTTGGGCATCATTCCTATCAGTTATGATAATGCTCACCAAGTTATCACAATTCTTTCTAGCAATGCCACCAAGTTCCCAGAGGAGTAGAGTCCCCACAGTAGAATTATTGTTTAATCGTTATGGTGTCAGTCAGTGCACTTACATTTTGCAGATCAGAAAGCCGGGTTCTGTAATTGGGGTTAGGTATTATAGGAACCTGGTTAACTTGCCGGGATTTCATCTGGAGCAGCCTGATTTCTTTGACACGTGTGCACTTAAGCAGATTTGTAACCAGGTTTTTGCAAGAACGCATATACAAGACAAAGTACTGTGCTCGTAGCTGTGCACCAATCAGCACCATTACTTAGAGCACTGGGTCCCTGTATCCAAATAATTAAATCCAAAGTCAGGCTAGAATTGAAACTGACACTGAAATAACAAATGTCAGCTTCTAAATTAGTCGGTATTAACGATTGAAAAGTTGGCTTTTTTCTGAAATTCAGACTCATGCTCCGAGGAAAGACTGCGCACCCTGTCGCTACAGAGACTGTCCTCTCATTTTTCTCAGTCCAAAAAGAAAAGGTTGCATATATACATTGTATATAGAGCATTATGAGATTTTTGAAATAGTTATACAGTTGAAGATGTCTAACCTTGGACAGAAACCTTTGGATGTTCTTTCTTTGTGCACTCAGGTTGGGTCAGCGGGTCAAACAACGATGGCGTCAGGGTTGTCGGGGCTGAGTTCTGTGTGAAAACAGTCGGAAGGAGGAGGAGGAGCAGGAAGAGGCCAGCCATAGACGAGGGCGTGGAGTCCTGCGAGGACGCTGTCATGGTGATGACCTCTCCTCTAACTGCCAAGGTGGGCCTCTGGGATACAGCTGCAGAAGAGAAGAGACGACTTCAGCACCTCAATGCAACATTTTTACATCTGGCCTCAAAAGAAGCTCTCTCTGAGTCACTTCAAAATAATTTCTTCTCTCCAACTATCAATTCCTGAGGGCTTCCCGCTCTGAATCCAGCATGAAAGAACAGAGAGAGAACGAGAAAGTAATGCAAAGGTATAAAATTTTGGTTAAAAGGACATAAACGTGGGATGAAAGCAAGGATGTTAGGTAACTAGTGGGTGGCTGGAAAGACAGGATATAAAGCTGAGTAAACTAAAATACAGGAAAAAAGAAGAAAGAGAAGGAGAGAGGGAGTGTGTGTGTAAAAGATACGGAGTGGAAAAACTGCACAAGAAAGTCTTACGCTTCAGCAATGAGCCATCTGAAAGAAGTACCTAACCTCTAACCTCCAGATAATTATTTAAAATGTGCAATTAAACTTTGGAAGTTTTAATGGCTAATTAAAATTGGAAAATTGAATGCAATAGTGGACTGTTCAATGAGGCACACGTTTCCACAAGTCAATGGAGCAGAAATTAGGTAGCTTAAAATTTGTGGTTCTTAGCGATGTGCTGGAAAAATGTTTGTACAACTATTAACTCTGATTCATGTATCCTGAAAAAAAAAATTACTGCATATGTGATTCACATCAACACATGAATAATATCCAGTCATTGTCTGACCTCCATTTTCATGTATTATGTAAGTCGCTCCAGTCGGCAGACAGAAAGAGACACACACAAGTGTTCCTACACAAAACACACGTACACTACGCTTTCTGAGTAAATGTAATCTCCTCCAGTCATAACATATGAGTCCACAGTGCTGAGCTGAAACCAGCAGTTCATCATCTCCCGCCCTGCACTCCTTACGATGTTAGCTTAGCGAGGTGTAATATCATTAAAGTAGATTAAAAACTGAGAGCATCAACTTTCTGCAGCACTTTGGCTGGGTTACATCTCTCTGTAGTGTTTTCCTTGCTAATGCTTCAATCAATAACAAATTATTAGCTTGGTTGAGTTGCAAATCAACCATATTGCCCTGCAATCAATTATCCCTCTCACTACAGCTGGTAACTAATTAGGCAAATGCATACGGTGCCTATGTTTGTCATTACAATACAGTGGATTCAACATCCCCCCCGCCCCCCCCTACTGCTACTCCCACCAAACATCTTGTTGATGGAAGAGGTGGAAGTATTCAATGCTCTCTGCACTGGACTGGTCTCAGCCAGGCTGAATACATCTCAAGTTTCAGAGTTCACTGTTGGGATATGCTGTGATGCATCCATCAGTTTCATGTTTCATTCTCCCTCCTTGTCATACATTAGCTTCTGACTGTGTCCTTGATATTTTTTGAAGCTTAGCATAAAGCTTGGTACAGTAGTGATCATTCCAGATCTAACTACAGAGTCTTTCAAATTTATGACATGTTAGACAAGGCAACATCAGGCCATCTCTACACTAATACAGATTTATTGTATCTGGAAATTATGTTTATGTGTCACCAAAGCCTCATACTTTCAGATTGTCAACAACAATAGAAAAAGGAACTGAAATCTCCGCTGCAGGGCACACACAGGCCCTCGAGCCAGCAGCGTTATGCCACTCCTGCAGGCACATGTCTGATTTTCAAAGAGTTGTTGGTTGTTTACAGAGCAAGCATGAATATTAGAATCAAGTCGAAATCCTAAAAAATAGATCATGCCATGGTGACATCTGTAATGTCTCCCTCTTCTGACTTTGTCTCTTCCCTTCCCTACTTTTCATGTGTAATCTATCGTTGTTTTCTAGACTCAGTGCTTCTACTGACCTCCATCCAGCGCTGAATCTTCTCAGTGTTTTCCTGCTCCACACATATTTGAACAGCTAAATAACTGCATGTGCTTTAAATTGATCAAGAGATCAGGCACCTGCACAGTGGGTGCTCTTGGTAAATTTCCTGCTTCTGCAGATCACCTGACCAGCTCTGTGACCTGTCTGCACAGTTGTTCCCTGTTGGCTTCATAAGGTTCTTGGAAAATATGGGTGGTTTCTGATTTAATCGTTCTTAGTGTTTGATCCATTTTACTTACCTGCACCTGGGAGTTCGTGACTGAGTACTCCTTATCTCCCATTTGCAGCCTGTAATCCTGCCCAACAACCAAGTAAACTACCTCTTAGCCCTAACTGCCATTTGCTGCTTGTCTGCACTTGGGTTCTGTTACTTGTAACCAAAACCTTGGTAAGATCACATAACAGTTTGATCACCGAGATCACATGACACTGAAAAGTCACAATCCATTTTCTCAGCGTTCAACAACAAAGTGGGATTAGAGTGGTGGTTCTCAAACTAAGGGGTAAACTAAGGGGTACTAGTTTTGACTCTTGTCTTAATTTTGAATAACATACAGAAAAGCTCTCCAGCTTTCTTTCCTAATTAGATAGCACTGATACCTGCTTCAATCAAAGTGAAGCGGAGCAACTCCTGTTGTTCAGAATGTTGTAGCAAGGCTTTTAATTAAAACTAAAAGCAGGACCATATGTTCCATATTTAACATAATCTGACTGGTTGTCTGGTTGTTTATTTCACAACTGATATGAAGACTTTGCTGGTTACTTTTGAGGCTTTGCATAAACTGGTACCAGGTTGTCTTCTGAACTCTTACTTTCCTCATTCCTCAATTTCTGCTTTTTGGTTCGACCAGTGTATTTATTTAAAAAAAAAAAATTAAGGTACTTTATCACTTTGATGTAAAATATCCTGTAAGTCCAGTATTGCCATAAAGCAGTATAATACAACCGGAGATATTAAAAAGCAAGCTAGCTCAGTATAAATCATTCCTTTAGCAGACTCTACATTCAATTTTATTTTTCTGACATTTTCCCTTTTATTAGCTACCTGACGGCAGAGGGTGACAACAATGAAACACGCAGAGAGAGATAGCGTAGGATGATATACGATTGAGATTTTTGGGTGAAATCAAACCAAGAACATTATGCTTACATGGCACGAGTTTTACCAACTAGAAACCCCCCATTCCTTTATTTCTATTATCTGCAGGAGCAGTGTTGGCAGGTGCTTAATTCACATTAAATCACTGAGTCTTGAAAGTCAAAGGCTGACTCTACAAATCCTCTCATTAGTCTAAAAGCGGGACTGAGAGCAGGAAGAGCAGGAGATCATGACAGATGACCAGGGCTCTGATGTAAGTTCAGACTTTGGTGGGTGAGTTATCTTGGCATGGACACACACAGAGGGAACCGTACTGTCAGCAGAAGGATGGGGTTAGCGTGTGGATGTCAAGAATTTCTGTAAAAAGTCATGTCATACACTCAAGCAAACCGAGATGCACACACACCACACACACACACACACACACACTACACGTCTCTGACTCTGAAAACTGGAAAAATCCAGCCATGGACAGCTGGTCACACTCCATATTGGGTCACAGCAAGTGGGTAGAACTGACGCATGCTGTGTGCCAACATCCACTCCTGCGTGTGTGTTGTGTGTGTGCTTATATGCAACTGTGTGTGTTTAAACCAAGCATGGCTCTTCAAGGCCACTCCAAAGAGGCCTGATAGAGTCCATCCAATTTCCTGTCCTGCTGTGTTTGGGATTAGCAACAGTTTGTCAGCAAGGAACCAGGACGATCTATACCTTTGAGGAAACTGTGCCTACAAACACAGACACACACACGTGCACACACACACGCACAGAGTGAATGCCATTAAAAAGACTCACTGAGCCTCTGTTTGCCAATCGGTCAGTCATTCAGTCAGACATCCTGCTGGACACAATGAGTTGATTAAAGGTGCACTATATGCTGAGGACTTACAGGGTGCTTGTGTAGATTGGACTAATAGATGTCCAGGCACGGCTTTTTGTCAATAACTTTGTGACCAGTGAGGAGAGAGATTTACTGCCTTACAGCTGTGAAAACTGTGTTTGTAGAGGAGGAAGAAAATGTTCAGGCCTTTAAAAAGTAACACGCTCACAATGCACAAATCGTCCAAGTAAAAGCCCTGCAGCCAGTGATATTAACTGTAAAATGTATTCAAGTGTTGAAAATATTCATTATGAAAAAATCCCAGTCTCTGCACTCGGGGCTCCTACATACATAGAGCAGTGTGTAATGAGGGGGTCGCAGTTTGCTACACAACACAACAGCCTTTGAATGACCCACATTACTTCTCTAACCAGGTGAATCAAATAATATTCCAGGTATAGCCCGTCCCTCTGGGATTTTTTTTTTTTTTTTTATCCAGATGGTTTGAAGAGTCTTTTTAGGATTCTGAAAATATCTTCAGATTACAAGCACCATCACATAAAAGTTGTAATGAAATACAACATGTGAGTAAATACACTCTTTCATCTCTGGCTGAGTATTTTGACAGTTTACAGTAGGCAAACAATTTGTCCTAAACATTCAAAAGCTAGAGGCGGTGTGTTTCCTGTTAAGGTGTCCTGCATTAATATCTCTCCAGGAAGCTTCACCATGGTGCAGTTTGTTGCAAACAACTCAAAGCAACACCTCAAGTTTTTTTCTCCCAGTTTCTTTTTGTAAAAAAAAAAAAAAAAGACTACAGTGCCTTGGTGCTAAGATAATTTTAGACAGCTAAACCTGGATAAACAAGGTAGGTAAGCTCTCTTCTTTAAAAAAAAAATATAATTTCTACTCTTTATCCAGATGGCAGTCAGTAAATCTCAACCTTTCCTTAGCACTGGCTCTCATAAGTCCCTGCCAATGCCAGCATGTATCTATGGCAACAGAGCGGCAAGTTGGTAGTCAAGCAGCGGGAACCAGGTTGAGTGTATTTGGGCACAGACCTTAACAGTCTCCCGGGGGAGCTGGATGGCAGACTGCCCACTGATGCAACACTGTGCTTGAAGTAAGCAAATGTAAGCAAAATGTGTTCAAAGGAGTTCATAATAGATTTTGAATGTGTTGTACATACTTTTAGCTACAGTGCATCAGCCGACTGGCTTGTCATTTCTAAGTTGCCTTGGCTTCCGATGTTACTGTTCACCTTCAACTAAAGAAAAGACTCGGGAGGGAAAAAGGCCGAGCAGGGGGGCATCAAATACTGCTTTTCAAAATGTGTCCCTGCAATTGTGGGACCACATCACATTCCTCCACACAGCAGGGCCTCTCAGCAGGTGTGTTGATCCCTCTCGTACCAGTCGTAAAAACCTCTCCCTATCTCATTTTTAACCCTCTCCTCCACTTATCATCCCTTATTTGCTTTGCGCTCTGCCCCCTCATTTCTTTCTTCCTTTGAGACAGTTATGGACCAGGAGTTCCCAGAGTCCTCTGCGCCTTTGGTGGCCGTTTGCTTCTTCATTTCAGCCTAACCTTCAAAGGGAGTACCTCTAATTACAAGTCAATGCTAACTCCCTCAGCACAATCTCATCCGAATCTATTACGACACTGATTAAATTGCCTCTGGCCCACTGGGAAGCCGGTGGCACCTGTATAAGAGAACTGCCTATTTTATGCCATTTTGGAGCAGGACAAGGAAGGCAGTCTGTGTGACCAGAAGGGGGGAAAAAATCAATGTTTGTTGCTTTTAGAAAAATTTGTCACCACAGATAGCAGATAAGAAATGTAATTGGTCATTTCTGCAGAGAAGCTCCCGGAGGGGAAGCCTTTTCCCATTTTCTTTGATTCGTTAGAAGTGATTAGACATCATTAAGCATCTTTTAGAAGGATTTCAAGTTAAGCCCCTCCAGAGCTTTAAGTGAATGAAAAATGTGTTGTTCCTACAGAGCCTGCTGCGATCCTCCCAACGCTCATCATTAGCGTTTATGGCACAGGAATACCAATATCTCCTCATCCAAAAGCTCACAGGACTTCTCACTCACACACAAAAACTGAATTACAACAGAAGGAAATAACACCTGTTTCCTCATGGAACCAAATACAAGATCAGTGCTTCCAATACCGAGTGTAAATCAAGAAGGTTTATGACAGAGTAAAATGCAGCGGAGCTCATTTCACACTTGTCATTTTATCTCATCGCTTGTTTCTGCTCACTTGAAGAAGTTCATGAAAAAACATGTGCAGTACGTGTGTGTTTACGCGTGTCTCTGTTTAATCAAACCAACAAATCAAACCAACTTTACAACATTGTGATAAACGCAGACAACCACACTACGGTTGCATATTGCCACCATATTCCCATCCTATTCAATCTTTCCCACTCTTGCCCTCGGGGGGTTTGGTACAAGGCAACATTGACCATGTCTAATTCAGCTCAATAGCTCAACCCCACCAATCTCTTTAATGCCTGCACTGCGATGGGGGGTGAGCAGGGGCCAAGGGGGCCTCATGAGAGTCTCAAAGGAACGGGGCCGAACATGCAGACAACAAACTCGGGGGAAGGACACAGGAATGTGCGATGAGGATGGTTACAGGGTGAGATAGAATTTTTTTTTCTCTTTCTCTTCTTGGAAAGGAAGGGTGATGGCGGGGTCACGGCACGCATCTCTTATTATTGAGTCACTGCACTCACGCTTGAGAAAGCAGGCTCAACTGGAGAAAGGATCTTCTTTAGGAATGAGGGAGGGCTGACCTCAGAATGGAGAAAACTCTGTGTGTGTGTGTGTGTGTGTGTGTGTCATGTTTGGGGCCAACACTGAGTGACAGGGCTGATGAGATGGCGAGGGCGGCAGGCACTGTCTGGATTATGTCCGATATCAAATCAGAGGCTGTGGTGGAATCAAGGCATTACGGTGCCTGAGGGAAGGTGGCATCTGATATACTCGTATAGCCCAGGGACTGTCAACTGAGATGTGATGTGAGAGGAGACAGCAAAACATGGACGGAGAGACACTGGATGTGTGTGCATATTTTGTTCACATGTTTGTGTCTATGTACATGTGTAAGACTCCCTGAGTATGTGCGTATCTGTGTGCAATCTGTGGGATTGTTGGAGGGATAAACAGGCTCTGTATAATAGCTGACTGCCTGTACAGCTTTCTTGTGCATTATTTTTGCTCTATATAGGGGAAAAATGTTTCTTTTTTTTTTAAGAAATTATTTTCCAATAGATTACGTGTACATATCTGCAGTTGAATCACGCAGTAAAAGTCAAAATGTGTTTCTTCCTTGACTTTGTAAACAGCAGCCTCAATGAAGATCCACTTATTTGCTCGTCCCACAGTTTTTGACTATCAGCTTTGCCCCTTTGTCACAGAATTTTAGCTGTTATGACTTATCACTCCCTCATTCACTCATTCACTAATCCTTAACTGGCATTGCACTTAGTGGTTTACTTCATCACTCTTACTGTAATTTGACAAAGTGTAATTTTGCTAATTTTAATTTTCTATGAAATTCTCATCATTGCACTGTGGAATTATTAAAAGAAATTAGTGTAAATGCCACGGACATTTAATGGCAGAGAGTACATATAGTGCACTGAACAGTAAATAAGGATTAATGTTTCAACGGGTTGAACAACAGTTACAACGAGTCAGTAAGTAGACCTTGAGTTGAGAATGTTTTGTCAACACATAGTTTTCTTCCTACGAAGCCTGGTGAGGAACAGGGGCAGGTTTTTTTAATGTTTGGCCTCACAAATTAGTAATTTTATCCTTAAATTAATAGACTGCATTCACTAATTGGTAATTTGTTCCATTAAATTAATAACTAGTATTCTCACAAATTAGTCTAATAGCATTAAGTTACTCTCGCAGACAGAACTGAAGGTTAGTGATCAGTTAGAGGGAGGCAGCCAAAGTGTCAGCCCCAGACTGACAGTGGTGCTTTAAGCAGTCTGTCATTAATGAAGTCAAAGCAAACAAATGTTTTATGGAGAATGAGTGAAAATTATTTTTCTGGTGAGAAATAAATAAGTGATATTTCACAGTCTGTGCAGTTTTTCTATCGTTCTGCATCAGCACAAACAGGGATGTGCTTCTGAATTTGGACATGAGATGCTAAAAGCACATGAGAATATTAATTTACTTTTCACTATTTTAACATAAACTGTGAAAATGTGACAGCCCTAGTCACATCACATAGTTATGCAGTATTCAAGAATTCAAGACTGGGAATAGCAGCTTGAGAAATTTCAACAAATTGCAGAAATAAGCATCGGTCTATTCAGCCAAACCCGTGAATCTGTGATAAACAGCTGTTTACAGCAGCAGTGTCCAGTCTCAAAAAGCATGTGATGACAGTTCTCCCCTTGTTTTTCATTTTTAAGATTTAAATCACCAGGTTTTTGTGTAACTCCAGTCGAACCACACTGAATAGATGATCAAAGAACTGTTGGCCTCTGCTAAAAGTGGATCTCAATTATATGCCACTTGTAGTAACAGTTGTAATCAGGAGAAGAGTATGATTTGACCAGGAGTGATTGGGGGAGAGATTGATTGAAGGATAGTGGGCTGAGGCCAGAGAGACGGCTACTGATGGTCAGTAAATGGCAAATCAGACTGTAGTACCATTATATGGTTTGACTGACAGCCACTGCTGAGGGCTATCCCTCTTTCTTTCTTGTCTTACACACACACATCTGTGCTATCACGTGTACAATTACATGCGTGGTCCATGAGATATACTGGGAAATCCTGAGCAACACACACACACACAGACTTAAACCTCACCACCCTGCCACTTCAAACACACACCTATAACAGCCAGCCATTTTATACCTTTCCACATCCCCAGTCTGTAATAACACACTCTGTCTGGCCCTCAGAAACTCTATTATGATTTCACTTGGCACTGTCAACCACAGCCTCACACCTTCATTCACACACACAGAAACCATAATGTGATATTATCGACTGCATTTCTCTCTGTGTCTACCTGATACTGTTTCACTGTGTGAACTGAGAGCCCTCCAGGTCTGTATTGATTTGAACTCACCCAACTAGTTCAGTGAGGCTCTGGGAGTAAGAGACTGTTCAATTTTGGCCACCAGTTTCACGTTAGAAAGTGACTGTACAGGCTGAGCTCAGGTGCATTATCGAGAACGGGATGCAGCAGGTCTCACAGGCAAACCAATCCCACAGTAGTCTCAAAAAAACGCCATGTAAGTGCCAAAGGTGAAGCATCAAACTCTGTTGTATGCAACTGTTGTGAGTGGGGAATAAGGAAAAGCAATTCGCCAGTTAAAAAGTGAGTCTAATTACTGCTGATAATATCTTAAGCTGTTCACTGAAAGTGATCAACAGTCTGAGATGTAATTTCCATTGTATTAGGTAAATGGAAACAGCACAGTCTACAAGAAATGTGGTCCTGATTTTGAGTTGCTGAATATGTATGGTTGCAGCTATGAAATTATTCTTTTCATCACTGATTCGTCTGTCAATTGTTTTTCAGTTAATAAAGAGGTTTTCTTTTTAACTTATGTTAAATAGGCCGAATTCAACAGATTTTGAATCTGTTGTCCTTAAAACATAGGAGTTGACATTTCTTCAAACTTTCATAACAGCTGATTGATGATTATGAAATAAGTTTTTAAAAAATGCCCCTGAAAAACTTTCAAGATCCCTCAGGTTGATGTCTTCAGATTCTTTATTCTGTCCATTCAACAGTCCAAAACCCTGAGACAGAAACCCAAAGAATATCAATGATATAAAACAGCAACTATAAAACAAGACTGCTAAATAACTACTTTCATATTTGCCACATAACTTCAACAGAACCTATTAATGCATTTGGTATTCAGTCAGAACATACTGATATGATTTGCGGTACATTTCCAGTCTTCAGAGTCGTGGCCTTTTCCTTGTAATTTAGCAGAGCAATGTGTCGGAGTCATGAGGTTAGAGGGACAGTGCCCAGATGATGGGCTATTAGGGACGGAAAAAGCCAGAGACATGAGTAACCACTCAAACAAAAGGTCTGTCCGACACATTTCTCGCTTGACACAACCACAAAAGAGGAGTACCCGATTCTCTGAGTGAAAGTTGTTAATTGGAGACCCAAAGGTCACATAGAAAAGGCAGGTTTTGGGGGGCGGGGGGTCAGTGTGAGCTTTTATCCAGGCTTCTGTGCTTGCTCAGAAACAAGAACTGATTAGATGTATACGGGGCAGGCTGCAAAGGTGAGCAATATTTTAGTGTTTAGCAAAGAAACAAAGTGAGAAGAGTCTGCCAGTACTTTTTAGATTTACTAAGTTTTCCAGGGCAGGAAGTCTGAACTATTTAACTTAAAAATCCTGAAGAAAAACCCAGGTAGAGGTGCATTAAGCCACCACAGCTGAAATAGTTGGCTGATCGATCAGATAATTAATCAACAATTTTAACTACTGGTTTATCATTTGGAGTAATTTATCAAATGTAAATGTGAAAGATGGGGAGCTTGCAGTAGGCAAATGACCTCATAGTATAACACAAAAAAAAAAAAATAAAAATTAATTGATAAAGAAGAAAATTATTTTTGCAGCCCTACAGACCAAAGAATCCAATTTCATATTTTCCGCAAGGTCTGGCACTTCAGATTTTTGTTGTTTGACTTTGTCTTTATTGTTGATGATAAAATAAATGCGATAAACAAATGGGCAGAAATATGTGCCACTCAAAACTGAATATGAGTCATTTATATTTGAATTGGAATTTATTAGTTTTTTTTAGAAACTGAATGTAAAATTATAGAAATAAATTAATTTGCTCAGAAACTGTATTTGATCCCCACTGAAAATCCAACTCTCTATATACTTCTACACCAAAGCACACATTGGGTCATTGAGGAAGAGCAACTGAGTCCAGATGCGTGAGTCCTTTTCCTGTAAAATTACGCAAAAAATCCCTTCAGTTCTCTAGACATGATGCTCCGAGCTGAATGCCACCAGTTTTCAACATGTTGAAGCATGACCAAAGGCTCCATTCATAGGTTTGCATGAATGTAGAATATATATATAAGCTATATAAGCTATATAAGCTTTATGTATACAAGTGATCTTGTAAGATTTCGGCCACAAATCTGTGAATCGAGCAGGACTGCAGGACCTTGCGTGTTTTCGACTCTTTGAGGTGTTTGAGGTGCTAAATACTTTAAACATGCATCTGTGATGATTAACAGACACAGCAGGGCAATGGTGGCCGGGCTGATAACAGCTGATAACATAAGATAATGGCATAAGACTATCTCTTCACTTCAGACATCAAGGCGTTGTGAGGCCACAAACCATCCGAAGAATCCTAAACTGGTTCACAAATCAGCACAGCATAAACAAAAATGTGTTTATGTGAGGTCTAAGAAAACATTGGACTGATTCATCTGTACCTTTCAGGACCTCCTGGTGAGGCCTCCCACTCGATGAACACATGACCCCCACGGAGTGCAGGAGTACTGCCTGTGCAGTATTTGTAACACAAACTGAATTACCCCTCCACTCTGCACACTGTTCCTCTCTGCTAGGAGAGGAAGCCAGGCATTGTGAAGCAGCGATTCCGACAGCTCACACTTATTAGCTGCTATCTCAAGGATGACACGACACGTTCTGTTCTAATTAACTGAAGCGGACACCAAACAAAACACACACAGAAGGCTGAGCCAGACAGTGTAATTGATGAGCAAATTTATTACATCCGACCTCAAAGAGAGCCCGGATCAAAACATATCACCTGATATGCTGAGAGATGCTACACATACATGACGCAGGATGTTCAATGTGCAGCACAAACACAAAAAAAGAACCACACAAAACTGTTGTGCAGCTAATTATGAGGGTGCAGCTTCTGATGTGTGTTTGTGTGTGTTCATACTGTTTGCAGGGCTGTAATAATAATTATTTCAGACTTATCTCAGCTTCCATTTATAATGATATTTACTTTACTATTTGAAATGCTTAAAGAAAGAAAACTGTGCATAACAGTGAGTGAAATGTTCGTACAGTCTTTATCTAAACCAAAATCAATTATTTATGAGCTGATGCTGTAACAGGTTTCATTGAGATTCAGCTTGATTATCATTTACTTAGGGATATGATTGTTTGGTCAACATGATTGTAAAAAAACATGATAAACACTGACATTAAAGCTGTTTTTTTTTATCTATGTGGGGACAAAAGAAGTCCCAGTTTCAGTATCAGTTGATTGACTGTTTGTTTTTGTACAACCAATAGTCAAAAGCTGTGCAATTTGACATAACAGAGAAAAGCAGCACATCTGAGAAGAAAGAACTAGAGAATGTTTGGCATTTTACTTTGTAAATGATTTATATGATTAATGGACTAAACGTTTCTGCACAACAATAATGCAAATCTTTCAAAAGATGGAGAAAAGAATCAAGAAGCAACACTTTCCCGCTGTATCATCACAGTTGATTGGTATCTGCCTGTGCTGACATGGCAATTAAGTACTGTGTTTGTGAGCGTGAAGCTGGCAATACCCCTTACCAATTAGAGAGAGGAGGGGTGTGGAGTGTTATTAGCAGTAGTGATCCACAACCATGATCCCATCAGCAAGAGTCATACTCTGGGACAGACAGGGGGGCAATGAAAAGACCCCTCTGCCTGCTGCAGAGCTCAGTGTTTGGGCAGACCTGGCTGAATTCAATTCCACAGGCTGCCCTGATCACTCACCCTGGACGGTGGGCAGGAGTGCATTAAGGGGCGCCCATATCACAAACACCCACAATAATACACACCTACAATGCTGATACAGACACACACACACACACACATAGCCAGAGGGTGTGTGTCCACAACAATTTTGTTCACAACCCGCTCACCGCTCAGGACATCTATAATGTCAGCAAAATCTCTAAACACCTCATGTTAGCTGTGAAAACATTACAATCTCTTTGAAATACAGCCATTAAATGAAACAGTGCGTGTATACCAGCAGTCTAATATCTACATCTGATTTTGGACGTGTATGTCTGCTCACTTAAAAAAATACTGAACACGGCAAAGAAATTCTGTTGCATCAGGGCCAAAATCAGCTGATACCATCATAAAACTACAATACCTATTTCTTGAATTTACTGCCCTTGCACACAGTCATAATTCAAACCTAGGTGACACTTGGATGTATTAGGCAGAGCTTTGGAGTTACAGTATTGCAAGACCTATTTTGTTCCCTTGACAGAGGCTAAGCTGGGATTCAGACGGAAACCAGCCCGGTGTTAACACAGCGCAAGGGGCTGTTAGTGGGCGGGTGTAGCTTCAGGCACCGTTGAGACATGAAATTAGATCAAGGAGGTCCAGTTTGAGTAAGAGATCCGTGCATGTGAAGGCTTCTCAGATGCCAAAACCCTGCACAATGGTTTATAATACTCTGGCACAGGATTTTACAACGCTGGAAGATTATCACAGTGACAGTTATTCTGTCTTTTATTGCAGTGTGCACGAGGCGAACAGCACCATTCATGCTGCAAAGTAATGCGCCAAGAATGAGTGTGTGCATGTATTTTAATGGTCAATACAGCTCTGCTGGATGACGTTGGGTTTTGTTGCAGCAAAAGTTGAGCTGGGATCAGTTTTTTTGCCAGGTGACCCTGTGTTTTCCTTCAAGAGCCTGTTGCATTGACAACCCTTCTTGGCCTGACTGTTTCCCAGTGCCTCTGGTGGTTGCAAGCTACAGGCTAAATGAAAATTTCTGAGCTTTCATGTAGAGTTTCTTATCTGTGATTTGGTTGGTGTTTTACTTTTATACTGTACACAGAGACCAACCAATCAAACACTGGCTTTTGACACAATTTTGAGTGCCAAACGTTTAAGGCCACGGCTCATATGAAATAAAACGTCTTCCAGTTTGTAAATTGGTCTTTGAGTTTCTGTAGGTGACACTCTTGGTTGTCACGGGTACAATAATAAATATGCAGGTAAGGATGCAGAACAGTCATGTTTCAAAGAAACAACGCTGACTGACAGTTTCACACAGGAAATGAACAGAGGTCTCCTGCGTCAAAGTCCTGTGTCCACACAGGCACAGACGACCTCTGGTGTCATTTATTATTTTATGAAAATAATCTTTATATTTATGACTTTATTTTTGCATCTCCTCTCAGGATGATGTGAAGAGCACAGATCTCTCTTCCACAGCCGTGTTGCTCCTCTTCTCTCTGTTCTATTTCCGTGGCGCTGAGCAGAAAGAAACCCTTCTGCTCCTTGTCAGCTCCCTTCCTTTCTCCACTGATAGATCTGAATTGCAGCTCTAAAACAGTGCACTTCCCCTTCCCTGCACACACCCAAGCAGCTTTAATCACCGAGAAGCCCGGGCAGGACTGGAACTCATTGGAATTTAATGCAGCATGAAGTGTGTTTTATGGCCAGGCTTGGGTTTTTGTCCAGTTTTGTTTCTAATGTTTTATTTCTGAAAGCAGAGTAAGAATTCACTGCAAATGAGATGGTGATGATAACTGAGCCCTTTTTCGCAAGTGTGTCTCATTATTAATTCTATTATGGATAGTGTCTTCGCATGGAGCCCCATTAGACAGAGTCAGCCCGCTAGAGCACAGCACACCTCAGGTTTAATTGACACCATGGCACACATGGGAATGTGGAAGAAGGCATGATCTGAGTGCATGACTGATCAACGCAAATGCCAGCCTTCTCTCACAGGAGTCTGAATTTCAAGGAAGAATGAAGCAAATGTTTGAATTAGTATTCCAACAGGGAAAAAAAAAATCTAAATTAAAGGTGGAAAAGTAAAAAAAAAAAAAAAAAAAAAAAAGTGGCTTTAAACACCACAAAACCACAACTGCACTGAAACAAACTCTACATCCTTTTCTAAGCATCAGTCTTAAGCTCCAGTTGGGCCTCGGTATTAAACAGTAATATTTTATTAGGAATGACAGTTCATCTAAAACAATGATGACACACTACTGAACTGTGCCATAGTGATCAGTCACAGGCAGCTTGTTGCCAGTGTTTACAGAGCTCTCTGTGTCTGTGCTGTGGTGATGTTATATGAGTGACACAGCTGGGACAGTAGCACTGAGCTCAGGGCTTCGGTCATTCACAGACCACTTGTCTAGCTCTTCACATGCTGCTTGAGTGTGAGCTGTTTCCCTGGCTGAGAGAATGTTGTAGTAAAGTGTGCTCAATGGAAAACAAAAAAAAATTGTCTGGTAAATTGTTGCATTCTGGGATAGATTTGGATTTTCTTTGTTACAAAGAAAGGAAATTGTGAACCTATAATTGGACAACATGACTGATCACACCTCTGGTGTTATAAAACCATCCACACACTTCTTACATGCCCTCAACCTTTAAAATTAGAATATGAGTGCCAACGTTTGGGTGATCGTAGGGACTATTCAACATTTTACAAATGGCAGTAAATCTCACATTACCTATGGGAAAGAGGAGCAGCTGGTACAGCAAATGCTATGACAATCTTCAAGACCCATGGCTGATATCCCCCTGGAATGCTAATGGACAGTGGAGCAACTCAGGATGTCTACAAGAGGAATCCAGCACTGCAGAGCAAAAGCTAAAGACACTTTTCCGTGCTTCTGATTTTAATGTACTGTGTTGTTTATGCTACAACATTTCACCTTCTTCCAACTAAGGCTGTGGATTGTTTTGTATTGGTGCCAATGCAATACCTAAGTTTCTGTATCAATGTCAAAACAATACTTTCTAAAAGAAAATCTGAACATCTTTGTCTTGAAATCTCCAAAAAAGAGGGAGCCAAACTGGCAAAATTTGGATTTAAATGAGGAGCTGTTTGATCAAAGAAGAAAATGAACAACATTACAAATCTGACAAGACATTCAGTAACAACTATCAGGTAATTGACTGTTTTTTTATCTCTACAGACACATTTCAGTAAAGCTCAAAAAAGTCCTGAGGTTTCATACTGTACCTTTGGTTCTAACACCCGAGTTTGCTGCTGACATTTCTTTGTATAAGTTGAATAGTAAACTGTATCAAATTTATCCATATTTACACTGACATCTACCCTGCTGCAAAAACAATATTTAGAGACCATTAACCCAGACTCAGCTAAAACTGCACTGACAGCCTTTAGAGATCAGATAAACTGCTTTCATTACTGGAGCCCCGATAATAAAACACAGAGAAAACAACAGAAATGATAATTGATTTCCAAAAACTTTCCCCTGAATTTGGAAATGCTAAACCACTGACTGTGTTCAAAGGTATAAATACACAGCCTTTATTATTGATGATAATAGTCCAGGAATTTAAATGTCAATACAAATATTAAAACTGCTGCTACTTTTTAAAGAATCTCAGAACATAGACTTTTACGGATCAATGCAGTCATTCATTTTTTCAGCGTATTAGCTTTCTGTTCAAAGTGCTGGGAGAAGGAATTGCAACAAAACAAGTCCTGATGCACAAATGACAAAAGTGGCTGTGAGCGTCTTACGAAATTGGCCCACGTGACCATACTGAAAATAATGCATATAATACAATTCATTTTGTGATGCGTCACTCCTAGTGTTACGTTTAGGTTCTTGGTTCAGCTCAAAGAAAGACTATGTTCAGAGTGTGAACTATGGTACACGCTTTTCATGCATAACCACACAGCATGACTTCCTCCCTAAGAGGCGATAACAATGTCAAATTACATCCGCCTTTGCGTCCAAGTGTTCACCCACATGAGGTTGTTTGTGCAGAAAACATTGGTTGTTTTCAGTGTTTGAACTAAACAGGGTTGTCAGATTGGGTAGCAAGGTAGCTAGGTGAGCTGTACCAGAGAAATGACACAGTTTTATTTATGAGCTTGCTCATAAGATCAAAACAAATCCATCAGACCCTTTGTTGTCTGACGATAGAGTTTTACCTGCAGGGTGGAGATACATCATGTTCAGGAAGAAAACAAAAACAGGTATTACACCTTTTGTCTCCTGCAGCATCTTGCTACCTAACAAACTGTGACTTGACTTGGCACCAGAACTTTCTTTGTACTACGGCTGTGCTTTATATATTGCTTCTTTATTGTATTCCTAATTTGTACTGTTTGTGGACCTATTCATGGTGTCTGAACTTTTTATATGCACGTTGTAAAGGCCCATTGTGCAAGAGAAAGGGCAACCAAGGTTTCATTCCTCCATTCATGCTGCCGTAATTCTTCCAGTTAAACTTTAAACACAATGAGGTCCATGTTTAAATGTACATTAAGTTCATCAGCATAGTTCATCCTCAATACCAGACAGCCACACTGGAATCGAAGACAAATCTTGTGTGATTGTAATTAAGCGCAGGCTTACTGTGTCCATGCTGCTCTTTCTCAAAGCCTTTGCAGTGTTGTGTCCAGCAGGCTGCAATCTTTCAGCACTGAATGATCACACACAATGGAGACACCAGCAGACACCTGATGTGTCTGACGCTGTTGAGCACAGACTGCTCCGGTGTATCCACCTCAGACTTGGAGGACAAACTCGACGAGACAAGCCACCCAGGTAGGAGGCATTCCATTAAAGACCAGCAATGTGCCTCCCCTGATGATTACAGAGCATTGATCTGCCACGAACAAACGACTGATTTGGAACCCCGCTGGTGGATGAGCAACTGGGCGTGTGTGATGGAGTGAGGTGGGACCATGAAACAGAAAGAGAGAGAGAGAGAGAGAGAGGGAGGGAGGAAGGGAAGAAAGATGGTGTGTGAATGAGTTCCCACCAAATCCATCTTATTGGATTCTAGCTGTGGGCATTCATCACTCTCTACCATTGTGCTACTTGGGGATTGGCTGCAAAAGTTTAATAAAAGCCGCCAACTACACACAAACACACAGTCTGTTGAGCGTGCCTTTGTGATTCCAAAATGAGGAATTTTTGTAGAGGCCTTAATTTTGTCATTGATGTTTATATAACAATCTGGCGAACAGTTCCTTTCAAAAGCCTCCAATTACACACACGTACTCTACTCATAACGAGACAAAAATAAAGGCACTATGTGACACTGAGTAGGCCGTCACCACCAGCCAAGTGTGTGCATGTCTGTGAGGAAGTACAGTATGTGAGTGTGTTCAGGTCCTTGCACTGCGCAGAGAAAATTCAGTTGCCTGACTATGCAGCAGCCTGAGCAAAGCAGCTCTCTGCCTCCTAACAAGTCTCATCAGACTCTCCGTGGTTTCTGCTCTACCGGCACAACGGGTGCAACAGGTCAGCGGTATAGGCGGCACCGCCTCGGGAAAAATCCAAACAGTGTCAACTTCTCATTAATTGGTCTGATATGTGACATAATAAGCATCAGTCCCATTTTCAGCAAGTCACATACACCCACAGCTTCACCACAATACTGACAGGGACGCTGTACAATCTCACATAGCTCATTATTTTCAGTTTTTAAGGAAATCTTGCGTTAAATGTACAAATACAAAATATAGGTGAAACCGATTCTAAAAATACCATTTGCAGCAGCAGCAGCAGCTCATTTGTATTTTTCCCTGTTTCTCCTCACTTTCTATTAGCAGAAGCATTTTCTGAGCTGTGCTTGTCAGAAAAGGAGCTTATGTACTATAAACTGCAGTGAATAGTGTCTTTTCAGCAGCAACATATACAACTACAGGATGCATGAAGGCGTGACACCCACAGGAAAATCACTTTAAACTGATCTGCTTTAAAAGCACAGGCATTTTCCAGTGAAAATTGATAAAACAGAAACAATAAGCTTGACATGATAAATGTTCACACAGTGGCTCAAATACAAATCCTTGCTCGTTATGTTTTTAATTTACACTATGGAAAGAATTTGTCTTTCATTGTTAAAGAATGCCAGTGGCTAATTTATGCATCTTCAGTTTAATTCACTGAGTTTATTTTCTTCTTTTGAAATTAAAAATATAATCTGTAGCTGTCCACATACACAGCTGAGATTACTTTGTCTTCAGGAAGTGCATCAGTTTGGTACTGAAAATCTTGGCCACAATTTGGTCACCCATTTTAAAATTTAAATTCTAAAACTGATTTTGAATTGACTTTACTTTTTAATTTATCTTCATGGGTAAAAATGTCCTCCCAGTTACGGGCCATCAGATTTTCTAGACACCGAATAATAAGTTATCATAATGGCATTTGGGAAAGAATCACTGAAGGAAAGAACATTTACAACATCACTTTGGATCTTGTGTGCCTGTCGGTTTGGCAATTTCTGCTGAATTTGTTGAGGCCTGTGACACAGATACACATCGTGTTCCCGTTCACATGGCATTAAAATTCATCTCATGTGATCTAATGACAGCTAGACAGCTAAAAATACAACTGTTAACACAGTCAACACATTCTAACAGTTTAATCAGCCAAATTGTGACGGGGGATGGTTTCATGTGAACAAACACGAAATGTGTAGAGTCAACACACACAGCTCTCTTGATTACACTAACCCACATTTGTCCTCTTTTTTATTATCAAAAATGGAAAACCTGTGTGTTTGAAAGGTGGCTGTAGTTTGTTCTTTGCTTCTGCAGAAAGGACAAACACAAGCACTAGCTGTACACTTAGCACGTTCCAAAAACCATAATCTGACAAAACATGGTTTAACACACAGCTTTCGACTGGGCCTCAGGGATTCAAGGAACGAAACAGCGGGACACAAGCACCGTGTTCTGTGAAACGGTGAATATTTGGCAAATTGAAGATATCCAATGCAGAATGGAGAGGCAATCTGAGAACAAAGGAACAAACTACACATTTTTTTTTATAAGAGCAAAAAATACAGTAGCACACAACAACACAGGTAAATTAGCTAAATTACATCTTGAGCGATGTGCCGTCACAGACAACACCCCTCTGGTTTGAGTCATTAAAATATATTTTTTCCTCAGCTTATTGAGAGGCAAATGTGATCATGTTCTTACACTCATCCTCAACAGTTATTATCATGTACTCCACTTCCTTGCATGACTTTGCACCAGACAAATGAAAGGGAAAAACCAACATAAATGGCAGTAAGTCACCACAAAAGCTTTCATTCTCCTCCATCTACAAGTCTGTGAGCACCATTTTTTGCGAAAGCTGTTCCCTCATTTGGTGTTTTGATGATGGCGGCGAAGAGCGCTGTCTAACACATCGGTCCAAAACATCCCATGGGTGTTCACTTATTTTGAGGTCTGGTGGCTGTGACAGCCATAGACTATGATTCACATCTTTTTCATATCATCAAATCATTCAATGAGTCCCGTATAGAAAAATCTACATTTCTTATGTTTCTAAAATTGTTTGAAATTGTTGTTCCCTTTCGTTTGATACCTGACTGCTATAGAGGCCATTATTTATTTTTATTTGTTTGCTGTAACAACGTGCTCATGCCCTGCACTGCCCTAAGCGGAAAATTCTGCCACTTGTGCAAAAACACTGTGGAAGTAATGTTACTGGTTATTTGCATACAGAGCAGGAAAGCTACGTCCGATCACCAGTTGTCAGTGGAGATGGATTTGCAGAGAAGATTTAGATGTGGCTACATGTGTTTCACAATCTAAACAAACTAAACAATCTCTCTCTCTCTCTCTCTCACACACACACACACACACACACCTGAGGAGATAAAGTGGTCAGACGTTTAGGAGAAACCACAAAGCCATTTCCATTTCACAAACTTCACACTGTTCAGCTTCGAGCTGTCAGATCCTGCTGTTCTCACAAAGACTGAAAGCAAAGGAGGAAGTGGAAGTGTTGGGGAGAGGAGTTTAGGATTGCAGGAGCACTATAAGTTGTCAGCGGAGCACAATGGTTTTGAACCGTCAGAGGTTCAACTTTTAAGAAAAAAGCTTCCATTTGAAGCATCCAAACTTTTTGGATGAGTGCGAGCGCTCTGAATGAGACATCAACCTCTGCGAGTTCACAGAACTATCATCTGAGTTTACTGATCATTAAGCTGTCATTTAAAAGATCATTAAATAGAAATTATTTTAATTCTTTTGAGACAGACACATGTTAGAATCACACACAGACAGACAAAAAGGATGCAGCGGATCATTTGTTCCTTTTCATAAACTTCTCTATGTCTCCCAAATGGTGCCAGTGTTTGGGTCCCATTTCACTGCATCTTTTTGAACAGTGGTTACAGTCCAGGGAGCGAGGGAACATCCTGTCACAAATAAAAGACAGACGATCAAGCCTAACGCTATTTGCAGCACTGTTGCTTTGCAAAACATGCAGCTGTAATTAAATCCATTGTGATGTAATTAGGAAAAAAAAACCATCTTGTATCCTGTTTTAATTGCTATGTGGTCTCACAACACAATTTCTCGTTACAGTCTTCTTGATGCGTGACCCAGGCGTCATGCCAGGAAATTTGGTGATGAAAATGAAAACAAGTCTGATCACTGGTGGCATTGTTTACCACCCCGGCACACGACATGCATCCAAGTCTACGTTTGTGATTCCAAAAGGGAGCCGTCGTCCTCACTGAGAGCCTGAAGAGGCCGTGTTGTGTTGTAATTGTAATATAATCACACGGCAGCAGAAAAAGAATTGCAGCTTCTTTTCTTGATGAAATACAACAACCAAATGATTCCTTAATTTTTCTTCATTTTCTCATTAGTTCTGTAAATGAGCAGTTTGATCAAGCTGAGCTGTAAATTGGAGGCTGCAGCGTGGATATCTTCATCAAAGAGTGTGTGTGTGGATGGGTTTATAATATGCCAGAGTCAAAGTATCCGAGATATTTTCTGGGAAGCAACATGAACAGTTCTTAAGCTACAACTATCATTCATCTGTACAAAGAGAAGGATTTCCAAAGATCTAATTACCAGTCTAATCATTAACTAATTGAAGCGGTGTGTTTAGTTTGATATATTACCACTTTTCAATTAAGGCTCTTTTGTGTGTGTGCCTATTTTTTCTTCTACACACTACACAGAGAACATAACTAATAACACCCTCTCTGTCGGTCCTGCTACCTAATGTTGGTGTGGACACAAAGGACCCAGAGACTGAAAACACAAAGAAATCTCCTCAGCCCCAAACCTCAGAATAATTAATTCTGTCAAGAAACCTAATTCTACCAGAGAGGAGGAGGTTACCCTGTACAAGAACAAGGATTACATGTAATCCCATTTTTGATATGTTGAAGTGAATGTACCTTTTAAAAATGTTATAACTAAGTGGGAGGCTGAAGCAAAATCCCGATGCCCTTAAGGCTTCGTGCATACAAAGTAGGGCTGGAGCGACGCATCAGCGTTGCAGATTAAGTCGATTTCAGCGTTTTGTGTGAAACTTGTGTGAACTTAATGAACAGATGTAAAGGATAGAAACTGGAGGAGAAATCGTGTTAGCAACCTGGGGTTAACATCTGTATATTGTTTGTAGTTAATCAAACTGTTGGGGCTTTTATGGAGTTTACATTTCGATTGGTGATGTGTCCAGGGTTCACCTCTTGCCCAATTTGAGCAGCTGTAAGCAACTATGCTCACAGGGGAACTGATAATGGACATATGGATATAAAAACAAACCAGCTTTTAAACTTTAAAAGTTTAAAAGCGACACTAACTCTTCTATAAATAAGTTCTAGAGTTGCTGGACAGTGTGTTGTTTCATGTTTGGCAGAACTAGACTTTTATGCATGCTTTTACCATGCAATTTGTATCAGGATATCTTACCTGGACAAGGAAACGTGTGATTGGCTAGGTCACATCCGGAGGTGGGCAGGTTCGCACTGTGATCGGATCTTAGCCGGTGTAAATGCGACCACGTTCTTATGAAAAAAAATCTGCTCAGCAGGTTCAAAGGTCACCTGCCTCTGCCTGCTGGTTTAAACAAAAGCGACCACTAATAGCAGTAGCTACACCCCTCTCAAAAAATAAGCCACATCTGTCCATGGGATGCACCATGTCTGCTGACAAATCTGCCCAACCCACCTAACTAATTAGGGTACTTTGAGTAAACAAGAATACTCAATCTCAGGTTTAAATGCGATCCATGGATCAGATATTATTATCCTGATAACATCCAGATACAGATTACATGTTAATGCCAGGTGTAAACTGTGTTTGAGCGAAGATAGGCTAAATTAAGCTGAAGGTAACCAGGACAAATCTTTGTGCTGGACACACAGAGATAAAGGTGATATCAGCTGTGTCATCTGACTCTGGGTGAAGCTCAAACTGCACTTTTATCTTCACATCCACCATATGGTTCCACATCACAGGCTCAGCACCTAAGTGATGAGAAAGTGGACACACCTCATCTGATCTGAATCCTGCTTAATAAAGTGCTTTGATTAAAATTGGACTGAACCATTTCCTAGGGTGACACTTGAAGAAATTGATTCAATTGAAGCCCCCAAAAGGCTCTAACAGGATCTGATAGTAAAAATAAACTCATAAATATATAATTCAAACACCACTGTTGCAGCTCACCTCATCTATGAAGTGAAACAGGGAGAATGAGTGAAACATTTTAATGTCAGTGGTTAAAGAGAGAAGAGAACAGAAGAGAAAAAAACACGCTGATCTCAAACTTCTGCATCTGTCAGCTCATATACTATACTTCCGTTTCAAGCATTCGAGTTGATAGACTGGACACAAAGCAGTCATAGCCATCATTTTCCTATTATTGTTTTCAGAACTCGTGGGCATCAATATATTCCTTTGATCTATGTTTTTTTTTTTTTTTTTTTGCTCAGGCGTTTCAAATCCAAGTGTCTTACAAACACCTTTGTAATGGAAATGGATAATGAGCTTTCCCAGAAGGGTTAATCAAACCTATTGTTCTCCAAGAATGAAAAGATGTGAATAGACGTGAAAGTGAACTGATTGTGTGGAGAGAAAAAAAAAAGAATTGGTGTCCTTTTCTTTCAGGCATTTCCTTGTTTCCTCCTTGATACAAGAAGTGATTTATTTTGACAGCTACCTCATTGAGTTTTATTTTATCCAAATGAAAAGTCTTTGTTGTGAGCTCAAAAAGAGAGAGCGGGAGAGAAAAAAAAATGTCAGAAAAGGAGAGAAAACAGAGCACGGAGTGATAAAAAGAAAGATAAAGAACAATAAAAACAAAAAAAAAGATGGCAAGTTAACAACAGAAATAAACGTGTGAAAATAGCAGTTGAGCGTAGCTGTGAGTAAGCCGCTGGCTGAGGGCCTGGTGGGCTAGATTTGACCCCACCGAGGAGAGTGCACAGTCCAGGTCTATAATTAGAAAATACACAGTGCCACTAATCCTTACTGAATGATTAAGCAGCAAACAGCAAGTTTACAGCCAGGAACCCACAGCCGACTGACTGTGGAGAGTCAAAGTGGTGTTCCCACAGAGTGAAAAATCTAACGAAGGAGACCGTCAGGTTCTCCTTTGTGGTACGATGCAGGTGAGGCTGGTTTAGCCCAAAATAAATCAAGGGTTTCTAATAGGATTTAGGAGATGTTAACACATTAAAGATGGATTTATACTTAATGCCGTAGGGGCTTATAGGCCCCATATATAACCACAAGCTGGGGCTACAACAGCTACAGGACATGTGTAGACCAAAAGAACTGTGATTGATCAGCTTGGGCTGTTTTCTTGTAATAGAATTCAGTGTTTTGGACAATAGAAATGAGAGCAAGAGCAAGTTTAAGTATAAGGTGTATTGGTTTTAACGGTGTTGAGGTCAGACTGGTGGTGCATGTTGGACTCTGATGCCAGACTGGAAGCTAATCACAGATCAATCAAATCAAGTCAATTTTATTTAAGTAGCCCAAAATCAAATAACACATACTTGCTTCAAGTGGCCATGTGATCTGAACAGCATACAACACCCTCTGTCACACAACTCAACCCAATTCTATCAACAGCCTCTATCCTTAGACCCTCAACTCATCACCCTCAACTCATCACTCACACTGGACTGTAGATCAGTTCCTATGCTGGGTGAGGTTGTGACACCTGACACAGAAGCATAACTCCAGCCTGGTCTGATCCTAGCTTCCTCAGAAAACTTACCTTACTCTATTCTCTTCAAAGTCACATTTGTAAGACTATGATCATAGTTATTTTCTATCTTTGCATCAAAGTCCAATGTGTATCACATTCACAAGCCTGCATAGCTCCCAAATAACCAAAAGTAATCAAAGTAAAAGTAATCATTTTTCAAAGAGGAAAGAAAGGGGGTTTCATTATCGAAAACACTGCATGTCAGTCTGCATTTCCACAGAAGCCAATCATCTTCCTCTCGGCTCCATAAACCCAGAGGCTGTTCAGAGACAAGGCGGTCTGTTCAGCAGCAGCACTATGAGGAGGCAAATGTTCTTTGGCAAATTCACAAGCACACAAGTGTACAACCGATCCACCATCTACTGTGAACTAGTTACATGAGCAGGTTTACAACTTTTCAGGGTTGCAAGCAGCTTGAGAAGCAAACTGCATACAACTGCAACAATATAATTGTTGTCATGTCAACATGGACATGACAACAATCACATCAACATAGACCAGAATGTCAAGGGAATGTTTTCAACAACTTGTGGAATCCATCCATACCACGAAGAACTGTTCTGAGAGCAAAGTGAGGAAGTGTCCAGTATTGGTATTGGTGTTCCTAATAAAGTGCTTGGAATCGTTAAATCGGCATCGCTTTACACAACCATAAACCATTTACAGTGCACACTAAGCTTTGTGGAAAATTCTGTGAAAAGTTTCAGAAGGCAGTAAGTCAGACAGATAAGAGAAAACATTTGAAGCCAGATTTGTTTGTTTTCATAGCATCCTCCCTTTCAGACAGGCAGCAGCAGCAGGAACAGCAGCCAGCTCTGGAGTAGCTGTAGAGGACAGCTAATCATTAGCCAGTTAGCCTCCATTATGGCCTGGGATCCAGGCCTGGTGATAAAGAACCAAAGGACTCAGGGCTCACAGCTTAATGATCCAAAGATCAGTGCAGGATTTACGGGCTCAGGGTTTCCACCACAGCCCCTGGACAAAAGCCTCCTCCCTTCCTTTATCTACTTCAGCAGAGGGATTGAGTTCATAAAACCAGGAAACAATGTTGGAAAGTAATGAAATCTCCCACCTATCGTAGAAAGAAGAATGAAATGAAGGAGACATCAATCGCTGCGGTAAGGCTTCCACTTGATTAGATGATAAATAAAGGCAAGTTGCCAAGAACAAACATTTCACACACTAGGAATTTTACAGTACCTTCAGCAGCCCTTTTATTTAGTTTTCTGTGAAGAGTTTGACATTACAGCTCGTGGTGCACTCTGAATTTATGAGCGTTTGGTGAAAGCTTGATTCAACCATTTCAGGCCCAGAGGATCAACTCTGATCGCTCTGTGTTGAGTCTGAACTACCTGCTGGTGTTTGAAACGAAGACTAAACCTCCACCAAAGCTTGTAGCGGATGTCATCTCTAACTGACAGACATTTGAATGTTGCAAGCAGCCTGCAACAGCTGAAATCTATCAGACAGACACAAAGTGCCTGCCTTTCCTCCTCAGATCAGCTCCTACAGCTTTTGAGAATTCCTCCTCTTGTCGGTGGAGGGACAAAAGACACCAGGGTTCATTCAATCATCTTAAATAAC
Organism: Toxotes jaculatrix; assembly: GCF_017976425.1. Classification (NCBI taxonomy): domain Eukaryota; kingdom Metazoa; phylum Chordata; class Actinopteri; family Toxotidae; genus Toxotes; species Toxotes jaculatrix. Next base: position 5,207,227 of record NC_054408.1, on the reverse strand, counting down.
CCCTGAAACATTAAAGCACTGATCAGGTCAAACAATGTATCTCCAGTTCTTCTGGCGTTCTCAAAGGCATCCAGGGGCCTTTGAGAACATTTTCTGACGTGAACGTTTATTTTGGTGCAAAAGAAGGCACATTGTAAGGCACATTATGTTGCACAGACAGAAGAGTTAATTCATCTACAAGCCAAGAGCAAATTTCTAGGTCCCGGGGTGACATCTTGAACCCACAAAATATGCAATGACTGACTCTGTGACTGCTGATGCGCTGTCCTCGGGTATCATACAGATAAACTGTGCACACCTGCACCACGATATTCACGAGAGAGTGTTCACTGGATAACATGAGACCGAGATCTGACAGCTGCTGTAGTTTACCTGAGGGTGCGACTGGAAGTTACGGAAGCTGAGGGAAAAATGTTCTTATTTATACTGAGCTGATGATTTGTTGCTACATGGCTGATTAGCAATTAGAGACTACATTCAAATCCTGGTTATGGAAGAACGCAAAGAGGTCTGACAGAACTGGCAAGGCGATGTCAATGAATCTCCTCACCAGATCCAGGATTTCCATGGCAGATCAAACTCTCGATGACGCCAAGTGATGACATCATCAGCTGGCATGTGTTTTAAGATTATGTCACTTCGGCTTTGGCCCCAGTGATTTTTACTCATCGCAGGAGACCCTCTCCATCACCATCACCATCCCCCCCGATGTGGTGTGAATGCCTCCTCTGTGAAACAGGCCAAGGATCTGCCAGCGGCCCCACTCTTTGTGAGCTGAATGGGCACGGCTCGGCCACGTTTTAAGGCACCCTAATGTACCATGGCTGGACCACAAAGGCAGCGTGGTAATTTGCCAGGGATAATGACGCTCCCTTAATTCGGCCCTAGGGGCCACAAACAGAAAGCTTTAAAGAGAACCCCCATCCAGGGATGAGTCCCCTGTCCCCCACTTTTTTTTCTAGGTCCCTTTCTCCTTCTCAGTCCACTCCTTCTCTCTCTTATTGACCTAAAAGGAGCTTGTTTTCTTCCGGCTTATTGTCATCCTGAACTAAATATCAGCAAACAACAGCGGGGCTGGAGGAGACAACATGCCAACCACGACTCGAGCTCCTGATCTCCTCCCATAGGAGAGAAGAGAACCAAAACAAACACAGAGGAGCTTCTTCAAAGCAGCCAGAGAGGGAGCACTGCTGATCTGCTCCAATGACACATATTAGGGAAAGATATTTAGGCCATGAATTGGATCGAGCAGAGTAAGTGAGAAGGAGGTGAATGCTGAGCAAGGGGAGTACAACAACAGAACATAACCAAATGCCAGGGCTAGCCTCCAGGGACATTAAATACAGAGAGCAAGAAGTAGGTGAGATTGGAGCAGAAGTGGTCTGTGCTTTTCATGATAAATTGTCCTGTGCTCCTCTAGATGCTTTGTGTTTTTGGCAGTAAAGGTTTGCTTGATGAGTTAAATGTTCAGTCTCAGCTTGAGCATTGTTTCAAACCCAGAAAGGATCTGGGTTTATTCAGGGCCATGATCAGGTGATAAACCCTGAAGAGACTGCTAAAAAAACATGAGTTGGTCCTCATGCTGTTACCAATAAATCTAATAAGCGATGGCAGATGGCACCTGGTGCTCTGCGGCAGATAAATTAAAAAGTTATTTAAAGGGATTATAATGTTTGATGATCTTGTTTTTGGGGTTTGGGGGATTTATATTTTTTTCAAAACAGCTTCAGGCAATATGTTCGCTCCATGTTCTCACAACTATGTTTATTCACATGGTCTCTAATTATACCTGAAGCAAGATAGAGAAGTAAGATGTTTCACATGAAACAATTAATAAAAAAACAAATTTTGAAAGAGCCGTTTGATACTTGAGTTAATCCACAAAGCTGTTCAGTTCGTGTTCATTGTTTTTTTCACCTGCATCTTGTCATAAGACTTCCCACTTCCATTTTTATTCTACAGGACTTGTGCTTGTGACGATATCAAAAGGATGCTGGGAAAAACCATTATGAGTAACCTCAATGTCTTCCTTAATACATACAGTAAGATAATGCATGGCATTAAGGTAACTATGCCATTTCATGAAAGTCTTTAAGTTCAACAAAAAAATGAATTGTTTTCACTAAAACTGCTAACCCAAACTCTTCACTTGACTCTTCACGTGATAACAGAAAGTCAAATATCTAGCTCTGTTAATCCAGATCTAAGTGAACCAACCTAAAATATATTATTAAAATATATACCGTTATTACTGTGTTGGAAAACTTTGTTTAAAATATATCTAAGGCAGAGTATTTTTAGCTGTGATACAAAAATCCTGTTGAACATTGAACGTTTATTTAGATAATATTACAAAACTTCATTCAGGTTTTAAAAGTACTATGTTTGGTACAATCACTCATTAATAAGATCAGTATTTTGAGGAGATACAGTGTTTGCCACCATTTGTTGTCTGCTCTTCATTTCCACCTCATTTTCTGTTAATGGAGGCATTTTGTGAGCTGTCCTTGTCAAGAGGACTTTGTTTACTCTGCTGAACAAATCCTCTTGGAGCTCTTGGGTGAATGAGACCATTAAATCCATACAAAAAAAAAACCATCTTAAACTACTCTGGGTCTTTAAAATAAAAAAAAAAAACAGTGTAGCTATTTTTAGGTAAAATTGGCAAAGAAAATGTTTTAAAAAATGATGGGGCATCCTGGTTTTCTAGAGGTTTGAGACATCGAATGTGTTTGCAACAGTCCTGGTTCGATTCTGTTTACATGTGTTTCATTTCCCTCGCTCTCTCCTCAGATTTCCCGTCAGCTCTCCACTGTGTACCCTATAATAAAGACTAAAGTGCATGAAACAATAGCAAAAAAATCAAAAACATGCATCAGGTGTTGATATTATCAAATTAATATCCAGCATGTAAACAAACTGACAGTGACTCCAGTCTGCTGTGGTTTTACCTTGTGGTAAAACCACAAGGTAATTCTGCACTTTTGTCACATCTCATCTGAACAATGATTTCACCGTATAGTGTCAAATAGACTTAAGGCTGCATGAGCAGGAGTGATTCACAGATTCACGTTCACAGACAGAAAGATAGAGAGGGAGAGAGGGAGGAGGGAGAGAGACATGGAGAGGTAAAACTCATCCATTAGCAGCCTGTATGAAGCCCCTCCACCCATCACCCCCACCTCCCCTGTTTATCCACCCCTCTTCCGCCTCCACTGCCGTACTCTCACCACTTCTTTTCAAATCACTTCACTCAGTCAGAATAAAGGGCTTTCACCAAAAAAAGGTTGCCTTACTTTTACTACAGAGGTCCCAGAGTTTTTACAGGGGTGGGAGTGGGGGGGTAAGAAAGACATTTAGAGGACTGAAGAATGACAGAAAAAGAATAATAGAAGTCCTTCATCATAGAGATGTCCACAAGACCAGAGAGAAGAAAAATTGAACACACACAAACAAAAGAAAATTGAATTGTGGAACAAATAAAAAGAAGAAATTCAGGTAAAAGATGCAGAAACTAATCGAAGAAATGCATGGAAGTGACAAGAAAAGTTTTCAGTGAAAAAGATGAAAGTGTACTCACCAGCTAAGCATCACTGGGGTGTGGGGACGGGGCTGAGAGGGCCGTCTGTCCTTTTCAAATTGATTCTGGAAGATGGGAGAGAGAGAGAGAGAGAGAGAGAGAGAGGAGGGGGAGGGGTGAGTCCTTCACTTGCTGCTCGCCTCCCTCTCATAAGCAGTGTGCAGAGCCACAAAGAAGTGCTGGCGCTCTCGTAAACAAACCGCCAACTTTTCAATGGAGTAGAGAAGGCGGAGCAGGAATGGCATTTAAACGGAGACTTCACGGGGTTGGGGGCTGGAGGCAAAGAGGGGACCTGCGAGATTCCTTTACATCAAGTGAAGGCCTAACTGGACAATAACAAAGCCCAAGGTTCAATACAGTTCAAACACATTAAACTCTAAATCCCATATAACATCAGAGGCCTTGTACTGCATAGAAAACAGAGCCCAAATATGTGCCAGTGTACATTAACGTTATAGATATAAATGAGGTGAACGAATGCCTAATTGTGTTGAATCAAACACAGATGCTAATATGCAGAGAGCACTTTGGGTTCCAAGCTTTTTGATCTCAACACCACAGAGCAAATTGGAACAAATAGCCCTGGCTGGTTTCTACGGCAACCTGAAAGAGCAGCTCAGACTTGCCATCCCTCTTGTGGTGTCAACTGCCGTGATATGGCTGCTGTTTCCCTCACTTCCACACAAAACAGAAACAATTAATAAAAGAGGGATTGGTTATTGTCATCTGATTACACCAGTAAGACTGATCACTTCTTCTTAGACGTACAGTAAAATCAATTGTGCATTCACACAGGAAGCTGCTACTGTCTAGGCTGAATGCAGAACTTAACAAGACAAAAATGCACTCAGCAGATGCCTCTGACGGCGTTTAGGGCTGCAACTAATTTCATTATTATTTAATACTGTTTAGTTTTTCAATAAACTTACTAGCAAATTAATCTATAAAATGTCCAAACAACATTCCAACAATGTCTTCAAGTTTGTTTTGTCTGATCAAGAGTCCAAAAGTGAATTCAAATCAATTTACAGTGATAGAAAACAGAGAATACTTGGTATTTTAGCTTTATAAATATCAATTACTTGCTTATCAAAATTACTAACAATTAAATAAGCATTCAGTTAATTTTCTCTCCAGCTCAATACCGAGACTCTGGACAGCCACAAAGACAGGTAGGCGAATGCAGTAAAGAGGATTTTCTATGGAGCTAAGCTGAGAATTTAGAGCTGAGCAGCGGGAAGTGTCCACTCAAACAAAAAAAACTCCCTATAATCTCTAATGTCAGTGTGGGATAAGGCTTTATTCACTGCAACAAGTGAGGAGGAAGAATTCTCATAAATGACTTAGTTGGTGACCTATAGTTTTACTCTCTTTCAGACACACACACATATACATGTATGCACAGACACACCCCAATCTTCTGCGGTCATACAGCTGCACCAGACAGTCAGCCGAAGAATGTCTGGCTCTACTCAAACCTGCTCAGATTCAGTAAAACTTTGTTGACCAGACAACTAACAGGAATGTGACATTCAGAGTGGTGCAAAACACACTGCAGAGTTGTGGTTTGACACACACAACAAACACTGAAAAGCAGAGGGGTACCAACCCATGAATGGTTTAAAAAACAAATAAAAGAACCTTGAAATTGATCCTGTTTTTTGACAGGGATGCTAGTGCAGGTGTAATGCTGTTTCTTTTTCTAGTACCAGTTATGAGTTTCACTGCAGCGTTCTGTAGCTGCAGGTGAGACAAAGTAGACTGGCTAATACCAAGTTACAGTGAGTTGCAATTATCCAGCCTTGAGGAGATGTGGTAGTAACAGCCTTCAGATAAAAGCTGGACTTCAGTTTAGCAACGGTTGGGACTGTAGAGGAGGAGAAGATCCCAATCTTAACAAAGAAAGGCCTGTCTGTTAAGCATTTGGCAAACCACTTGAAGGCAGTGCCCTGGATGCCAATCCGGTCCTTGAGAATGCCACGATCACCTGTGTCAAAAGCCATGCTGAGGTGCACATTTACCACAGTCTGAAGACTACAGAAGGTCATGTGAGATTATGAGAAGAGCAAATTCTGATGACGAGCCCTGAGGCCTGTTTGGAATTTATCCATGATGCTGCAATTGTCTAAACTGGACAAAAGCTATGTATGGACAACTTTCTCCAGAACTCTGGACAGGAATGGAAGCTTGGACGTGGGACAGAAATTATTTAGTTCTAATTTGTCCATGTTAGGCATTTTAATAAGAGGCTGGACTCAAGGCAGGTAGCAGCAGCAGAGTTGACAACTGAATTAATTGTTGTGGAACAGAACTTTGGGATCAGACCTAAATTAAATATTAAGTCCAAGGTTGTGAGTAAAGTTAAAAGTCCATAGTTCCAAGAAATTCAGTGGCACTGGCATTGGACTGGGTGTCCACATGAATATTTAAATCCCCAGAGATTAAAACTTTGTCCAACCTTAAAACAACTGACAATAAGAACTCAGAGAATTCAGTTAGGAAGCTGGCCCTCTGTTCATCCACAGTTACACATAGGACAGGATTTGTACCACCTGTTTTAAACATAAAAACCCAAACACTGGTGAAAACATTAGAACCAATGGGAATGCACCAGTGGCATTTTTTTTTTCAAAATGGCTAAGAAAACCCCATCACGACCACTGAGCCTGGATGAGCTATTAAAAAAAGAAGTCTGGTATCTAGGGGACATGATTCTAAGAGCTGGTTAAATTCACCAGACTCCAAACTGGTATATTGCAGCAGTCAGAATAGCCACTTTTTGTCTCTCCACTTTTCTAATCTTGAATTAGTCCTTGAAAGTCATCTGCCTGCCTGTTTGGTAGTCAGTCTGTGTGCGCATGTGTGTGTTCTCTTGCAGTGTGGTGAACCTGAGATGCTCTGTATCCAGCAGTCCTCCTGATATCAGTATGTGGTCGACAAAGCAGTCAAGAGGTCTTATGCTCCAAACTGGAACTTTCTTTTGCTCTGTTGAAACTTTTTGCAGCTCGCCACAGTGCATTTCCCTCATTTCTGTCCATAAGAGGTTGTTATCAACAGTCGCCATTGGATCCAGCAGTGAAAATCAAATTCTCCTAATTAAGCTCCAGTTACTGGTAACTGAATCAGACAGTTTAATGCAGACTTTGCGGGAGGCAGGTGAAGAGGCAAGTTACAAAACAGCATGAGAGCACAACCCAATGACTCATGGAGTTTATCCCTCTCACAACACACACAGGAATACACATTCAAATAGTATACTTGTGTAGTTCCTCCTTCAGGGCAGTAAGGGAAACATTTCTAATTAGGAGCGAACCACCGCCTGCAGCTTTCCAGTTCACATCAGACACTAGCAGGGTGCTGCTGCTGAACAAATGTCTTGTGTGACGGTACCCAAAGTCAAACACAGCAGATACCAGTTTTGCTACACCAAGGACACACTACATGATATAAACAATGCCACATGACAATGGCACTCCAAAAACCCCTCAAAACTGTTGTAGAGTCAAAAACCTCTAACACTGTCAGTGTAGTATCCTCCATGCTGAAAAAAAGTTTGTTTTAAAGCATTAAATATGGAACACTTCTTCTCTAACACCAACCTCAAAGGTTCAAAATGTCTTTTATAGTTAACTATAAAAACTGTTATAGTTAGCTAAGCACCAGAAACTTTGATATGTAATGGCAATACAAAATTTCAATTCTGCTTCCTCCCGAAGCTTGCACATGTGTTCTGTTTTTGACAGCACCGATGTGGAAAGTAAGAGGTGACATGCAAATGGGGGCCCCCAGCCACACTCAAACTGGGCAGCAGGAGTGATGGACCCAGGCAGGAAACATGAATCAGACAAAAACTGTGATTTCTGAACAAAAGATCCAAATTTTCACACTCTGCAATACAAATGTGCAGAAAAAAAAGAGTGGCACTATAGAACTAGACATCGCTGAGAAATTACTCCGGAGACAAACAACAGACAACAACTAAATCAAGAGAGAGTTATTTATGTTTTCTGTGGTGTTAAAAGTTGTGTTTATCTCAGTAAGGGCTGTCAACACAGCAAGATTAAATGCTTTTGTTTACAATTATAATTAGCTGAAAAAAAAACCCCACAAAAACACAATGCAGATGTTTGATGATAACTCTTACACCCCCAAGCACTTTTCAGGAACGCCATACTAATACAGAGACTGACATGGACTAACATGGAAACAGAGATTCTGGTCCATGTTGACATGGTTGCATCACATAATTTCTGCAGATTTATCAGCTGCACATTCATGCTGTGAATCTGCTCTGTCACAGTACAAAGGTGTTCAGTTGGATTCAGATCTGGTGACTGGGGAGGTCACTGAAGTTCACCGAACTCATTGTCATGCTCATGAAACCAGTTTGAGACGAGTTTTGTTTTGTGACATGGTGCCAAGAAAACATTCCCCACACCACTGCACCACCACCAGCCTGGACTGTTGACACAAGGCACATTGGGTCCATGGATTCATGCTGTTGACAAATTCAGACCCTACCATCTGTGTGCTTCAGACCAGGCTATTCATCAGACCAGGCTACATTTTTCCTGTCTTCAACTGCCCAGTTTGGGTGAGCCTGTGCCCAGGGCAGGCTCAGATTTCTGTTCTTGGCTGACAGGAGTGGAACCCAACGTGGTGTTCTGCTGTTGTAGCCCATCCACCTCAAGGTTGGAACGTGTTGTGCATTCTGAGATACTTTTCTGCTCACCACAGTTGTAAAGAGCTGTTATCTGTTCACTGGATTTTTTTTTTTTTTTTTTTTTTTTGCACCATTCTCTTGAGACTGTTGTGTGTGAAAATCCTAGGAGATCAGCAAGTTCAGAAAAACTCAAACCAGTCTATCTGGCACCAACAATCATGCCACGGTCAAAAATCACTGACATCACATTTTTTTCTCCATTCTAATGTTTGACGTGAACATTAACTGAAGCTTCTGATCTGTATCTGTACGATTTCATGCATTGCACTGCTGCCACATGATTGGATGATGTGATAGATGAATAAGCAGATGTAAATGTTCCTAATAAAGTGCTCAGTGAGTATATTTATGTCATTGCACTTCACATTTACAGACATTTAACATTACAAATTGGATAAAGTGCACTGAGAATTTCAAACTTGTAATTATTTAGGTCTAAAATATAGCAACACAGCAAATTTCCACCATGCACCGAGTGGCATAGAGGGAAAGCACACAGGGTTTCTCTCTGCTCAGCTGTGCTGCTTCCCTGCCCACTCACACTCAGTACAGTAAACAATGAGTCTGCCAGATGTAATGACACTGTTTCTAAATTACCTCAAGAACTATTTGTGCATTATGTGCTGTCACTTTTTTACATACTAACTGACAAAAACACAAAAAGGCTGGCAGAGCCTCGATAAACCAGCATGGCTCCAGTTGTACTTTCTGTGCCATAAAATGTAAAACTACTGTAGATATTTCAATCAAAATGCAGCAGAAAACTTGTGAAACAGTAAATGAGCAGGACCTAGTTACAAATCAAAGATTTATCAAATGAGACACGGTTCATTTTGCAAGCTTGTCTGCAGAGTTCTGTTAAAAAACAATGTGGAGAAAATGACAAACAATGCATGCAGGACAGAGATTATCCAGCACTGATCAGAACACAGAAAAGGGCATTCACGTTCTGTCCACAAATCTGAAAAACAATGACCTCCACTTAAACTAATACAAGCCCAGGCATTGAGGAAAAACAAAACTCCCCTAATGTTTAAACTTAATCTTTACATTTCACAGCCTCAGGACAAACCAGAGTAAACCAAACGTAACAAAAACAAACTGAGGGGCACCACGTCCAGGAGCAGGGAGGCAAGAGGCTGGAAAACAGCTATCAAAGAAGTGAGGCTGCATTCAGAGACAGAAATGAAACCTCACTATTGTCTGCAGTAAGTCTAATTAGAAAAAATAGTAATACACAGTAAGCAACCCCTCAAAAACAAAGCTTTCCCGACTTCAGATGACTGCCTCTCTTTTGTGTAAAGAGGCAGACAAGCTGCAAACAGTTACAACTGTTTAGTATGTATGTGGTTTAGCATTGAAGCAGATCCTCATCTAATAAGATTTGCCAACATAAAAGTTAAAATTTTGTCAGGCCAGTAATGACCATCAGTTTTAATTTCAGCTGCAATGAAATTAAAACTGATTAATTCATCAGTCAGACATGGTGAATGGTTTTAAATGCTGCAGTACCCGTGAGCCTCAGCTGACACTGATACGGAGAAGGAGCCAGTCAGAAGCGCAAATCCAAACTGTAGCAACGCTGCATTGTACTTGATTAAATCTTATTCTGAATGTGAACTAATTTAAACTGCTGAATGTTTTATTAGGTTTCCACAAAGCGTAAAGTTTTGGTTTAGCTCATTGTTAACTACATAGTTTTAAGCTTTGTAACTGGAGAGAGAAAGGGATGGAGACAGATGATTAAATAATCTGTTGTAGACAGACAAGTGGCTGTGGTAACATGGGAGCATGGTTAAAGAATACACACACACACACACACGCGCACACACACACACACACACACACACACACACACACACACACACACACACACACACATGTGCATGCCTCCTCAAGAAAGGTCGATTCTTACAGACGAGGCGGTTTAACTTGCACAACCTGAAACCATGGCATCACGTTGACAGGCAAAGTCATCCATTACCCTTGTTATTCTGCTCCGTTCCCCTGCATCTCTACAGCGGTGGCAGCGGCAGGCTGGGCCGGGTTTCCAGCCCAGTTTCATATGTCCTTGGCTTTCCATCATAGCACTTGACACCTGTTTATATACGGAATGACCCCTGAGCCCACACTCCCTGTTCTCAGAGACAATCTCTGCGGGTTAGTGGAGAGGTCACTTGTGTTATTACGTGAGTGGTGACGAATGGCTAAAAGGTTACAGCTAAGATGTAAACAAGGACTGAGTTAAAGACCACAGAGGGAATAAGAGTATCACTAATGTAAATGCAGACAGGGCGACTGTTTGTGTCCATGCACCCACACATCCACGCCTCCATGCACTGTAAGTATTATATAAATATGTGTGTTCCTGTGCTTCCATCTTCACGAAAACCAATTTCAGACCTTGTGTAATGTGTATGTATTTCTATTTGATTGCTCAATATGCTCAAGTGGGTCTCTGTCGTAATTAAGTGGCACCTCCGTTAAAGAAGCCCGGGGCTGCTAATACATCAGCGTTTGCTTTAACACTACCAACTGAACAGCTGACCAACGGGCTTAGAAAAATGATGGGGAGCTAACCATGCTATTTAAATGCATCAGTCCTCAGAAACGTGACATCACCTCATGCAGACCGTACTCTACCAGGGCTGAGTGAATATTACTGAATATCAATTACATATTTGGAGTATTTTAAGATACAAAAGAGTAAAAATAACACTTGTTTCAAACAATGTTCATCATTATTGTTATTTATCAATGACATTAGCAGCAGTAAAGTGATTTAAAAAGTGAAACAAACACAAAATCAGAACTTGCAATTGTCTTTATGGATCACGGGTCCCTGGCAGCCAAGCTACAGCCCGGGTTATCCATTTGCCCTTTGTTAGCAGGGACTAGCAGGCACAGATGTTGGCTGGCAAAATTCACAGCTTTCAAACTGACATCATTATAAAACTTTGATAGTTTCTTGTTTTTTTAAACTGCCCAACTCTTTTTGCTCTTTCCCTTTTTTGTTTCACTTTAACCTTCCGTGTTGTGACAATGATTCATTTCTGTGCACTCGTCTGCTGTCTAGTCAACAGTGGCAAAGCACAGTCCAATTGATATGTTGTCTAATGGCAAAAGAACAGATGTAATCACTACATTAATTATGGCTGCATTTCATGCCATTTGTTAGTTAGTTATGCCATGTCCAGAGTTGTGGAAGCCCACGGCAGACCTAGGAGGATTTATTTCATAATACTGGATTTTAAACATTTTGTTTTTTTTTAATAAAAATTTGATCCACTGAGATTTGTTTAGAATTCACTTATAGCAAACAACACAACAAAGAACTGAAGTAGGAGAAGAATGACCACGAAAATAGCAAGACAGACTTCAGAGAGAGGATGTACAAAAGACCTGCAGCATGTTGAAAGTTCCTTTCAATGTGTTCTGCATCACTCTGCGCTTTTGCAGCCCTGGTGGTGCAATCCTGTTGTGTGCCTGTGTGTTGTTCTTGAGTGCAAGTTCTCCTCTGGACCAGGTGTTTGCTGTGGGATAAAGTCTTTCCAACAGTGGCTTCACAGTGGTCCAGGGGCTGTGGCAGCTGCTACAGGACTGAATGTGGTTTTGTGCTATGGAACATTTTGCGATATATAGATATATGTATGTGTATCTTGATTGCTTTAGACGGGTACTTCATTCCTCCTCTCTGTTTCTGTGTCCTTGAGTGCTTGTTTATGGAAAGGCTGCTCACATGCATGTGTCTGCAAGCGGACTTAGTCTTCCAATTACAGTTTATTGTGCTGGTGCAGAGTGAAGTGCACCGCGGGGGGATTGAATTGTCTGCACGCAGCCAGCAGCAGCAGCCTCAGCTTCAGACCAACATTATACTTATCGAGCTGAATATCGATCCACACATCCAAACTGTGCAGCAGCCAAATGGCTGTGCCAGTCTTGCCAAGCTGGCAGAATGAGACCTGTATGCGTTTTACGGCACTTGACACAAACATGAAGAACATGTGATACACTGCTATGTTCAAGCGATAGATCCCACTGTGAGGCTGGTGAGGTGTTGTTTTTCAGTGTGTTGCAATAATTGGTTTAACTTATTCTGCCTCTGTGTGCTTTAACCCTAATTAGCTGAAAGAGCAAACATGATGTGACTCCTGAGTGTGATTTGAATGAGTGACTGCATTTACAGCTACATTAAAATGCTTTACATTCAAACTGCATATTTTTCCACACAAATTTACATAATGGTTCTGTCTGACTTGGTCATGACAACTGTAGGAGAATGTCAAACAAATAAGGACCGAACAGGAGCCTTCATAGTGTTCAAAAGAGTCTAATCCTCACACTTGCTGCAGGAAAATTAATCCTTCCTCTGCATTTCTTTTTCTTTTTGAAATATGAACAACACAGACACCACAACAGACACACTCAGCCTCTAGGGTTGGGCTCAGATTGCCAGTTCCATTTTGGATTCAGTTCTGAGTTGGTAAAATATCCAAATTTGTTAAGCTTTGAGTCCGAGCCAATCTCATCTTTTATCTTCACTCTTTTTTTAGTAACACATTGCAAAGTATAAAACATGCAGGTCATTTAACTAAAGAAAATATGTAATCTATATGACAAAACTTTTCTTTAGAGTTATTATTATTAAATGTAACTTCTGTTACAAAAAGTTGTTAAAAGCTAAACATAGTTTTGGGTTGCTATAGCCGCTTCCATTCTGGATCCAGTTCCCTACTGGTAAAATGCCAGGAAGTGTCGACTCTCTTATCAAACCTCTCCTCTCATTCTTTTTTATTAGCGAAGAGAATTGTACAAAACACTGAGGTGACGCTTTCATTTTGCCACTGACTGTCACTTGGTCACTGGTGAGAAGTTCTGAATCAGGACCTCGAGTATTTGGATCAAGTACTGTCAGCTGAAAAATAAGGTTTGTAGATTATGTGAGCTCCACCTGCTGCTTTAATGTGACAGGTACTTATTTAATAAACATTTCAAACCGTCTGCGGTGCTAAAAACTGTCTCTCAACCTCTCAACCAACAAAATGCAAATGTGAGATTTTTTTTTTTTTTTTTTTTTGACAAACAATCAAAGCAAACTCTAGTTTGATTCAATATTGGATTCCAATTCAATACAACGTTTTAGAACCCGAGGTGTAGTTAATCTAAATACACACCAGTGTGGGGTTTGAAAGAAGCTGGATACAATAACAGATTCAATACTGGATAAAGATTCGACAGCCTTTAGATCACAGTGGTCAAATCGATAAACCATGTCAGTACATATAGTTGGACAGTATTCACACAAGAGTCAGAGTTGTCTGCCCCACAGTGTGCAGCATGTGTTCCCAATTTCTAATCGTGAAACCTGAATGAAGCTTTGTGAGAATATCCCCAGCCGTGTGCACTCAAACCCTCCGTCCCTCGTTATCCAAAACACTTGATCTCCGTTTCCCTCGTACTTTTCTTCTGCCTCACATCTCAGCAAAGAAAAACACGAACAGTAGCTGCATCATTAAAACATGCACAGCGATAGGATTCAGCTAAATCCCCCGGCTGTGGGTGGAGAGCAGCTGCACTCGGAAACACAGAAAGACAGAACTGATTCTTTCATACAGTTGTGAAGTGGTTACTTCTCTCTCAGAAGGGCAAACCGCATGTGGCATTGAAAGAAGAAAACCATTTGCACCTGCCGTTCACTTGCATAGCCATTGCCATAGACACTGAGCTCTGAGACGTAGGGCCCTGAGGATAAGGAACGGAGGGTCTGGGCGTGGGTGTTGCCTGGCCTGGGCACTCAGGGCTATAGCCCTGAAGATTTTTTCTTAAGCCCTGAATAATTCTCCACTTTGAGCGGTTTGTCGCTATCAGTGAAAGAAAATGGCAGTGTTTTATTTTGTCTTCAGTTCACCAAGGCAAGACCAATCAGAAAGGGTTTACAGGAAAACATACGTGGAAATACTAAACAAGTGTGTGAATGTCTATTTAAGTTCCAAGGTACATGAACATAATATGAATTATATACAGCTGATGTACTTTTCATTGATAGCTTGGTTGTGCCTTCCCTTGGGTATTGACCCCAAACTAGCCAAGTCTCATATTAAATAGCCAGTTTTATGACCAATCTGATGATGTTAAAGTTACCACAACTTCCATTTAAGGCAATTGGAAAATAAAAAGTTGCCATTGCTGCTGATCCATCCTCCACACACTCTGATCACACCTTCCCAGTCAAGAACCCATGGTCATAAAAATGATGTGGTTCATTGATAGAGAAACTCAGCCTCATCCAAACAGACTATAGTTTGACCTACTTGTTAACAAAGCTGGTCTCAAATGTGAAAATACGTAACTTAAAATGTCATAACATTCATGTCATACTAACAATAATGCAATAATAATAATAATAATAATCCCCTGAAGGTTTTACAGTCCAGCCAACACTTCTGGGACTGGGGCATGGAATTATTTGTCAAGCCAAAGGACACCAGCTTCCAGAGAGAGGTAAAGAAAGGACCTTGCTCCGTGTTTTCCCTGTTGGTCAGATACCATAGAGGGAAGAAATTAGCTGAGCAGAGCAGAGCAGCAGTAAGAATCACCCAGACTGAGGAAGAAAGAAAGAGAGTGGGAGATGAGGAGGAGGAAACAAGAGGGACGAGAGGGGAAGGGCGCATTGCAGCACCACGCAGATCCAGAGAAATACACACCTATGGGGAGAACTTGCCTGCAGAAGTCTTATACAGAACTAAAATCACAGCTAAATTCTGTTTCCGTGTCTGTATGCAGCTGCATCAAAGCAAATTCAAACAGAGAGGGAATCAGCTGTATTATGGCAATCAGTAGCCCTTTCAGCTGATGAAGCTGTACAGCTCATATGCTTTCTTTACTCTCCGCTATGTAAATTACGAGCAGAAAATTGAGTGAAATGTTCCCATCAGCCTAATGTATTATGTGCATTAAGCTAACACGGCTTTCAGTCTGCACCGCTGAAACAGCTCCTAATGTGAGAAAGAAACTCTCTCCATATGGAAACGAGGGGAGAATTAGAATGAACCCTGCCAGGAGTGAACCAAACATGAGGTGGTTTGGCCTGACCTTTTAATCCTCGATGTCCTGGGACTTAAATAATCCCAAAAATTCTACACTACCTGTTCAGAGACATGTGGCTGTGTGAACATTAAACCCGTATGTGATAGTTTAACATGTCATTCCCAAATCATGGGCATTCATCTGCTGCTGTAGCACACTCCACATTTCAGGTTTCACACTTTCCACCTGGTTTTGGAGCCCAGCTGCAGAGATTTGCTCCCGTTCAGCCAACAGAGCATTACAGAGATCGGACACTGATGCTGGATCATAAGGCTTGGTCATCCCAAAAGTAATCACGGCTCTGACCAGCCTTAATGTGTGTTTTGGAGCTCTGAAATTTTGAAGCAGGGAAAGTGTCCTACCCAAGCTGCTTCCACAAAGTTGGAAGCACACTACCATCTACACTGTGTTTTATAGCATTAAGATTTCCTTTTATTGTTGCTAAAGGGTTTTGACCCAACCGCTAAAAACAGCACAGAATAAAAGAACATTTTTGCGTCAGTTTTTTTTTTTTTTTTTTTACCTTTTGAAAATCAAACATTTATAGCCTGTGGGCCTGAAAGGTGGCTCTGACATATTTGTAGCTTGCGTTTTGTGCGGAGGGTGGCATAACAGCGACTCAGAGTCAGGGCAAGCCAGACTCACGGCAAAAAGATTGTCAAAATGCATCATAGTATCCATGGAAACATGTTCAGCATGTCCCAATCACTTTCCCCACAACATGGATTGCAATGATAGAGAAGTTTATGGGGACGTTTTGGCATTTTGTTTTTACCATGACCTTGGGTCACCATTGAAATTCTTTGTAACTGCTGTGTCCAAGTTGATTACAACTGCCTTTCTCTGCAAAAGACCAAGCTAAATACACTTTTAAAATCCACCTTTCAAGCATACAGCCTGTGAATATGTAATACTGAAGAGATTGATTTTTGGTGGTCCTTTAACTCTTTATGTTTTGGGAGCACAAAACACAAACTGAAAGAACCTCAAGCATCAGGTACCTCAAATAAACCCTGCAAACACACTCTAAACCTTGCAAAAAAAAAAAAAAAAAAAAAATAGCTGACCACCTTATTGTCTCCTAAAACTACACACAATCATTGTGGGGCTCATTTCATTTTGGAGTCGACAGCTAAAAGAGTGAGGGATGGATGTTGAAAGAGAGTGGACTGATAGAAAAGGGCTGCAGGTGATTCATCTTCCTGAGCTAGGCTTGGTTAGGTGGACACAGAAGTGCAGGACACGTCTGGTTTTAATCAATAGAAATTCCACCAGGAGCAGAGGCTGAAAGAGCCAAAAAATTGAGAAAGCAGCTCAGTGAAACGCAGAAAATTTGTAAGAGAGAGAGACATCAAGTGAGGAATGAAAACAGTGCCACAAGAGGGGCCCAAAATGAGAGACGTCAAGAATTAAAAAGCAGCTTCTGATGATAAGGATGATACACAGAAAATAGGAGAGAATAAAAGACAGAGATAAATGTTGAAAGTGTGACAAGAAGAAGGGCAGGAGACAGCAAGAATTAGACCATTTAACATACGAGATCTGGGAATCAGGCTCCCAATCCATCTTTTTAAGCACAGGAATGAAACTCCCATTCATCACTGGGTTGTGATGATATAATTCAAGAAAAGAAAGTGGCAGGTTACCGGTGCCCCTGTCTTTTATCGAACACTTCTCCTGGGAGAACAGCAAAGAGTTCCTGACTTTCTGAAAGGCAGCAGGAAGATTAAGTAATTCAGTGTTTACTGCCACAGACTCTTCCGTCATACGCACCGTTTGCTTAACAACTCTTGAAATGGAAGTACTTAGCAATTAAGATTGAATTGCAGAACAGAGAGACAGGTTCAAATTATATGTGACGCAGTAAAGGAGGCTATTAATTTGGGTTCAAAGAGAGCATGGCCAGGGGGGGAATAAAAGGAAGCACTAAAGCGTGTTACACTGTCTGAATGTGTATGTGTCCGGGCATCGGTGTGCATTCTGAATCTGTGAGTCTGCATCCAGCCAATTTCCAACTCACCCAGAAGAAATGTTCGAGCCAAGACAACATAATTAGCTTACCTCTGACAACACCTTAAATAAACTTAAGGTATCTTCTACAGCACCTGCACGAGTCAACTTGAGGCAGTTTGCAAGTGATACACAATTAGTCGAGGTTTCATCAGTCAAGCGAAGAAAGACATTTCCTTGCACAACAGCACAAGCCAATCAAAGCTGTGAGTTGAGCTTCCCTCTTCTGTTAGCTTCTCAAAGCAGCAGATCAAAGCTTACTGGGATTCAGCCTGGCGTGAATGAGACTGGTCTAATGTTGCTTCCAACCTTAACACGCCTTTATAGAATTTCTGTTTCATTTCACTCCACAGCATCCAGCACCACACTGGAAAACAATTTTGAGTTCTTGAGGACATTGAGGTATAAACTCATCTAAAAACTTTATGCCCCCCTTTTTAATCCAAAAAAGTAAGTAACAGGTTCTGACCAAACAGTTGAAGACAATTTTCTAACACAATTCTATCAAAAAAGGAGTATTTCCACATGTGAACTGATGGGTGTAGGGATAGAGGGTTAGAGGGTTGTTGTACAGATAATAGAGCCCTCAAAAGCAAATCTGTGATTTTAGGCAAAATTAATAAAACTGGCTTGAGTTAACTAGATGCAGAGTCATAACTAAGAAGCTGATAAAGAAAAGCCTTTAAGTGAAGAAATTTTATAGAGTCCATTGAACAAAGTGCCGGAGTGATAAGCCAAAAACTAGTGCAGAGGCAGGATGATGTGCTCTGATAGCTGCACCACAATTAATGCACTGTGATGAATCATTTATGGGGAAAACAGTAAGCCTGAAATGGGGTTGACTGAGTCAGCAAGAGAGCACATAAAAAAATCAGCAACTTATTGTTCAAACATAAAAACTTCAAACGAGGTACACTAAAGAGTCAAAGGCAAAGCATCCATCACAGAAAATGAGAAAGAATGTATTTTGCACCAATCCATTCAGTGGTGCTTTCAGATTCCTCTGATTGAATGGAAAATAATGCTTTTATCATGAGCCAAAAATGTCACCTTCTTGGTCTTGTCGGTTTTGTACATCTTATATTCTTTTCTCATAGCCTTGGGTTTACACTGGGCTTTGAAATTATCCACCTGTGGTGCATCTGAGTCTGGCACAGAAAGAGAGAAACCAAAAAAAAAATGGAGAAGTGGCATTGGAGGAAGAGGAGGATGGCTTGGGATGGCTTAAGCCTTTTAGTCTTCATCACATTCCTGTGCCAGCCAGCTGTCTGGGTGTCCCTGGAGGCCAGAGCCACCACATTAGATCACAGAGAGTGTCAGAAACACACAAACACACGCACTCGTATACAGTAGCACAGAGGACTTGTCCTGTCCTCTGTCCTCAGTATCAAATGGCTGTTGTCAGCAGAGGCAGGGCCACTAAGCTGGATCCAGGCCAGGTCATTTCATTTCAGAGTATTTTATAGCAGCGAGGTCATTCTGCTGCATCAGAGAGCTCGGAAGTCTCACTAATCACAAAGTCACCATTATGGTTTTTAATACTGATCTAATACTACAGTGCTTACAAGCTATGGAACCACGTCCCATGCAGTGAGTTACTCGCTTCTACTACGTGCAGTACAGCAAAATGTTCTTATTGTAAGTTATCTTCTGTACCACTCATTTTAATCAAATGTCTAACTAACTATTGTACTGGACAACAACATTCAAACACTGTCAAACAAAGATTAAAGTTTGATTAATTTGTTTGCCTTCAACCAATATCTCTTATGAGGCTTTTGCTACACTTTTAAGGCTAAGACTAATTATGTTGCTGTAGAAAGATGATAAAAATCATCGTTTTCACTTTAGTTAATATGAAGTATTGCTTATACTCAATTAGCCATTAATTCATATTAATGTGGACAGAGAACTTAAGTATCCAGCTCCTGCATTTAAGTCAAACTTATGAAAGAAATCCTCTGTTACACATTTTATTGTTTAACAGTCGTGAAACAGATTCAAATTGGGACCAGACTTCAGATGTCGATACCATGGCCACAGAAAGTGCTGTTTCTTTTCGGCTGACAATTGTCCATTAAAATATCAATCGCCTCGAAGATCGAACTCATTGTCAACTCAACAGTTTTAACCACTAAGTCAGAGCATGTAAGGCGACTTTACCTGCAGTTAGTCATCACAATTACTTCACAATTATTACAGCTCTTTGGTGAAGCCTGCTGTGAGTGAGGCTGGCAATAAACACACAGAATAATGTGGAGCTTCCCTTCAATAATGGACCTCCTCCATGTTGTCCATGTTTTCCTTATACCAAGTTGCCTTGTTGTGTGTTACAGATTACATAAAAACAAGCTTGCAGGTCAAATGGGAACCAACAAGGGATATTACAAGCATAAATTGTATACAACAACTGGAAATGGTTCATATACTCACACACACGCGCACACACACACACACACAAAACAAACACTGTAACTGTAAGGACAAAGTGGAGGACGAGAGGACACCCACAGTCCTGTTCCTGACATCATCCTCAGACCTCAGAGCCTCTCTGGCACTGATTTTCATGACCCACCACAATTAATATGATTAAGAAGATCACAATGAGATGATGAATATTCTAAAAATATGACACAACAATTATGAAATGGAAAAAACACACAAAAAAGCAGGAAACCAACTTTCATATCACATAGGTTTTGGTGTATCTACAAAGTGTTCCTGTTAGCTCTATGAATGTAATGTAACTACACATTTTGCTCCTGAAACCTGTTCTGTTTGAAGGTGTTGTAGACATTTTGGTTTTACTCTACAGCTGGAGTGTTATGACAGGCACATTCACAGAAAATCTCATAAAACCACCGACACCATACATGAGTTCATAGAACAAGCCAGTTGCCGTGTAAACACAATACTCAAATATAATAGCTGTTTTATATTGTGCCAGCAACACCTGCAGAGCAGAGCAAGCACATGGAATTTACAAGAAAAAACAAAAAGTAAAAACTTAAATCTCTTTCATTTCTTAGAGAGCTCCATGATACCAAATGCATTACCTGCTGAAGATTATAAAAATCACATTTAATGTTTGATGAAACTAATCCGAGGCACACAACTCATGAAAAAACAAAGAACTGAAGGCACACCGAGAGCACAAATCTCTCACAGAAATATGCAGCCACTGGAAAACACTCATTTAGATCGCCTGCAGGTTAGATGCAAAAAGAAATCTCTACAAGGAAGAAAGATATAACCGGAGAGACAGAGAGAAAAAGAGAGGGACAGCGACAGGACACCTGAAGTTAAACACCATCTAACCACCGCAAATTGGTGCGTCAACAACATTCCCATGTTTTATATATTGTTTATCCCTCTCGCCACAGAGCCCTCTGTCATTTGTGCTGCCTTAATGAATGGGAGCATGTCTTCAGCGAAGGCAAAGATGCGTGGGCACGGCCACCATCACTGATGGTTTGTAAATTGCCAGGGTGTCTGGGCTTCATGCCAGCAGTGGCGCACTGTTGAAGCAGCAGGGGGCATCGAGGGTGGCACAGGTCAGGGTACTCAGTGAAGCAAAGAGAGATGGCTATAAGATTTCCACTGACTGTAAGACACGTTCACTAAATGGCAAAAGGTGTTTGGACACCCCTGTGTGTTTTTCATGGTCTGAACCAGGCACAATGTGTTCCAGTTTAAGAAAGTTTTAATGCTACAGCATCCAGTAATAAACAGTTTCCTGTTTCAACATGATAGTGCTCCCATACGCAAAGCAACGTACCTGAACAAATAGTTTTCTCAGTTTGGTGTAGAAGAATTTGACCTGAACCTAACCCCACACAACACCTTTGGGATGAACAGAAACACTGACTGTGAGCCAGACTTTATCCCCCAACATCAGTGTTGGACCTCACTAATGCTCTTGTGCCTGAATGTGAGCAAATTCCCAAGGCCAGGCTCCAAAATCAAGTGTAAAGCCTGAAACCACAAGAGTAGAGGCTGCTATAACAGCAGATTAATTAAAGGTTTTACAATGACTTCATGTCAACAATCATGTTATTTTTATATGACATAATTTCAGCTTTTTTTTCAGCTGTTTTTCAAGCCCTGTCAAACCCTTGACATTTTATTTTACCAAAAACAAATTCATATCAGAAGATCCAGTCAGATTTCAGCTAAATGTGCCATGAACCCAACCTCAACCTGGTGTGGAGAAGCCACAGTTTTAAAGTCAGCATCTCTGCACATGCTGCAAACACTAAGGGCTAAATCAATTTATTCTTTCAAGGTGAGCGGAAGATAGACATCTTCATCTGCATACAGAGGGGCTTTGCACACATAAACTGAGACATCTGAGAAGCAGAGTGAATGGTAGTTCTCTCCTGTTGTCTTCTCACTGCTCCCCGAGGGCGTCATAACTCACCGGAGCCGAAATGAGAAGCGAAACCAAGTGCACTGCAGAAAATGAGAGAGCAGCATGTGTCTAAATAACACACACACCTGCATGTCTGACCCCGTGGTAATTGCTAGTGCTGTTGCAATAACATGACATAAGTATTCATCTATCTAGCTTCATCATACATTCATCCGTCCAGGTGTTTACGAACAAATCAAATCACTGTAGTTTTGATAAATGAAGTAAATGAGATGTAAAATGTATTTAGTGCAGAGAGGAGGCAAAGAAAGAAGGTCAGATCTCTGGACTGTGAATGGGCTACAGTGTAAGAGCAGTCTCTTTCTTATATGTTTCAAGGACACACAAGAAAGAGAGGAGACAGACCAGGCATTGATATAGTGAGAAGAAGTATGGTGGGCAACACAAATGCAATTCGTGCACATACGCGCGCACACAGGACCTCAGTGCATTTGTTTTTGCATGTTTTCTTTAGTCCATGAATTGATTTAAGATGTATACAATTAGACCTACACTTCACACTAAGTTCTGTTTTAAGGCCTGAAATTTATATTCAGGCCTTAAAACAGTTTACAACTTAACTTTGTACCATTTAAGGTTATTCACTGGATTTGAACGACTTAAATTTTAATAAATGGAAAAATCTCGCGTCTCGTAAAACTATGACCGGTTTTGTAAATAGAAGACAGCCCCCTTGAGTAACAGTTTTTGGATAAATGTTTTTCTTTTGGAGGACAAAGAACACATTAAAGCTGCACTAATCAATATTTTCATACTAAAGATATTGGCCTGGGGCCACAGGAGGATACAGTTAGCTGTCGCAGAGATGCAACAGCAGTTTGCTGTTTGTCGAATTAACTGTGAAACAACCGGTGACTCCCATCTCATCTTCAAGAGCTATTCACCTTGAAAGGACAATTCTGTTGCTCATCTAATTTTTCTATCCTCTGACGTGTTTATCTCCTTTTGAGTAATGAATCTTTTTCACACGCAAACACATTTTCACCTATTATCACCTGACTCAAGTTCTACACCTACGTCACGTGATGACACCTCCTCCATTCACTGAATGAAAACTGTGAAATGTGGTCGACAAGCTTATATTAATTTACTACATATAAAACGTACATGTATATAAAAGAAAGTTGTCATGATACAGAACAGTTAAAGCGAGGCTTACAGACCCAACACACCCTGTGCTATGTCCAGATGGTTTATAACAATATATTTGTCATTTAGAGACACACTGTAGGTTCAAGACCGCTATTGGGACTCAGCCATAGTTTAAAAAGGGCTTGACTAAAGCTGCTATCGTGGTGGGTGATGAATGGGGCTGCTGGCCAAGACTAGCATGAGCAATCTGCTGTGAGCGGGGGCAGACATTTACTCTGCCATCAAACATCCAGCGGCTGATTTACACATCGCTAGAAAGTGCTCCACTTCCTTCCTGTTGAAACTACCTGTGGGACTTTGAGAAGAGAAATGTGAAAACAGACCCACACATTTATGGCACTGAGTTGAGGCAAAGAAGCCAGACAGGTGTGGAAAAATGACAAGGTAATGTTACCTCACATAGTTGAATGAATACACAAAGGAATGCGTGTATGTCTGAAGCTCATCCATCATGCCCTCTCTAATTCTTACACCGGTATCACATAGTTTGCATGCTCCAAGCTCCTTTAAACTGCTATGGATGTAAGATGGGAGAGCCAGAGGGTCAGGTCACAGAGAGCAAAGAGTGTTTGAAGGTGGTGGGTGGGGCTGCCAGGTGTAGAGGCCAATGAAGCCTTTTCGCCCTCCAAGGACAGGCTTTAACTGCAGTACATGGTGCTCACATACACACATTATGCACTATGGCAACCCAACAGAGGCGCTTTTCAGCTGCAGTGTCATGGGGGAGCGGTGGAGTAAATGGGCAGGGGAGGGAAAGTGCAATGAATTGCGAAAACCCAGGCAGGGGCCGAGATCCTCAAAAGGAGCTCTAATGGACCTTAAGATCCAGGTGGGAAACATGAAAGAGGAACAGGTACAACGGAAAAGCTTTCCGTTTCTTTATACCAAAGTGAGTCCAATATAAAGACAGAACGTGTGTGTGTGTGTGTGTGTGTGTGTGTGTGTGTGTGTGTGTGTGTGTGTGTGTGTGTGTGTGTGTGTGTGTGTGTGTGTGTGTAGACGATCCAAATAATGCAGTGGGTGATGTCTATGAGGCACACTGGTTCCATCGTCCAAACCCTGCTGGTCAAATATCCAGACAGTGTTTGTGAAGTGTTTCTTGCTGGGGGGGGGGGGGGGGGGGGGGGGGCAGCAGTGGAATGAAGAAGCACGGTTGGCTGCTTATCTCTATCATGCAGACATTTGGCCTCCGGTCTTCCATCACTTCACTTCCTTGTTAACAGGCTCCACAGTAACCAGAGCGCCATGTCACTCTCAACAGTTGACTAGTAGCCCCTTTCCCCACGCCACCTGTGAAAGGCCACCTTCAGAATAAGAGGCAGGCAGTTGACGTGGATGGTGAGACAAATGTTTTGTCATTAAATAGCCGCATAGTAAGGACTGATTTTAGGAGACACACAGGTGAATCTCATTTCCTCCTTGGCTTAATCCAACATTTCAATTTACTCCGGCTTTCATCTAGCAAGTCGAAAAGTAATAGATTTTTGTACAATAAATAATTCACATGATTGTGATTAAAACTTCTTTCCTTTTTTGTGCTAGTGAATCGCAAGGCCGGGTTGGGGGCCGGCATGGTTCTCAACACTCTGATGGCGACAACGTTGCCCTAAGAGTCGACTGTCTCTGTTTCTGCCAGGACATTAATCACTGTCACACTCCTCTCTTTCTCTGTCTGCCTCAGTCTGAAACAGGCCCTCCTTCCCCCGCCGAGAGCCACTTCATATCGTCATAGTAACCAAAGCCAACTGCGAACCAAGCTCAGCGGTGCTGTAGAGGTAGTGGGACACAAAAAAATGTGTTTACAGTTGAGCACTTGATACTTGAGGAGGGGGGAACTTATATGCATCACACTATTTGTTCCACTTTACTGACTTAAATATTTTTTTTCACTTGTCTGTCAGACTTGTCACTGCATGGTGAGCATGACAGAGCAACCTTTGTATGGTGCAGTCAAATATGAAAAGAAGACTAGGGTCATTTTCTTAAGGGCCTACAATCAAAGTGTTTGCTGTTACGCTCAGAGACATGTGGTTGTACATGTTCTCCCTGTTCAGCACCAGTTAACTAATGAACTCTTGATTAAGGCTCCTCTTGCAGAACCATCCCCCTGCAAGCCTCAAATCCAGAAATGAGCCTACAGCTCACATGCAGCATGGGATCGCAAATCAGCCACTGGTGGAGAAAAAGTCCACTCTGTGTGTCGGCTTAAGACCGAAAGATTTCCGGCAAAGGCCAAACACAAAGGTCAAAAGGAGAAGTGGAATAATTTCCCCTGAATGTTGGGCAGGTTAAGCTGAAGTATAGCTAGGTGCTCATTGCTACCCAGGCCAAATAGGAAAGGCTATCAAACACAGACACTGAATAATGGTATGGTCTGATTCTCTGTGAAATGCTGAAATGTTTTGGCATCTGAAATGTGAAATAGGCCCATGGCTGCCACACAAACTAGTATGCGGTCTCTGTTATTGCTTCCCTTTGTTACTCAATCCTCAATTCAGGACCATGCTGTGTCTTGTACACCTACACATTCTGATCGCTGATTTTCCAGAGAAATTTGACCAGAGGCCTTGAAAGCAGACAATGGTGATTATTTTGGACTGAGAAGAATGAGGAACATAACCTGAATGACATATCAAGAAAGATGATATTATCGAGCCAGCTAGATAGCAAGTTTCACCATGAGGCTATGGAATGTTTTGAAACCTGTGAAATTCAGGTAACAAAAGGTTTTTCAGATTTCAGTGCAGCAGCTGAGGGGATGTGTAATTATCCAGCATTCAGGCTTTGTGTCTTTGGGTCAGGGTCAGTAATAACACATACAGTATAGAACATTTATAGGCTCTGGATTCTAACAGGGGAAGATGAACTTGTAACAGAAAAGGAAACATGAAAATGTGTTCCCCAGTATTTAGTAGGCTCTTTGTGATGCATCCTCTGCGCTGCTATTTACTGTTGGCTGACAGCTTAATGGGACGGCAGTCATATTCTTGTGTCTGGAGGAAGATGAGATGGGGGAAAAATAAGAGATTGGTTTGTAATTTGCAATGATATTTCCCAAAGAATAGTTTGCTTTGGTCACTACAGAACAATAATGAACAACAACCCGAGTTCATGAAATTACCACCACTGTGAATCTTTAATTGATGTCCATTTACTTTTTAAGAAATAAATTTTATATAAGATAAATAAATATTGTGGATGTTTTTAATCTTTAACTGGTCATGAAATCATTAATGAGGGACAAACAAATCAGAGCTGAGGTCACAGACGAAGAATATACCACGTACCAATGTTTTTTCTTAAAATACATTGGTGCCTGGTATTTTCACCCTCAGCCTCCAGTGAATTTAGCCATTGCATTACAATTCCAGCCAATATTCTGACAAAGAGACAACTGCTCTCATCATATTTATTGGTGCAAAATCATTAGGCTCATACTGGAATCACAGCCTAACATGTGGTTGCCCAATTACACATGCTACAGGGATCCAGGGTTGTGGATAACAGTGAAAGCGGACACCAGCTGCCCGCTTTCGCTAACTGCTGATTTTCTGGTCATTACTGCAAATATTAAAAAAAAAACAAAAAAACGCCATGAAGCAGACACACATATGCACACATGGATTCGCAAACAGACAGGCACATTCACAAACACCAGACTGGTGACCAGCAGAGATGCATGTGCTGCGCTCTCTAATGAGCCAGTTATACGACCTATCAGAGGCAGTTAATCAAAGTCTAATACTGGAAACAAACCAATGCTAATAAAAGTTAAAGTAAACACATCAAGAACTCTGATCAGCTTTAGCTACTAGCATCCAAACCAGCTGTTACTGTTGAGATGACAAACTGAATCATGAGTGTCTTACACTGCTAAATAATCCCTAATGCAATAGCAAAACTGGTAAAACATATAAAGGAAGTCTTTTTCCTGTCAGTGTGTAAACACTAGATAAATACTCCAGGAGTTGTCAACGTGTCCAAATCCAAGCCTTGTTTGGAAGGCTTACTGCAAACCTATTACTTCACTAAGCACAGACTTAAGAAAGGAGGTTAGTTCCCTCCCCGTGACTCCATTTGGAAGAGATATAACCATTTTAGAGGGTACACCCGGGTAAAATGAGCCTTATTCCGTTTGGCGGGTTTCTTAAAGAAATGTACAATCATGCTTTTCAAAGTCAAATACCTGAAATCCAGAGATCCTTGAGGGGAATGCTGAGGATTCAATGCTAAAGCAAGGGAGTGATGAAACCTCTAAACAACACTTGTGCACTTCACACAGTCACTTTTATGGAATGTTGTCGCTTGAATTTCTGTGTTTATAGTGCATGATAGAGGTCTGTCATCAATTTGAAATGTCCACATTTGTGCCATAGTAGGACTCTCAACATGAATCGCGTCTGATTTCTGCAATCAAACATTTCATTGTCCAAATACCTGAATTTCTGCTAAAATGACAGGGTTCAAAAAACAAGTAAATGAGTGGAGAAACACAACTTATGCAGATGCTTCCGTAGAGACCGCACCGAGAATCCCTCATGGTGTGAAAATGATCTGAATTATAACTATGCTGTGGCCTTCACAGCCACCACATCTCAGCTTAACTAAACAGCTATGAGAGACTTTGAAGACTTTGAAGCAGAGAGGATATCGTATGCCATACATATTGCAAAAAGCCCCTTCAGGCAAATTTGCAATTTGTGATATTGGGCTATGTAAATAAAATAGATTTGTCTTGACTTGACTGTTGCTAGGACTAGGACCTGAAAACTGACCTCGTCCTGAAGAAATTTTGCAGCTATATAACCACATCACACTACTTCCTCTCTGGAGCTAAGAGAAACGCAGGGTGGCCTTTGAAAGAGAAGATAAACATATGTGGTTTTAATTTCTTTAAGTTTGAACAAACTAAATCTGCTGTTTTACTGGTGAGGACATTCTCATATATATTAAAGCTATGTCACCATATTATAGTGTTTTAAAGGATATCAGGTTGCATAACAGCACAGTGACATTATACTGATACAAAGCCCAGCTCAGCTCTTAACTATGTAGTTTTATGAATTAAAATTAAGAATCACAATAGATCCCCTAATGTGAGCCACAGGGAAAATGTTTCTCAGAGCTCTTTTAAGACTTTGAAAATTCATGAGACCTCTAACATATGAGACCTCTCCAGTGTCTTGTAAAGCAAAAACAGACAACCTGAGAGCCCATCCAGCTCACAGAGCCAGTGGTTCAGAGTGGTATTAAAGCAGTGGAGCAGGGACAATATTCCCACCATCCCCACAATGGGCTCAACACCCATCTTCCAACCCAGTCCTCCGGGTCACAACAAGCCTTGAATAAGCTCCCTTCCTAAAGCTTCTGGGGGTTTCAGCCATGCGTCCACAGCATCAATGGGAATAGTGTTCCTCCCCCCACAATGGCCAAATCAACTGTGGGAGCACTTTCTCCTCCTCTTGCACCCCTTTTATTCTTGCCCTGCTCAGACCTTGCCGGAGCTGAACAGAGGAAGGACAGGAGAGAAAAGGCACATGCCTTCACGTCCGCTTCGCACGCACACAAAGAGAAAAATCAAATTGCTCAGACATGCACGCATGCGCACATGCACGCATGCGCACATGCACGTATGAGCGCATGCTTGCACACAACACACATTCTCACACACCTCATCTAATACCGAGAGGGAAAAACAATGAAGAATGTGTGAAACGAGGAAAAACACTGAATAGTTTGACAGTGTAAGGAAAACACCTTCGGCTTCAAATTACCAGTACAGCAGCAACACAGTGGCACTATATCTGCTCATGATGATTTTCAAGCACTAGGTGCACGTTTTAGAAATACGTGGAATTACACTACATTAAACTAGGGCTGCCAAAAAATATTATTTTTATTATCAATTAATCTTGATTTTTTTTTTTAATTAATCAATTAGGTGCTCAGTCTATAAAATGTCAGAAAATTGTGAAAATTGTCCATCGCAAGTTCCCAGGGCCCGAGGTGACATGTTCAAATCGCTTGTTCTGCCCAAGTGATCAATGGAATAAATTCAGTTTATAATGATATAAAACATTGAAAAGCACCAAATTCTCAAGCTGAAAACAACAAATGTTTGACAATGTTACATGAAAAATCCCAAAATAATAAATAGATTGATTAATTGATTAATGAAATAACCATTTTAGAACCACATTAAATGTCACAAAAACAACTTTTTTTTCTCTCCAGCTTTTTTCTTTTTTTTTTGCTTATTTTTGCCCTTGCCATTTCTGCTCTCCTTGTTTGCAAAGGTACAGTAATAACAACAAAGGGAAAAAAAAGAGGGCAAACAATGATGATAAAGTTCCAGGGACAAATTGAGACTGTTGGGTCACATCAACCATTAATTAGCAGGGTTACAGACAGAGTGCCGAGACACTGCAGTCGTATCAGATTTCACAGACGGCAAGGTTGTGTGTCGAGGCAGGGAGAGACCAGGTTACAAACAGACAGACACTGCAAGCAAAGTGCACTCTGCATTCAGAAACAATGAGATCCTGGGAGGCTGAGGGGACCCAGACAGACATTGTGGAATTATTCATTTCCACCCACTGGCTCAGACTGCACCACGCAGACCGCTGGCCTCCCTCTGCTGTCGGCTCAACCTGTCTGGTTATCACAA
This sequence comes from Toxotes jaculatrix, assembly GCF_017976425.1. Lineage (NCBI taxonomy): Eukaryota > Metazoa > Chordata > Actinopteri > Toxotidae > Toxotes > Toxotes jaculatrix. The sequence goes on along the minus strand of NC_054408.1, from coordinate 5,177,577 downwards.
GTGCACATTCTCCATCCAACCTACTCCGTCATGAACAAAAGACTGAACTAAAGTTGAAGGCAGATTCTCATCAGAGTGCTGATGGAGTGAAGCAAAGTTTATCTGTCAAGCTACAGTTTGCTGCTGACAGTAAAACTGGCCAAATAAAATAAAATAAAATAAAATAAAATCAAGCGTCAGCCAAAATTTCCATTTTTCTGCACAAGTCATCAAATAGCTGTGGAATGATTTCATTTCAAATAAAATGAGGTGTGCTCAGGCACAGGACCTCAATCAGGCCCCGGAGAGCATATGAATGGAAAATGGCAACATTTATGTCAGCGCTGTGGGACAACAATCACATTCAGGTGACAAGGCAGCAGAGCTTTGTATTCTGAGTATAAAGACCACAGTGGATATTGAGGCGAGGGTTGCTACCACAAGTCACAGCGCCTGAAGCTGTGATTTCGAATCTGGCATTATATTTACATAACAGAAAGCAACAGACACTCCAATGTAGCGGCAGTGTGTTCAGAATTTATAGAGCCACTTTAAGGAAACATCTCGCTGTGTCTCTTTTCTCGCCTTGAAAGATCTTAACGAAAACACGGCATGTTTTCTGCGTGCTGACAGCTTTGTTTTTCCTCAGTGTCCCCTGACCTAATTACCATGTGAATCCTGCCCAAGAAGGCCACTTTAAAAGTCTGAAATCTCTCTGCTTTGCCTTCACATACCAGGCTCAGGCTTTGTAAAAAAAAAAAAAGAAGCAAAATCAAGACCAACGGTCGGCAGAGCACGTCTCAGCTAGCCACTCACTGCCTCATAGATGTTCTTAGAGAATCGTTCCCAGGTTTTAAAGTGTGGAAATGCATCTTTGTTGCGGCTGCTCTCAAGTCAGGATGTAAAAAAAAAAGAGCATGAGATATTACAGTGCATAAATAAACTGAGGGCTGGTTCAAATGAGCGCCGACAGATGTCCTGGAGTGCTTGTTTGACTTGCATGAAAAGGCAAACGGCTGAACGATAGACTAACAGCAAAAATACCAGGCTGTAAAAGTTATCACTCTCCACTTTGGTTTTGGTGGAAGACATGCTGTACCTTGAAATGACAAAACAGTCTGTCAATACCAGGAATACAGATTATTTTTCCTTCAAATTTATTTTCTGTTTTTTAGACTCGAAGATATGTGAAGGGTAACTGTATGAAGAGTGTGACCTCAGAGCGGACTGAATCATACCTGTTATCTGTATCGGCCTGTTATCTCTTTAGACAGACACACACACGCACACACAGAGGTCAGACCACCGTCCTGTTTTTTTTTTCTTAGATAGGTAATATTGGGCGGAGGAGAGGACAGATCGAGTTCTCCAGGCATTAAACTTTTATATCCGTTTGCCCCCTCTCAAATGATGCCCCACAACAGAAGTAATCCGCATGGCACGGTTTAAATATGCATCATTAAAAATTTGATGAAGAGGCTGTCAGCTCATCCACTCCACACCTATCATATTTGTTAATGAAAATGAATTATTCATGTCAACATCAGATGCCACAAAGATACAGATCCTTCCATATAATCAAAAACAAAACACTTTCACACACTGTAACTACAAAGACATCAAGGAGAAAAAAGGGAAACAGAAAGAAAGAGAAAGTGAACATAGAGGTGGTCTAAGAGGAGCTGGGGAGTGAGTGGGTGAGGGGGTATCCATCCAGTTCGTGTTTTGTTTTGGACCTCTTTTGCTCTGCCAGTCTGGTTTCCCCCACCAGGACCTGTCAAGAGCCCTCATAAGTTCATCAAAGATGAAAACCTGTTTTCCATTTGAAAGGACTGACCCAGGACACTAAAACAGCTCTTCAAATAACAAAAGCGTTAATCATCCATAAGACAAGCATGTGGGCCTGACAAAACCTGTAAGAATATATGAATATCAATCAAAAGATGGGGGAGATATAGGACTGTCACGTGTGTTGATTAATGAACAAAGTAAAAACAAGTGTTGTGCCAACTGCTGTTTTGAATGCCACTGGGATAATTAAGTTGTTTGGATATGGAATAGGATTATGTGCTATGTTGTGTATCAAACTAATAATATAAATATTTGTTTGATAAGATGATAGTTATCAAATGGTGGCAGGACAAGAGTATACATATTTTTCTGTTTTCTGTAGCATGTTTTAAAGTAAAGCAAAGAGTTTTTAAAAAAGCTAAGTGGCAACACTAACTTGTCCTCTCATCTGACCCGTTTCCCAAAACTCAAAGCAGCCATGCCCAGTTGTGTTTGAGAGCCATTTGTATGTTAATGAATAATGCAGTGTCATTCACTGATGCTGTTGAAGACACTGAACTACTGAGGCTCAATAAAATGTTACAGATGAAAAACAGTGTAGCCCTTAAAAAGGTTTTAAAAGCCCCAGTGGAGATGCTTATTGGTGGCGGAAAATAGCTTTCAAGTGAATAAGTTGTTTGATGAATTTAGTCGAATGAATGTGATATTTTAAGCCTCAAAAATTCAAGCTATGGACAAAATGTCTCTAAAAGCTATTCCTGGTAAACTGCCTGCAGATAAAAGCTTGTTCAAAAGTGCTTGACATTTAATCACCTGAGGCAAAAAAAATACAAGCAATAATCCATTAAAGCAGTGTCCCTATATGTTTTTTTTATTTGTCCAAGGTTGGATAAGTGCTATATCTGTGCTCCGGCGCACAAACAGCCTGGTCTGCAGTACCATGTCTGTGTTCACTTGTGGAGAGCACAACAAACAGAGCAGCACACGCAACAAGCTTCACCTGGCAAGGTGTCATCACAGCTGCAAAGTGCTGCTCAACACTGCCCTCTATTGCTCTGCTACTACACAGCCCACCTCCCGTTCCAACAAAGCATTTCAGAATAATCAACTTAAAAGCATGCAAGAGGGAAACGTCCTGTTTTATAATACTATATTCCTTCGTTGGACATCCCCTGTCTGTGAAGCTTTCTGCTGGACACTTCTCCCTCTTTATGTAAAATGAAACGGATATGGCGAGTCTGTATATGTCGGGTAGAAATGAAGAAGCAATTCATCCACATGACAAGCTCATGAATAATGAATTTCTGAGCTGATTTTGACTGTTTTCATGCAGAATTAGTTCCACAAGGGTTTGCTGGGATTTGGAGACAATAGGAGAGAGTAAAAACACTCGTAACGCTGTGCGCAAAGGCTGCGCGTTCCGCGCGTAAAAGCCAAACTGTTAATTGGAATTGATAAGCAATGAGGTCATTGTGGGCAGACATACACTGCAACAACAAACTTCACTTAGCAAAGTTGAAAAAAGGACAACAAGATGATCAATTTTACATCACATGTCCGTGGCTCAAATTAGGTTACCACCTTTAAAAATAGTCAACATGGGGGGAAAAATACAATGCACAGCACAGCACTGATAATTTCAATCAAGTTTTCCCCTTAAGATTATTTCTAAAGTTCACATCTCGTCATTATCGAGACCACAGGGCAGCGTGCAGCACAAAGTAAGTTTGAGACAGTGCTAATGTGGCAGGCACAAGCAGCTCCGGCAGCCCACAAATGCTCCTCTGATCCTGGGATGAAACGTGAGTGGAAAGTAAAACTGGCGTGGCATAAAGGAACTGCTAACTGCTCTGAATAACATATGCTATATCAACGGACAAATCACCTCGCCTGAAACAGTCAAAGTGAGCAAAGGGACAGAAAAGCGTTTGACATTTAGAATAAAAAAACGCCACATTACTCAAACACAGCACTGAGAGAAAAATGGTCCAGAGAAAAACGGACCTCACAGCATGGCTGAATAAAGCTTTCGAGTAGCCAATCCATTAGTGTTGGACGGTGATTTGTTTTTTCCAAAATCTAAGCAGGTAACTCTAAAGGCTAAAGCAGGACGTTGCGCTGATTTTGTCTCCTGTATAAAAATCCAGAACCTCAATCAAAGTCAAAGAACATCCATTTCGCCTCTAAAAGCAAAGCTGAAGCGACATACAAGCTGGAAACTCGTGCACAACACACCTAAAAAGTGCTTTTGAATCAGACGTGTCAGGTATTTTTCCAAAGAAAAGCAAGAAAAGTGATTTTCCTTTTACCTTCGAAGATGTTTGTATTCCCCAAGTTGATGAGAATGCCAGGCAGAGATGAGGAGAGAATCAGATTCGCTCTCTGAGCAGTGCAGACAAAATAGAGACGGGGTCTGGTGTTGTGTCCTCAGCCGCTGTGTGCGTCCCTCTCCGATAGACCTGCAGCCGACAACTGCGCTCTCTCCTTCCTTGATCGTCGGACGATACCACCGGCTTAAGGGGGGACGGTAGGTGGAGAGGAGTGAAGGGGGGGCAGAAAGCAAAGATGGGGCCGATTTGCAAGCGCAATAGGGAGGAAGTGCGCATGGACACCCCCAGAGAGGTTGAAGAGTGTCGCAACAGCGCGGCCGTCCAGAGCAAAAGCAGGCGGTGTTTGACAGTGAATCACAGCATGGACCTTAGAGAGACAGGAAGGCTTCAGGGAAAGGTTTGCCCTACGTGTTGTTGTGTTGTCTGGGTCTCCACAGTCCCTGCCTTGTGCCTGTGTGCGGGGGTAACCTGGCAATATAACTCCAGTGGGCATAGAAGTGTTTTATTTATTTACTGCTTTGCTGTTTTGTCCAAACAGTGAAACTCTAACAGTAAACACAGTCATCCGAAGGCTGTACGCTGGACCAAAGTCATGCTCTTCTATTCTATTCTATTCTATTCTGTTCTGTTCTATTCTATTCTATGAGCCTGGTGTAGTCTGAGGAAAATAACCTGAGCCCAACTCCATTCAGAAAATTTCTCATTTGTGCTGTTTTTTATCTCTTTATACCTAATTTTAATATAGTGCTAAACCTGATGGGAAATCTGAACTGAATGATAACATTAGCTTAAACAGATCCTCCACTTTTATTCTATTTTTTATTCACAAGATTGATATAGAGTTTAAACAGGCGCCTGAGTGATCACTACCTATCAGACATCATTATGGGGAAAACAATCAGTATAAACGAAGCTCCATTAAAACAAGTAGATGGACATCATTCTGATGTTCTGCTCTAACAGTGATTAATATGATGTAAACTATAAAGAGGTGGGTGTGAGTTGGGTCTAATATTAGGGGCTCGTGATGAGGAAATAATAATTTGAAACCAAATTCTGTTCAGAAAACCACTTATTTATAAATACGTTGTTTTTATTTTAGTTTAATATAGTACAACTAAACCCGATTGGCAACGTTAACTTCAAAATAAGATTCATTTAAGTCAATGCTTCACGTATTCTGTTATGTTCTATTCATCCCACCCTTTTCAAAAATAATAAATATGATTTGTTTACGTCTGTACATAGTACAATAGCTTTATTTTTAGTTTAATTTAATTTAATTGTATTTAATTAAAATTTATTTTACTTTGAATTTGACATCCACTTCTATGCATTTGCTTTGTGTAGGTCTTCTTGCCCGTTCAGCACATACATCAGATGCTGTGGAGCACACTTCACAGCTATAATCAAACCAAATATTCTAAAGGAACCTAAGTCGAATTGATGGAGAGCTAATTAAGAGCCATTCAATCACAAGCCAATTAACTAATTACCCTCTAGTGTAATTAAATGTCTTGCAATATGACTGCATTATGCTGATAAAAACAAAATCATGTAGACTATAGTATTTACACTCATTACCACGTTAATAACATGGAAGGGACGGTTATCTGCCTGGTGGCAGGAAGGGTGGAGGCGGCAGGTGCAAAACCTCCACCCCCCTTTCAGACGTTTCCTCAGAACTACATTTCCCATGAAGGCTTGCGCCTGCCCAAGGATCCGTGGAGAACCGATTGCGCCTGCGTATCCAGACGTGGCAACGGCATCATGGCCTCTTGGAACCGCTGCGGGAGTCGGATGAGAGAGGCGACAATGTTCATGTTGGTGTTGCTGGTGAGTCAAATGAACCTTGTTCCGTGTGTCGTGTGATCTGCAGCGGTTATCGGTGACATCCCGTCCCCTCATCCCCTGTCCGTTAAGGAATTCAGGTTGGAGAGAAAAAACAAAAATCCAAATCGTCTCCTCACCGCGTCTCCTAAGCCTGTCCGTGCAGGAGGTAAAGTTGACAGCCCTCGACTGAACTTGGTGTTCAGATTAAAAAAAACAAAACAAAAACAAACAAACATGCGGGTGGTCTGCGTTTCGTGCGGCCCAGGTAAAACCGCGGGATTTGTTTACGTAACCGCGCACACGGAGCGGTTTTCTGGTCAGCGGTCGCTTGTGTACAGGAGCTCCCTCCCCCTGTGTCTGAGCCATAACTAACGTCCAGTGCCGACGGTAAACACGGGAGAACCGGACCTGATGAGCCAGCCTTACCTTTATACCCAACCCGGCTCACTCTGTCACGTTTAAAAGGCTCCTTCTGTTTTCAGTTTCATTCATGGGTCGTTGTTATGGTTGTTGTGATTAACGCAGCAGGACTCAGAGTCACAGTAAAGGGAAATGAAAGTTATAAACTTGGTGCCTTGCACAGAAATGTTGGGTGTGAACTAGTTACTGTAAAACAGAAGTGGCCTTCGGTAAAAGTACAGTATCCTTCCATGTCATGTGACTGTCAACACTGAATTGGTTGAACAGTATGGTGTGGAGCAGCGCTACTGCTTGCAATTAACTTTTATTTTTTTATTCATATAATCTAATGTTTTTCATTAAAATGTCAGAAAATGCCAAAAAAAAAAAAGAAGCACATCTCAATTTCCCAAGTTCAAGGTTATGTCTTCCATTCGCTCCGGTCCAAAATTCCAAAATGTACAATTCACAGAGCAGATGTTTGGGTTTCCTGCTTGATGAATGAATGAATGACTCAAAGGACCAGTCAGTGGTAAATACTGTAAACACAAGGTCCACTTACGTAGCTATTTCCTGAGTTTTTGACCATGTCTGTCTGCCTTCTATAAAGCTCAAGTTTATTTATAGAGCTCAGTTTAATATAAAACCACGTCAAAGTGCTGCATTATCGGAAAATGATAATGTAACATTAGCAATATCTAATGCAGACATCAGCAGATTTTCATACTGTTAAAACAGTGGCTACCTGGAAATATAAGAAAGCAGGTCGCCTGCTTATTGGAAGATCGGAGGTTTGATGCCCTGCTCCTCCAGCCTGTATGCCAAAGTGTCATGATAGTGAATCCCAAATTGCTCCCGATGTGTTAATGGGGCGTGAGTGTATGTACAGAAAATACCTGAAAAATACTAAATAAATGCAGTTCATTTACTTTTACTTACTTAACATACTTAGTTACAGTACGCATGATTTTGAGTGAAGGAGCTAAAACCTGCAAGCATTCATTCATTCGACCATCACCAACCATGTTTGGTACTGAAACAGACCATTTCCTGCTCTGCTTCCTGTTGCTTGTTGTCTTTGCAAACATGGGTGGTGCTTGGGTGTGTATGTACAGTTCATTCTGTATACAGTCGTACTATTCAATATGTTGGCGCTGTGCCACAGCTCATTCGATTTGAAAGGAAATCCTTTTATATTGTTTTATATTGACTACATGTGTTGCTGTTGTAATACTTGGACTACGGACACTCACACAAAATGAACTATTTGGTTCACTGGTAAACTTAAAATGTCATCTCCCATTCAATGATTTATTTTTGTCAGGAGTTATCAATATTTGTGACCCTGCCTGTTTTCAGAGATATTTTAATTACAGACTCTTAAAATAAGCGTTATCAGCTATGGTGCAGGTGGCCCTTATTGATTTGCCCCCCAAAGAAAGATTTTATTGGTATTTGGACCTTGGCAGGTTTTTGGGCAATTGCATTTCAACTTTTGATTTAGCTAGATATCTATAGCCTTAAGCTAAAGCTAAAACTACACACAAGCAATATCTTTAATGTTACACGGGTGTCCCAGTTTAAGTCACTATTACATTTACAGTATTGTTAAATTTAGTAAAATACACACATGTGAGCTCTGTCTCAGGGCATAACACAGTAACACAGAACATTCAACCACAACCACATCGGGCAAAAACCAAAACTTATTAACATAAACAAGTACAAACTATTAAACACTGCTTTTACCTGTGAGCTACTGAGCCCACAGGAATGCAGTACGTGATCTAAACTAGGCCAGTCTTAACACTGCATACTTTAAGCGGCGAGCAGTCATTTTGAAATTATCTTTTAGTCAAATTTCTTAAATCTTAAATGTTGTTTAAACAAAAGCAGTTGTACCATAGTCCATTATTAACAAAATACTCCATGTCTGCAGACACATTTTGGTTGGTACTAAAAAAGTGTTGCAGTTCAATAACTAGTATTATCTCACAACAGCCGCTTGATAGCATGTTAGTAGGCCCAGCCTCTCCACTGACTTCCATGGCTGATAGCTGAAATCTGATATTTGCTAAAGCTGCTAATTGATTGCTCCTCTGCTCATTTGAGAGCTAAGAAGCCTCTAAATCAGCACTGTGTGTGTGTTATCGGATGCTGCGTAGCTTCCTTTACAATCAGCCAGTCTGCATACACCAACACACACCTGACTGGCTCATTAGTCAGAGGAAACTCAAAGCAAGTGCTTGACAAACACTGGTGTGGTTTGTGCTGATTCAGTACTGCCCCTAGAACTGGATGCCATTTATTAAGCAGATTTGTCACAGCAGATGGAGGGTGTGGGCTCACAGGCAAGGGCTGGGCACCTGCTGCTTAGTAAGCGCCACATTTTTTATACAGCAACGTGACGGGACTTACCTTTATGGCAGATAAGGAAGGTTGATTTTTTTTTTTTTTTTTTTTTAAAGCACTAATGGATTTCCTCACAGTATTGAGTCTGGGTTTGTGCTGCTCTGAGTTGTGTCATCACAAAATGCCAGTTTAACAGAGTTATCAAACGTGAGGTTGTGGTGTGATTGATGACGGAAAAAATTCAGGTAGATCACCATTATGAGAATGGATTTTGTCGCGAGGTCACACTTTGTATGTGCCAGCTGACATTTTAGCTGGTGTCTTAGTGTGACTGCCAGCAGAGAGAGCTGGCAGCTTCTGTGGCATTTGAACTCAACCCAGGTTTTGTGCATTGTTGCGACATTGTGTATTTGTGAGGGTTAGTGTCATTTTTAGTTAACACTTGCCTTCACTGTTGTGATCCTGACTAGTACATTGGCAGGCTGAGACTGGCTGATAATGGCTTATCACAGATACAGTACATTAGTATCAGTGTATACTGGTTTATTAGATACACATGCAGTAAGTAAAACCAATGCAGTCAAATAAACCAAACCTGCAGTGGATCCAACCTTCACACAGTTAATAATGTTCAGGTTTTTTTTTTAAACTGCTGCAGAGAACTGCTGATGTAACTGTGTATTAATTGTAAAAGCTAGAGATTGTGTTGCTGTTGAGTTGTGTTTTCAGAGTTTGATATTATGTGGTGAAATAATAGATAATGAATAATTGACCTTATTGAAGAATAAGGACATTTTCACACTATTGTTCATGTTTATTGGGTTAATATTTGGTGCATCACTACGAAATCAAAATCTTAAAGATAAACAGTTATTCCTTTTGAGTCCAATCACCAGGTTGAAGACTAGAATTGTTCCTAAGCCAGTGATTAAAAACTTATGTATACTGAAGCTTTCTTCTTTGTGTTCCTCTTTCTCATTTAACATTCCTGGCAGAGCCCAGTATTTGCGTAACTGTGTGAAAAATTAGTTTGTGTGTGTTATACCAAATCACGCTGCTCTCCATGGGTCCCATCTCCATCGAACTGCTCTATACCAATGTCTCCCTGCAGTGTGTGTCGAGAAGGTGGCGATAAAGGGAAAAGACAGTGTTGGGAAGGTACGAATGCAGCACCATTATAATCCCTCTCACTGTGATGGCAGAGGGAGGAAAGCTTTCCGAGCTGTTGTGGTACACGGCTCAGTGATTGGAAGCCGTTGGTGGGATTTCTCTGCATCAGTCACAGCTGAGACAGGGGATAGATGTCAGTGAATCAGATACGTTGTCCTCAAGTCAGCAGATCTTTGCAAAAATAAAACTCTACTCTGTAAAATACAACAAATTTTGACTATTACTTTTGGTGTGAATTATATTCATATAAATCAAACAATAATGGAATTTGTTACAATAGAAAAAAACTAAATATTAAATGGTAACTTTAAACTTCATTATTTTTGACTTTGTGCAGGTAAATAATAAATTGAAAAATATCAGTATTTAGTCCATTGATCAATGGAAAATATTCATTTGTTGCAACTTGGTGTAAAATATGGCTTTCAGATCATGTGCCGCTTACAGCTGCTAGATCATCTTACATTCCATTTAAAACAGTTTCCAGTTTTGCCTGTTTACCCACCAGGTCTTAATAATGGATCACAGTGGCCTGGAGAGTGTGCGATGAATTCAGTGTCAGGAACCATGGACATATTCGTGGACCTGCCATCCCACTTAGTGATGGTAATGAGGGTCAGTTATTAAAAATTCAAGGCAAAAATATGTCATCATTATCTCATTGTTACACATAAATCTGCATGTATACGTTTCAGCCATCATCCCAGATTGAACTGTGATAGTCAGTGGGGTTATCGGTAAATCAGAGTGCACCATTTGTGTTCTTTCATAAACAGAAGGCTCAAATGAGTGTTTTCCCTTGAATCCATAGAAACAGACACTCATTATCATTACTAATAAAAGGCTGAATTCAGGAATATGCTAATTTTTTCTTGCACTGAATCGTCTGTGCACCCTCCACTCCAGTTTGATCCATTGTGCAGGTTTCATGAATTACAAGAGCCTTTAGTAGAACAATATAGAGTGAGACCCCAGAGCTGCAAACTTTAAATGACACTGAATGTGAGGTTTTGAACAGATATTCATCTGTAAATTCACCTGAAAGGGTTACCATTTTACTTAAAAGGTAAAATGCTTATTTGCATTTTGTTTAATTTATTCAAATTTCGCCTACACTCTTAAAGTTGGGAGAAAGAATATAAAAAAAAATCGTACATTTTCAAAATATTTTATTGTAAATGATTATGTAAATGTCCTGGGCTCAGAGTTATGAATCCTCGTCTCCTTAAGAGAGAAAAATGCCAGAAGACCCATGTGATGAAATTGCATGTGAACTGTGAAGTGTTTTGATTAAGTCTGCTGTGATCTGATAAAAATGGATTTGTGTGCCGTAGTTTATCATCACTTGCTTGCATTTATCATTTGCAGTTCTAGTTGAAAAATTGCCATTTATTGTAGTAGGCAAGCAGCAGTAGACGGGAAGGGAGCACCAGTGCTCAACAGATAATTCAGACACCATGGAAATAAATCGGATTCTCATCACAACTGTCTTTTATTATCAATTTAATTTTTGTTACTTGCACCCTTCACTTTATATGAATACACTCTACAGAACGCTGCTCTGCTGCATTCATGTTTTCTATTTTAGCTGCCCGTGCGTGTGCATCATTATAATAAAATCCGGCTTAAATCGTCAGCAGTGCAGTAATGCTGCTACTGAATGGGGCTGTTACTTACAGTGCTTTGTGGGGAAACTGTCAGCACAGTCTAGTTATTGCTATTATTGTGCGTCTGTTACTGAAAGACGACGCAGGCTTCAGTCGGTGGAAGAGTCACGTCATATCACAACCATTGGCAGTGTTTGCTCGGCAACAGCATCGGTGTCATTCTCAGCTGCCTCGACTGTAGGTATAGGTATCAGCCGGTGCATTTCATGCCACAGGAAGCACTTTGAAATGCATCTGTTTGCACATTAATATAACTGAGTAATTTTATGAAAATGTCTTCATTAAGATGAAGAGTAAATGTCTAGACTAACTTAGACTTACATTCTCCAATCAAACGACCAATTGATCAATCAAAACTTGGCCAATATTGTAATCCTTCTAGCAGGCTTTCAAAGAACTTATGACATGTCCTGTTTCACTTGAATAAGTAAGACAACCTGCCATCTCTTCCTAATCTTGCCCCCGTCTCATCCCTCACATAATCACTGAATGCCCACCTATGCAGGCAAGTGTCATCTAGCCAGCCACTAATTAGCCCACACTTCAAATTGTGATTCCCACGGGTCCTAAACCGAATCCTGACACAGCTTGAGTTTATCAGAACCATTTAACGTTTAACAGAATCATGCTCTGACTTCAAGCAACACTGTAAATTCAGATCAACACCCCAGTTCAATACAAATAATTCTTAGAAATACTGATGCACTTAGGTTGCCTGTTCATCCTTTTCTAAGCCCTTTGAATTTTCTAGGTTAATTCTGAAATTTACTGATGTGCAAAATGCTGTACCTTAAGATTCCCATCAGACTCAGCTCAGAAGAGCAACGAGTTAGGAATTGAAATTAGAAAATGAGCCTGACAGGTGTTTGTTTTCATTCCAGGTGATCTCGCTCGTCAGGCAGGATCCGCTCAGCGAGCAGACAATGTTTGGTGTCTAATTTAGGTCTCGGTAGGCAGAAAGGAAAGGCTTTTTAATGAATGGTGATGGCAGAGAGATGATTAGAACGCATGGAATTAACTTCATATGGCTTGAGCGTAATCAGTCTTGTGCGTTTTGTTTTTTTTTTTTTTTTCCTTTCTTGGTCATCTTTGATTAAAATGAGCCTCTCAGTATTTCACACCATTAGGCGTTTCACACCATTAGCCCAACTACCAGTGTTTGTAAAGTCGAAGGAGCCATTCAGACTAATGATGCTGAGATACTCACCTGTTGCTGTCTTTGAAGCCACCTTTGGTAAAGGTTGATATTGGAAGCAACATCCTGTCTTGTTTGTGCCATGGTAGGTGAAAAGAAAACAGTAATTATATAAATGCAGTGCTGAAACTCTCATTTAGCTTTCCACCTCAGTGTAAACAACAAGTTAAAACTGTTGATTTTGCTTATGGCAATTATAAACAAGTGCTGTGGGCTACTGTAGTGTAATAAAATGAGATTAAACCCAGCGTCTGAACATAAAATGAAAACGATGTGTGAATTTGTTATGTGGCTTGTGGCTGATAAGCATTAATTTCATGAATGCGGCAAAGCGTTAGTTCAGGCAGAGCACTGAAGATGCACTTGCATTACCTGATTGCATCAGCTGCTTTATTTATGCTTCATCATCAGTGGCTCTTTCATCTACTGCTTTTCTCCCGGCTGTCTGGTGACTTCCACTCGTGTTTATAGAGACATAAAGCATGGCCGTAATAATCTGACTCTTCTCACCATTACTCTGCAGATACACTCATGAACATGTACAGTCCGTGTTCATTAAGGAATTCAGATTATTTCATCCATATTTAATCATTTGCTAGAAATGGTCAGTTCCTTCGTGGGATCAAGAGTTAAGTCCTGCTGATGGCCCCCGGAGATGGGAGGGTGTTGCTTTACCTCAGCAGAGCTCAGCGTGTGGAGATCTTAAATGTGCCCAGTAAATTTCACAGCAATCTGTTCATTCGATTTTTATATTTCTTGTGTAGCCAAGGAAAAGCTCTCACATATCTGAACACCAGCAGCTGTATAAGAAATTGGTGAAGTAGCTCTATAACAAAGTAGTAGAGATTTGAGCGCACTATTGCTAAGAGTGTTTTTAATGTGTGTGTTTCACCAGGTGTGGCTGCTGCCGGTGCTGGAGGCGGTGAAGGTGTCTCCTCTCATAGAGAAGGTCAGCGACCACAAAGACTTCAAGAAGCTCCTCAGGACGAGAACCAACGTTCTGGTACTCTACACAAAGACAGGTAGATGATGGATATTTACTGGATCAGGCTGTAGACTCTAAGGTGGAATTTGCTGTCAGAGATGTTATATTATGGTAATACATATGGTCCCATATGTAGCAGAATAAATTTCTGGTTGAGCATCCATTGTTTCTGTCAAGGGAGGAGGCGGGACAGCAGTCCTGGCAGACAGTCATAGTAATGGATCGTGGATAATACTTGTATTACCTCATTGACTCTCAAATAGCTTGTCATTTCAGAGGCCTTTATGGAGTGCTGGAGAGCCAAATTACATTTGGTGATATATCTAATATCATAGGTGTTTCATAGATACACAGTTTTTTAACCCGTATGTTATAACTACAAAAATACCTCATTTAACCATACATTTGATTTATTTTATTGTCACATCAAAATAGTCGTACCTTTATTTCCTATAGAGCGAGGTACCCTTTGAGTACTGACTTCATTATGTACTCACACAAGTGCATAATTACAGACAACTACGATCGTTTCATTATAATCAGAAAAGGTAAGTGTGAAATTCACGTTCAAAGTGACTCATTGGGTAGAAGTCACCACGACAGCCTTTAGTTGGAGTCACACACAGTTGGATCCAAACAGCTTTTTTTTTTTTTTTTTTTTTAAATACCTAATTTTTGACAGCATGAGGCGAATGCACGAAATAATTACGAATGAAGCCTTTTGACTGTCGCACCCCACGTCATGTGTGGCTCCAACATCCAAATTTGGAGAATTGATGCTGTGGAGTTATGGACGTTAGATGCCATTTAAATTCCACTTCCTTCTAATATGGCATAGAAAGTACAGTAGGCGCCCAATGATACCTTAGGATACCAACAATCCTAGCATTATGAACATAAACAGAACGGTCGCATTCACAAAGCTTATGCAGGAGAACTTAATAGTCAACATTAACTTAACATTAGTTCAGTTAATTGTCTTCATTGTGTTGCTTTAATTCATTCATTAAAACACAAAATTAATTAAAATTCCTTTTACAATAATAAGAGTAGTAATAAAATAATAACAAGTAATAAGAGTGGCACAGCAGCACTGTGCCCAAATCTGATATAATTAATTAAAAAACATTTTACCACACTATTACAAAATACACTGTGCAGTAATGTTTAGTGCAGCTTTAGCCTGCAGGCTGCTTTACAGTGATGATCACAGTGGTCTGTCTCAGCTGTCTCAGCTACGAACTTGGAGATACATCTCTTGTAGAATTAGAGAGTAGTTGTTAAATAGAAACGAAGACACTTTATGCGTCAAGCGGAGTTATAAAAACTTTGTTTTCTTTCAACCATTAGGGGACCTCTAATGCACCCCAGTAGATTTTAATTCAATTTTCATTTGCATATTTCTGAGAAAGAGTGATATGTACTCAGCAGGTTTAAAGGAGGATCTGCTTGATATTACTAATTTTTCCATTTAAAAGATCCCCCTAACCTTCAGTAACCAGCAGAGGAGTCTCAGAGCCCCACAGCCACAGATTTATTTGTCTCATAATTCATGGTCCATATCAGTCTGCATTAGGTAGATAAGGCTCCCGTGTATTGAGCAGTAGCTCTGATTGATCACTGTCTGCAGCCATTCCTTCTTCAAAGATACCGAAGGTTCCCCTCCTCATGCAGGATTTCTCCTCACCAACCAATTATCTGACCACTTCTAGCCACATCACATTCATTCCCTGTCTTGAGTAAATACAGACTTGCCCGGGTTCTTACCCATCAGCAGCCTGTGACCCTCTGCAGTCAGTCACATCCCTGTTGAGTTTTGCTCTTGTTAGTGCCCATCAAACCTTAAGAATGAGCTTATCAGAAACTCTAGCAGCTACTGTCTGCTCACCTCCTGCTACATACATGGTAATAAACTGACACTGATGTTTTTGTTACCAAGCTGGTACAAGGCAGGACCCTGGGGAGTCATGGCAGTACCCCTAAGTCTAAATATAGCCATGGCCTGGAGCGCGGAGAGGAATTGTTCTCTTCATGCAGTGAATAAAACACATTTGGTTTCGAAGGGAGTATAAAAATGATGTATTGTGTTACACAAGGACTAGAATATTACATTTTGTTTACTTTACTCGAAGGAATCTACTTTGCTTGCCATATCTGATCAAAATCAGCAATATTACTGTGTGTGTTGTTGTTGTTGCTAGTACAGTTTATTGCACACTAGTTTCTCCTCTTTCCTAACACAGAGAGCAAACCGTACAGCCTGGCAGTATTTTCTCTCTCAGAGTAAACTGTGCAAGTCTCCTGTGGTCATGAACTCTGCACGTCCTCCTTAACTGAGCTTACACTTGATGTTCATCATGGCTCACGACATGGTAGAGAGCAGCATGCAGCAGATACGAGCCATAGTTTGCCAATATATACCTTCTGGACGTCCCACTGAAAAGTGGGTCTGCTTCAGCAGTCACAGAGTCTTTGTGTCAGCATATAATCCTCCCATCTCCTGCTCAGTCACACTATTGTAAGATGCTGAAAGCTGATGTAACTTAAGCCCCCTCCCTGAACCCATCCAGTGAAAGGTATTAGAAAACCCTCTTCCATCACCCTTCCAACCCAAAGTCAGCGATCTCTTTCTTCATCACTTGGTGCTTTAGTAAGACACTGCGCTCCACTGTAACTCAATTCCACTTCGCTGTGTTTGACACAACACTGTCCTCTGTGTCTCCAAGCTCTGGGTTGTCCTGAGCTATTGAGCGGTTTTGTTAACAAGGCCTGACCATGGCTTATTCTCTGTGTCTGTAGCTACATCAGGGGACTCCCACCTGAAACTGCTGTCAGATGTGGCCCAGACGGTAAAAGGCCAAGGGACCATTGCCTGGGTCAACTGTGGGTAAGTAATGGGATGATTTAAGAAAAGAAAAAAATTTTCTAAGTGTCCTAGAAAAACATTCTAGGACTTCTTCTCTCTCCATCACACCCATTGACTCTCTGCCTTTTTCAACATTACGGCCTCTTTTGTCCAAGGAAGTTTCTGATGGCTGTTATACAGACAGAGCAATTTACTCCTCCCAAGAATGTCTGTGCTGCCATCCATCTGCACAATTTATGGCTTTTCTGCCAGGCTGTAAATGGCCTTGTTCCACTGGTTCTATTGTACAGGCGCAATCTGACAGGAGGCCACTTATTATTGTAGCTATTGAAGCTTTGGGTCTAATGTGTTAGATCTCTTTATACCATTTCAGCTCTCCATGGGTGTCTTTTTGTACATTTTATCCAAAAAATGGTAAATGAGTGATAATGAAAGTCCTTGCTTTTGGCTGAGTGTTTTTTTTTCTTTCGTCTGGTGAAGCCAAAGGATAGTGTTATTCTTTTATTTTCTGTGAGTTTTTCTGTTTAAATTTGGAATGTATGCCTCCCTGGTGAGTTGTAGGTATCACATTCTTCTGTGGAGTGCTGAAATGATGAGTCAGTCAATCTGTTTGTCAATTCCAGCGCTGGGTCTCGTTTCAAAATTTCTGACACTACTGCCAGTACGGTACAATTTTGGTACCAACAGTGCTTTGCTTTTTTTTGTATTTGTCGGTTCTTTTTTTGGTGTTGTTAGTTTGTTGTCGGTTTGATTAAGGTTATTTAACCTTAATTTGAAGATAGCGTCTTCAGGTCTTTGCATTTATTGATTAATCCAAAAATAACCCACAGGTATTTAATCAAATCAAAATAATAATTCTTAGTTGCAGCCCCATTCATATAGAAAGTATTTGTTTTCACACTACACGCACTCTTTTCCCTAAAAAGCAGAGTAATCTATCTGTCATCCTTCTTTCTGGAGCACATCTATCTCCAGCCTACACTGCAGAAGTGTTTACATTAAGAAACTGCTAGCTACTCCCAGGATACCAGCATGAATTGTTTTCTCTAAGCACAGCTTGCTTTGCTCCCCAGTGATCTGATTTTGGCTTGTTGTTCTTCCTGCCCTTCCTGGTGTTCAGTTCCACTTACTTTATTTAATTTTTTTTTTTTTTATTCCCGTCAACCCATCAACTACATGAACCGTCGTCTTCACCAGAGAGGAAAGAATGCATCATAAAACAGCAAACAGAGGAAGGCAGCAGCTCCCCTTTGACACCTAGTGCTCACTGCAGCATTCACAATCTCTCTCAAGCTTATCCTGGATAGAGGGCCATGAGGACAGGATGGATTAGAAGCTGAACTCAAAGCAGCCTGAAGGACTGTCAGAAGTTTTGGTGTCCATACTTGTCTTCAAAGGCGCTGCACGATACATCCTTTTTTTTTTTGTCTGTTTACTTATTGTATCATCTCCGTCTTCCTTTTTCCAACAACTCCAGCATGTTAGAGATGAGTGCGCTAATGTTAAGCAGAGATTTTTACCGGGCCAGATTCCTGCCAAGGGAGCTAGAGCGATCTGGGTTCATCACTGCAGGACACACGGATCCGGTGCCAGGCTCTATAGCGAAGCATTGTGCCGTTTGGCATATTTCTCCACCATCTCAAATGGAGCGGCTCCAAATCGAAGCTCCAGCCGAGAGCTCACGGTGGACAGAGGGAGCGAGAGAGTGGAGCGCATATCACAGCGTGAGAATGGTCAGCCCTGCCAAGGAAGAGGGCCACCAAGGCCAGAATGACACACTTTGAACAGATGACAGGGACCTGAGTGTTGGCCAACTGGGATCCACCAGAGGGATGGATGATCTCATACAGGAAGGGACTGTGCTGTTTTGCTTCCATTCCTCGGAAAATTTAGCTCACACATAGGACATGTTAACACAGAAACATGGTGCTGTCTCGATCAATGGGAGTAGCAGAGCACAGGCAATCACAGCGCAGAGTAATAATTAAATGGCATGCAGGATGTCATCCTCTTTTCAGTGTGAATCCATTATTAATCCTTTATAAAAAAAAAAAGGACTCTGCAAAGTGTTGGCTCCAGCTTTTTTTTTCCCAGTAACTCTTCGATCTTAAAGGTGCACTTCACTCAACTACCTCGTTGCTTCAAGTATTCCTCACCTCATCTGTTTGTCAGCACCTTGTAACTTCTTATCAATCGTCTCGTCCTGCTCTGCCTCCATTCATACTTTCATAATTCACCATCCATTGACCTCCTTCTCACTCTATCATTGGTTGCTCTGGTGCTGACGCATCGACTGGCGCTACCCCAGAGAGGAATGCACAGCAGTTGTGTTCATCCAGTGGGCAGGCCTCTGATGAACTGCCACAATAGCTTGTGAGTCATTCTAACTTTTGTAGGCCTCCATTTGTTCTGTGATTGAAGAGTACTGCTGTTTCAATGGTTGATTCACAGAAAGTGAAGTTCAGAAACATAATGGCATGCAGCCTTTTTTCTCTGAGTCACTTTTACTGTATGTGTACGACCAAATGAGTAAGAGGCTGAAGAACTGGCCCGTATTGGCGTGTGGCCTATTCACATTCTTCCACAAAGTGCCATTTAGCACTACCTGGTGATATTTGATGCCAGCATTGTTCAGCTCGGTTCTGTTTTTCACACTATACTAAGACACTGTGTCTTAAAAAACTGTAGTGTGTGTGTGTGTGTGTGAGAGAGAAAAATAACTCTATTTTCATATCTGTCTAGCATAAAAAGTTGATGAATATTTCTGTGCTGCACAAGTTCAGTGCAATTAAGTTGGCAGCAGTCTGTGAAGTAGATGCATATAAAATATAAAAATGCTACGCTAAAAAAACAAACTGAAAAAGTAAGCAATAAAGTTTATAAAGCAGGAAACAAAATGTTTTTGAGGTATGGGGCAAAACTTTTAACAGAACAGTCTCAGTTTTTATTCAAGGCCAGTGCCTTATATAAAATACCACAGGATACACTTGATTGATAAGGATGTCCCAAGCTGTACCAGACATTTTTTAAATGGATCTGTATCAGTTCTCCATTTGGGATCCTTTGTTCATTTGCAAGACAGCATGTATGTCGGTAAGTGATGCATCCACAGCTGTGATTAGCTAACATTACATTTCGCTGACATAGTGTCTGATGGTCCGACAGACCTCTGAAGCTGCAGTTGTTGGTGGTGTTGGGTTTCAAATCTGCGTTTGAACTACAGCATTTTGCTCATAACACTCTGCAAAATATTATTGGAAACTACTACTAATTTGCTGTCTTATACTGGGCAGGAAAAATATGGTTTTAAATGGTATCAAATCAGGCTGTTTTGTTGTCAGATACTGCATCAGTAGCAGAAGAAACATGATCAGCACTTGTGCTTATTTTTATTTCTGATTAATTTGTCTAGGATGTTTAGGATTCAGTGCAGTGAAGACTCACATTTGAGAAGCTGGAACCTGCAAATGTTTGGCATGTTTCGTAACAAATTACTTCAAAGAGCAGTGAGAAGTAAATGCTAACTTTTATCAAGTGACCCATGATGTTCAAGTGGGATGTTTATATTTAATGCAGTGTACAAAAGCAGAAGAACAGAGGTCCCCTCTGGGAATAGCCGATGCATTGTTGCCTCCATATTATGCATTTAGCTGTGATTGTTTTCAGGACTGGTTTCACTTTGTCGAATTATAACACACATGCAAAGTTGACATGACAGCTAACAACAAAAATGTAAGTCCTTGAATGAGGATCGCTTGTCTTAGTTTTTCTGCTCTAAGGTTTCCTTGACACGATAGTTTCTGGGATCCTCTGTATGAGGCCTTTCGAGTACTCTTTGTGGCCGTGTTTCAGGGAGTTGGAAGCAGCAGACTGGTTCTGAATCGGACGACTGCGCATCACGTCCAAATAAGTGTCGAGGTCACATCTGCTCCTGGTGTGCCCTGACTGGTGCCATCTGCCTTTATGAGTCAGCAGTATGCAGCATTAAGCACACAGTCATCACCTGAAATACTGTCTGCCAACACACATCACACGCAGATTTACTCTTCTTCATATAATGCAAAACTACACTAAACATATATTTGGCTCCTTATGGATCTTGGGGTCATAAATGAATTCTTCCTCTTTGAATTTGTTAGCATCGGGCATTCTCTTCAGCAGAGATCTCTCTCTCTCTGAATTAGTGCTTATTTTCCCTGCTCTGTATTGTGGAAGAGGAACAGTATTTCATGCTGCTGATAGTACTTCTTTGTATCAGGTGTTAAGGATGTGTAGGTGGCTGGATGCATATTTATTTCCTTTCCAACTACAGCTTTTTTTTCAATTATAGAAATAAGCCTCTACACAACAGAGAATTTCAATATGCTGACACACTGTACAGTATAGGTTTTAATCAACGTTGCATTCCCATTGCAGATGCATGTGTTTGTGTATGCATACTGGAGCAAATAATAAATGGAGCAGGGAGCCCTGTTTATATAACACAGTGCACACGATTCGATTGATCTGATGAAATGGTAATGCGGTTATATTTTCATGCAGCATCTTCTTTCTTCATTTCTAAATTTACTTCAGAGAAGTGTTATTGGAAAGACATTGTGATCAAAACACATGTTGGCAAAGCATCTTCTTAAACATAATTAAGTACATAACACAAACAGTGAGTATATGAATAATGGTAGCAATACAAGGAATAGATAGAAAAACGATGCCTTACATGAAAAGATGCTCAGACAAATAAAAGGTTTTTGCCAGATATATAATCTCCTGTTGGTTCTGTCACATCAGCAGTTCACCAAAGAAAGTTTAAATAAGCTCTTTTGTTGGAAGAAAGGGCAGAACTCTGGGTAAAAGAGAAAAATGTAAAGTCTTTCTGCGATGACCCGTTTCATAGCTATAGGTGATAACTAAGTCTGTAATTTAGTTAGAATTATCTGCGCATGCGATTAACAATTAGCATTTCTTTCCACCTTTTTTTTTGAGTATTTGACAGTTCTTTTTTTTTTCTTTTAATCCTTTTTTAATTGTATTTCAATCTCTCTCTCATTCAGAGATTCAGAGGGTCGAAAGCTCTGTAAGAAAGTGAAGGTGGACCCGAGCTCCAAACGCGGAGGAGCAGAGCTGCTGCATTACAAGTGAGTAACCAGAAACTCAGCTGGCTGTCAGACACTTTTCCACACTTAACTGCTTTCCGGAAAGTAATACCATGTTCGCAGCTTAAGAACCATGTCGTTCACCGTTTACTCCTGGTGTTGTGAGCACTGTGTTTGGTGTGTCTTGCAGAGATGGGACGTTTCACACAGAGTACAACAGGCCCACGACCTTCAAGGTGAGCACTCAGCCACAATCCAGCATTCTTTACACATGCCTTCAGCACCACTGCTGTTCTTTCTGTGTCCTTCTAATATTTACCAATAGCTCTTCACATTATTATTATTATTATTTTTTTGCAAGTTATATATTATAATTTCCTGTGGAATCCAGTATGTCTGCTCAATTTATTTATTTAGTGATATAAGAGCAGCTAAAGATTGTGGATGAGAAATTTAAGTTTGTACCAACCATGATCATATTGTGCTTCTGCACATGAAGAGTCAGAGACTCTGTGGTTGCAACTGTGGTTGCTCGATCTCTCTGATTCTTTTTTTCTTTTTGTCAAACGAGTCAACAGGAAGGAAATTCTAACCGAGCTTAGCTAGTTTTCTACAGAAAATACCAGTGTTAGTTAGGATATTAATTAAAGGCGGTAAATGAATGCTTGTGTATGCTTAATGTTTTTTGCTGGTTTTATAAATAAGCAACTGTTTGCTATAACTTTGCAATAACAGCTTAAAATGGAGTCAGTGTTGTGTTCACAACTTGTTTCCTCTGCTCTCAAGTCGCCAAAAACATCTGATATTGCAAGAGTGATACGTGATATTACTCAGTATTTTTATGATCATGTCATTTGAAATTAGTAATTATTTTTCTTGATAATAGCTGCATATGTGTCCCCTTATGGTAATAATGATGAACTGCTGGTAAATCACATCGGACGAGTTTTAGGTTTTAATGTCTGACTGACTGATGAGCACTAATGATACTGTTGACAGGTCTGCTCTTCAGCCGCCTCAGCTTACATTAGCACCCCAGACAGACTGAGCAAACTACTTTAAAGCCTCCAGAACTGTTTGTGACTCCATCTGATTTTGTGACATGGTGTTGCCAATGTAAGCTGAGGAAGAAAAAAATTATTCATGTATTTTCATGATCTCACAGATGTCTGTAGTCTGCCCGGGGTGAAACCGACATTTAAATCGAATATTTCTACAGACTGCACCACTGGCCTAGCTTGCCATAGGCTAGAGCAGAAGATTTAATATGCATCCACATACAAAGTGCCACTTCTGTCTCTGGCAAACCATCTTTGATCAAGCACAAATAGTACAGATACTTGCATACAGAGATGATATACATTATTAATATAGTTTTATGGAATTAGTCTAATTTTAATTAGCTACAGCTTACTAAATTTGTTGGCTGAAGTTCTTTGTTGTTACTAAGATTCTCTAAAATATATAGAAGTGACTTCCTCTGTTTGTTTATACTAGTTTAAGAGAAGCTAATCACAAGGAAGTTTGACCACTGTTGCTTTTTTCTGTTTGCCTGTAGGGTTATTATTCTGTTTACTCACGTTTGCCCTTATATATTTCCCTGGCAGATGGAAAAGGCCTCAACGATAAAACACCAGAAGTCTCAGTTTAAACCATTCCAAAGTAACAACTAACCCTAACAATAACATCATACTCATCATGATTGAATATTCCGCCAGCGTCCACACTGTCACTGTTGGAGTGCTGCTGCATGAAATATTTTCTGCCGCTGCCTCTGCAGACATATGGTTCAATGTATTTACAGAAAACTTTACCAAGCCCATTACTGGACACTTAAAGGTACTGAAATAGCTCTGACAACTCGTGGATGCACCAACATATTGGTCTATATGAGCTTCCATCTGGCACTGCCTACAGGAGTGACATCTGCAATGCTTGCGTAAATCATCGCCCATCACTCTGTTGTTCCCAGGATAATTTTGTGCCAGCGACAAGTTGTTGCATGATGTAAGTGTTGCCTTTGTTAATATTCTCAAAGATTCATCATTCTGTCTTTTTCTTTTTTTTTCTGTTTTTTCCTCTGTTCAGTCCATGGTAGCGTTCTTGAAAGACCCATCAGGACCCCCACTGTGGGAGGAGAACCCTGAGGCAAAAGATGTTGTCCACATAGAGACAGAAAAAGTAAGTCATGACCTAAACAACTTTTTGGGTTTTGAATTAATTGTAACGAATCGTCCACTCCGTGGTTAATGGAAGACATCCAGAGTAATGTTGATGTTCATGTTGCTGTAATTACATGACCCTGAGAAAGCAGTTAATGCGATGCAGGGTCCACCTCTCCTCTCCTGTCTCACTGAGGGTTTGATCATCTTCTGAAGCTGACACAGCAGCATGTCCAACAATGCAACGCAAAAATCTGCCTATAAAAGCTACGTATCAGATTTATCATGAAAGAGCTGCTCAGTGTAGTTTATAAAGCCTACTAACACAGCCTTACAGCCTCCTTAGTCCTTACAGCTTAGAAATCATTTCTAGACAGCTCTCATCCAGCCAGGTCAGATGACACGACACCCATGGTCTGACAACCTAAGACACTAATAGATGATAAATATGCTGCGTTTTGAAAGCCCTTTAATGAACAGCGGTCCTGTCAGTTTTTGCCTGCCCATCCACTCATGCCCGGAGGCCTGTTGAACGTGTCAACAAAAGATTGTGCTGAATGTGGGGTTTTTAAGAAGCAGCTGAGCTCATGAAGGTGATGATGAGGAAGAGAAACTGGTATGGGGGCTGATCTACCTGCTGTCCTAAGAAGAAAGTCACGTTTTATTTTTTCTTTCTATGATAATGTGATGACTCTGTGTAATACACGCAGTCTAATAAACTGCTGAGAAGCAGCGACTCAAGCAAAGATGGTGGAGTGCTTGGTTATTTTAAAGCTCTTTATGCTAAACAGAGAGACACTTTGGGAAAACTACCCTGCAGCGGACCGTCAGAGGAATCAGGCTGTTACAGTCATCATTGCCACTGAGATTTACTCAATATAAGCAATGTTTCTTGGACAAATTTAGCATTTACACTTGCATTCATTTTATGCACTGTAAATATATTTTGTTGATAAATAATAAAGCCTCTTCATCTTCTTCTCACCTCCTCTCTCTCACTCTCTTTAAGGACTTCAGGAAGCTGCTGAAGAAAGAGGAGAGGCCGATCCTCATGATGTTCTATGCTCCCTGTGAGTCTTTTAGTTATCGCAGTGTTCGGTAGCTCATAGTAACAGTGGTGCTGTTCTTGCTGCACTGCTTCAGCTTGTTGTGATCGGTAGACAGCGTACCAGAAACTGACCGCTGATATTACTGTACAGAAAATATGCATTTAATGTAACCATATAAGATGCCTCATTTGAAGAGAGAGTACACAGTATGTGGCCTAGATCAATATACGCTAACACGGTCAACACTGCAATGAGTTTTTCTACATCGATCGTAGCTGGCAACACGCTTGAATGTGCTACACAGTTTTCATGATCAAGAACAGGACTACAGCTAATGGGTATTTTCGTTACTGATTAAACTCTCAATTATTTTTTCAATTAATTGTTCGCTTAGTCAGAAAATTACCTGTCACCTGTTCGCAGAGCTCAAAGTGACATCCTCAAATTTTCTTCGACCAACAGTACAAACACAAAGACCGTCCCATTTACAATAATATGAAACAGAAAAAAAAAAGCACAAAACCTCTCAGCTTTTGAAGTGGAGACAATGAGCGTGTGACATTTTACTATGTTCATTCATTCATTTTCTACTGCTTAATCCGTCAGGGTCGGGGGGGGGGAGCTGGATCCTATCCCAGCTGATTATGGGCGAGATTTGATTGACTGGACTGGACTGGTCGCCAGTCAGTCGCAGGGCTGACATACAAAGACAGACAACCACACACGCACACAGTCACACCTACGGGCAATTTAGAGTAGCCAATTAACCTAACCCATGCATGTTTTTGGGATTGTGGGAGGAGAACTTAAATACTTAAATAATTAACTGCTCAATAAAACTGTGGAAAATAAAATTCTGTTGATTGGCTAAATAACCAAGCTACTGATTGTTTCAACGACACTTAAAGAACAAAGTTGTGTTTTGTCATTGAGTTACCTGTCATGTCTCCTTTTGTTGCTCAGTAGTAAATACTTTACATGGGCTTTTCGCTGTGTTGTGCTCAGTTATTATGGTCAGTGGTTTTCTGTACATCATATCTTTCACAGCAGATAGCACACTGCAAGCTGCTATTGACAAAAAAAACAATTCCCCTGACAGATGATGGGAAATCTTTTGACAGTTGTATCGATGCTGTCGGAGCGTTAGCTACCGCTGAGTTCTCTGTAATAACTTCTGGTGTTCTGCCTCGTGTTTTGGTTGCAGGGTGCGGCGTCTGTAAGAGAATGCAGCCCATCTTTCAGCAAGCGGCCACAGAGACAAAAGGAAAATACGTAAGTCTGCTGAATCTTGCCCCTGCATACTTGGTCAACTGTCTTATTGCGTTAGCTGTCTCTGATCCGCCGCCGTCCTCCTCTGATGTTTGCAAATTAGATGAGATGTGTCAGCAGTGAATGCCTGGATGGTTACCTTGCCAATCTGCAAGAGTACTGTTTGTCAGTCTGACCTAAATGAAAGCTATCTTTGGCTGTATTTCTTATAAAACTTATTATTCAAGGAGAATACCTCAACAACTTCTGCGCCATAGCTTTTATTCAGTAGGATAATCACCCAGATGGCCTTTAAGAGCAATTCACTCTCTGCTGGACTTGAATTATGCTTTGTCTGTGTTTTGATTTTCCACACACCAGAGCAATTACATTCATTCAAAAGTCTACCAGTCTCACCCAGCAATCAGGTTTTAATGATTGTAGTGCCTTATTGTATTGGGCAGATCTATAATCAGTGACTATATTAAATGTGTTTCTCACTTGGTTTTTTACCTGGCACCTGCAGCCACAGTTAAGGGCTAATGTCCTTCCAGCTGAAGTTTACAACCTCTATATAGATTAAATGTCAGTTTAGTCTGCCCAGTCTTTGTGTTTACTCCCTAACTTTTTCTGCTTTCATCCGATTTTCTTCCCCTCCTGGTTCTCATGGCTTCCCTAAAGACTCATGTTGTTGGTTTGAAGACAGGCAGTATTACAATGGCAAAAAAAACTTGGTAAGGGAGGGGGCGGTGGATCTGTTCCCAGCTGCTGAAATGGTTTTTAACAGCGCCGGAGAGATTCACGCACAAAAGTAACCACAGGCCTATGTAATCATCCAGGGAAACAAATGTTTTGTGTTCGTAAACACTTCTCCTCAAGCACCAGAAGAAGTCTGAGGGTGAACATCCTGTGCAATGAGAGCAGAGAGAGGCAGCTGCCTGAGGAGACAGGGAGGTAGAGTAGTGCATCGTGCTTGCCTCGCACGAAGCTGGAAATGAATGAAAAGATAATTAACTGCATGTTTGATTATTAGACAGTGCTTATGAGTGATGAAACAGAGGGGTTTGTGCGTGTGTGAGGCTGAGATAGGTTTCTTTTGCAGAGTGTGCCTGTTATTGCAAGAGATTAATAGTGCTGCTGAGAAGTGAAAGGCTTGAATACAGTATTGGTGTTCACAACTTGAGAACACATTTCTCGCCTCAGTGTCATGGACGTACGAAGGTGTAAAGGCGATTTCTGAAGTGTTGCGTCCTGTCAGGCTGAAATAGCTGGAAAAACTCACAAATTAATGTGGGGTTAGTTTTCATTACATCATTTGTGTTTTTAGGTTCGTTGAGTAGTATCTCTAAATACCAGTTCTGGCTGCATAAGGGGATATTGTTGATGTACACTGTCAACAAAAATAGGTGAAGGCACAGAGCTTGTTATGACTCATGGACACGATTCTGAATAGTTTTGTCATGAGCATGGTGTTGTAGAATTTAGTTGAAGTAGGAAGTTTACATAGTGTACACCTTTGCCAAATACATTTAAACTCAGTTTTGTACAATTCCTGGTATTTAATCCCAATAAACCTTCCCTGTCTTAGTTCAGCTAGAATCACTACTTTATTTTAAGATTTCAAATAGAATGATAGAGAGTTATTTATTTCAGCTTTTATTCCTTTCATCACATTCCCAGTGGGTCAGAAGTTTACAGACACTTTGTTAGTGTTTGGCAGCTTTGCCTTTAGATTGTTTAACTTGAGCCAAATGTTCTGGGTAAACTTTTACAAGCTTCTCACCATAAGTTGCCGGAATTTTGTCCCATTTCTCCGGAAAGAACAGATGTAATTGTAATGTAACTGAGTCAGGTTTGTAGCCTCTTTGCTTGCTTCTATTTCAGTGTGGCTGAAGCAAATTTCTCATGTACTCTCTGTTAACGTTTGAATACAGCCTGCTCCTCAACATTCATTACATCTATGTTGTTTCACAGTGCAGTCTCTTTTCGTACTTTGAGTAATCCATCTTTTTATATTGGATTCCTTTGATGATGACTAACCTGTTTTGATGTTTGATGTCCTTTCTCTTTCTTGTCTCTCTGCCTTCTCTTTTCTTTACCTCCCTGACAACCCATGACTCCTTTTCCCCTTATTTTGTTTTTTTTTAAGGTACTGGCAGGGATGAATGTGCACCCGGCCGAGTTTGATAGCCTCAAGCAGGAGTACAACGTCAAAGGCTACCCAACCTTCTGCTATTTTGAGTGAGTCGAGTTCTCTCATCCATATCACTTTAGGCTCATTCCTCACTTCCAAGGAACAGAACATAGAGGAGTAGGGCCACTTCAAACAGAAAGTGCAGACCAGATCTCTTGAGCACTAGCAGACATGATGGCGGCAGACTGAAACTCGCAAAGGTGACCCTCAAGGATGAAAACTTGTTATACCAGGTGGAAAAGAGAATGTTTCTGATAAGATTTGGGATCCTTTGGTATTCCCTTTGAAAAAAAGTAAACTCACAGCAGGGGGGTCAAGGACGCAAGGCGCATCTGGGTGCCATCAGCTGCTATTTTGATAATTGATTCAGTGTTCAAGTCATTTTTCAAACAAAAATGTGAAACAGTGTTTCAGCTTCTCAGTTGTGAGAATTTGCTGCTTTTCTTTGTCTGTCGTGAAAGTAAACTGAGTAAGTTACGGCTTTGGAGTTTTGGACGAAGTGAGTAATTTAGACTGGCCAGTGCAGCACCTTGCCAGAGATGCAGCATTGCATTGTGGCAAAAGTTGAGCAGTTGAATTTTTTTTTTTTTGCTGAACAACCCTGGATTTTCTTTGCTAGAGCCCTCAGCCCTCAGCTTCTGGAACCATACTGTTCCAGTGCAGCTGCCCCTCTGAAATGAATGAAGAGGTTGCATTGTATTTTATTTATTTATTTATTTTTTTCACGTGGGGCTGTTGTCTGCCTGAAGACTCAAAACCTGTCTGCAGTTTTAATTATTAATATGTCAGACTAAGGAAAGGTTTTTAATTTACTGTACCAAGTTTATTCACCTTGATGACATTGATTTAGCACTTCGCCTCTAAGTTTCTTTTTAGTGTTTGGAGGAAATTTATGCTGTTGATACTGTTTTGGGGTTTTTCTATAGATTTTTTTCTGGCATTTCTGTTTCATTCGACAAAGACAGAAGAGAGAGACAGGAAAGGCAGGGGAGAGGCAGGGTGCTGCAGTTAGAGCTCAGCCTTAATGCCTAGTGTGCGGTCTACCAGGTGAGGTGAACCACCAGGGCCCCCCATGCTCCTGGTTATCTGATCATTTCAATTTATTGTTTAGTCCTAGTGTCTAGTGTTTAAATATGCACACACACACACAAACTCAAAGCTTGTGGCCACATTAGGGCTGAGTGTGTGACTGATTGTTTGTGTTAATGCAGACCCTTCCAGCCAGAGCATCCCCACACTGTCCTCATATTTACAGTGTCGTTAACTGTGTGCTGGTGCTGTGTACCTCACTCTCCGTCGTCGGCTTCTTACTCCTCCTGCTCCGGCTTTATCAACCCCATTTTCACATTAAACACTCTCTCATTCCAGTCTGGCCTTTTAATTAGACCGGGACTGATTAAGTGCCTCTGTGGTTAGCCAGTGTGTGTGCACTTTGTTCTTGTGTTCGTGAGTGTGTGTGTGTTGTGTTGTGAATGTGAGCACACGTGCATGCCCCTGCATTCGTGTAGCTGAGCTGGAGCCAGTCTGTTAGCCAGGAGCACATTAGTGTCAGCGCGAGGGCCAGCTAACGACCATCCGAGCCCATTGGCTTCAGTAATGAGCCCCTCACTGATAAACAGCAGCTAATCACTGCAGGGTAAATCAGGATCAACACTGCTGGAGTTATCTCGCCGTTGCACCCGCTGCAAGACCAAGCGTTCAAGGTCTTCTACCTTTTCTGTCCTGCAGATTAAGAAACTTACTACCCAACACAGCAGTGCACCTCAGCCTTGTATCAATTAAACAAACAATAAAAGTGAAACTTCAGCTTCTTCGTCTTTGCAGTGTCCTTTAACAAAGAAATACACAAAAAAAACTGTCCTGCAAATGACATTTATTTCACATTTCCTCCACTTGATTTTACAAGGTTTTGGTGTACTTTACGGCAGCAGAGATAAAGCAAGCGAATATAGAGTTGGTCATAAATCTCACTGATTGAATTCCAAGGAAACACTCTCCCCCACAGTAGTCAGTTCACTTAAAATGCAAGTTCTAAGCTCCAAATCCAGTGTGTGTAATCGTGTATCACCTTTAATAGTGTCCACTCTGTATCTCGGCAGCTGTAACTACGGTCGTCCTCACCCCCTGCATTTGCAGAATCACACTGCCCAGAGCCAGTTACTACTGACGCTGATCCTTCGGCACTGGGCTGAGCCACCACATCCCCTTTCCAGCCTTCATTTAGTCACAGTGAATGTAGATAAAGTCATTCCTATGAAGAAAATCTGCTTACGTTTTGAATCTTTTCAGCCCGTAAAGCTGGGAAGATGTTTCTAGCTCATTTCAAATGCATTACGATGGGTTGGCGGCATTTCTTACATGCATTTTTAAGCCAGACATACAAAAAACAAGACAGAGGAAACGGTATCAATCATTGCTGAACTTTTCATCTGTCTTTTGTCAGCTCTTTTTGCCGGGCTGCCAGCTCTCACGCATTGACCGTGAGAAACGCACAGTTGACACAGATCTCATGATCTCAGGCCACGTATGCCTCCACTGAAGGATTTTCAGTGGAGTAATTCTTTAAAAAAATGTAGAAATAGAATCAATTAAGTAAAGTATCACAAAGTGTTGTTTTCTATCATGTAAAGATACCACACTGGTTGGTTTTTAAAACTCTTTGAACAGTACCATGCCATGAATGTGTCCATTGCTGATGGCTGGTTTAGAGATCATCTTGTTCTTGCTCTCTTTGTCTTTCAGGAAGGGAAAGTTCCTTCACCACTATGAAAACTATGGAGCTACATCCAAGGATATCGCTGACTGGATGAAGAAGTGAGTATGGTCCTGATTTCTTTCGCCGTCTTAAGATGCATTAACCTGGTATTGAATTCAAGATGTTTGTGTTTTTATTTTATCAAATAACGAACAAAACAGACCTTCCAAACTACATTCTGCCTTCTGTCCACCAGAATTGGTAAACTCCTCGTACATCTCACCTTGGATGTCTGGTATCACCTTTTCCTTCTACTGTGGTCTTCATCACACCTTTTCTTCCCTCTCCTCACCTGGCTGACCTTGGCACGGTGTCATCAATCTACACCTGCTCCGTTCTTGTCTCATTTTTCTTTCTCACCTTGGCTCACGCTCTCTGCCCGTAACTCCCTGTCTCCCACCTCAGCTCGGCTCTCCTGTTTCCCATTCTCTTCCACCACACTTTTCCACTTGTGTTAAGGGCCTGGCAGGAAAGCCACAACTGTCCACAGGGTTGCAGCCAGAGGGCACAGATCAGAGCTTTCACAGCTATCACAGGAAACGGAGCTAGACAGGCAGAGGATGTATTCCAGCAGTCTCTTTAGCCCAGGGGCATATCATCTCCCTCCCCAGTCCTAAGCACTTACTACTCTGCTTAGTCAGGGCCCAGCAGCATAGTTTAGAAGTGGTTGCCAGGCTGGCAATTAGGCAATCAAATCGACAGAGCGGTTGCATGTTTAGAATTGACTGATAATGCTGAGTATAATTACGCCTCATATTTCAGGTTTTCTAAAAAGGTGATAAACAGTGGTGAAATTGAATTTAGCAAACATGCATTTCTGTTTTGTTTTATCTGTTTATCCCCCTTTTTCTGGCACAAAACAAAAAAATAATTTTACATCAATGTATTGACCTTAGACTGTTAACATTTATATTGTTCATTTGCACATAAATATGTTCCGTATGGTAAAAAGATAGAAGACTGGCCTCCTGCAAGCCTCATCACATCTGCAGTTTGTCGTGTCAGAGCCTTTTTTGTATCTGGAGATTCTGCAGATGGGGAAAAGCTGAAAAGGTTTTTTTTTTTTTTTGAAGTGAACAGTGTTGAAAGGTTATCCCAGAATATTCTGATTTGCTGCGTTCATATTTGGAGACGCCGTGTCCACGGTGCTCTTTTTGTAGCACTCTCTGCCTCTGATTTTTTATCTCTTCTCCCCCATTTATCACCGCTACTTCGCCTCCCAAGTTTTGATGAAGTTTCTCTCATGTTCAGATTCAGCTGTCTCAGTTTTTTGATTTCCCACTCAGTTTCACTTGTCACCTTTTTTTCCTAAAGCATTTCTTTGTTTTTTTTCTGCCAACAGGACAGAATCTGCCACTCTACTATAATACTTTGCAGCTTTGCTTTTGTATGTTGTACATTATAATATGTCTTCCCATGTACTTGACATTTTCCTTACTTACTTAGCATAGAGTCTACTTTCAAGGCAGTCAGTTGACACAGAAGTGGAGGGAAGAGTCAGTATCCTCGGTGATCGTATCAGTCCTCTGCAGCAGGGTTACACCAATAATGGAGCACAGCAGAAGTGGTGTGGTTGCATAGCGGCAGGAGGGAACTGCACTTCATGTTGCAGAGGAGCAACCAAAGATGTCATCTGATAAGACCTAAGTGTAGCTTCAGTCCCTGATGAACCCTGATCCTGAGCTTTTTATGTATCAGAGGGATATATATTAGACAGAAGACATTCTGGATTACGTATCTGGAGGAGATGCAGCATTTCTTCGCACGCCAGCTGCACAGTTCTTGTGTTTTTAAAAGACATCCAGTCTCATGCGGCTTTAGCGTGTCGGCTCAGACCAGAGTGTGTGATGATGAGAAAAGATCGCAGAAGGGGAGTGTGTACATGCGTGTGTGGGCTTGTTTCACTATATTTGTGGGGTCTGACAGCTTTGTGGGGAACAAAATGTTGGACCCCTCAAGTTTTAAATGGCTCTTTGAGGGTTAAGACTTGGTTTTAGGGTTCAGGTTAGAATGAGGTTTAGGTTAGAGTCAGGGTTTGGGTTAGACGTTTACTTATCATGGTTAAGGTTGGAGGCTAGGGGATGCATTATGTCTGTGATGGTTCCCCATGAATATAGTAAAAGGGTGTGTTTGTGTGTGTGTGTTTATATCTGTGTCCACTCGTTCTTGGTATTGCACCACTGTTCTCCGTCATCAAGGCGGGGCTGCTTTGGTCCAGATGTGTGTGTGTGTGTGTGTGTGTGTGTGTGACGTGTTGGGTGGAGTGTGGTTTACAGCTGTGTCTGATTTGTGCTCCATACAGATTACACGCCAGCTGGAGTTTGTCTGCTTTTTAAATGTCCCTCACCTCTGTTACCCTTTCTGTATCCCCTTCCTGTTTCAGTCCTCAGCCCCCCCAGCCGAAGACCCCTGAGGTGCCCTGGTCAGAGACAGACTCCCCGGTCTTCCACCTCACCGACGACTCCTTTGACAGCTTCCTGGAGGAACATCCTGCAGTCCTGGTCATGTTTTACGCCCCTTGTGAGTAAGAAAGCAAATTGAAAAACAGCAGGAGTTAAACTAATTATTATTTTCATAATAAATTAATTATTTGATCTTTACAATGTCCAAAAATAGTGAAAGATGAACATCAAAACCACCCAAAGCCATGTTTTTTCCAGATATCCAGTTTGCAATTATGTCAAATAAGTTAAAAGCAGCAGATTCACACACTTGAAATTTTTCAGTTGATTGACTGATGCAGTATTTAGTGAATCGTCTCAGTACCAAAAATAGTAATAGAGAATAGCAAAAAAGAATAGAGCAATCCCACTAACAACTGTACGTAGGGTCAGTATCAAGACCATTAAGGACAAAGACGGCTCAACTCTGTTTGTATTTTTTGTCAACAAATCCCAGTAAAAGACCAAAAACCATCAGTGTATAAGTCTGTCAGTACTTCCGACTTCCCTCCTCTGTCTGTGGAATTCAGAAGATGTTAATCTTTAAAGAAGGGTCACAAATATATAGTTTAATACATCATTGTTGCCATATGGTTCACATAAGCCTGCTTGTCATTTTCATTCACGCCCCATACTGCTTCTGTTACGCAAATGTTGGTAAACATTCCAGGTTTTGTCAGTGGGTTAGATTTGTTTTTCCAGTTTCAGATTGCTTTGCTTTGGTCCAGCCTTGCTGCGTGTGAGTGAGCTGTCCACAGGAGATTTTGCGCGTTGATAAATGCGACCGACCCATATCTGTAAAATTGTGCAAAATAGATTTACCCCATTTGGAAACACATTCTGAGTGCAACAGGTACACAACGCAGTCTGAATTGGATTGCAACCAATTTCTGGACCTCTTACTTACTGTTTTCTTTTCTTTCAGCTACTTCTTCACTTCTCACCATATCACCACCTCCTCCTTTCTCCTCTCTCTACCTGCCCAGCTGCTCCCTTTTTCTCTGTGCTCTCCACAATATAAAAATAAATGAATAAATAAAAATAGGGCCCTTTCCCCTGGCTTTCGTCGTAATGATGATTCATTGTTTTTCAAAATTTCATCACATACTTTGCTGCAGAGTTTTCATACCTCCAGGTTTTGCCAGGAGCCGTGCACTCCACCCAGAGGGCAAACACACTCTCCAGCAGTTGAAGTGATTAAAACACATCCTTAACACTCGCACACTGCAGTGGGACATGCTACATCCACTTCTCATGATTCACTACCTAAAACTGCAGATGGGTTATTTAAACTAAAAAAAAAAAATGTCCTGACTTTCTGAATTTTTGTAAATGTGATCCACCGAATAGGAAAAGCCAAGTGACATCATTTCATTTATCACATCAGTCTGTTTGGAATGTAAAAACAACCATTGCGCAAGACATTTGAACAAGGATAGACTGAGATGTTGCATGCAGACTTTTGGATCAGCTTTTGGTCAGTAAGTAGCAACAGAGCCCAACTACATGCATCATTTTCTGTTTTGTTTTTGTACATGTTAATAATACATGTTAGTAATACAACTGTATAACATGTGAATCAGTCAGTTTTGGGTTTATTCTTTGATGGAGCGAGGCTGTTTAATCCCTGCTTCCAGTTTTTGTGATGAGCTAGACTAAACACATCACAGAGCTATCTCTCTGTTGAAATCTCAGGGATGAATGAAACTGATAGTGACCATCTCACCTATCCCTCAGCAAAACATTTTCCAAAATGTCTTAATGCCTCTTGGCCAGTTGATCACAAGTATGATTGGCACCAAAATCATCCCCATTGAGTAATTTCATTGTGTGTGTGAGTGTGTGTGCTAATGCTTTACCTTAGTGCACTGCTACGTAACTGAGTTGTATTGTGTTAGTATACATGTATATGAAATGCACAGTGTGTGAATAGTTAATCAGTGAAAGTTAATGAATAATGAATAAAACAAACTTAGAAGTGAAGTTTTACAAAAAGAAAAACAAGTTCTAGTATCAAAAGCTTATTACTGTCAGACTGGACCTTTTTTAATAGTCAAACAGGGGCTTTGCTAGATTTTACGTTTATATTAAAAGATCCATCCTGCCAAAGAACTGCTGTGAGTTCTCCCTTTTATATCACTATTTACCAAAGCATTAACAGAAACCACACATCATCAAGCAAACTTGCAGAGATGATTTTAGTGACATTAGCTGGTGTAGTTATTAGTTATCTAGGGCGGAAAATTTTTTCCGCCATCCTCATCCTGAATGTACAGAAAAATGTTTGAGTTCGAACAGTGCAGGAAGCAGGCAAGTCCTCCCTGTTCCTGCCTGGTGACACAGCTTCACAGATGCTTGTCCTGCAGTTGACTCACCCTGCAGACAGCAGCCAGTCACCCACACACTCAAATCAAGGGCAGTCAACCCGAAACAAGCTGCATCAAATCTTTTCAGCTTGCACACACAAACCGACACACATGCGCGTGGGCACATATGACACATATTAAGCACATATTTCACACCATGACACAAGCATTTATTACACACAGCTACACTGTATATCTCTCTCACACACAGTAACACACACGCACAGATGCCCAGCCTTGCTGCTTCAATGCAGTTTCTTAATGGCCCTGCTGTCAGAGTGAGATTAATGGTCTCCCAACCACCACCATCAGCTTGCATTTCTGTCCACCTCTCAGCACGGCCATTCTCACCGTCCTCTGAACAGCACTCAGTGGGGGTTATTTGCGTGCAGCTCCATGCGGTGGCAAAACCTGAAACATGAACGCCGTTTCCCACAATGAACCCGATTATGTCCCAGACCAAAACAAAAGCTCCTCTCTGCCAGTGTTGTTGGAAGAAAGCACGGCAAAATACTGAATGCAGAGTGTTGTTCCAGCAGATGTGGCCATAAATGGAAATGTTTGATCCCTACATTTTTTTCATTTTGTGCTGCAGTTGGTGCATCAGGAAGTTATTAGGTCTGAGTTTAACATCTCCCCTGACTGGCCACTTAGCAAGTAGCTACAGGCTCAGTGTACTGCTGCAGTGGACCCAGTGAAATTGACCTCACAACACCCTAACATCTAACATTTGCTGTAAAGCGGAGGGAACTAGCCAGGGTTTTTGCTTTTTAGCGTGCATCTGTTTTTAGTACAACCACAGCGGTGTGTGTTCAGTTTGTTCGTTCTCTTGATTCTGATCTCTTCTCCCCGCACGCTCTGTCTGAATCAGCAATATTTCAATGTGTTTCTGAACCCCCCCCCACCGCACACACACACACACACACACACACACACTGACCATGCCCCTCATGCACCACTCGTTCTGAATGTGGAGCAGGACTGATGCGCAGCACAGGACGGACATTTGGTTTTCTTCCTTACTCATCACTTTGAAGGGTCGCACAAAGTCCTTTTAGTCACCGTTTCTCTGTTCAGCCTCAACACAATCTGCATGATCACACACCAGAGTGATTCAGTTGAAAGAGAAGCAGCTTTTTTTTTTTTTTCCCCAAGACCCGTATCACACTTGATTTATAGCCTGTGCCAGCACTGCATTATATATTGAAGAAAGGAATTCCTGAACTGTTATGACAAGGGCAATTTACCAGGTTTGGAAATGTACCAAGTTTGTTTCATGCATGCGTGCACAGCAGCACTGTGAGCACCCGCACACATAGACACACACACTGCTCATCCCTGATCAAACAGCATATTCATTACATCTTAAGACAAAACATCTTGTACATCGTGTGAGTAGAATATTGTTTTATGTATCTGAAAGTCATTTTACATCCAAAAATAAAGCGTTTGCCAGTTTGCTCATGCAATATTAAACACACCTCCACACCAAGCATGGAGTTTATTCATGATGCTTGGAGATCGGCAGATTTGTTGCAAACACGTTCACACACACACACACACACAAACGCAAACACATACAGACACCACTACCTCTGGATCACACAGTTATACTGACCAAAAACACCACTAATTCTGTCCCTCATTCTTAATTAAAGAACAGAGACGTTGGGCTTGGTTAAGTTTGGCTTGATGAAGTTTGGAAATGTAATGAAATTCAGTCTCTTTGAATTTCTTTGCTCTCAAGCTAAGAAAAGTCACAACCGTGTCTAGAGCTCCGAGATAATTCATAACATCATTAGTGGCTGTCAGTGGAATCAGAACGTGATATTGTGAATAAAAAAAAAAATGTTATAGAAGTTGTTGGTTTAGACATATGAAGAGATTGATGCTGGTCATAATAGTTAGTGGAACAGTTTTAACGGAACATCAGTTTGATTATTTTACGAGATCTGTACATTGTCATATCATTGATATATACTGATACAGCAAAATATTCCTATGAATTAACAATATTGCCACGAAATCAGGTCATGATTCTGCAGCGTATTTTTTAATGCAGTGCTAATATTAACAACAGTCTGACAAAAAAAAAAATGTAATCATTAATTGCAGCAACATAGAAGCACGTCTGTGGTCTGTTTTGTAAACACACGAACACAACTCTCCCTTTGTCCTTTTCTTGCACTCTTTCTTTCACTACTGTACTCACACCCAGCTCTTAGTCTCACTCAGTTTGTCTCTAACGTGCTCACTCAGACCCAATGACGCACCCCCCTGCCTGAGAGTGAACCATGTAGTAAGCAATCAGACATGAATTAGCTCTCCAGGTAAACATGAGAGACTCTTGTCATCTCATCCACAGTTTCAGCCTCGGCATGCCAGAAGTAACCCCCCTCCCCTGCCAAACAAGGGTGAAACAGCAAGATACCAATGAATTACAGCTGTTGACGCATTGATTTGACATGACAGCTCTGTGGATGTAATGCTGTGCAGAGATTGCAAGATTCTAAGCTGGAGCTTGACATTGATTTCATGGAAATCATTTCTTCAGGAATATACAATTATTTATATATTCTGTAAGGTTTAGAGGTGATTCCTGTATCTGTCTTATTTACTCTCACTGACATGATTTACTATATTTATTATATAGTTAAGGGTGCATTTTTTATGTATTTTAATTTACATTTAGTTGTATTTTTATTTCTAGTTTTATGTATAATGAATTAAGGTTACTATTTAAAGTTTAAATATTGTATATTTACTAAAATGATAAATAGATTATCAAAAATGTTTTTAATAAGAACTGAAAATTTGTCAGATATACTGTTATTAGTTTTTTGACTCTCAAACAGCAGTATTGATTATCAGCCTCAAAAATCATTCATCGGCCAGGCTCTAATGTGTGATATGAATCTTTTAGGGTGTGGCCACTGCAAGAAGATGAAGCCAGAGTATGATGAAGCTGCAGAAATACTCAACAAGGGCGCAGATGTAAGTTTCATGACCTTGTGTTGACATGTGCACAGCATGCATGTCTACAGGCCTGTGTTCTTTGTTCATTTTTCATATCTCACAGTCTGATGAACATACAGAACTACACGGGTGTAGCGGTGCCTCATTAACAGATCATAATAATCCCTCCTCTTGGCCTGAAGGCTGTTTGGCCCATGCAACTGACACGCTGGTCAGTCTGTCCAACAGCTCAGCTTTCGATGTGTTTCTGATTAGTCGGGTGTGTTCCTCACCTCTCCTCTCCGCCATTACGTCCTCTGTGGTAATCTAACACTCCTCAGCCAGGGGCAGGGCCTATAAAACTCCAGCCTGGTGACTGTAGCAATTATCTCATACATGAGAGTCCCACCGGCTCGAGGCTTGGACCTTCTCCTTGTGGCTCTCTGCCCAGCATTGGAGGTCAATGGGAAAAGCCTTGCCATTATCTAATATGGATGGACTGGAGCCTCTTTCACCCTGAGCCCTTAAGACCCAGCATATCATTTATTTTTCTCCTCCTTGCTTCTCTGCTGGTGTTTTTTAATGCAGTACTTTTATATACACAAAAAGCTCTGTGTGCTCATTTTCAAAGGTTGAACTTGGACGGTTTCTAAAGTAGGTGGTGTTAATTGGTGTCATGTAATGGTTTAGACTAAAGGACCTTTATTGGCCTAATTGGACAGATCTCTACAGTTATTATTTTACCAAAGCCCCACGTGACTTAAGGTTTGCTATTGTTATTTCTCCACAGAGTCCGGGTGTGTTGGCAGCAGTCGATGCCACAGTGCACAAGGCTGTGGGGGATCGCTTCAAGATCTCTGGCTTCCCAACTGTTAAGTATTTTGAGAAAGGTGAGGAGAAGTACATGCTGCCACAGCTCCGAAGCAAAGACAAGATCATCGAGTTCATGCACAAGTGAGTCGCACACATTTAGACACAGACTCAAGCGCATGCACATTGCAGTAATTTAGTCCTGAGCTTAAACATTTCAGCTGCACTCTGCTTTGTCCTTGATTAGCTGCAACATTATTTTATTTTATTTCTTACATATACATGTCCTCCCAGTGTAGTAGATTAATCTTCGGTCACTGTGAAAAGTAATGAGCTTGTGATGACATCAGTCCAGCTGTGGTAACAACTGGCTCCATTAAGGCAAAGTCTGTGACCAGAGGTCAACAGACACCATTTTATATAAGGCTGACGTGACCATTTTTATATTTTGGAAAAAGACATACCGTGTATTGTAGCAAGCCCCGGCCAGACAATGGTGTAGCGTACAGATGTTTCGGAGGATTTTATTTAAACAAGAACAAAAATAAATTTCCTTCCCTTTTTCCATTCCTTTCCTCAGCGAATACAGTAAGAGCTAAAGGACAGACAAATAACAAAAATGAGCTCTTACAAACACAAACAAGCACAAAAATAATCATACGCTGCATTAATTATACAAATCAACATTAATTTCAAAACCGCTAATATGAACCGCTTAGCAGAGACGTGCCGAAAAAATGCTAAAGCTAGCTTGAGAGACGAAGCTAACTTTCGGCGTAACCTTTACAACAAAATTACACTTAAATATTCTCTCACCGATACGTTTACAAGTACATACAAATAAATACGTTACAAAACAAAAATACCTTGTTCCCATTTCCAGCCAAGGAGCTAAAATTACCGAAGGGGGTATACACAGATAAGTGTCCGTAGGTCGGTAAAAAACGATTAAACAGGAAGTACCTTAAAAATAAAAGTCTTCAAACAAAATAGAATTTAAAAGAATAAAAGCAGTCATTTACATGTATGCCTACCCTATCTCTTTTCACTCTTCCTTTACCACCTACAAAAAGTGTAAAGCAGTATTTTCCATTCCGTATTGTGTACATAATAAATATCACGTTGCTCTGTTTCATGTCTCCAGTCCCCAGGCACCTCCTCCACCAGAGCAGTCTTGGGAAGACAAGCCCTCCAGCGTCAGCCATCTTGGATCAGAGGATTTCCGAGAGGCGCTGAAGAAGAAAAAACATGCTCTGGTCATGTTTTACGCTCCCTGTAAGAGCTTAATTCATAACAACTCTACTTAACACCCGTTAACTCTCTACAAAGGTCTGGAATTACTCCTGAAAAGCTCATCTGTAATTGGCACCAGACAGTTTTCACAAACTGCTGAATTTCATATGCTTGACTGTTTGGATTCAAATACTAAGTGTGTGTCAAGGTTTTGCAACCAAGTGCGATCACAGCCCTGCTCAACTGGGCTTGGTGTGATCATGTGCTGGGCTTTAAGCAGTGTGCGTATGTAACTCGGAGCTGCCGGCCAAGCTCTTCATTGCACAGTATATAAACTCCACCTAAACCTTGGGGAGACTGAGGAATGATTCAGATGACTGAGAATAGATTTGTTCAAGTTAAAAAAAGAGAACAAATCACTATTCCACCTCACATTTCAGGGAAAACATGAACTTCTGCTATGCAGCTTCATAGTTAAGCCCTGAAAAACATCTCTTGGAAAAAAGAGATGTTTTTTAACATTTGGCTAACAGAGGTCAGACTTCAGTTTTAGCATTTAGTCTTTGGTACTAACTAATCAGCTGTACTTTTAAAAGAGACTTCCATAATGGCTGCTCTTTTGTTTGAACTTGACTTTGAAAGGATTTCTTTAAAAATGTAGGGACCCAGTGTTATGACACTCTTTATCCGACTTCTCAAACAAAACACGGATGCAGAAGGAATACAGAGCAGCTGACTCGCTTAATTATCAATACATACGTGAACACACGCATGCAACCCTGTCCCTTTTTTTTCTGCCCTTTGTGTCTGATGTGAGCTTCAAAGCCAGTCGGGGCACAGCGGTCAGGCTGCTGCTCCCGTTGGTGCTTCCTTTCTACAAAGAGACGCTCCAGATGCGCATGAGGCAGCAACAACCTGCTGCCCTTAGACCCCACCCACCCCATCTGCACCCGGCTCACTGCTGTCTCTCTGTCTTACATAGGGAGTTTGCGTCTAATAGAGCATTTGATGAGTTACAGCTGTCTGCTAAGACGTTGAGTCTGGAGATACTTGAGACAGAACAATCAATTTACGTTACAGAGGTCTGGCTTATTAACTTTCAGCCTCAAATCAGCATAACTGGAACTAAACTAAAACTAAATGCTGTCATATCTTCTCTCTCTTGCCGGCTCATTCCTGACCTGAGGCAATACTAAGTAGATAGTCGCTTTATATACAGACTTTAATTAAATATTTGTCTAATTTATTAAATACCAATCTGCAGCCATCTGTATAAGTAGTTATACATGATGCTAAGTTCCAAAAAATATTTAATGTCAAGGTATAATTATATTGCTCTGCTTACTTCTGTAGTTTGCACAGAATCAAAGCTTCCACAGTACATCTACCTGACAGTCTGCCTGCTGTTTTCTCTACCTCACTGTCTGACTCTGTCAGACAAATATGAGGAAGATGAGTCAAAGTGTCTGTGCTGGTAGAGGAGAGAAATGAGTGTTGCAGGTCTCATTATCAACAGCAGACCTATCTTTTAGCTGCATTCAAGCAGCTTGGATGAAAGGAGGTATGTGAGATGTGAAAGCTGAAATATTCCTGCACGGCACTGAGCATGCAGCGTGATGCCACCTGCCCTTTATTCAGTTATCTGCTCTCATTCCACTGTTTGGCAGTCTCTGTGCAGTAGCAGTGACCTGTCTGATCAGGCTGTTGTCTTCATGTGAGAGAAAAAAAAAACATAGCAAATGCACCTGCTCTGTTTTTTTGATGTATCAGTTTCAGAATTGCGACAGAACCTTTAAAGGTTTAAAGGCCATTTAATGTTGAGGCTAAAAGGGTACTTCAGCAGGAAATGGTTTTCTGAGCTGTGCTGAATGCAGGCTTGGAGAGGTAGATTTGGAAAGGAAGATAAATGGATGGTTGCAGAGTTGACGTATAATTGAGTTGAAAGTAGAGTTATCTGTGTGTATGTGAGTGCTTGTGGGCATACACACAACAGCAGCATACTTAATTATAACTGTGGCCGCCATCAGTCAGTGCACTTCTAGCCTCTAAAAATCCATTTACAGTAGGATCATTATGTTAATGCTGTTAATGAGTCAGGGGAGCAAATCCTGAGATCTTGGCTAAAACAGGGCCAGTGTCAACAATGGGTACCTGAATATATTGTTTGGTTTTGTACATTTTGATAATTCTTTCATTAAGAGATGTAGCTTTAATAATCTGCTATGCTTTCTGGGTAATCTGCTATGCAGTTTAATCTTAGAGCAGGTTCACTATATGGGAAATCTTAAGTGCAGCCTACTATGTTATTTCAGACTGTAGTGTTCCTCCAGCTGTGTGGCAGCAGTTTGTTTGGCCCTTTCCCTATTTCAACATGAGAATGCCTGGATGCACAAAGCGAGGTCCATAGAAAAATGCTTTTCCCAGTTTGGTGTGGAAGAACATCTCAACTCCATCAAATTCCTTTGTGATGAACTAGAACGCCGACTGCGAGCCAGGCCTTATCACCAAACATCAGTGCTTGACCTCTCTAACGCTCTTGTGGATTAATGGGAGCAAGTTCCCACAGCCAAATTCCAAAATCTGGTAGAAAGCACAAAACTAGAAGAGTGGAGGCTGTTACAGCGGATAAATGCCCATGATTTTGGAAGGGCACGTTCAGCAATTACGTATATGTGTAATGTTTCGGTGTCCACATATACTTAGGTGACTCAAACGTTTGTCTAAGTTCAGTCTGTAGCACTTCCAGAGGGTTTAACCAGAAGTTGTGGTGTGCAAACTGAACAAACCTTCTTAAAAAATATAGTTCATTTGCGACTCTTTGTCATAGGCTGATTGATGAGGCATTTCAGCCTAATCCTGCACATAAAAGCTCTGATCCAGTCACCCACTGACAAGCTGCTTTTTTTTCCCTTTGGAAAATCTGTTTGGCGCCACAAGAGATATTTTTGCATTTCCCACCTTTCCAGCAGAAGAATTCAGCATCCAGCAGTAGTAACAAGAGTTTGATTGTATAGAACAGAAGAGCTTGGTACTTGACATTAGCAACAAAGGAGCAAGAAAAGCAAACGGCGACAAATTTCAACAGAAGATCAATGGAAAAAGATGTCATAACAGCAGTCACTGTGATTGATTGCAAGTGATGTGCAATAACACAGCTGTCCCTCTTAACGAGATGTAGCTAGAATCAGATTAATATCTACCATGCGACCTGCTGTCTGTAAACATGATCTGCAGTTGCAGTGCCTAGAGGTGTATTTGTGTCAGTATTGACATACTGTAAATGGATGGCCGGTGGAGCAGAGAGAGGTCCTGGAGGTTGTGTTTATTGCAGCAATAAAGAGATTTACGGTCTCTCATAACATAAAAGCAAACCATCTCTAATGTGGCGTAAACCTCTAAATAACCGCTGGATTGCGAAAGGGCCTCATGCTTTGTGAACATGTTTGAGACTGAATAAACGATGTATTTAAGTGATTTTGTTGATGTGTGTGCATGTTAGTAGCGTCATGTTCGTGTGACATTATCACTGTGCTGTGGTGCTGTTTAGGATGTGAAACTAGATGTTGTGCTGTAAATGTGTCATGAAGAGCTGTAATAATATGTGTTCTCCTCTCCCAGGGTGTCCGCATTGTAAAAACGCTGTCCCCCACTTCACCACAGCAGCGGAGCTCTTCAAAGAGGACCGCAAGGTTAGTGTTGCTTTTTCACACATTCAGTTTAATACGCACTTTTACATCAAGCATGAGTGGTGTGGCACGGATCCTTCACGCTCGAGCACAAGGCCACAAAGAAGACAGAAACTGTTAACCTTTGTTTAAAGTGAAAAACACACTTTCCAGTAATTGTTGCTGAAGATAGTTCTTTGTGACTCTGTGTGTTTGGGGTCATTGTCATGCTGCAGAATGAATTTAGACCTATCAGACGCTAACTGTTGTACCCTGCACACGTGCTTTTTTGACTTTTCTGAC
Source organism: Toxotes jaculatrix (assembly GCF_017976425.1). Lineage (NCBI taxonomy): Eukaryota > Metazoa > Chordata > Actinopteri > Toxotidae > Toxotes > Toxotes jaculatrix. The sequence continues at coordinate 5,132,736 of NC_054408.1, read as the reverse complement.
AGTTCAGTCGGGGACAGATGAGAGTTTCATAAAATAGCAGATAATCTGAAATTAGCATGAAGGGCTGCACTCTCAATATGTCTGATAAGATCTTAGCATAACAGTGGTATCCTGCAAACTTGCAACTTAAAACTTAAAACTCCTTCCTCCTCCTTCCTAGTATTTGTCCCCATGTGACAGTTAGGAAATTGGCCACTTACCTAAAGCCAACGCAATCTTCAGCACACTTGGGGCCTGTGGGTTATTGGAGGTTTATGCAGTCACAACAGGACACACTCATCCTCATCCTCATTCTCCATCATCTCTACCCCCTTTCATTTCTTTTCCCTCAGGACTTGTGTCCCGACACCCTCCCACTCCTGCTCTCCCCTGTTAATACCCTCTGACTGTAGGGCTCAATATTTCCAAGCCTTCTTAACTGTGTGACTCACTCCCTCACACACACACACACACACACACACTCCAGACAAAATGTGGGTGCGTGTCTGGCAGTATTCTGAGCTATAATTTATCATCTCAAAGTGACACTCACCTTAAAAAAAAAACAGTTGACTTTTGCTTGTAAAGTCTCATTGAGATGCTTAATGTTAACTACACATGGTTCCAAAAGTGCTCAGGCAGTGCTCTCTCATTTGTTTGGAATTTTTCAGAATCATTGTCAGATGGGATGAAAACAGTGACGTGTTCTTAACAACTTAGTCATCCATTTTTCTGAGGCAATCCTTTGTAACATTTCTCGATAGCATTAAGCCTCACCAGATGAACTGGAAATGTTTTTGTACAAGTCTGAGAGTATTTAGGGACTCAGACATTGCTGTGCTGATTCCATCGTTCGTAAACACAAAAATATATCAGTGCAACATCAACAGTATAATTACAGTATGTCCTCCACATTATGACATATATGTTGGTTTTACAGTACATGGTGAAATAAGAATTAGAAAAAAGACTGAAATGTTTGACTATCATGGACTGTGACACTGGTCAGTCAAACAAACATGAACTTTGATATATGGAACTATGATTCCCAAAACGCAAACTATTGAAACCCTAACCACCTAATGTAAAAAACAACTTTGTATTTTAGACTGCGACTTTAGAACAGTCGCAGTTTTTTTTTTCTTTTGTTTGTTTGTTTGTTTGAGTTCCAGTATCTAGCGGCCACAACAGCTCAGGGCACTTTGGCATTGTTCACGGTTCAGCTGTGGTGTTTGGATCAGTATCCTCATGGTGAAACCTCCACAAACTGCCGAACCAGGGGACCCTCATATCTGTGAAGGTTACATAAGCGCAGAATTTTAAGATCTCTTCCCTCCTGACCCTCCAGTGGCCAGTGGAGATGTGAAGTTTTGTTTGAACAAGAGTATATTTGAGAGCTCAGCATGTGTTTACTTGGCAATCCTCTCTATTTATAAAGCTGAGCCCCAGTGTATTGTACCAGTCCGGTGTTGATCACAGTCTATTAGCTGCCCTTGCCTCATTTACCAAAGACAAACACAAGCTTAGCTCCAGCTTTGAAGACACAAACAATTAAAACTCCACATTCTGTGCTGTATGACAGCGGGAGAGCTGTTCTGAGCTGTTTTTACTTCTACCCAAATTCCTATCAATAGCAGCATTGAAGGTGCACATTGGCTGGAACTGCTTGTTTCCAAAAGCACTCTGTTGCCACAGCAATGAGATCACAGTTTCAGCCATTTAAGGCTGAGCATGTGGCTATATGGAGTTTCTACCTGTTATCCATTGTGTTTTGTACATGCTGCAGCTACGCAGTGAACACTTAAATACCCCATTAAATGGAGGCTTGCTGGAACACTGTCACTTCCTGGAAAACAGCGATTGCAGAGTTTTACTGTAGATCTCTTGTCGCTGCTTTTCTAAGCGGGTCCCTGTTTTGTTTATGCTATGCACATACACAAGGATCATGGATGTAATAAGCAGAATTAGATACAGCGTTCAAAGATGGTGCCCTGTCATTCCTGAAAGTTGCTCACTTGGCACGCACGCCAGAAGGAGTCCTCCACGTTAGAGCATGCACGCTAGAGTCCTTCTCCAGCGGAGTCGACTGAGAGTATGCACGTCCAAGACTTCCTCAGGCTGAGCTGGCTAAATTCCTGTTGGCTCCCTATATGCATGAATGGGATAAAATAGCAAATAAAACAGCTTTTCTAGACTTTCTAAATGTTATTGGGCCAAAAGGATCAAATTCTGATAATAAACAGAGTAATTTCACATGGTTTTTGATGCTCAGAAGAATGAATTCACCATTTTGCAGCCACTCCTTTTCCAGTGATTGTGTATTGTCTTAAATATAATTGCTACTGATCAATTCAATTTTTTGATTTACTGCAGTACCAGCATTGCAGACCAGCTGTGGGTCTGCACTAGCACTTCATAGTGCTAAATATGGATGCGTATGGATGTAGGAACTTTGTTGTGGGAACAGAGCGTGTTCTGAGTGTTATCAGTATAGTTTGATTACAGTTACCACACTGCTCTTCAGCGTGACGCTGGTGAATTGAGACCAAGTCGACTGGTAATATGCTGCTCCTCATAATGTGTGGTCCTCTGTCACTTGAAGATGGATCAATAATGGAACTGGCTGCAGACTGTAAAGAACAACGTCTCTACGACTTCATTTTGTTCTGTCAATTCACAGCAACTCTGATTGATTACACTGCAATGAGCAGTCGGATGGAGTCTCTAGTTACGTTATGTCCCTTGTCTGTGCTGCTGCTCTCTGTGTATCTCAAACTGTTGTAACTCAGAGGTGGTCAAATATAGAAAAAGACTTTCCCATTGTAAGCTGTATCTTTTCATGAACTGTCCAGGTACATGAAGAAATGGTTTTACGCAGTGTTGTCAGCTAAATTTGTTGACTAATTTGCTTTTTCAAAGGTGAAACACCTCAGTGCTGCTGAATAAACACAGCTTGCAGCAAGTGAAGTCCTCTTGTTGTGGGAGCACGTAGAGGCCTAGTTAACAACACTTGATTAACAGACCATAGAAGAAGAATATCCCTTTATAGGCCTTGTCTTCCCTGCTGATGTGTAGTAGACTTTCATTCACAGATGTTTTTGCTGCTGATGCAGACGAAGCCACCACTCAGCAAAAGCATACTCATCTAACAGCATGATGGTGCTCGTGTAGATTCTCAACATTTGAGTATTTGTATTTGCATAAGAAAAAAAAAACAAGAAGCACTTGTATTTTGTAATTAGGACAAGAAGTTTGGAGAGTCTCTTCACGGTAGGGCGCGCAGAGAAAGCAGCAGATCTGTCATTTCCACATTCAGCTTGAGCAGACAGATGGACGGGGAGCGATTATTTGATGTTGACAAGTTCAATGTGCAGCGTTCAGCACCCTGAGAGAGGGTGACATTTCAGCTGTCCAAAAGGACACGCTGAGTGAGCCATGTATCAGTGAGGCGGCATTTACGCCTCATTGGGCGGCTTGTCACTAATCGATGCAACAGCCTCGCAACATAAATCTCTGTTGTTGTTTTATGTTGGAGTGAGTGTTGTGGGATTTTTTTTTTTTTCTCCACCACCCACTCCAAACGGTTTAGCTGAAGAGCAATACATCAGTCATTTTTTGTAACCTGGAAAAGGAAAGTAGTGATCTAAATTTGGACGAGAAGAGCGTGTTCAGCCCGCTCACGGCCAGAACAGCTGAATACATTTAAGCCCCTGTTGTAAATGCCCACTTTCAAGTGGATAAATATTGAGTTCCCTATTACATTCTCTTGTAGTCTCCTGTGTGTACTTTCTTTATAGTATTGATCTACAATTATAATAAAGTTTATTTGCTCTGAAAAATATAGTGAGACACAGAAACAGTAACTAATTGATCCCAAATAATAAAAATGCTGGATTTGATTTAAAATCATTTTTTATTGAACAGTAAAACAGGGAAGTATAATGATGGAATGTGAACAAAGGCATAAATAAACTTTCAGAAGGGTTTAGGAGGCAAAAGATGTTTCAGATCTCGTCGGCTTTTATATCCACGGGCAGGACAAACGAGTACTTACATTAAACTTTATCATAGTTAGACTTGTTTTTATTATCAGAGAAAAAAAATCACGACTATTTTTAACACACAAACATACACACAAGTTTCCCCTGGGTAACTTTTTCTCTGACATAGATCTATGAAGGCTTTCTAGGGAGTTTTAACCCACACATAATACAAGTATCTTAACGTGCTTAACACATTTCTTACAAGATAATTTCTTGAGTTTTAGATTTGATGACTTGAAATTGATAAGATTTTTTTTTTCATTACATTAAGTTAATAATAAAGTTGATAAATCCCTAGCTCCATGTTGCATTGTTCTTTGTTCACTGTTATCTGTTCTTCTTCAGATTGTGTACGCAGCTGTGGACTGTACAAAAGCACAGAACCATGAGCTGTGTAAGCAGGAAGGGGTGGAGGGCTACCCAACATTCAACTACTACAACTATGGCAAGTTTGTGGAAAAATACAACGGAGATCGTGGGGTAAGTTGTGCTACATAGATCACCAAAAGAGCTATGTAGAAGAACTTGTCCAGGGTCATGGACACAGCTCAACCCGGCCCTAAGTGGAGTATTAGACAATTGGCAGCAGAGAATAATTAAGGTAGATCTTAATATTTTGGATGGGGCTACGCAGGTTGACCTTGAACTGGGCAACAATATTTGTATTGTGTTTACATCTCTTATGTCAATACCATCAGGCCAAGTGGAGAGAATGTTTACCAACTGGACTCTGGTTTATATTAGAAAAGAAAAAAGCATTTCAAGACTGATAAATTGCTTCAAGTTGGGAAATAATCACTACAACCTGTACTTTAGTGACTCATTAACTGTCCGTCTCTCCACAGGAGACAGGCTTCACTGGTTTCATGCGTAACCTAAGAGGACGTGACCAGGAAAAGGTTGTCAAGAGGAAGGAGGAGCTTTGAGGGTGGTGTGCAGGGAGGGGGCGTTGCACTGCACAGTTTGTCATTGCACTGTGACCCTTGACCCTGGCAAGGGCCCTATCCGCACTGACGTGGGAGACTTGATGACCTCAGCGAAAGGCTATTTTTTTATACCGTGGTGATCACGTTTGTAATAATACCAACAGAGTACCTACAGTCAGACCGACCACTTGAGACTTCTTCTTTTCATGGATATTGTGATGGGCAGAAATTACACAGACAAAAAAAAAGATTTCTTTCTTTCTTTCTTTCTTTTTTTTTTTTTTTTCGCCCAAACACTGTGACTGCATATGTGAAAAGCTACACCCTATACAGTATCTATGCAATACTGACCCCTGCTTAGCCCTGTGGGGGTCTGTGTGACTGACTGAATGACACCCATGGTGGTGGGTGGTGGTGGGCATCATTAGTTAAAGATGGAGGCTACACTGTCCATTACTCCACAGGGGTCCTAATCTAATCGCATCAACCCTGCTTCGTCTCTAGAAGAGACACATGCTGATTATTGACATACACCTGTTCCAATATTTTTGTACAGAATCTTCATGTGTTAAGTTCACAACCATCCAGAATATTGCTTTGTTATCCTCACAGATCATTTGGACAGTAACTGCATTTAACACTAACATCTAAAACAGCCCAGAGCTGTGAAAAGTGCTACTGTAGGTAATCATGAACTGTAGCAGTGTGAGGTAGATAAAAAAATCATGGCCAAAGGGTCAATATTCTGTATGGTTCCAAGCTTTCTGGACTAGTTTTGCTTTTAGAAAGAACTTATACATTTTTGTTTCCTCAAATCAGTGGCCTTACAAATATAAAAATAAAAAAAAATTGCTGGAATTGCAGAAATATGAAATGATAAGTGCAAGGGAATCAGAGGCCTGATGCCCTTGGAATTCCCCCAAGTAAGTCATCGACCAGAGCACGTCAAAGGAGAAGAAAAAAATAAAGAACAACATGAAATGCCAAATATTACTGCGCATTGCCCTTGATATTTTTATGCTTTGTACATTTCCAAATATTAACAGCATTCACAGCTGTAGTGACATTTCACCTCTTGTACCACCTTTGTTGTTCACTCAGAATGGGATTTCATCAATTTTATAACAAGGGTACAGCTCATTTACATAAGCATGGGAGATGCTCACGTATATTGCATGTTGATCATAAATTGTCCAAAACATGAATCTGCTCTCTGTCCTCTAAAGTAATCATGGATTCCACCCAATATCGTACAGTTTCCTCTGCATTCTCACATTTTTCAGGGAGACGCTTGAATAATTCAAACCTCTGGTTTACACTTTGGGTATTCAGGGTTTTTTGTTTAAGTTTACCCAGTTTGTTTTATGCCCACACGGTTCTACCACTTTCTGCTGAACTGAACCACACCAAAGAGCCAAGAGCAAAGTGACAGCACTCAGGCCAGTTTTGCACCAATCTGCATCTGCCTGCCATGCCTTGGCCTCGCTCAGCTTCAGTTAGCTTGGACAGTGCTCTCCCATGCCTTCCATCATATGCAGCGGGATGACTTCACAGTACATCTGAGGATTAATTAAGTATTAAATGAGTGAACTCTCCAGACCCCATTCCCGCTTCTCCCAGCATAACATCATCATCGACTCGGAGCCATCATTATTACCTCTGTGGCGATTTTTTTTAATGTTGTGTGTTTTCAGATCCCACGCTTCGGCCGCTATAAATATTTAAGAGCTTATCTGTAGCTGAACTTGTGTTTTATTATTCAAGACTTTGGTTTCTTTCATTATGAATACGGTTCTCAGGGATAGCGAAACACAATTAAAGGGAACTAGTTTATTTGTAATTTTGCATTCCAGCTGAATAATTTTGAGCCCTTAGGCCACCAAATTAAATGTTGTTTGTATCCCGAGAAAAAAAAATATTGAAATGTCCTTTTTCTGTGCTATATCAGAATATCATGTATTGAATAAGACATATTGTCAGTAGATGTTACTGAATCATTTCTTGTCAGACACATAACATTGTGATTCATAATGGGCTAATTTCCAAGTGAAACTGTCTCAAATGTTCTGGCTGGCACTAAACACTTTTTTGTGTTCATTGTTCAGTGTGATTCTTAACATTTCATCATATGCAGGAGCATTTTGAAAGAGTTCTTTATACAGTTAGGTGTTATATATCGCTGTAACTAGGTGTTCATTCTCCTCCAAAGGGGAAAGTTTGATTACTTTGTCCTTTCGTTTTCTTTAGAAACCTCCACAGTGACATCGCAGGTTTGTTGAATAATAGAGAGAGCACCTCTGTCTTATCCCAAAGGTATCCATGTTGTGTGGGAATTTGTCACACTTATGCCAAGAAGTCATTGTTGCCTTTGTTTATTTTTCTGTGCCCAGTACAGTTTTGCCCCATGCAGTAAGGACCTTGCGAGATAATAATAATAATAAAGTCAAACATTTCCAGAACATTTTTCACTTGTTTTTATACATTGTTCACATCTCTGCTCTGTTTGCTCTGTTATTTTGCAGCCAAGTGTTGTTTTTTTTTTTTGTTTTTTTTTTTTTTTTTTTTTATTGAGTAATTGTTGGGGATGTGACTCTAGGGATGTCAGTGTTGGTAATGAAATTTGGTAGATATATTCATGTCCCCTGCAGGATGATTTGGAGTAACTTGGTGATCCTCTGACTTGTCACTTTGTGCCACCATCAGCTCAAATTTTTAAATTGTCTCATACTTTGGTTTATGACCAATTACCTGTAAAAGTAAAAGTAAAATGACATTTCCATGAGCCTTTGCTTTGTGTTTCATGCTAATGAAATGTTAGCACGCCTACATAAAAAACAAGGATGGTCAATGTGGTAAACATTACCTGTTAAATATATAATTGTTAGCTAGTGACAGTGTTTTTATTTATTTGGGAAATGGATGGAAGGCACAAGACACAAACATTATCATTTGTTCACTGAGACAGCGCTGAGGAATATCTAGAGTGTGAGAACATGTTTGAAGTTCTTCACCAGCAGCACCAGGCTACACTGTTGGCACAATGAAATAAATAGAAGTTGACCTTGTTGGGTGGCTGGGCTGACAGGCAGTCCTGGGAGCAGTTTTTTTTTTTTTTTTTTTTGCCTGTTTATTTTGACATTTTTCTCAGTTCTGCATCTCAGAGGGGAAACAAATGGACCATGAGCAGCACTCAGCAGATCTGACACTGATGGCTTTATTATGAGAAATGTCTGGAAAATGGTGCAGGGGCCTAAAAGTGACCCTGCTCGTGGTGACATCAGTGAAAGCAGCTGTCAGAGCCCCACTGCCTGAACTTCTGTGTTTTCATAGATGACAAAGGTGTCACATACGACATGGGAAAAAATAGTTACTTTTAGGATCAAGGTCCTGAGAAACCTGTGTGGAGTTGAGTCTTCACAGCTTCAGCCTCAAAGCTCGGTCTAAGCTGAGGAGTGACTTTGAGACTGAAGTTTCTTGTGTTCAGTGATTGCAGGGTCACAGAAATCTGCTTAGATAAAGTGCTGTTGTTGGGATGCAAGCAGTGTTGAGCCATAGCAGGCTGATTAATGCCCGTGGGCACAGGCAGAAATACCCTCTCAATCCCAATTTGACTTTGGTTTTTCAAAGGGGCAGAGCATTTTTCATGCCTGGGAGCTTTGCTTCATTTCTTCTTTGTGGTTTCCTTGGAAGGGAGGGGACAAGCATTTTAACCTGTGGAAAATGAGCATAAGAAATGGAGGAGTGTTAATACAAAGTCAAGGTCTGCACAGATTCAAGTACCCTAAACAGAAACTATTCTCCTGTATGGATGATTGTGTTTTGGGCTGTTCAGGATTTTATCTCCTTATCTCTGCCTTCCTCCTCCTGCCTGACCTCCATCTCACTTCTGCTTCTTTGTGTCATAATTATGTTTTATGTATTTTTTTTATACAAGCCCACATATGAACCCTTATTTTTTCAGATGCATCATTAAAAAGCAACTACGTGTGGTTTATTTTGTTGATGTTTTCTGGACCTACTTTAGTCCCTTCCTATTATTTTCATTTTTATTACACTAGGACAAATTGGTCTAAACACCAGAACTGTGAAATAAATAGACCTCTGAGTATCTGCTTGGGAGAGATAAAGATTTTCTTTGGCTTGTTTTGCATGAGGCAGTAATCAAAATGATTTGCACTCTTTGTTGAAAGATCCATATGTTCAATCTCAGTGAAATTCAATGGAGTTGTTAGTCAACACTGAAGAACAGCATCCCTTTCTTAATACTGCTGATAGAAATTGGTACATTTTAATTTATGAAATCCATCAGATTTCTTTACCATGAATATGTCAAATCCTGACTCTTGATTGACTGGAAAAACCAGGGAGGGAAACTGAACAGACCTTTGAACCAATGGCTTCCATGTTTAACAACCAACAACAATAGATGTTTGTATAAATTAATGCAATAGTGACAACTGCTGTCTGAGTTTATGAGTCAGCTACACCCTGCATACAACTTCAATTCATACATGAACATACTTGGACAGGTGCTTATATCAAGATGTTTACTGTAAACTGTTTGTTTGTAATTCTGTTCAAGACCCTTGTTTCACTCATGCTGAAAATGCTGAGTAAGGTCCCACTTGAGGTTCCAGCAGAGACTTAGATATCCTAATATTTAGTCATCACTGTGGATCAAGATCCAAAACCACAAGCTCCTACACTTCCTGTAATGTATTTTGAAAGGGTTTCCCTCATTGTTAAGTTTGTAATACAGGTTCTCTGTTAAAAATGTGTATCCTAGAATCATAAATAATGTGAACACTTATTACACCTATATTTGATTTTTGAGCATATTTTTCCCAAACCATGGGACATACTGTGATGTTACAACAGCCTCCATTCTTCTGATTGCAGGCTTTGAGCCTGATTTTTAGAGCCTGGCTGAAGGGGATTTGCTTCCATTCAGCCACAAGAGCATGAGGTCCAGTAGTGATGATGGGTGATAAGGCCTGGCTCACAGTCCGTGTTACAGTTCATCCCTAAGGTGTTGGATGGAGTTGAGTCAGGGCTCTGTGCAGGCCAGTTTCTTTCACACCAAACCAGGAAACTCATTTCTTTATGGGCCTTGCTTTGCACATGGGAGAATTGTATTGTCTATTGTGTAAAATATTATTGTATGCTGGAGAAATAAGGATTCCCTTCAATGGAACTGCAAACCATGAAAAACAGCACTAGACATAAAGCTTTACGTAAAATCCTGACTCTTGACTGACTGGTGAAACCACAGAGGGATACTATAACCTATAGTAGGCTATGTGGACTGGATTGTCCACATACCTTTGTCCAGATAAAAGTTTTTTTCCATACTAGACAAAGCTCCTCAATAGCCACAGAAGACATTATTGTCTTCACAGCCCAAGTGCATCTCCCTGTCGCTACTAAATGATTATCTTTATTAATATTTGGGCTTCTAACCAGTTTGATTTTAAACAAATCAAATATATCAGATCAATGTGAACCAAATGGCAGTGACTGTCAGTCTTCTGTTAGTTTATCTTACATTTTTGTCCAGAGTAAAATATCAAGAAATGTTAACTGCTACCAGTGACATTCGCATAAAATTACTTGTATGTGTTCATGGTCTGCAGAGGGTGATTCTTAATGATTTCACTGGGCATTTCACAGGGGATAAACCTTTGAGATTCAAGTGAAAGTATTACTATGAGCAACAGTGAGTGTATTTTGTTCGATCTTTCACTTTGTTATTAGAAGATGTAATGAATGCATCAAATCGGCTCTTACCCAAGACAGTGAAAAATACATTCAGTGAATTTCCTGGAAAGAAATGTCAAAATCCTGCAGTTCAACCAAGAGAATTTTCTGCAGGTATAATTTTAGATATGTCAGAGTTCTCAAGAACTGCTGAGCTTAAAACTGAAATGTATAATGATGACATCCTGGGAAAGACAATTGGCGCTGATGCATTTGAATGCTGATGCGCTTGCACATCTGTTTAGACTCTGTCACTGTGAATGACGACACTGCCTTCCTCATACCTGACAGTCTCTGCACTAAACGCTCACCGAGACCTGTGGCTATTCATCAACTTGTCACCAGCAGCAGACATCCATCATCCACTTTCACTGTGTGTCTGTCTTTCTCCTTCTCTCACACAAGCCACGAGGGTAGTGAGGAGGTCCCTTCAGGCTGACACACTGCCTGAGCTCTGGGGAGATTGCATAGGTATGTGTGAAGGATGAGGCCACTAACTGTCTCTGTATTGTTTTCATTTCCTCTCGCCACAGTTGTGTTTTTGTCCATATTCTAACAGGAAATATATGAAAATAGAAAAAAAAATGCTGATGCCAGTGAATGGCCTATTTCAGGTCTGAGTGGAGCCCTAAAGCTTGGCAGGCTTTGGGCACACATTATTCATTTTTCATGTTATTTTAATTTCAGAGTTTTTAAAAAAAATCTCAGCATCAGATGCTTAGGAGTACAGCTAATTTCTTACTGGCTTTCAGTGGGAAAGTAGCAAGTGGGGCAAGTAGAGATTAGAGAAAAAAACTAGAGAAATTTTAAATTATGAAACACAATATCTATCACAACATTAATGAGCTCATGAATATTAACAATCTCAGTTAAGGAGTAATGAGTGAATACAGCAGCACACTACTTGCTGACTACCAACCTTGTTGGTCTGTAAAAAATGTTTGTTTTTACAGTTGTTAACATTTTGTCATAATGTATTATCTATGTGTATTATCTCTTTTAGCACCAGGCACCATTACTTGTGTTTTTATGTTTTGTTTTGTTTTTATGTTGTCTACTCATTCTTTCCATGTTTCATTGTAAAACAATGTGTAGCCGTGTTTAAAGAAGTTCTACACAGTATTCTGATGACAGAGGGGTTTAAGGTGCTGACCATGTAACTGCAACAGCCCCAGTGTGAGATGTGCTAAAAGCCCCAGAGGAATCTATTAGCTGGACCTTGAATTAAGAATTTTATTATCTCTTGGCCAAATCTGTTATTGCCTGCAGGATGAGTAATGGCTAAAAATTTCAAGTAATTAAGAACAACTATTAAGAACAAAACTGCTGTTATAATAATAATTATCACCAGTAGTAGTAGTATGTAAAAACACCATACATTTAGGGCCAAATGAACAACTTTATTGAGAAAACAATAAGATTACAAGACAAAAAAGTCCCCTTTAGGCCTACTACAGTACAGGATTACGAAAAAGTTTGGAATTCAACAGAAACCGTTTGTTGTAATTAGCAAACTGAAAAATCCTGGTTGAGAACACTAATTAGACCAAACAACTGATGACTTATTGGGATAATCTCAGAAAATGTTTTTCTCAAAAAAGGGCACAATGAAATGGCGTGAGTCCACAAATAATAAATAAATGAGACTTACTCATTTACTCAGAAGCAGTGAAAGGGAACGTTTCTGGATTTTTAATTGGAATTTCTTCAATCTGATAGGGAACCAAAAATCTGAAATTCAATCCAAATACTCATTTCATTGTCATTGATAGAAGTCAAAACCCTTAACCAATAAAATATGTCCCTAGTGTTTTATTATTGAGCCATCGTTGCTTTGCTGTCGTTTGCATTTGTTTATTTATTTGTTTTCTGCTTTGCTGATCGGTAACTTTCTTTACCCACAATGCACAGCGAAACAGCCACGTAAACGTACAGAGCCGTCTTCGCAGTGTGTAGCTTGCTAGCTGTCTCTGGTCACTAACATAGCAGCAGATCACTGGTGTCCACACGATGCTACACCCGTTTGCCAGGTATTATACATGCAGCTGTCTCAGAGAATGAGCCATGTGTGTTTCGTTCAGTTTCGCTTGTACCGATGTTCTGACCTATGGATATGCAAAGCATCTAGCCGTTAGCTCCCTAGCCTGCTAACGCTAGCGTCAAGGAAATGTTGGTGAGCAAGCTAATTTGATTAGCTGCTAACGGTGGCTAGGCGGCTTATCTGCTCCAATTGAGCTAGTTAGCTGCATTTCCTTTAATCCAGACTGGCTGGTAACATTACAGGAAAGGTAATGATAAAAATTAAACTTTTGGCTAATGTGCCAAGCGTCCGGCTGATAGAGTTTTATGTAACTAACGCTAACTCTGCTTTCCCCTAGCTACTGAAACATGGCTTTAGCTAACGTTTCCCCTGACAAACTCTCGTTGTAATGTGTCGCGGGTCTCTTATTGAATCAATCTAGGTGGTAACGTTTAAGACTTGAGTTTGTTTTGAAACTATGAAATGTTCGTGTTTTGCCACGAGTGCAGTGGAAGCACGTCGCGACGTGATGCCTCCAAACGCTTCCTCTCAACGTCCCTTCATTCAGTCTGTGGAGCTATCCGTGGTCCTAACACAACCGACCACACAGCGACTGACAGGTTCCGTTTGTTTGGTTATTTAGAGCTGACCCTTTAATATGGGGATCAAAGTGGAAACGCCCTCCAAGCTCACGAATGCATAATTAATCATAGCAACGTCTACTTTAACCCATTATCAGTGAAGGCAGAAGCATTACGTAAAATACTCCAAGTATTAGGTAAATCTGTTTTTGTTATAAATAAACTTAACCATATGTTTTTAGGTTTCCCTACATGGCACTGGCTGAATTTGCTAACTAACAAACTGCAAAACAATACACTAGAACTTCTCCACCTTCAAATATTTCTTGCAAAAACTTTGCCTAACTCTTCCTACTCTTCCACTTTTGAGAAACTGTCTATGTTTTCTGCTTTGTTCTGGAAGAACCCCCTCAGTGCTGTTTAAGGTGTTTAACAGTTCATTGCTTTTAAATCTCTCTTTGCATAACAGGTCTCACCACAGAATGCTGTGGGGTCTCCTCCTCATTTCTAAGCGCTCTGACAAAACTGTATGAAAGATATATTTCTTTATATTTGTGTTTTGACCTGATTTAAGCTTGGGCTTGAAGAGGATGTCTATTATATGCAATACGAGAGTCATTACAGGAGGATTTTGAACTCTGTGGTATAAAAAAAATACTGAATGATATGAATATGCTCACGTGGCTTTTGTCACATTCGTGGTTAATTGTTTGAGACATAACATAGACTGAATTGAAAGCATTTTATTGATCAACAATATTAGATATTCTGTATATTACTGATACAGTCTCAGATTTGAGCTGGCTCTCAACAAGCTTTTTTCCCTGTTTTATGTATGTTCGCAGGCCTTCAGTGAGACTGTCAGAGCTGTAAGATGTCAATGGTATTATTTGCCTCCGTGGTCCGGGTCGGGGACGGCCTCCCTCTCTCTGCATCCACTGACTATGAGCAGGACAAAGAACTTCAGGAAACCAAGAGGCATCTCAAAGGTCTCTCCAAGAAACTCAGCCAGTTCCCTGACCGCTGCACACTTAAGTCTGGACCTTACAATGTCAAGTAGGTCTTACTTAAATTCCTAATGTTTGGCCATTTTAGATGGACCCTTTATATTCAATTGATCCATTAATTAAACAAGAATAAACTATTAAATGTGAAAAATTGTCAGTATTTACTAGATAAAAACATCATATCCAGCTGCACATGATAAGGATCATTGATATGTATTTGACTTTGAATTCATTAGCTTAATATATTTTCTATTCAAGGTATAAAATAGAGATTTAGATCGTTTTACTGCATCTTTATCCAAAATGACCCATGGGGGATTAAACAGTTTACTGCTGACAGCTTTCCTCCTCTCTTCCTGACCCCCTAATGCAATTTTGATGGAAAAACGCTTTTTAATTTGAGTGATTTGACAGCTAGGCTTTCATTTGAGGTGTCAGGCTGTTTCTGAAAGCTCCACCAGTGCTCAGGGAAATGCTTTGAAAGTCTCTCAAGCACTGTTTGTTAAGACCTAATTAGTCTTATTAAGACAGGGGACATGACCTCAAAAGAAACTTAAAATCAGCCATTAGTGAGCCAGCTATACCTTTCAACAACCAGAGCCTCTTTTGATAATGAATGATATCCTGAGGCATCTGAAGAGGAGGAGGTTAGATGGCAGTGAAGGTCACAACATGGCAGGCAGTTTTTAAAGTCTCAGGTTAATTTGTTCTGTAATACCCCAGGCCCTTTAGAAGCTGTTGTTAAGTTTGTTCTTGATTTGGGATTTTCTTTGCCCACTGCTCCTTGCACTTTGGGTTCTGGGGCATTTTTAGTCTCTTTCGCACGCACAGCATGTTTAAGATCTATCTACAGATTTTCAGTGATGTTTTATCCTTTACTCGGCAGTGAGTTAATGATATATTTTATGATCTGTCTGTGCACTGTTCCGTGCACCCTGTCTAGAGACTCAAAGTAATGGGAAACAAATCTGACCACTAGAAGGATGTCAGAGGCGGTGATGCACTAGTTGCAGCTGGACACCGATTTTTGACAAACCCTGTAAAAGGTTCTGTGACACCAATCTTGATTTCTTCTCTCTGGCTTTTCAAATTTAGAATCAAATTCAGGGTTATTGTGATCAGTTTTAGAGCTGTGCATGGTCAGACACCTGTCTGCATGAGTGAGCTGCTACTGCCCTGTTTTTCTGAGGTCTTCTGATCAGGTCTTGTTGGTATTTTCCCCCCTGCAGGCTTAAAATGAAAGTGGACTGTGCCTTTGAAGTTGTGGCTCCTAAATTTTAAAATTCATTCCCTTTTGACCCTTTGAATCTTCTGTTTCTTCTGTCTTTTATTGTGAAGCACTTTGTGGTGTCTGATATTGAAAGGTGCTGTTTAAATGCACTTCACTTACTGTGGGCGTAATATTCATAACACACAGCACCATTGACGCAACCACCTTGATGGCATGTACTAACTGTGAAGGAAGATTTTGTGTTTTTCACAACTGTGAAGCTAGAGGCCACAGTATTAACCATTATACAGAGCTATGAGTGTGAGGTGCCTGGCTGCTTTTCTCTGATATTTTGTGTATGAGTGGGCTGTTGGCGTCTCTTATTTTTGTTGTTCTCTGCAGATGAAAACTGGACAGATTGTTAAAAATAATTGTTATTCCTCCACTGCCTAACAGCTGGAGAGCTTCTAGAGCCCTGGCCAGGACTAGCTTCCCTGCCATCAGTCGCCAGATTGCATGCCTTTAAAAATGTTGATGTTTTTGCTTGAGTTTAAGACAGTTGGGATCGACATCTGTCCATCTTTGGTTTTTAAGGGATTTATAAAACTTTTTGGAAAGCTTTTATTGCACTCAACGTAATGAGCTGTCAGCATAGACTGTATAAGACATGGACGTAGCACCCGTGACGTCACCCACTGGTTTCGGGGAGTCAGTTTTGTGACCAAATCATGGGCATTTGAGCTGCGCCATCTTGGATTTTAGTGGGAGTGTACTTTCCATATTTGGCGGAGAGGCCGTTACTCTACGGCTCAGTCGGGGTCGGCCGACCGAGAACCCGGCCACTTAGTTCGGAGCAACAAAGCTAGCCTAAGGCTAATCAGCTAATCAGCTAATCAGCTAGGCTAACAAGCTAAGCAGCAGCTACATCCACCACACGACGGTCCCCGAGTCCGACCCGACTAGCTCGACCCCGTGTAACCGCGACACACAGCATACAACAGAGATCATAATGTTGCTGCTGTGTTTTAAACATGACTGTTTCAGATAGAGAAGTTTTAGATGGAGCTGCAGGGTCTGGTGGAGTTGTGGGGGGAAATTTATTTCTAGTCTATTATTTAACTGTGAAACAATCATTATTATTTCATATTAATAAAATATATTAAAACGTTAAAAACATTATTTATATTATTAGTAGTAATGATAACAATAAAAAATAATGATAGTAATAATAATAATAAAATGTTTAATATTTCATATTTACATATTTACCGGCTTTCACCGCTGCTTCCATCCACTATCACTAACAACAGCAGCCGCTTACTGACGGAGCTGCTCTGTCCATGCAATGTCGGACTTTTTAAACAGAAAAATGAGACGAAATAAAATTTTTGCCTAGTATTCCCGCAATAAACGGACTCTGAGAGCAGGGAACACACCGCAACAGCGTTCCTAACATTAGCTGCTCCGGTCCTCTATCTGTATCAGCAGCGACCATAAATCGGCAATTAAGTCATAAGCTAGCGGCAAAATATGCTAATACATGCTAATTAGTGCAAACATCCAGGTAAAATAGAGAGAAATTTATTTACCGAAAAAACTGCAACACAGACTCCTTCGACGGTCGGTTAGTACAGTCTACACTACAACAAGCCATACTGTCACAAAAACCTATCCGAACATTGGCAAACAAACACTGACACTGCAGCCCCCGTCAACCGCTGGAGGCTGTAAATATGTTTTTTAGGCTGTAAAGAGAATTGCTCACTTCTGGAGCCAGCCCCCAGCGGCAGCCGAGGAACTGCAGCTTTTTGAACGCGGAAGTGATCCTCACTGCTGAAACCTACAACTGCCCCATTCGTTGTCAGCCTGTCTCCCCTCTGTTTTGGGGGGGGGGGGGGGGGGGGGCTAAGACACACGCATGGTTAAACAGAAAGCAAAGGAAAGGTGAAGAGAGAGGCGCAACCGTTAATGACAGCTAAACGCAGCAGAGACTCTCACGCCGAGCTGAAATTAAATTAGATAAATGTTTTGTATTTTTTACTTGTTTTTATTTTTTTCTGAAACACTTCTTCATATATTTTCTATACACGTTTTGGTCTTGTTTTTTTTCTCTGCTTGCCACATGATAAACCACATCTGTCTGTTCTATTTGTTGCCGTTTATGTTCCACATTTAGATGTGATAACTAGCTTTCCCTTCAATTGTGTTCTGAGCTATTCAGATAATGTAGAAGTCGTTCTATCTGGGGAATTTAATTTGTGCTCAGTATATCAATTAACACTGCAGGGCCCAGAGATAGTGTCTGCTAAGGTGCGTATGAATATGATTGTGTTTCTGTGTTTAATTAGCTCTTGATGTGTGAATTTTAGGTGGAAATGTGCTGAAACAGTGTTTGCGCTGTGTTTGGAGCAGCAGCCAGTAGAATCAGAAATGCCACTGTGTTTTTTTTGCATGTAATCTGCACTGTATTTAGCTTGATGTCCTAATTAGTTTCCCAGGGTTTCTGTGAAGAAAAGAGTGCAGTGTATGAAAAGTAGTAATGCTGGTGCATGTGCGTATTTCAGTTTCACAAGCTCTCTGGGTGTTGGATACCTGATGGTGTGCACCGCAAACTACCCCAACGTGCTGGCCTTCTGCTTCCTGGATGAGCTGCAGAAGGAGTTTATTGTCACCTATGACACCAAGAGAATCAGCAGCGTTGTGCGGCCGTACTCCTTCATTGAATTCGGTGAGCTCCATCGATTTTTACAGCATGTTTCAGCCTGTCACACATGGTAAACATTATGAAGTCATTTGCTTTGTGACTTAAAGAATACAGGATAGAGAAATAAGAAGATATGATAGCTATATTTTGCAGCATGTTTTAGTTAGATGGGTAAGCACTGTTGGTTTTTGTAGACTAGAAAATTCTCCATAGCTCAACAAAAGGTACTCTGGGGAAAAAAGGAGGCATAGGGAAAGTGGTTGCACCAAAAAATAAGTAACACTTCATCATAAAATTGCTTCTTGCAAACATCCCAAATATTACAGTGTAGTCTGAGAAAAGCTGCGTGTTTATTTCCATTTTGTTTGACCTAAAGATATTCAATTTGTAATGTTTGACATACAAGTATCAAAGACAGAAATGTCTTGCTCTCACATACAAATGACCTGTTTATCTTCCTTGTTTTGCTCCCTGCTCCCTTTGTTTTTATATTAACTGTGATCCTTCAGACACATTCATTCAGAAGACCAAACAGCGCTACAACAGCCCTCGTTCGCTGTCCACCAAGATCAACCTGGCTGACATGCAGACAGAGATCAAGCTGCGACCGCCCTACCAGCTCTCCCCTGAGGACCTGCGGGCTATCAATGGATTCTCTGTGCACACGCCCTCCAAGTACAAGGGCATAGGTACGACAGGAGCTGCTGCTGCACACATATACACACCCCATACAAACCTAATTCAAATATGAAAGAGGTTTGCTGTTGTAATAGACTACCTTTTTAATTTCCCTTCTGGAAATCAATAAAGTGTGAATCTCTTCTTATGTTATTAGTTGGCACTGTTAATACTGGTAGCACTGGTGTTTAAGGTCAGTGGTGATTTCCTCAGAATATTGTATGCTTTTTTGCAGCAGTAAATGTCTGATACTGGATTCACCATTGCACCTGTCATTGTCCATATCATTTTGAGCTATTGGGTTATAGACCAGTTCACCTCAAACTTGTTGTTTAAAATGTTTAAAGGTACAGTACTGTGCAGTTACCTCCTCCTGGCTTGTTTTTGTACTTCAGAGCATCAGGACAAATCTTTTTAACTACAGTTGAATTGTTGAAAATCCTTGATAGGTCACTTACAGTATCACATGAAAGAAGTAGACAGTTTCCTTGTTGAACAATATATAATAAGGGTTCACTATTTTCACTTTATTTGCTTTATTACTTTATGTAATTTTTAATATTAAAAACTGATGAAAATCTCATAAACATCAATAATATAGAAATTCATTTAAAAAATAACATTTGCAACACAAAACCCATAATAGTTTTATCATTTGTTGTTTTAATAGTTACTTTTCCAGGAAAATTAAGAGCTGATTTTGCATTTTCTCTGCATTGTTTTCCTCCATTTTCTCACTGTGGGGCCATTGTTTACTTTAAACTGCAGTGAACAGTATATTGCAGCAGGAAACCTTTGCAAGCATGGTAACATAGAGTGTCTGTGAATATCAATTTAAAACTAGACTTTTAGGTTTTTCAGTAAAAATCTGTATGTAAAGCCTGAAATATACTAAAACTATGGTGGTCAGATACATCTCATATCAGTCAAGCAGTTCCGCTGTTGCTCTGTGGCTCAGACCCCCTTCCCCTCAGTTGCTCCAGAAAACAACCCTCTTCCACGCACCGTCACACCTCAGCTGCCCCAAGCTAAGCGATGCCACCCCGGGTCACTTAGAGCCGCTGTGTTTCCCTTGACATCCTTTTCAGAGCAGCTCTCCATGCTTTGTTCACCCTCTGTTGGTCGCCTTGCCAGTCTCCATTTTCTGAGAACATAAATCATTTTGTCCCAGGGGGATGAAGTATGCTAATCTGATAATAGTTATGTATCCCTCCTTTTACTGTGCCAGAATTTTGTGGATGATGCAAAAACAATGTATTGCTTGGCTTATCATTTCTATTCAAGGATTTATCTTTTATCTTGCAGATAGTGGTTTTTATAAATATTTACATTTCATAAAATGCATATGCTTTGTTACATACTTTGGAAAGCAGATTTTTTTTTTCCCTGAATGCTTTTGTAGTTGATTTGTCAAGGCAGATATCGCCTGTAATAAAATTCTTCTTTCTCTCTTCCAGCTCCCACACAGATGTTGGAGCCAGTGACTCTCCCAGGCATCGTGTCCTGTGTGCTCAGTGTCCTCTGTGGAGGCCTGAACCTGCTGCGAGGAGTCCACGCTATAGAGAGCATACTACAGGTGAGGACATGTGGAGAAATTCTGGTTTCACACTGAATCTGTTTTTATAGTTGTGGCTGCCAGTCATAATGGTAATAACAAATGTGACAATATTCCAAACATCCATTTTGTTCTTTAAAAGTCTCACGTCACATTACATTGATTTCATGATGCCATGTCTAGACATGAATGCCTAGAGATAAAAAAAACCCTTTTCTCCATGCCTTTTCTTCCTGACTGCAGAATGATGATGAAGACTTTAATTATGTGATTGCCTTCTTCCTCGGCACAGCAGCCTGTCTGTATCAGGTAAGTGATAGTCTGCGGTAAGAGCAGCCCATCACTGGCTGACTGGCTGACTAATGGCCCTGCATTTTACAGCTCAGCAGCTTGTCAGCTAGACTAACATTAGCAAAAGCTCAATGCGTTTCACCCCACTACCTTCCCTAAAACATTTTCATCAGCTCCTTTTGTGCAGCTCTTGATACTAAATTCAGTTTTTTCCTGAATTTAGTATCAGGAGCCACAGATCGACTGAAAATTGGTAGACCGATGTGGGGAACATAGTTATCTGTCAGGATTTCTTATGTACTGAAGACTTATTGTCCAGTGAAGGACATTAATGATGACAACATGCCACGGGTCAGTGTCAGTCACACAAAGTGTGCAGCATTCAAATTCTTCTCTGCTGTTCTCCTTTCAGTGCTACCTGTTTGCCTACTTCTCTGTCTGGAGGAACAGTAAGTCCTTCCTGGCGTTTGCACTCATATGTCTGTCCAACATGTATCTGTATGAACTGAGGAACATGTGGCAGATCCTCTTCCATGTGGCGGTGGGGGCCTTCATGACCCTGCAGATAAGACTGAGGCAACCGCTGGGCAAAGCGCCAGACTATAATGTCTGACAAACCCTTTAAACACAAAGGGCAAACGGACCTTCCATCAGATGTCTCACATATGCCCTGGAAATGCAGCGGACACAGCACTGGCCAGTCCGGGGACAAAGTGGAAACAAAAAGCAATCCTCGCAGTTCAGGAACAAAAAAAAAAATCAGCCCTGCAGTCGTCCTGTTCTCACTCAGTCCCAGCACCAGTGGACAGATCTCAGTGTGACACCGCAGCCGGAATCCTCCGTGACTCTCTGATTTGGGAAGTTGCCTATTCCCAACTATTGTCTGACAACAGGTATTTAGTTATACCCCCTTTCACTGCAGCCATAGCTTAGGTCAGAATCCTGCATACAGGATGTCCAGTTTTGCAAACCTGTACTCTCCTGACGCCCGCAACATTAAGTACTAGAACCGAAGTGTCATGTATAACCCCCATCCTCATAATAACTAATACAGAGGCCATGGACACTGTGTCTAAAGTGCCCTAAGAACTTTGCCGAAAACCTTTCATGGAGCATCACGTCAAATGACACTGCATGCTGCGCTTAAGAATTTGACCAGACCCTTGATCATAGTTTTCGGTATTTGATGTTCTTTGATTATTAAACCATGGACACATTTCTGGTTGTACAAACACTGATGTTTAACGCACAGCCTTATATTTTCCTTGAGCTCAGTCAGCAACCCTTGTGGTCTTGGCTGAAGGCTGGACTGAACAGAAGTGCGTAAGGCAATGCAATTGTAAACTGATAAAATTACTTTTGGATTACTTTTTTAAAAACTTTTTTATTTATTTCACCCAGGTCTTTCTAAATTATTCTTTTTTCTCTTTTTTTCACCTGTTACATGCACTTTTTGCACATGTGCTCTTGCGTACCTGACCTGGTGCAGGACTCTGGTTTAGGTCTTGGTTTAAAACTATGCAATGCTGCCTCATATAAATGATTTCAGTCCTGGTGTATTGTCATTTTGTAGACCGTTGATTTTGCTATTTATTTACTGATAGATTGTTCATTGGTGAGTGATCAATGAAGATTTTATTAGATTTATTTGTTGTTTTTTTTTTTTTTTTGGTCGTTCCATTTTTTTTTACGCAGACTTGCATCTACTTGTCACAAAGTAACTCCTGCTCCAGTAGACACAAACAGCCTGTTAGCATTCATACCCTACTTCCTCGCCCACACAGCCTCAAGCATGTGCCAGTGTCAAGTGACTATGTTAATAAACAAGTCTGTGTTGGCAGCAGTAAAGATACTAGCTGTGTTGTCGAGGCCAGAGGCAGCCCCTATCATCTGAGCAGCCCCTGGCGTGTTTTTCCTCCCACCGAGCCCCTCGGTTCAGACATGGTTGCGTCTGCCACTTACGAAGACAAAAACTTATTCTCTCACCCTGCCTGTGTAATGGGTATTAGCACTGCATTCACATTTAATGTAATTACAATCAGGGGATGCCACATTCATCGTTATTAAGCAGTGTGAGATTTGTTCGGGAAATTGTGGGAGGATTTCCTGGCTTCCTGCAATATCCCGCCAAATAATAGCAAACAAATGGAGAAGGGTAGAGATTTGAGTCATGCCTTTATTGTTCATTGTTCATGAGTAGCTTAACAGTTGTGCCAAGATTGTCGTAACGTCTTTTTTTTTTCTTTAACTAAATAATCTGTTTCTCATTGGATAGAGTTAAAAGCGAAAATGAAAAGGACTATAACCACGCAAATACACTCAATGTCCATCTGGCATCTGCACTACAAATCTGTCAGGGGACCGCTGCAACACTTAAGCCTTGTATGATTCATCATTGTGCTCTCTCAATGTTCCCTGGTTTCCAGCAGCGGTACCACACCTACATGACCTAATAGTCTTTTTTTTTTCACAATATGGCTCAGACTTGATGGGATGTGAATTGTGCTTCACTGGCTCAGGTTGTTTGTGTTCACAGTCTCTTTACAGTAGATGTGTAGAGTGGGTGTGTTGTGTAAAATATGAAAAAAAGAGGCTTTTATACTAGTTTATCCAAATATGGAAAATGAATGTGATCATTTCCAGGTCTTTAAATGTGGGAATTAACTGCTGATTGTTTTTTTGTTTTTTTGTATGTATTGTACAAATTGTTCACATTTTAATTCATTTTGTTTTACACTAGAGTTTTAATGTGACACCTTTAAAGTCCCCAGTCATGATCGGTTCACAGAATAATAAGAACAGTTAAATCCGGTGTTAAATTCAGAAAAAGAAGATCTGGGAAAGAATGGATTTGATAGGAAATGGAAGATATGTTGGAACACTGGGTTTAAAGCATATCTGAGACCAGAAGTGCTTTAATTTTGTCCGTTTTCTGTTGCACATGGAAACACACTGATTTATCATGACGCGATCTGGTCCTCTTCATTCCACTTGAAACATATCTGCTCTTGTATTTGGACTCATTGTCTCTGAGCTCAGCTCTGGAACATTGAACATTAAAAAGAAAACCTGAGACATTACAAGTACAATGACAACCATTCTTCAGCAAAAACTGAATGTAGTGTTTTTGCTGCAAGCTGAAGCAATGCTATGCAGCAACAGGCAACAGACTGCCTCTTGATTCAGAGGCAGCTGAAACATTTTTCAGGCAGCTCTTTTATTTTTTTGTTTTTTTGTTTTTTTTCACCAGTAATTTTACAGTATTATGATTATGATGATTATAATTGATGTTATTTGTGAGTGCCTCATTATAAGGAACAGCAATTTCCTCCAGATGTAATTAATGAAACAGGGATATATTTTTTTCCTGAGCAGGAAGTATGTAGATTTTAATAACAAATGTGTGCTGCAGGTGTAAATTGCAGTCTACTTGAAGGACAATTTGAACTCAGCGTGCTTCAAGTGAATATTAGTGGTGATAATGTTTTTGTGGCAAAGCTTGCACAGTCAGGGACTCACAGGTTGGCTGTTCAAAAAGGTCAAAATCTCAAAGTATGAGGCTCTGAGGATTTTGTTTGCTTCAACATGTCCTTGAGTTCCTGTGAGAAAAGCCAAGTAAATACTAATGGGGTTACTGGCTACAGTACAGTGGCCTTTTATTCCATTACAGACCATTCTTCATATTCTTAAATTTGATCTGAAGATACTCAATTTAAATGGAGAGAATGAGATTTAAATTGCAGTCCAGCATTGCTACTTAAATGCATATCAAGAGTCATTGAATTACCTATTAACCAAGACTTAATTTATTCTTTTTCAATGTAATGGACAGTGATTTAACTTCTATATAAATATAGATATTAAAGCTGTAATGGATGAAGTAACATTCAGGGTACTAATTAGCAGATTAGCATTTTGCTTCCTTCTCTTCCATCATGTATAAACAGTTATCTTGATGAAAAGAAGACAAAGGATCCAAACTGTACAAACTGAGTGATGCAGTACTGCTGCCATCTGTTGGTAGACTGTATGAACAAATGAGCATAGTGCCAGGTCATGCTTATGGGTTTTTGAAGAAAATGTTAAAAAGGAGTTAGTTTCTTATTGGAAGTTTCTTATTTCAAGTATGTGGCCACGTATTTCTACTTAAGGTCCATTTCTTTATGGATCTTAAGTAGGAAACACTTATACACTAAAATACACTAAAATATAAATCCATGCAGCAGCATTAAAATTTCCCTGTCTTATGCCTAAATGCCTGTCCTTGCCTAAATGACAGGATATCCTTATGTTATTTGGCCATACACTGCATGTATGAAGCCTTGTCATGGATAAAAGACGAGCATTTATGTCAAACCTTTGGCTTTGGTGTTGTAAAAGTATGCTGAGGCAACACCTTGCTGCACAAAGTAACTAGGCATTCATTTAACCCTGTGAGACCTGAACTATGAAAGAATGGTCAGAAAATTCTAATTTTTCAAATATGAACTCTTTATTTGTCCCTTTGACAAAATGTAAAAAAAAAAAATTAAAAAAATAAATTCTAATTATATTTTTTGTTTGTATCACACATGTCAAAACATTTGGAAAAGTGAGGGGGGTCCACCAGGAGTCAGTATACGAGCATAAGAGTTCATCTAAAAGGGTTAAATGCAAAGTTTATGCTTGATGGTGATGCAATGAGTCCCAGAAATGTGGGTATCATATATGATACGTACGGGCTCACAGGGTTAAATCCATTCGTCAGCTGTCAACTTAGGCAGATTATGCAGAAAAGAATTGACACGTAGTACCTGTGAAACATCTCAGCAGTTTATTTGACTGTAAAAAAAAACAACAACAAAAGAGCATAGTGTTTGGCATGACAACAAAAACAACCATGATTTTGTCTCTGAAGCTGTTTTTGTCACAGACGCTGCCTCATCTTGTCATCTTGTCAGAGTCATCATGAGGATCCTCAGCTGCAGAAATGAAAAGGAGGTGAGCTCTTCCTGTTCTTTAAGTCTAAGAATATATTCGCTCAGACACCTCATAGCTGCACCCCTCATCTCAGATCTGTGCCTTTTCTCTCACCCCTTGTGTTTTCTAATGGCACAATCCTGCACAATGAACAGTAGAAAACAAAGGGCTCACATGGGCATAGAATGGCACTGCATTCAGTGAGTCAGATGGGATGACACTTAAATTTTTAGTAGTGGTGTGTGGTAATGGTTGCAGCGGTACAGTACATTAGCAAAACAAACCACCAGAGTAGACCAGCATAGGCTTTCCATTGTACAGACTAAAAGCAAACCTTCTAAGTGCCAAGTTTCGCTTGTTATTTTCAAACAGGAAACTAAAAGCCAAACCATCAGTGTTTGAAGGATAAGTCTGGTGCTTATCTACATTTTTTTTTTAACTGTCAACAAACCCCATGAAAAGCATTACCTGCTTTACCTGCTGTTTTATTGGATCAATTTTATATGTCGAATTTTCATTTGAATCCTGAATTATAAAATTCAAAATAGGTTAAATTTGCTCATCTGTTTATATCTATTTTGTGATTCTGACTTTAAATCTTCATTTTTTACTTAATTCAATTCTTACGGCTTCTTGAAATTGATGAGTATATTAATAGATTCTGTTTAAAAACTTAAAAAGTCTACAGTTAACTGTGGTGGCACAGTCAAGACGCCATAGATTGTGTTTCATTTTAAGTCAGTGCCACAACGTTTACTCCACCATGTCCTGGTGGAGTAAGCGCTCACTAGTGTAGAGTAACGAAAGTGCTTTAAAAACACAAATAGTCCAACTTAATAATCTACTTAGTCCTGTTTGGGTAATGTTTCCTAACAACTACAGCGTTTGAAAGATTTATGTCCTCACAAGGAACAAATAGCCTGAGGGTGTAATGTGTGTAGAGAAGTCAGAAAGTAACACATTGTTGATTTTGGTGCTCTCATGAGATTTGCTGACAGGAAAAAAAAAATACTGAATAATGTTGGCCTTATCCTTTAAGCTCCCGTCCCAAATTTGCTATATTCCTCTATATAAGAACTTGACAGTCCCCTCCAGACATTTACTGACTGCTGTACTGTGCGACTCAGCCAAAACAAACAGAACCAGCTGTAGTGTTTGGTAGGAACCACTAAAAATCACAAAAATCTACGGACACGGCCAGGTTAAAAACAGTTTGTTGAGTGACATGCTGAGTACTGTTGTAATACTGAAGAAAACTGCTCTGATAAGAAAAAAAAAACAGCAGATAAAAGGATACATTTCCATATGGGCTGGTCTTTCCCTGTCCACAGGATGAGCATCATCACCATCATTAGTATAGAGTTCATGTTAAAGGCCTCATCGGAGATCATTGGACATTCATTGGGTCGTACCATCTGATTGAGCAAGCAAGAGGGGGAGATGTGGAGCGGTGCTGGAAGGGTTGGACGGCTGGATGCACTGGAGTGCAAAATGGCTTTTGAGCACCGAGACTGATGCACTCCCGTCCTCTAGTCTGTCATTCAAAGTGCGCACTCGCTCGGTGTGACGCTTCCTTCTCACCGTGAGATTTAAACACACTGAGAGAAGGGAGTCATCAGAAACACCCTTCTAATCAGCCAACGGTTGACTTCCTGCAGATCGAAAAAATCTCAATTCTGCGAAAAGAGCAAGAAAAACGGGCGTTCGAGTGCGTCGATAGGCTGAAGTTAATGGTACATCAGCTGTGGCTCCACTTTAAGACCAGGCAACACTAGTGAGGATTTCTGAAATCCCAACATGTGTGTGATAAGAGTATGTACATCTGAATACACGTTGGTGTTTATAGATACCTCTCTAATATATATTAATGTACAAAATATAGAATCTTAAAATATCTGATAGGGTTTGGTGTTCTGGAGTCAAAATATAAAATGTCGAAGATTAGAAAAAGCTCTTCATTGACATCCTCTTTGTGTTTAAGGTGTGTGTATATGCTGTTGATACTGCAGTGAGTTGATTTTATATGTCTGACGGGAAACTTTCTGTAAACACTGTTAAGCTTTTCCTGTCTGTTCTTACAAAAAACAGCTCAAACTGTCTCTGAGGGACGTCCTCACCTGAAAGACTTTCTTCACCATTAAGACACAACTTAGTGCAACTCTTCTGTTAATCGGTTAATTGCTGACATGATATATCAGATATCGATACAAAGACAGGTAGTGCTGTGGTGCCACACTTGAGAGATTTGTACCTGTATCACAACATGGACAAAATGTGTTTTACATACAGTACATAAAATCTTATACATACACATAAAACTGTCTGTTTTACGTGTACATATATACTTCAGCAGGAAAAAGGCAGAGAAAGAGAGGAAGTGACGTAGTTTACGTCTTCCCGCAGGTTTGTCCAAACCCCTCAGAAAATCTGGCAGACTGAAGCAATTAAAATTTCTCAGAGAACATTTTTCCTTTAGGACCTCACAAATCTGTCTTGACGCTCTGATTGGACATCTTTGGTCTCAGCGTCAGAGTCAGGCTAGCTAGGCCTCTCCCACTTAGTCTCCTCCGCAAGCTGAGCTTTCGGATGAGTTTCCTCATCCCTCCTCACTGTGGCCTCAGTAGATTCAAGAAGGGTTCTGCGCTGTGAGAAGAGACGCTTCGGTTGGTCTCAGTCCACTGTAAGTTGTCAGAGGTCCATGAGGCTGCTCATTATGACAGAGGCGGAGTTAAGGCGCTTAAACCCCACGTGTCTTGTCTGTCATTTTAGTGTAGGTTAACTGCTAGAGGGTCCACTGGTAAGGAAGTAGGTCATCATCTCTCCTTTGCCCTTGACCGTGACCACGCCTCTGTACTCCAGTGTGTAGTTATAGGAGCTCAGTACCTGGTACAGGTCTGCGGTCACCTGAGGGCAGTGAGAGGACAAGTTTATTTCAGTTCATATTTACAATTTTCTGTGTATTGTCTTTTTGTCTATTGTCTTTGTTTAGCACATAATGACTATCAGTCAGCATTGATAAGGTGAATTACAGGTCAAAAGATGTCTACATCTCTCAGTTAAAACTGGGCTAAATTTATTTGAAAGGTTAGACTTTTTTTTTTATATAGTTGTCTGTGCTTACATAAAACCACTGCTTTATCAGCATTTAAATTACTAAATTTCAGTGTGAACCCTTCAAAATATGGTCTTTGAAAGGCTGTTACAGTAGTGGTAACTTTGATGACTTGATAACTTTTAGGTCAAATTTGTCCCAGTTTGAACATCTAGACATTGTCTGACCTGTAAATCAGTCCTTAAAGGGTTGTCCTTATGTAAATGCATGGTGCTGTGTTTTACCACCACAAAATCAGCTACAAGTTTGACTTATGATTTTGTCAATTCACCAAAATGTAAAGCTGTCAGAAACCCAAACATTGGAAAAAAAACTGACAGTGGTGTTAATAGAAATGTAAGTCTTAATTCTTTTTTTTTGTCATTGTACACTTTTTGAAGACAGCAACTGCCTTTGATTGGTAAAATGTTACCACAAAGAACATATTCTAAATTTTGTTGTCTTATCTAAATATGGACTGGAAAAGCTACATTGAAGTGTTGATGGTGTCATTGCGTTGCTGCTTTGTCACTTTTTGATGTTCAGTAGGAAGCAGTGGTTCGTTTTGCCCTCACATTAATGGTTTTTCAGAAGGTGCAGTGGAGACGAATGAGATCAAATTAAAGGTTTCCATCTGTGTTCAAAGTAGCTTTGAGTTATTAAGCTTTAATGATTTCACGTCTGATTTTGAGAAACCAATATGGCCATTTATAATTAACATTTTTCATTAACTTGAACAGGCTTATTCTGAATCCAGCCAGCAGCCATGTGTGAAGTGCAGTTTTGCAGAGCTTATGCACATTAGATGAATTCCTTTTTTTTTTTTTTTTTTTGACAAAAATAGACTGCAGCTAATTCCAAGATGGTAAAATTAAAATTAAACAGCCATCTTGAGCATTGCAAATAAAGTCTATTTTATTTTAGCTTTGACATTCATTTTTGTCATGTCATCATCTGCCGCTTATCTGGGACATTCATTTTTTTCTTTCTATAAATAAGTGATTATTCTGTGAATTAAACTGTGATTGTTCCACTTGTTTTTAATGTGTTTTGACTAGTTTCAGGCAAGAGAGGCTAATACAAATGAATATTTTATTCGCAATACATGTTGATTTTCATTTGTTGACTGGACTTATTTGTGTAATTTAATTTGAATTTACTTTATAGCTCTTTACTGAGTAAAATGACATGTTAAGATTATATTTATGTCACCTGGATCCTCTCTGGTACACCTGTGCTGTCCATGCGACTTGCCACATTCACTGTGTTCCCCCAGATGTCATACTGAGGCTTCCTGGCCCCGATCACCCCAGCAACCACAGGGCCAATGTTAAGTCCTGAGAAAGAAATTAAATATACGACAACACAAAGTACTTAATTATTACTGAATTAGCTGGACTTCAGACAAAAAAAAAGGTGATCATAGACAAAAATGTTATCTGTGGTCTTAAAAAATACTATTATCTCAGAATGTAAACAAATTTATTAAAAAGAAAACTTGTTTGGTAAAGTTCTATTTATTGTGTCTTGTTCCTGTATATTCAAGAAAGAATGTTTGGATTGAGGTTGTTACTGTAAATAACTTGATAACTGAGCATTGTCCTTATTCTTCTGGGAGTTAATCGTTGTTAATCTCACACCATCTGCATCCCTCTTAGATGTACAAACAACCAATGAACAACAGCAACACCCCTCCTTCTTTTCTGCAGCTCACCTATTTTCATTTTGAAGTTATTAAAGGAGTGTTCATTGATGTATTTCATCTGGTCCATCAGCCTCATGGCGTAGTCGGCCAGAGCGCGGATGTGTGAGCGCCCGGCCTTGTCGTATGTTGAGTCGTTGAGGCCGGAGGCCGCCATGTAGGTGGAGCCGATGGTCTTGATCTTCTCCAGTTGACGGAACTGATCCTCACTAATGATCTAATGTTAGCAGGAGAGGGAAGGTTTAATTCATAAAGTTCTATATTTTGCAGGGTTTGGGTTCAGGTTCACTGGATCCAGTTCTAAGTTGATAAAGTAACCTTATTCTTTGAGCTCTGGGTCTAAGAAATTCTGTCTTTTTAGTAACATAGAGAAAAGTACAATATATTTACATACATACTAGAGTTTCAGTTCTGAAACCAAATCACTGTCTAATGTTAATCATGCTGCAAAAAGGGTGGAGACCAGCTGGATGACTTAGTGAAGCATCCAGTGGCTTAAGAGTCAGAAACTTTTCTCAGTAGCTGGTGGAGTCCAAACCCAACTGACTTCTATAACTTCTGTTGTTAGATCTGCCTTCATACAGTATTACAAACACTGTGTAATGTAGGAGGGAATCTATCTTAAAATCTCACATGGGAAACCATAGATTTACATCCACACTTCCAGCTGGTTATGTTCACATCTCACCTCATCGAAGTCAGCAATGATCTCGTTGAGCAGCCGCAGACACTCCACGCCCTCGTTGTTGGCCTCCAGCTCCACGTAGAACTCGGAGAAGTTGCTGATGGAGGCGAACATGACTGCGACGCATTCACACGACTGGTAGTAGAGCTCGTCATTACGCCGCTCGCGTTGCAGGAAGTGGGCGGCCACATCTTTGGGCAGGATGTTATGAAGCAGACGCCGGTTGTAGGCCTGCAGCTCCTCCATCTCCTCCTTCTCCTCTGTGGCCTAGTGAAGAGTTCAACACAGACTGTGTAAAACATGGACATAGCACCCGTGACGTTACCCACTGGTTTCGGAGAATCAGTTTTGTCACCAAACCATGGGCATTTGAGCTGCGCTGTCTTGGATTTTAGTGGGAGTGTACTTTCCATATTTGGCGGAGTTTTTGAAATCTAAGATGAGGATATCACTGCATATATCGTTTTTTTATCTGTATTCTATGAATAAAAAACTATAGTATGTTGCAGTTATGAAATCAGTGAACTGCTTCAGAGAGCATGAAATTTTATTTCTGCATGTAACAAAAACTTTTTGAACTCCGAAAAAAAGATGCTTGGTTGATACTTACTTTCAAATAAAATACTCAGTGTCTATTTGAGTCTTCCTCGTATTTATGAAATAAAAATCCAAACTTAACCATTATTTTATTTTCCACCTACGGCGAACCAAAAATACCATCTGCTTCTGTATCACTTTATCTCGTGCACTGGAGCGTGCAGTAGTGATGGGAATTCTGGTTCTTTTTAGAGAACCGGCTCTTTTGGCTCCAAAGCGGCTCTTCAGATTGTTTTATTGATTAAATTAAATGACATTTTGAGGCATTAAAGTATGCCTCTTTGTCCGATTTTGACGCCTTACTATACTATGACCATTTTTATGACATTTTGAGGTCAAAAAAAATTTTGAATTTTTTTGTCCGATTTTGACGCCTTACTATACTATGACGTTTTTTATGACATTTTGAGGTCAAAAAAATTTTTGACTTTTTTTGACCGATTTTGACGCCTTACTATACTATGATGTTTTTTATGACATTTTGAGGTCAAAATTTTTTTTGAGTTTTTTTGTCCGATTTTGACGCCTTACTATACTATGACGTTTTTCATGACATTTTGAGGTCAAAAAAAATGTTGACTTTTTTTGGCCGATTTTGACGCCTTACTATACTATGACGTTTTTTATGACATTTTGAGGTCAAAAAAATTTTTGACTTTTTTTGTCCGATTTTGACGCCTTACTATACTATGACGTTTTTTATGACATTTTGAGGTCAAATTTTTTTTTGACTTTTTTTGTCCGATTTTGACGCCTTACTATACTATGACGTTTTTCATGACATTTTTAGGTCAAAAAAAATTTTGACTTTTTTTGGCCGATTTTGACGCCTTACTATACTATGATGTTTTTCATGACATTTTGAGGTCAAAATTTTTTTTGACTTTTTTTGGCCGATTTTGACGCCTTACTATACTATGACGTTTTTCATGACATTTTGAGGTCAAAAAAATTTTTGACCTTTTTTGTCCGATTTTGACGCCTTACTATACTATGACGTTTTTCATGACATTTTTAGGTCAAAAAAAATTTTGACTTTTTTTGGCCGATTTTGACGCCTTACTATACTATGATGTTTTTCATGACATTTTGAGGTCAAAATTTTTTTTGACTTTTTTTGGCCGATTTTGACGCCTTACTATACTATGACGTTTTTCATGACATTTTGAGGTCAAAAAAATTTTTGACCTTTTTTGTCCGATTTTGACGCCTTACTATACTATGACGTTTTTTATGACATTTTGAGGTCAAATTTTTTTTTGACTTTTTTTGTCCGATTTTGACGCCTTACTATACTATGACGTTTTTCATGACATTTTTAGGTCAAAAAAAATTTTGACTTTTTTTGGCCGATTTTGACGCCTTACTATACTATGATGTTTTTCATGACATTTTGAGGTCAAATTTTTTTTTGACTTTTTTTGGCCGATTTTGACGCCTTACTATACTATGACGTTTTTCATGACATTTTGAGGTCAAAAAAATTTTTGACTTTTTTTGTCCGATTTTGACGCCTTACTATACTATGATGTTTTTTATGACATTTTGAGGTCAAAAAATTTTTTGACTTTTTTTGTCCGATTTTGACGCCTTACTATACTATGACGTTTTTCATGACATTTTGAGGTCAAAAAATTTTTTGACTTTTTTTGTCCGATTTTGACGTCTTACTATACTATGATGTTTTTCATGACATTTTGAGGTCAAAATTAATTTTGACTTTTTTTGGCCGATTTTGACGCCTTACTATACTATGATGTTTTTCATGACATTTTGAGGTCAAAATTTTTTTGACTTTTTTTGGCCGATTTTGACGCCTTACTATACTATGACGTTTTTCATGACATTTTGAGGTCAAAAAAAATTTTTGACTTTTTTTGGCCGATTTTGACGCCTTACTATACTATGACGTTTTTCATGACATTTTGAGGTCAAAATTTTTTTTGACTTTTTTTGTCCGATTTTGACGCCTTACTATACTATGACGTTTTTCATGACATTTTGAGGTCAAAAAAAATGTTGACTTTTTTTGGCCGATTTTGACGCCTTACTATACTATGATGTTTTTCATGACATTTTGAGGTCAAAAAAAAATTTGACTTTTTTTGTCCGATTTTGACGCCTTACTATACTATGACGTTTTTCATGACATTTTGAGGTCAAAAAATTTTTTGACTTTTTTTGGCCCATTTTGACGCCTTACTATACTATGATGTTTTTTATGACATTTTGAGGTCAATTTTTTTTTTGACTTTTTTTGTCCGATTTTGACGTCTTACTATACTATGATGTTTTTCATGACATTTTGAGGTCAAAATTTTTTTTGACTTTTTTTGGCCGATTTTGACGCCTTACTATACTATGATGTTTTTTATGACATTTTGAGGTCAAAAATTTTTTTGACTTTTTTTGTACCATTTTGACGCCTTACTATACTATGATGTTTTTTATGACATTTTGAGGTCAAAATTTTTTTGACTTTTTTTGTCCGATTTTGACGCCTTACTATACTATGACGTTTTTCATGACATTTTGAGGTCAAAAAAAATTTTGACTTTTTTTGGCCGATTTTGACGCCTTACTATACTATGATGTTTTTCATGACATTTTGAGGTCAAATTTTTTTTTGACTTTTTTTGGCCGATTTTGACGCCTTACTATACTATGACGTTTTTCATGACATTTTGAGGTCAAAAAATTTTTTGACTTTTTTTGGCCGATTTTGACGCCTTACTATACTATGACGTTTTTCATGACATTTTGAGGTCAAAATTTTTTTTGACTTTTTTTGGCCGATTTTGACGCCTTACTATACTATGACGTTTTTCATGACATTTTGAGGTCAAAAAAAATGTTGACTTTTTTTTCCCGATTTTGACGCCTTACTATACTATGATGTTTTTCATGACATTTTGAGGTCAAAATTTTTTTTGACTTTTTTTTTCCCGATTTTGACGCCTTACTATACTATGACGTTTTTTATGACATTTTGAGGTCAAAAAATTTTTGACTTTTTTTGTCCGATTTTGACGCCTTACTATACTATGACGTTTTTTATGACATTTTGAGGTCAAATTTTTTTTTGACTTTTTTTGTCCGATTTTGACGCCTTACTATACTATGACGTTTTTCATGACATTTTTAGGTCAAAAAAAATTTTGACTTTTTTTGGCCGATTTTGACGCCTTACTATACTATGATGTTTTTCATGACATTTTGAGGTCAAAAATTTTTTTGACTTTTTTTGTCCGATTTTGACGTCTTACTATACTATGATGTTTTTCATGACATTTTGAGGTCAAAATTAATTTTGACTTTTTTTGGCCGATTTTGACGCCTTACTATACTATGATGTTTTTCATGACATTTTGAGGTCAAAATTTTTTTGACTTTTTTTGGCCGATTTTGACGCCTTACTATACTATGACGTTTTTCATGACATTTTGAGGTCAAAAAAATTTTTTGACTTTTTTTGGCCGATTTTGACGCCTTACTATACTATGACATTTTTCATGACATTTTGAGGTCAAAATTTTTTTTGACTTTTTTTGTCCGATTTTGACGCCTTACTATACTATGAAGTTTTTCATGACATTTTGAGGTCAAAAAAAATGTTGACTTTTTTTGGCCGATTTTGACGCCTTACTATACTATGATGTTTTTTATGACATTTTGAGGTCAAAAAAAAATTTGACTTTTTTTGTCCGATTTTGACGCCTTACTATACTATGACGTTTTTCATGACATTTTGAGGTCAAAAAATTTTTTGACTTTTTTTGGCCCATTTTGACGCCTTACTATACTATGATGTTTTTTATGACATTTTGAGGTCAATTTTTTTTTTGACTTTTTTTGTCCGATTTTGACGTCTTACTATACTATGATGTTTTTCATGACATTTTGAGGTCAAAATTTTTTTTGACTTTTTTTGTCCGATTTTGACGCCTTACTATACTATGAAGTTTTTCATGACATTTTGAGGTCAAAAAAAATGTTGACTTTTTTTGGCCGATTTTGACGCCTTACTATACTATGATGTTTTTTATGACATTTTGAGGTCAAAAAAAAATTTGACTTTTTTTGTCCGATTTTGACGCCTTACTATACTATGACGTTTTTCATGACATTTTGAGGTCAAAAAATTTTTTGACTTTTTTTGGCCCATTTTGACGCCTTACTATACTATGATGTTTTTTATGACATTTTGAGGTCAATTTTTTTTTTGACTTTTTTTGTCCGATTTTGACGTCTTACTATACTATGATGTTTTTCATGACATTTTGAGGTCAAAATTTTTTTTGACTTTTTTTGGCCGATTTTGACGCCTTACTATAGTATGATGTTTTTTATGACATTTTGAGGTCAAAAATTTTTTTGACTTTTTTTGTACCATTTTGACGCCTTACTATACTATGATGTTTTTCATGACATTTTGAGGTCAAAATTTTTTTTGACTTTTTTTTTCCCGATTTTGACGCCTTACTATACTATGACGTTTTTTATGACATTTTGAGGTCAAAAAAATTTTTGACTTTTTTTGTCCGATTTTGACGCCTTACTATACTATGACGTTTTTTATGACATTTTGAGGTCAAAATTTTTTTTGACTTTTTTTGTCCCATTTTGACGCCTTACTATACTATGACGTTTTTTATGACATTTTGAGGTCAAAATTTTTTTTGACTTTTTTTGTCCGATTTTGACGCCTTACTATACTATGACGTTTTTTCATGACATTTTGAGGTCAAAAAAATTTTGACTTTTTTTGGCCGATTTTGACGCCTTACTATACTATGACGTTTTTCATGACATTTTGAGCTCAAAAAAAATGTTGACTTTTTTTGGCCGATTTTGACGCCTTACTATACTATGACGTTTTTCATGACATTTTTAGGTCAAAAAAAATTTTGACTTTTTTTGTCCCATTTTGACGCCTTACTATACTATGACGTTTTTTATGACATTTTGAGGTCAAAATTTTTTTTGACTTTTTTTGTCCGATTTTGACGCCTTACTATACTATGATGTTTTTTCATGACATTTTGAGGTCAAAAAAATTTTGACTTTTTTTGTCCGATTTTGACGCCTTACTATACTATGACGTTTTTCATGACATTTTGAGCTCAAAAAAATTTTTGACTTTTTTTGTCCGATTTTGACGCCTTACTATACTATGACGTTTTTCATGACATTTTTAGGTCAAAAAAAATTTTGACTTTTTTTGGCCGATTTTGACGCCTTACTATACTATGATGTTTTTCATGACATTTTGAGGTCAAAATTTTTTTTGACTTTTTTTGTCCGATTTTGACGCCTTACTATACTATGATGTTTTTCATGACATTTTGAGGTCAAAAAAAATTTTGACTTTTTTTGGCCGATTTTGACGCCTTACTATACTATGACGTTTTTCATGACATTTTGAGGTCAAAAAAAATTTTGACTTTTTTTGTCCGATTTTGACGCCTTACTATACTATGATGTTTTTTATGACATTTTGAGGTCAAAAATTTTTTTGACTTTTTTTGTCCCATTTTGACGCCTTACTATACTATGACGTTTTTTATGACATTTTGAGGTCAAAATTTTTTTTGACTTTTTTTGTCCGATTTTGACGCCTTACTATACTATGATGTTTTTTATGACATTTTGAGGTCAAAAAAAATTTTGACTTTTTTTGTCTGATTTTGACGCCTTACTATACTATACTATGACGTTTTTTATGACATTTTGAGGTCAAAAAAATTTTTGACTTTTTTTGGCCGATTTTGACGCCTTACTATACTATGACATTTCTTCATGACATTTTGAGGTCAAAATTTTTTTTGACTTTTTTTGGCCAATTTTGACGCCTTACAATACTATGACGTTTTTTATGACATTTTGAGGTCAAAAAATTTTTTGACTTTTTTTGGCCGATTTTGACGCCTTACTATACTATGACGTTTTTTTATGACATTTTGAGGTCAAAATTTTTTTTGACTTTTTTTGGCCAATTTTGACGCCTTACAATACTATGACGTTTTTTATGACATTTTGAGGTCAAAAAATTTTTTGACTTTTTTTGTCCGATTTTGACGTCTTACTATACTATGACGTTTTTATGACATTTTGAGGTCAAAAAAATTTTTGACTTTTTTTGGCCGATTTTGACGCCTTACTATACTATGACGTTTTTCATGACATTTTGAGGTCAAAAAAAATTTTGACTTTTTTTGTCCGATTTTGACGCCTTACTATACTATGACGTTTTTCATGACATTTTTAGGTCAAAAAAAATTTTGACTTTTTTTGGCCGATTTTGACGCCTTACTATACTATGATGTTTTTCATGACATTTTGAGGTCAAATTTTTTTTTGACTTTTTTTGTCCGATTTTGACGCCTTACTATACTATGATGTTTTTCATGACATTTTGAGGTCAAAAAAAATTTTGACTTTTTTTGGCCGATTTTGACGCCTTACTATACTATGACGTTTTTCATGACATTTTGAGGTCAAAAAAAATTTTGACTTTTTTTGTCCGATTTTGACGCCTTACTATACTATGATGTTTTTTATGACATTTTGAGGTCAAAAATTTTTTTGACTTTTTTTGTCCCATTTTGACGCCTTACTATACTATGACGTTTTTTATGACATTTTGAGGTCAAAATTTTTTTTGACTTTTTTTGTCCGATTTTGACGCCTTACTATACTATACTATGACGTTTTTCATGACATTTTGAGGTCAAAAAAAATTTTGACTTTTTTTGGCCGATTTTGACGCCTTACTATACTATGATGTTTTTTATGACATTTTGAGGTCAAATTTTTTTTTGACTTTTTTTGTCCGATTTTGACGCCTTACTATACTATGACGTTTTTCATGACATTTTGAGGTAAAAAAAAATGTTGACTTTTTTTGGCCGATTTTGACGCCTTACTATACTATGATGTTTTTCATGACATTTTGAGGTCAAAATTTTTTTTGACTTTTTTTGTCCGATTTTGACGCCTTACTATACTATGACGTTTTTCATGACATTTTGAGGTAAAAAAAAATGTTGACTTTTTTTGTCCGATTTTGACGCCTTACTATACTATGACGTTTTTCATGACATTTTGAGGTCAAAAAAAATTTTGACTTTTTTTGGCCGATTTTGACGCCTTACTATACTATGACGTTTTTCATGACATTTTTAGGTCAAAAAAAATTTTGACTTTTTTTGGCCGATTTTGACGCCTTACTATACTATGATGTTTTTTATGACATTTTGAGGTCAAATTTTTTTTTGACTTTTTTTGTCCGATTTTGACGCCTTACTATACTATGACGTTTTTCATGACATTTTGAGGTCAAAATTAATTTTGACTTTTTTTGTCCGATTTTGACGCCTTACTATACTATGATGTTTTTCATGACATTTTGAGGTCAAAATTTTTTTTGAGTTTTTTTGTCCGATTTTGACGCCTTACTATACTATGACGTTTTTCATGACATTTTGAGGTCAAAAAAAATGTTGACTTTTTTTGGCCGATTTTGACGCCTTACTATATTATGATGTTTTTCATGACATTTTGAGGTCAAAATTTTTTTTGACTTTTTTGGTCCGATTTTGACGCCTTACTATACTATGACGTTTTTTATGACATTTTGAGGTCAAAAAAAATTTGGACTTTTTTTGGCCGATTTTGACGCCTTACTATACTATGATGTTTTTCATGACATTTTGAGGTCAAAATTTTTTTTGACTTTTTTTGTCCGATTTTGACGCCTTACTATACTATGACGTTTTTCATGACATTTTGAGGTCAAAAAAAATTTTGACTTTTTTTGTCCGATTTTGACGCCTTACTATACTATGACGTTTTTTATGACATTTTGAGGTCAAAAATTTTTTTGACTTTTTTTGTCCGATTTTGACGTCTTACTATACTATGACGTTTTTTATGACATTTTGAGGTCAAAAATTTTTTTGACTTTTTTTGGCCGATTTTGACGCCTTACTATACTATGATGTTTTTTATGACATTTTGAGGTCAAAAAAAATTTTGACTTTTTTTGTCCGATTTTGACGCCTGACTATACTATGATGTTTTTTATGACATTTTGAGGTCAAAAAATTTTTTGACTTTTTTTGTCCGATTTTGACGCCTTACTATACTATGATGTTTTTTATGACATTTTGAGGTCAAAAAATTTTTTGACTTTTTTTGTCCGATTTTGACGCCTTACTA
This sequence comes from Toxotes jaculatrix, assembly GCF_017976425.1. Classification (NCBI taxonomy): domain Eukaryota; kingdom Metazoa; phylum Chordata; class Actinopteri; family Toxotidae; genus Toxotes; species Toxotes jaculatrix. Next base: position 5,092,731 of record NC_054408.1, on the reverse strand, counting down.
TACTATGATGTTTTTTATGACATTTTGAGGTCAAAAAAATTTTTGACTTTTTTTGTCCCATTTTGACGCCTTACTATACTATGACGTTTTTCATGACATTTTGAGGTCAAAATTTTTTTCGACTTTTTTTTCCCGATTTTGACGCCTTACTATACTATGACATTTTTTATGACATTTTGAGGTCAAAAAATTTTTTGACTTTTTTTGTCCGATTTTGACGTCTTACTATACTATGACGTTTTTTATGACATTTTGAGGTCAAAAATTTTTTTGACTTTTTTTGTCCGATTTTGACGTCTTACTATACTATGACATTTTGAGGTCAAAAAAAAATTGACTTTTTTTGTCCGATTTTGAACGCGGAAGTGATCCTCACTGCTGAAACCTACAACTCTCCCCTTGGTTCAACACAGGGATAAAAGAGTAAATGAAGACTGAATAACATGGAGCAAATAATCACTGCTACTTTTGGGTATGCAGTGAAATATCTTGACAACTGGATTAAGACAAAATTTAGTACAGCTATTTAAGGTTCACAGAGAATACAATAATGGACTGCACTGGCACTGAGGGTACACAATTACTACTGTTTGATACTGTTATCTCCATTGATGTTTACCAGCCTCTGGCCAATTTTCCCTATTTTAACCTGAAGTACTATCTATCTAGTACTATCTATCTAGTATTATCTATCCGTCCCAGAGCTGCTAGCATGGCTGGAGACTCTTTGTCTCATTTTATACTAACCATCAGTGACAGCAGTGAGCTGGAAAATAAAGACTCCTCCAGCAACTGAAAGTTTTTTAAGATAAATAACTTGTTTATCCCCTTGACTGGATTACCGACCACAGGCAGCACAGCGTGCTTCAGTACCTCCGTGAGATGTGAAAGAACCCTTGAGCATCCCTCAAGACATTTTATTATGCAATTAATACTTCACTACTCATTTGAGTATCCAACACTCAACCCCTGGTCTTTACACTGTTCATTCTCTGAGAACAGCCGTAGCCCATTTGGATTCACAACACTTACAAAGGATTCTAATGAAGACTCAAGAGTCGCAGCAAAAAATTAAACACAGAAATCGCACAATCCACTTTCCTGCCTTTGTTACAGCTGCCATTTTCCATGAAGGAGCACGATTTAAACTTCTCAGAACCACCTTTCGAGCCCTGAACAGTGCAATAATAACAACAAATTTCTTTTATCTTCATTGACATTATGTGATATTCAGATTTTCCACACATAACAGATAGTAATTTACCTTAGAATATGAGCAGAAAACCACAGGAATGTGTTTTGGCTTTTGGACTTTTTTCCTGCTTTTATCCCCCGAAATGGAAACGAGTCCCCCACAGCACATTTATGTCCCCAAGATACAGACACCAACCTGAAGCTTCCAGAGGAAGTCGAGCCTGGCCGTGGACTCCACCTGCTGAGCATGAAGGTAAAGGGCGAGAACGAAGACAGTGATGACCACTGGGGTCATGATCTTCAGAGGAACCTTGGAGTCCACCACACAGCTGGAGGTCAGAACAGACACACATTAGGTTTTCACATGTTGAGTACTGAATGAAGTCAATCAACACTTCTGATCTAACATACAGGTGCTACATAAAGTTGTACGATATAGATGTAAATGACGACTTTGGATAACTGTAACCCAAAATCAAGCTGCCCTCTCTGTCTTGGCTCATTAGCGTTAGCATCTGTTGCCAGCAGGTCATTATAGTTACATTTGTGCCAATGTAGTGATAATGATGCTGTTAGCTTAATCAGATGATGCAGGTGACGCTTTGGGTCTTGTGGTAATAGGAGTTGCCATCAGGCTCACCTTGTTCCATTCATGTGCTCGCTGTGATGGGAGGAAACAGACAAAAGCCAATCAGCTGTTAGAGCAAATGCAAACAGCCAAAGATTTAAACATTACAGGTGTAACAACACACACAAACACACAGACAGCAGTAATGAAGTGACTCACACAGCGTTGATGGCATTGGCCATGACCAGCAGGTCCTGGTTGTCAAAGAGGCTGACTTTGGGCACCTCCATGATGAGAAGGTATAGCAGCTCAATGAAGAGCATGAGGAACAGTTTACCGATGCTGCTGACCTGCAGGAAGACTGAGCAGGCCAGCAGGCTCAGCAGCACACAGGACGAGAAGTACTGAGGGAGAAAAACGTGGAGAGAAAGGATGTTAGGAAAGACACATTTGTTTTTATGTTTGGATATGAAGAGACACATCCAGAGGTATTATAAAATACTCAGCAAACCCACAATTTTCACCACTTACCTGTTAATTTTAAACATGACTGTGCAAAATAAATGTTAACAACTAAATATCAAATGTTATACCTGTAGTTACCTGCACTTAGCACACACGTGTTCTCCTGCTGCTCAAAATTAAATAATTTGTCAGAAGAAACGCATTGAAATCTCAAAATATATAATTGTAACAGTGTCAAAGCAGCAGACTGAACGTCTCTCTTCATTTTATTGCAGACATTTGGTTCTAAAATCAATAAGGTACTTTAGGTATTACACACAGTGAGTCTGTTTGATAAAAAATCCCTTATTTTATCAATGAATTGGCTGCCTGACTAGTAGAATATGCAGCATATTTTGCAGTGATAACAACAAGCCTGCCTAAATGTTGGTATCAATATATTTGTTCAAGTCAGTCGCAAATATATAATGTTCATTTTTTCATGCACTAATGCTTATCATTAACTGGCCTTACTGTTACAGACAAATTTGCTGCTTGTCTGAGTTGAATTTTTTAAAAGCCTCATTTTGCACCAACTGCAGTAAACTTGCATCTGTTCTGCCTCATTTGCTTTCTTACACTTAACTTGCATATGTTCTTGGCGCCTCTAAATTTGTTGCTGAAATAAACCACATGATAAACTACACAACAAACACCAGAAGTTATGCCGAATCAGAAATCACGCCGTGCAAATAAAAGGACACACACAGGGAGAACAAGTCACACCTGTACCTCAGGAAAGCTGCAGATGAGGATGTCGTCTCCACAGGGGCTGTGCTGGGAGTCCAGGCTGTAGTTGAGGACGTGGGCGTGGCAGGCATTCACGCTGTCCAGGCTGATGTTGAGCTCAGCTTTGATGCAGCTCCGCAGGTCGTGGCTGCTGCAGGTGAACTAAACAGTGTCAAAAGTCAGTGATGACAGCTGAAAGGACATCAGGCTCCTTCACAGAATAAAAACTGAGAAATGTGAATTGTTCTTGAATACAGTGTGAAAATGTCCAGTGCTTTGAAAAAGAATTTCATGACAAGTGAAAAGTAGCATTTTTCTTATAGGACTTCTGTTGATGGGAACTTACAATATTGATGAAAGCAGAAAGAAAGACAATGATGATTGTAAAGACGCCCACCAGGGTGCTGTTCAGTCTAGACTGGACTATTCTCTTAGAAAGCGTCTGCAGAGGGACTGGGAACAGCTGGGTGAGGAAGAGAGTGATGGGTAAAGAAGGGGAGATAAAACAAGTCAGCACATAATTTGACCCACTGCAGCACCGTTAGCTTACATATCATTTTATCTGCAGACCCTAAATAAATATGTCCCACAAGGAAACATACAGTATTCTGATACAGATACTTAAACCATATTTTCCTCATCTATTATCTGATTAAAGGACTGACACCAAAAATTTTTATATCGCTAATAATATCTATATGATATTTTCAAAGGCAAAATGCAGTCACATGATGATGCGTTAAAAACTCTTATCTGAAATGAACTCGCTATGAGACCAAAAGCAGAGTATATCAAGATGTCTAAATCACTGACATTATCTGGAATCAATAGCGAGCACATCATCAGACCAGCAGCCTGATAAAAGATTTAACAGATTGGTCTCTATTACATCTGAGACTGAAGTTCTTTATAAAGGAAGGAGAACCAGTAAGAAAGAGAAAAGCTGTCAGTCCTTCTCTTTACCTGATCACATTTGAGATAAATATTTTACAAAACTGCACCCTTGTAAAAATCCCATAATCGCTCCGATCACTTATTAATCTGAGATCAACGTGTTTGATGTTCTACACAAGGCAGAGAGTTTATGTGGCATTTTCATTCATTACGAGCAGAGACAACTCACCCCAAAACAGCAGTAGACAACTGAGACGAACATGACAGTCGTCAGGACAATTAGACAGGTGATAAAGAAGCCGATCATCAGACTAGAGCTGCAGACAACAAAGAGATAGGATGTAAGCACATACATATGTTTATTTAAGGTTTACTGTTTGCTGATGATGATGACCCTGTGTCAGTGTAAATTATATGGAAGTAAATTTTATATTTGTGTGGGTGTGACAGGAAGGGACACCATCAGGAGAGAAATACAGAAAAAAAAGAAAGTGTAGAGACAATGAAAAGATGAAGGAAAACAGATGAAACGATGAGACACAGGAGGCAGTGAGGAGACAGCGTAGGAGGGACTCGGAGGAGGACCGAGAAGTAGAGACAGGAATAAAAGACGAGAGGGGAGTGGTGAGATGAAAGGATCGCGGAGAAAGGTTAATAAAGAGCCCGGCTAAAGAAGATCAATACTGAGAGACGGGCATGGAGAAAAGTCTGAGAGCAGAAGAGATTAAAAAAAAAAAAAGAGGAGGGATCACCTAGAGACCAGATCTGTCAGAGCTATCTGAATGTGGCTGATGCTCATATGCAGCTACGCTGATCTGATTTGATATTCTGTTTTACTACTCGTCTGTACAGCTTCTGTGTTATGAAAATGACTTCTCCCTTTTTTCACTTTTAAAATTCTGGTTGTAAGGCTAAAGATGGGAGAACTTGCAACAGACTAAAGCAATGTGAGCAGCTCCAAGATTAAAAGCATACACTGAGCGTTTGGAAAGACTGGCCTCAGCTGACACGTTAAAGAGAGTGCCATTCGTTTTTAAAGTGGTACATACATTTCACCACTTTAGTAAGACAGTTTGTAAAGAACTAGATACCTATATAACTAATGGATTTATTAATAGTTACTAGATTGGACATTTCTAATGGACATTTATTAATGTAGCTGGCCCTAGAGCAAAGCACAGTTTGTAGGATTTACAATAGATTTACATCTCTGGCACCATTTGGTGTGTCTAACCCCATTAAACTTGTTTTTAGTGATGGAGCTGTTTTGATAGATGTCAGTAATTACTATACTCATAACATTTTACAAAATGTTATCACGTCCAACGGGAACAGTAATTGTTGTAATAAACTAGAAATATACTTTGATTCACCAGGAATCAGTAAGTCTTTATTCACGTCCCTGGCTGATCAGTGTTAACACTTCCACACATTATGTTTTAATTACAGTGGGCTCATTATGCTGTCCACAGTAATAAAGCCCCTGTAAGTAAGTTGTCTGACTGTGATATTTACTTTAAGTGGTGGATGCTGGTGTAAGAAGGAAGGGGACACATGGATGATTTTAGCATCTGTTAAGCCTGATGTTGGTTTAATGACAGTAATGACAGACACGTCTGTGAAGAGCCAAATTACTGTCATCCCACTTTTTAATTACAACAATTTGAGCTGGTAATGGGGGACATATTTAAGTGAAGGGGATGAAGAGTTAAAAATGAAGTCTGCTCTGCAGTGTCTCAGAGTATTGACTCACGGTGGCACAATGACGATCTGGATGAAGCAGATGAAGAGAAAAACGAGGGAGGCGCAGGCCACGTAAGCCCCGAACCTCGAGTCCACCTGTTTGGAGTACTGCAGGACGGAATGAGAAGAGGAGAACAGGTTTTACTAACAGATTAATAACATTACCCTCTGACAGCAAACTAAAAAAGATGTTATAATCAACAAACCAAAAACTTGACAGTTGATACTTTTGACTTTTGAATTTCCTTAAATTTTTGTACTGTATTCTTGAAATACTACGGCTTTAAGTTTGAAATCAGCTTGAAATCCTCAAAATGTTTCATCTTTATTCACAAAGACCTGGGAACAGTGGCCCTCATACTGCAGTGCACTCGAGACTTGAAACTAGAAAGAAAAACTTTAAAGGCTCAAGTTTTAAACTCCAAAGCAAAAAAAAAAAAAACAGTAAATAAGACACGACAAGGGTTTGAATATTTGATTATTATGCATCTGCACTCAAAGAGTTTGGTGTCAGTTACATAAAACCAATCAAATGCTGTCATTCTAAAGATCAGCATGTGACCTGAAAGTCTTATAGAATGACTAATGATTTTCTTATGAAGACAAACTTGATTTGGACTCAAGGACTTGAGACTGAAACCTGAAAAACAACCCAATAAAAATACATCAGCTGAACTTTGTTTTGAGACATAATTCATTAACAAATACTTCTGTTAAGATTTTTAAAAACAATTTGGCTATTAAAGAACTGTGAGCAGCATATGTACTAAAGTCAACATTTTACAGTTGGGGGAAAAAAAACAAAACAAGGACGTTCCCTGGAGGACAAACTTCCCAAAATGATCTCATTTCTGTGCTGTAACTTCTTATTCCTAACTGGCTGACATATACGCTGCGGATGCTGGTATACAATATCCTCGCTGTCCCTTGACTGTACTTGGACTTGCTTCATAAGTCTTAAAAATAGCTCTGCATATTGGTGCTGGAATGAAGTGAAGCTCAGACTGAGGCTGGTAGGAAAGAGAAAGCAGGAGAGGGGAGATTGCTTGTCACAGCCAATTATTTGCTGCTATATTGGCAGTGTATGTCACCGTGTGTGTCATCGTGTGTGTGTGTGTCTGTGTGTGTGTCTGCCCTAACCTTTTTCTCCAGGTCAGGCTCTCTGAAGGTGAGCAGGAATTTCTTGACGTGTTCAGAGCGCAGACGGTCGATGCTGCGTGCGTCGATGGCGCGGCCCAGGAACTCGTCCACCTCGTCCTCCGGGTTTAGGTTTTCCTGTGTGTTTCTGAAAATGAAATGCCTGAATAAAACAAGATGAGACTGAGTGACGTTTACATCTCCAGAAAACTGAAAAAGGCTCTTAAGAATTTAATGCCAGTGACGTCTAAGGGAAACTGAACACCTGCAACTGTGAAGCTGTGAAGTCCCTTTCTACAAGGTCAGCACAACTGTAAATTAAATACACTCCATCCATAACTGCTGTATAGCCATCCTAACAACCTGCTGTGCCCTGAGGTGCAGTAACATTCGGGTAATTGTATTCAAAGTGAAAAGCAGCAATTGACCTGAAAGACCATCATTACCCTCGATTCCAAAAGTCTCTGTTGAGTCTTTGATGAGATGTTCATCTTGGACTAAACACTAAATCTGCAAAGTGTCACTTACATTGATTGCAATTTTCTGGACTTGTTGAACAATCAAACAAATGTCCCTGTCCAGACTCAAACTGGGGACACTGTGGTTCATAATTGACGTCTTAACCCCCAAGATACAGGGGTGCCCCTACATTAAGTCCTAATTCTTGGCAATTAAGGTCTTCTTATAATGGCAGTGAAGATTTCTTTGTAGGAGTTTAAGGAGGCATTTTTCACATCTGAATGGTCTGCCTGAGGTCACAGTTAATGATACTATGACAGAACTAACTAAGATTTCCAAACTAAGCTGTAATACCATATCTAGTGATGCCTTTTAGTGGGGCATGATAAAAAGGCAGCATGTACTTTCTCTCAACTCTGTCAAAAGCTGTCAGTCTGCATAAGAATTAGGATTTGCGTCGCAGGCCAGAGCAGAGGTTGTCCGTGTGGATGCTCCGGCTCAGTGTGGTGTCAGAACAAACTCACAGATACTGAGCAGTTTGGGAGGAGAGGAGGAGGAGGACAACTTCATCATGACTGCGGCTCTTTGATCACTGACAGCCTTTGGGTTAAACATCCCCTCCTCTGTTGTTTTTACATTCTGGATGTGACAGTCGTCACTGCACCACTTTACGAGCATCTCTGTCTGACAGCACCAGTGACAATGTCATTGAATTTAGACAAAATGGTATTAACACTTTTTGAAAAAGGACTTAAAATCTGACAAAACTTTCTCACAATTACAATCGCTGCTGGACAGATGGATGTTGTTAAGTTTAATACCAATTAGCAGCACGTTATCTTCTGCAAAAGCTGCCTGGCAATCATGAATTTTGCATCTTGATTTCTATAGTAACATGTGATGACTTTAAGCTTTGCAAAGAGGCCAAATAATTTATGCCCAAATTTGCGGTGGAATCAGCCACAAAAGCTGCAAACTTACCAAAACAAATAGTCTCAGAAAAACGCATCGACAAAAACTGGAGCTTAATAGTAAGTAATAAGTAATGTCTGCAAAACTATTCTTTTTTTAGCCCCTGAAAACTTGGTTTCAAAGTCTTTCTCTTTAACATCAAATATTAACATCTAATTAAAAAATAATCAAAGTTAAATTGATTATTTTAATAAGTTAAGGATCTTTAATTTTTCTGGCCTTTGCAACAGTGATTTAATTACTTCAAAATTAAAATTTTCCATGAGGTGCTTATGTTATTTCGTGACCGCCTGTATTACCAAGCATCCTCTAGCTGCTTGGTATCCAGGAGCACAATGCTTTAATGTTACCATCTGGGTTTTGTTTATGCTTGTAAGCATCTAATGGGTGTTTATGTCAGCAATAAGAAGCTATGTTCCTTTTTTTTTATCCAAAGATAAAACAGCAATATAAACAAATCCACGGTGATGACTCTCTGACTCAAACAGCAGCTTTAAATTCATTATTTCTGACTTTCCACCAGAGACTAACAGTACCAATTACTAATCCTTTCAGGGCTCATGTTTGTTATTGATTGCAAAGTGGTCCATTGAGTCTGTTTAAAGATGTCTGCCTGGCACAGGAGAAAGAAAGAACAAGTGCGGATTTGTGTCAAACAGGTATAAAGACGCAGCAAAGAGCCAGAAGAGAGGGAAGGCACAGTAACGCTGAAGGACAGTCACTACTTACTTGTCCTTGGGGTCTTCAAAACCCTGCAAGACAGAAAAAAGACAAAAAAAAAAAACAATTAGATGGAAATAACAACTTCTGAAGTTCCAGCAGTCTCACAGCAACACCTGGGAAATTGATTTCTTACCTGTTTTGAAGCAGACTGGGCTCTTTTTTTTAAACTTTACTCTCAATTATCACATTAACAAAACTGAGATTTAGAGATCTCTATGGATTGGCAGGATAGTATTATTTTTTAAAAACAACTAGGTAAATTATAAAGCACAAATGCCAAACAGCTTCTCAAATGTGAGGATTTTCTGCTTTTCTCTGTTTTATACCAGTGAAAATTAAATATCTTAGGGTTTTGGGTTAAATATCTTTTGGGTTTGGGTTTGTTGTTTGGACAAAACAAGCGATTTAAAAGATCACTTTGGGCTCTGGAAAATGTTTTTCAGATATTTTAAAGAAGACAATGATAACTGTTAAAACATGAGTAATGGGCGGATTAATTGACACGAAAAATAATTGTTAGTTGCAGGCCAGAAATCTCTCATCTGTTGGAATCAGGCTCAGTCTTAACTTTTACAGTGATGCCCACACAGTTTGAAGCTTTGCAGACGAATTATCTATAGTACATGGGCTTATTTTAATTAAATACACAAATTAATGTATGAATTATACAACATTTACAAAAGTTTTGATGTCACTATAACTTCTATTAGACCACGCTACAAATAATTTTAATCTCCCGGGTATCTTTTTTCTTTTAATTAAAAACTGAGTTGAGGAGCTTCAGCCCACCAACAATCCCTCTGATTGCACATCTGCTTGTTCAATTTAATAATAATTATCGCATTCAATACTGGCATTATAATTTGGAAAATTACAGTTCTTCTCCTGATGACATAACATCAGCCCCCTAAAAGCTAACAAGCTGACATAAATAATTGGTATGAGCCAACGAAAATGAAATAAAGCAGGAAGTATGAAGGGAAAGGTTCCCTGTGGCTGGAAGCAAAGTGAGCAGGAAAAAAAAAAATCAAGCAGGCATCGGCTAAAATTGAAAGATATTTGCATCAAACTGGGCTGAAGATTGGCAGCGCTCTATTCTTATCTCATCCATTCTCAGCTCAGCACAGCAAGAAACAAAGACTGTGGTCAGATGTAAAAGTTTTCTGCACAGTTTTCCAGATCCTGAGATCAGATAACGGAACAAAACAAGTCAATTAAGTCAGAAATGTAATGCTGAAAAATGTGGGGCTCACAGTGCTGAGGAGAGACCAGGAAGAGGAAGAGTTTCTTTTTTTTTTTTTTTTCCCCACTTTTTCTTCTCCCAAAATGCACCTGAGTAAAAAAGGTTGGTCATTGAAAAGATGAGAAACGGACGACAAAATGATCTGCTGAAATCTGCTTTAGCACCTTACTCTTTCTGTAGGTGTGTGCAGATTATGATAATCTTCCAGCATTATTCTGACTGATGATAATCTGATCCAGTGATTCACATTAAATAATCATCCATTGCTGTCCCTCTGCTTCTACTTCCATCAGAAATTCTACTTAACAATATCATTTCTGTAAATTTCCTTCATTTTATTTAATGCATCACACTCAATTCCTCATCATATCATTTCACAATCACAGACAGTCTGTGCATAATATCATGTAATTTCACTCTTTAGATAATAAATGGAGTCATACATCACTGAGTGGTTGGTTCAAGAGTTTCCTTCTAAGCTGAATAATGAATCAGTGAATGGATGAATCAAATTAAATTGTTCAATCAAATTGTTGCCGTTGGTTTAAAAAAAACTACAGTTGGGCTTTGGTATGTAGTTCACATGGTAAATTTATACTAACAGCTATAGCACACTATACAAAACATTATAGCAAACCCTCAGGTTTGGGATGCAGGCAATTCTGCTATTTAAATAGCTTCACTAATCTTACTGTATTTTGATGAAACTTTTGTCTCAGTATCCAGCTTTAATGTGAAGGAGAATAATAGTAATAATAATAATAATTATTATTATTATAATAAATGTGATCAAGACATTTCTACATTTTGAATGAGATCTATTCATTTCTAACACAGGCTCTGGCTTTGGGCCTCCCTGCCCCCTTGGCCTCATGTGTAGTAAGCATTCTCATCAAACTGTATTACAACAAAGTGAGCTAACGCGTCTCTCTAGCTTCCTCTTGTGGATAAAAATGTTAATGTCACTGCTGAAGGAGAACCAGGAGCACAGCTGGCTTCTATGTGCAAAGGTAAAAGCTAAAATATCCTGCATGTTCCACTGTTTCCTCTCATCTTCCCAACATCAGAAAGGTTGAACAAACAGTAGAAAAGGAAAGTACATGTGTAAAATCCTGGATGCCTCATAAGTCATTCACAGTCCACTGCTCAGCCTTGTCTGGGTGGAAAGAGAACTTCCATCCGTAACTCCCCTCCCTTGCTTCCATCTATATAAAATTACTCTCCCATGCCCTCTGTGCGTCTTTGACTCCTCACTCTCCACACTTATCTTCAGAGCTCGCCGGGTGATTAATGAGGAGAACAGAGATAGAGAGGGAGAGAGTGATAGGCAGGAGGAAAACAGAGGCTGAAGATGAAGAAAGGCTGAGCTGCGGCAAATAAAATTGATGTCAAAAGTGCTAATGTTTCTGCAAACTTTGAGGGGTCTCTGTGAGTCAGGGCGTAAAGAACACTTTGGTGACACACGTCTGACAAACGAAAAAAAAAAAAAAAAAAGCCACACAGCAGCCACTGACACGATGTCAGGACCAGTAATTGAAAGTACTCACCCAGAACAGCAGCAGATAAGCCTGTTTTTCTTTTGCTGTAGTGTTTCTGTTTTTTTACTGTCAAAAAGGTCAATTGTCAATCAGCTCGGCATCACTTTTTTTTTTTTTTTTTGTCTTCTGAATTTCAGAATTTCACTAGATGGCACTCTTTTCTTTGTCCAGTCATATTGAGTGTTGATAACAATGCTAACCGCTTGATGGATTTATTCTCAACAGAACTGAGGGTGACATAAAAATATACCAGTTACTGATGTGGACATAATATTTGGACTTAATATGAATAATATGCACCTCATCTTAAGGAAATGACAAGTAAAAAAGGTTTTAGCTAATGTATTGCAGTATTTATGTATGCCTATCATGTACATTATATTTCTGTTAGCCATTGTGAAATTTCGCTTTGATTATTACAGCACAAGTTATATGTGTCAGCATTTTTTCCGCCTGGCCTTTATTTTCTTATCCTCATATATAATGAATGCATCTATCAAATGGGATTTGCAGAGTTTGCAGTTTATTTACTGCTCTGCCTGGCTGATTGTAAGCTTATGATCAGCTTTAGACTTGAAGTATGTTATAATATTAATTCAATTCTATTTATTATTTTAATTGTTGCTGCAAAGTGTGAGATATCATTATTTTTGGTCCCTGGGCTGAGTCCACAGGATCCTACACTTCCCACACTGTAGCTTGATAGCTCTTTGGTAAATTCCTGCCTCTTTCAAACTCAGTGACCCCAGACTGGAATGGAGGCTTTCTACAGTCTCCAAGACCAAGCTGAGAAAACCCTGATGATGCCACAGGAAAAAATAATTCACAAGGTGAGCAGTAAGTTCTGCACGGTCCCAATTTTGATTCAGAGTGTGTTGAACAGGAATTTAAAACATATCTACGGGACTGTTCATGAGGCCTGGCCTGCCTCATTTTCCTCCCTATAATAGATTCACTGAGGGAGGTGGGTGGACTGATGATACAGATACAAAGAAAAAAACAATTCTCAGTATGTGTGTTTCAAATGTGGGTGCATCCATTCACTGAGTGAGTCACTGTTTGCACGGTCACCGGTCACATCACTCTGCTTCATTTCTGAATTCTCTGCTTCTCATCCAATTCAAATTCAGCTCAGGAGAGGGTGAAGTTTGGAGGATAGGGGGTCTCTGGTTTTGCTGCTTAGCCGGCAGCAGTAGTGGACCGACAATTTGTTGTGGTACCCGCTTCATTGCAGCTGCCTACATGTTGCTGTTGTCTCCCTGAGAGCTCCTGAGAGCCTCTCAGAGCACAAGGTGAGGTGTGAGAGGCAGAGTGTGCTATGAAGAGCCACTGCTCCTGCTTATCACGACTGCAGATCAAAGGATTATGGGTATTAACAATGTGTTGGCTTCATCACCAAATGAGAGGTGAAATGAGATATTGGCAAAAGAGTCACCTGGCTGCAGCACAAGCGTAATAGAAATGCTACAAAGCAGATGGTCGGGATGCTTTTAATATAACAATGACCACTTTTTAAATTTTCCTCACCATCCTCTTCATCTCCTTGGAGACCTGGTTTCCGGCCAGATGGTTGTAGAACGGACGATCAGTCCAGTGGCCGCTGTTGTGGGTGACAGAATTGGTCCTCTGTCGGTTCATTTTGGCTATCATCGCCTTCTCCTCTTTCTGTAAGAGATAACGATGCAGAATATATTTGCTAAAGGTTGACAAACTTACTAAAACAAACAAAAGATAAACGTTATTTACAGACACAACTGACACTCTTGTTCAGCTGACGATCTCGCCTCTAATGGACCGTTTACTTGCATCTACAAACCAAGAAAAAAAGCAATTATAAGCTTTTCTCAAATGGATGGAATTAGATTAAAGCTCTAACAGGATCGAAATTAGATCAACTGACTTCTTGGCAATTGGCAATGGCAATTGTAAAGGAAAAATAATCAGTTTCAGCTTAGAAAAAAAGGTTGCGGACATACAATCTCTATTTTACTTTTTACAGATCTGATATTAAGATTGCATACTGTCTCTAGGATGTATTTTACAGAATTAAAAATATAAAAAGTGATCAAAATAATTAGATTGTACAATCTTCTTTCTGTCTTATAGCATGATCAGCAAAATGTAAGGAAGACACCACTTCACATGACGTGCTATCTATAGGCACAGCTTGTGATTGTGCTGAAGGACAGAGACATCTGATAAAAGCAGTACAGTCACAAACAAACAGGAGACTGAGCAGTGAAGCAGAGAGGAACTCATTCCTCTCCAAAACACCGTTCACGTGTGACAGAATACCGGTTTGTAAACAATGATAAAGCTCAATATGGACGGGCCTGTGGGATGGTTTCTGGGGATTTCTGGAAAGTTACATGGTGTTTTTTTCTAAGCCTTAACACACCTACCATCAGGCCTGCAGATTAGACCTTTCCATCCAATAAATGGTGAAACTACAGAAGGTCTGCACTGCAAACAGTATTTTTAGAAGGTAATTTTTACCTACCTTTTTCTGAAGCTGTATCAGTTCAATTCTTAAGATTAAAACTGAAATAAATTCCTATGTGTAAACTTAAATGGGTTATAGTAATGAACCACAGCGAATTATTATTAATTAAATAATCTGAGCGCTTCAGCCTTTGTGAATTCAGATGATAGCAAGGACTGTACCCTTTTCTGACTGCAGCCCACAATGAGGTAGGTTTCTATGTTGTGCTTCTTCAGGTAGGCGTTTCTTTCTACCCCTGCTCCTGGCTCCACATCGTAGTCCCCATTCAGATAATTCAGAGTGGCCTTAGTGATATGAATACGCCTGAAATGAGAACAACGCACATCAACACCCACGTAAATGTTTATTATTCAGACACTGTAAATTCAAATCTACAAGGCTACAGGCAGTACATGCAGTTTTAGCAAAATGGTTTATAGTTAGTTAGAACTTGACCATAACTGGACAGACGTACCCAGCTTTCCCCCCAGCTTCCATCTGATTGGCTAACGTGACATCATTGGACCAGACATCAAACTGCCACTTCCTGAGTCCCAGCACTCCACAGTGCACCCTGCCACTGTGGATACCCACTCGCATGTTCACATTCACCCCAGTCACCTCCCGTACCAGCCTGCAAGAAACATCAAAACAATCTTTGATTACTAAGAGTGGTACTCTGCAAAATTATTTTTTGTAATCTTGCTGACATCTTTGTTGATACGTGCTGACTGTTGAGGTGCTCCAGAAATCACTGGGGGTGGGGGGTGGGGGTTATGATGCTTTAACTAGATGCTACATTTACACCACTAAAAAACAGGTGGTATAACAATAAGATAAGACCTTTGGTTTATATGGAAATCATCCATTTATCTATCTAGTGGATTTCCCACAGACTACTGTGTAGCACGCACTGTGGCGCAAACTGGAGACAAAAACTTCTGTTACCATTACGTTACAGTGATCTCTCTTAATGCCTCGGGCAACTTACGAGATGGCCTCTATCATGTCCAACCCCATCTCCACACAGCAGTGAGCATGGTCAGCCCTTGCCTCTGGCAGCCCAGACACACAGTAGTAGCAATCTCCCAGGATCTTGATCCGCAGACAGTGGTTCTCCTGTCGGGAAACAACAACTTACTGGAAATGCAACTGAAGGACAATTCACTATCTATGGTGGACTTTGCAATGATGCCGAACAGCTTGTTGTATTTACACACCACTGATTTATCTCTCCTTGAATTTTTTTTTGGCTATATTGTCTGTTTGTGCCTGTGTATTTGTGTACTGATAAATACTGTGTCTAATAAAACTAAAGCTAAATCTTCTCACCTTCAAACTGCTGAGAGGAGAAGACACTGCATTTGCAGCTATGAGAAAGCAGCATTTCCACAATAACTGCATTGTAGTATAGATTTTACACATTAGCCTAAGAACCCAAATAACTCTTAGCACTGTGTGGGACGACACAGCGCTAAGAGTCATAATATGTTCTGTGTATGTGTGTGTTTGTGGAGAACACTGTGTCTCATGATAGCCACCTGAGCATCTCTCTGGCACATGGCTCTGGGAAAATACAAAAAGACCCACTGTGTAAAGAGCACAGACAAAGAATGTGTGTGTGTGTGTGTGTGTCTGTGTGCGTGTGTGTGTCCATAAGTATACCCAGATAAAAGGTACATCTGGCATGAACGTAAAACTGTCAGAAGCAGCATTTCCAGCACATCCAGTTACCTTCCATGGGTAAATTACATACATTGAGCATTAGCTGGATGAACAGTGAAGCCTCTGGATTAAATATATCAATACTCATGCTTATGAAGCTGCGGTTCAGATCTCAGAAATGCGGTTTATACATTTGCATGGCTGCAGGATATTGATGGCAGATAGAAAATAGAAATTACCCTCAAGACACTGGAAATCTGTGCAAGTGACGATATGTATTCTGTAACTTTATTTTAGTTATCTTTCGGACCTCATCCAAACGCTAAAAGCAATGCTAAGAGTTTTATCCATATTTTTAGTTATTAATCATTGAATCACATGCCAAATAAAGCTAACGATTGTGCTTAAGACAAAGGAGAAAGGCCACACATCAGGGCAGCTAAGGCTGAAAATGCATCTCTCTCCCTCTGTTTTAGCCTTATTTAAATCATCTCACATGAAAACGTAACCCCTCATCAGTTTGCATATGTGACAAGTTCACCCAAAAAATGACTGTTCCTTCTCAGATTGTTCAATTTAATATATTCTAGAGGCCTCGAGAAGGTAAAATTATCCAATAATTTATTGGCAAAAAGTCAAAAAGCAGAGATTGGAGGAAATTTTAAATTTTAAATAGCAGAGGTATGTTTTTGGATGAGAAATGCCCATTGTTTGCTCTTAAAAGTTTCATTCATTTGTAATGGGTTGCAATGGATTTGTTTGCTATGATCTGTCTCATGACTGCACTTCCTCTGTCAACACAGGCTGCGAATATTATGCTGATAACACCCCTGAAAGACGAGAACCATAGTCATGGACGATTTAGCACTGTTTTACCAGTGTTTCAATAATACAGTCAAACATTCAGACAGTTGAGATGGCACAAAATCAAACACCTCAAGGTCTTATTTGCTTTGCAGCTACTCTGCTCTCTGCTTGAAAACAGATTTTCCTCCTCCAGTCCTCTTAATGCACAGGAACCTGTCCTCCTCTAGCCTCCTCCTCGTGAACACCTGACATTCCTCCTCTATTGCTCCTCAAACTTTAGAGAGCTGTGGTACCACTGTCTCACCTGTACACCAGTGTTTAAACTAGTGTACAGGTGAGACAGTGGTACCACAGCTCTGCACTACAATCACCTGTAAGTAATGTCACACATAAATGCAGAAGCTTTCACACCTGGTGTAACACAGTATTCTGCCTGAACAACTTCGGAAACTGAATAACGCCTTTCTATGTACCTGTGTGCAGGGAATTGGTAAACTGTTTTTATGTACTTTTATGTTTTCTGCACACTGACATCAATAGATCATTTAAAAATGTTTCTGCTAAATGTCTTTGGCATTTTGTCTTTGTTTGAATTGGGACCTTTGTCATCATCTAAAAAACAAAGTTTGAACATATCAAATAGAAGTATGCAAACTAAAAGCACAGCTATAAGCACAGTTTGTGTGCGTGACATATACATATACATATATACATGCATGTGATCGCGTCCTTACCGCTGCCAGCTTGTCAAAGCGGGCGAAAAGTTCATTGAGAGTCATCACCAGCTCCTGCGCTGTGCACTGGGACGCCAGACTGGTGAAACCCTCGATGTCTGCAAATAAGATGCTGCAGAAACACAAAAACACAAAAGACAGAATTCACTTTCTTACAGCATAAATTTGTTGTATTTCATTTTTTTTTTTTTATTGCAGTTTTTCAATTTTTTGATAATATTCTAATCATGTAGTAAACAGAGGTTAAATGAACTGTGATGATTTGTAAAACAATACATAAAATAGAAAAACTGGCACATGAATCATCTTGAGATATTTTGTAATTATATAGTCTAATTGTTGTTTTCACAATTTAATTAAATATTCTATGATGACTTTATTACTGTATTCTGGGAGGAAAAACTGTATCAGAAACATATTTTAATCTTACACTTCACAACTACAACAACTAAACAGCTGCAGTCTGGAAAAATGACCATATCACTGAATTGACACACTAACAAGTATCAACATAAACTGAACATTAACAAGTAGGGTAGATGGTTTTTACTGCTGTTCAGTTTGCTTTGCATTAAGCTGTATTTCTTTTTGTCACTGCTGAATAAACTCAGACGAGCTTCCTGTTGTCTGGCCTTTCAGCTTAATACACCAGACGTAGGGGGCGTAAATAAAGGCCAGGAAGTGAGAGAAGTATGGGTAGGTGAATAAATGACTCTGGTCAAGATGTACCCTGAAGCTACTGATGGAGGTGAGAGGTGTGAGACTGCGATTGAAGCTGCTTTTTACAGTCACGTCTAAATGTAACACAATGCCTGTTATCTGGTGTTAGAAAATACCTGAATGAGCTCTTGTCCTGGAAAATGGCATGGAGAGATTGTGAGTGTGTGTGTGTGAATATGATGGACAGTGAGAGAAAATGAGACATAATACATTTGCAAGTAAGAAGTTAAAAAAAAAAAAAAAGTTATCTTTCCTTCCCTGAGAACAAGGTAAACCGATAAAGTCTCTTTCATTAGACTCCTAACACTGGCACACCAGTGGGACAGATGATCTCACTGGCCTGAATTAATTTCACTCCAAAAGAAACAAGGAGTGCGGGGCCAGGCTGGCAGGTAGAGACAGTAATAGGCTCAGCAGCAGCTGTGGGAGACAGTCGGTGGCCTCATGTACACTTACAGATAAAACCCACAAGCGAGCTTTTCCTGAATGGCTCAAGTTGTTCTGTGAAGCATCACAACCTCCTACCACACAGTCACATCCCACAGTTTAACATTTCTTCCTTCAATAAGCATATTTATTCTCTGGTCACTGATTTCCTCCTAGGGTGAAACATGTGATGAACTTCATAAGTCTCATAACTCAGAAGGCAAGACCATGTCTTCTGTCTCTTGCAGCTTAATATTTCTTGGCACTGTCTTCCTTGGAGCAACTTTGACAATAGCACACCTGAGCTTGACTCAGCACCTTGCGGGAACCCAGTTAAAAGAACACAATAATGGACAATGACATCCACAAACTGTTGTGTACTTTTGCTCTGGGGCTGTTTTTCAAAGAAGAATCCATTGTTCCAAATAAGGGAAGTCGTAGTGCTATTACATATAAATACTTAAGATAACGGCATGCTTCCAACTTGGTGCCAACAGTCTGGGGAAGGCCCTAACTGCACAGACGGCATCACGATTCCACGTTAGCAATATCACCTTTACTGTAACAGTTCCAACATGATGTGACCAAATACGTGGGCCAAATGGCATTAATCACCAATTTTTTACCCATCCAATCAAAGAAAACTGTTCAATCCGGCGACTGCACCCAGCTACATGTGAGTAGACAGCATTGTAGTTTTCATTTTGTGAGGCCAGATGTTGCAACATTTTCATGACTAAGTATAAGTGGCTGTGTGAGACAGACCCCGCGGGAAGAAGAAGAGAAATCTATGAATAAACAAAGGTTTCAGACCAAACAAGCTCACATGAATCTCACAGGGTAGGTGCCTGCTACACAGCCAAGAACAGAACGTGTGGGCAGGACATGCAGGCGTTTATGCTCCTAAATGCATGTAAAAGTGAGCTGCATTCTGGGTACGTGGCATTCATTTTTTTCTGAGCGTTACGACAGGGATTTTACAGGGTTCACAGACTTTTTCTCTTGACTGCCCACATGTCAGGAGCGCTAACATGTTCTAATGAACTTGGGCTTCAAGATTCCTAAATTTACTCAATTTGGATCTCAGGCTGAAAAGGATTAAGAGTCCCCACTCTGGGGTACACATTTCTGAGAATAATTGATTGTTTTCTGTGAACTGTTAGATGGGAGGCTGAGTGAAACCAGACACTTGAGCGGTGTGTTTGAGCTCAGAAACAGGTCTATCACTCTGGGTAGAAGGAGCAATGGTCGACGAGGGAGGCAAGTGAGGAATGGAAGGATGGAGGAGGTGAGAAAGAGGGAAGGGTGAGACTGACAGGGGGTGTGGATGCAGTGACGAGAGTGTTAATTCACTTGTTTTAACACTACAAAACCTCTTTGCATCCCAATTAAAAATTAAACAAACTGTAGTGATCCTCAACATTTATTATTACTTCCAAATCATACACACACATACACACACGCTGATCTGACTTGAGCCTCAACGTTAAACCAAGATTATAATAACGACACGTGGCTACTCCATACTGTTAAGACCTGGGGACACACAGTTTGTTCTCACATTACATTATCGTGAGTGAGACCATGAAAAACACTGGCCTGGTTAAAAAGGAACATGGTATGGAGTTGTCTTAACACGTCCATGTGTATTATAAAACAGACACAGTGCTGCGTTTCAGGTCATCTGGAACTGCTCAGAGTCCAATACACAATCACTGTGTTAATGTGTGAAAAATGCAGGAAAATTGTGTTGAAGCATAGAAATAAGCTTTGGGCCATGCAAACGTTAACATCAGCTGCTGGTCCTATGACCAAAGAGGTAAGTCCATGGAATGGACTGAACTTAGATGGGTTCACTATAGTTCAACTTTTTCTTGTTCATGCTGTATGGGTTCTCTTTAAAGACTTGAGGTTTTACTTGTTTCAACAAGGGATCCAGGCAGAGCAGGGCAAGAGATAAACCTTTATTAGTCCCGCAATGGGGAAATTACACCGTTACAGCAGCAAAGAGCAGATGCAGTAAGGTAAGGTACAGGCACTCAGAATAAAATTTAAAAAAAAGACTTTACGGGCCTTCTCACTATTGTGGCAGATTTTAAGACTCAATAACAATTTTAAGATTAAAATATTAGAATGTATATTTTTGCAGTGTAAAAACTAGACGACCATTTCTGTCTAATAGGTAATGAATCTATTTTTAGTCAAATACATAAGGCTAAGATTTCCTGAGGGATTATCAAGCCCTCCCCACACCCTCCACTGACACAGTGAGGCCACTTCCCACAGCCTGATGTAACATCAGAGGTGACAGTGGGTGTTGAGCTACAAAAGAAATTGAGTGAGAGAGGGTATGAGACCTGGGGGCTTTAAGTCCCATTTAAAGGCTACCTTGGTGATGAGTCATTTGTTAATATGCAACGTTAAATCCTGGGGATTTGTGCTTTTGTGAGTGACAGTTGCTGCCGAGAAGATCCTGAACTGAAACGCCCCGTAGTCTCCAGCTATATCACACCTGATGAAATAAATAAAGGTGCAATGTAAGGGTTAGCTTGCTTTCAAGTTATTTGATGCTGTGTCCCTCTTTGAACGATTAAAGGAAATCATTTTACCAACTGATAACGACGCAGACATGAAAGGGTTTAAAATGATAACCACACAGCAAGTTCCACGAAAAGACGAATGCGTCAGAGATGAATCTGCGGTTCTGTATTTGGTTTCAGATCAGTTTATATTTCGGGTTAGGGACAAACAGAGCTTTTAGTGATTAACTCAACTGTAAATAAAGAAAATAGACAGAGGAAAGCAGAAAGGGTCACTGAGAATTTTGTTGATTTCTGAGTTGAGTAAATACACACATTAATCTGACTTGTGCCTCTTTCTGAAGATCAAGTTCTGTGATATTTTTAGGTTGTCTTGCACACACCGCATGTTTAAGTTCTACCTGCAGATTTTCAGTCTTGCTCAGGTTGTCTCCTTCTCCTGTTTGCAGAGCCAGCACCACAGAATATGTTCAGCTGAACCAAAGCTGTCCTGTGTCGGCACCGCCTGACCCTGTGATGCCCTTTTGTCTGGCACTAGCGTTGCCACTGGCCAGCTGCCTTTTATCTGCCCCCCGCTGCTTAACTCTACAGCTCTGCTGGTGGCTCGCTAACCTCAGCCAGGGGGAAAAAAAAAAAAAAAAAAAAAACTCACACAAACCCTTCTGTGCCTTTAATCGTTGTCTAGCTCTGACTTTTTCTGCTTTTCGTCCTTTGTCTCTTACTTCAGCATTTCATTCACGCCTATCGATTACTCATCCTATCCCAAACTGTCTTCATTTCCCGTTCTTTTCCATCTCCCTGACAGAGGGTCAGGATCTCTTTCAGATTCTGGGCCAAACTAAATGAACTCATTTTATGTCGTTTGCAAACTGTGTGTATTCATGCTGCCCTCCCTCTCGTCTACTAAATCTCGCAAAACAGAAACCACACAGCACGTATCAGCATCTGTTCAGGTTGGGCTCTGATGCATCAAGTTGTATTTGATCTCATCTGGTAAGAACGTATAACATTTAATTAAAACTTAATAGGCTAAATATTCCTTTAGAGTGGCAAAGTGTGTTTTTTTCACCCCAGTTAAATGAGCAGTCTTAACTTGTGTATAAAGTAAATGAACATCAGATGATTTGTAAGCTGTAGCCGATGGTTTCTGCAAACAAGGACAGATTCTCAGGCCAGGCCTGGCTCCAACCTCATCAGCAGAACGACCTTATGTAACGCACACGCACATGATTAACTGCATTACACACACCGAAACCATGTGTGTTTGCTGTACAGTGTCAACTCTTGTCCTTACTTCAATTAGAAAGGTCAGGTCCTCTAATTTATGCAATGTTCTTTCCATGTCTCTCTCTTCGGGGTGCTGCTGGCCTACATAACAGCAACAACAGCTACAGTCACAGTGTTCTGCTTAAGAGTATTTCTTGAACACTCACAGGGCGACCCGGCAGCATCAAAATATCCGCCCCAAAGCCCTCTTGCATAATACCTTAGTCAGTACACATTTTGGTCTCATTGCTGAAGCCACAGGACATGATTTTACTCCAGAGGACAAACACAAGTGGGATGCCACACTCAGGAAAAGGTAGAGCAGAATTTTACCTTTTGGGGTAAACAGTCTTCTAGCTTGGCCACGACCATGAGTAAGTACATCAAGGTACCATTTGTTGAAAGTGAAAAGTACCTTCAACTGTACGAGTTCTACCTTCACAACTAAAATTCTGCACCCAAAATGACAAAGATTTACCTTTAGACAGTAATATATTCCTTCAAGAATATTAATATTAATTCCCGCTCTTGCCTATGGAGGGCTTAGACAGATGAAGACAGTGTGCCAGAGCTGTGGACTTAAGACTTAAGCCACAAAAATAAGGGTTTGAGACTTGAGAATGTAGTAGTATGAAAAGTCAGGGTATCGCCAAAGTGGTTACAATTCATCCTGAGTAGGATGTGAAAGTCTGTACAAAATTTCATAGCAATCCTTGCACCTTTATGTTGGATCAAGGGTATAATTATGTGCCTTTTATGTGTCATCTGTGAAAAGAGGACTATTCTATTTTTGAGTGCTCAGGACTCATGAATTAACAGGAGGATGGGCAGAAACATACAGACTCTAATGCACATCTAGTGCAGCAACAAGCTCCAGACCTCAAGTGACTCCATTTCCACCACTCCACCTTCCTCTGTTTTGCCCTCTTACTCTCTAGTTGTAGCGGTGGGAGCTGTCACTTCTCTTCCTGTTGTTACTCGGACTCTCAGCAGAGCCCCAATTACCAAAAGCCACTGCCTGCTCCCCGACAGGCCAAGTCACACCTGGTTAGCCAGCCATTAACCACACACTCATGACCAGAGACAGAAACTAGCAAAGCTTAGCGGATGTTGCTAATGTGCCGCCTGCTCCCCAGTAACTCGCATAAAAACCTACAGTAGGACACCAAACTCACACTTGGCCTTATTTTCCTTTTGTCTTTTCTTTTTTGTGTGAATTCAATGCTTTGTTTGCTGTACCTGCAGATTCAGTTTGTCTTCTAATTATGTAAACAAAGGGTCATTTGAAGAATGGGTTACACATTTCTGTATTTAGTTTAAATACAGCTGTAGTAATGGACACATCCCCCGAGCACATGAGCACATGACATTCTTGGTATTTTCCTCTTCATCGCAAACAATACAACTTCATTGTTACAGTGGCTAAATGTCTGCGTGTGCACACTCATTCACATGTTCTCATGAGGCTCGGTGCACATTGGTTTCAGTAACGGTAACTTCTGTCACATGCCCCGGAAATATCCTAATTTTTCACCCCTGCCCGCTCTCCAAAAACAGCCTGCTCTCTTACTTATAGTGAACTCTTAAACTTAGGAAACTAAAAATGATCATTCCTGATAATGATCGCCTTAATAGCGATGAAAAGACCTTTGTGTACAAGAGTTCCATGTACGTGACCTGATGCTCACTAACCCGTGAGGATTAAAAAAGGGACACATCAAAGCGATAAAGGGCTTCAATAGCACCTATTATGTTTTGAGGTTTTGTCTGCCACCTGACTATGACAGCTACAGGCCATAAAACCCTCACTCCACAGACTGCTACTCAGGCTGCTGCTGCCACACATGCACATACAGACACACATACAAAACTAACAAGTCAATTTCTGTATCACCTTGATGCAGTGTTTTCTTACTCCACAAGGTGGTGCCAAACCTAACCACAGTTTTTAAACTGCATCTGTCCTGCCGGGTTGCACAGTGTATAATGATCTCCTATATTGTGATATTTAATGGTCAGTGTTCACTCTTACCAGAGCAAACCCACATCGCACACTCTCAAGACTGCATCACTGAAACTGTAAAGGCTCTGAACGAGAGACAACAGACTGAATGGGCACCGGAAATGAGCAACGTCCACTGTCTCATAGAATTGAGTGGGAGCAGGTCAAAGTCATCAACCAGGAGTCAGTGGATGACCAGAAAAAGATCAAAGAGGCCATTCACATCAGATGCCAAAGATCATCTTTAAACAGAGCCGGGGGTTATGATCTCTCTCTATATGACCACCTATTATCACATGACAGAAATTCCATACGTGCTGGGAGTCCACATCAAAAGCAAGATGCCAGCAGAGCGTTAACACTCTATAAGCTTCCATTCGTTCAGTCCACTATGACTTACATTCAGCCATCGCTGCCGTCAGAACCAGCAGAGAGGACAGCTGTCAGACACTGTCTCCACCAGGCTGAGTGACATCTGAAAGTTACTGAACAAAAATAGTTTTCAGGCGGGCTCCATCGAGCGGATATACCGGAAGAAAACTGCATTTCATTATTTATTGATTTATAGATTTTCAGCAACCCATAGTGAAATTGAAAAGCACAGAAAATAAAGCTGGGGAGCCTGGATCAATCATTAGAGATACTGTTAACAAGCACACAACATATAAATGGTAGGAAAATGTGCATGTTTTAATACAAAATACAAAATATATCACAAAAGGTAGAGGTGTTGGAAACAGCTGATAAAGATTAAGAATAATAAAGACAAAGAACGGCATCAACTGGTCTACGCAGTGGTGCTCTGTAAAGGTGAACATCAACACTTGTCCATCAGCACTAGCCACTTACCAGACTCTGAATGTGAAGTGCTTCAGTTTTTTGAAAGCATTCAGGCTGCTATTAAAAAAAACATATTGTACCCATTAATGGCAAATGATTGTAAAATTGAAAAAACTTGCTCAGTTTCAAGAGTAAGGGAACACTCAGAATGATGACCCGACAGTGGTGCAAGCCAACATTTAACATTACACTGTGAACACTTCCTAACGAGCTGAGCTTAACACGAGGAACAAAGCTGGAGACAACTAATGAAAAAGAAGATAATTTATGAATGACATACGATGAACCAAAAATAATAGATCAAAGCAAAGATGGGCACCACCTACTTCTTAAGTACTTGCTACAAACCCTGACCTAAAATAATAAGGACTCGAACTTGTCTACATAGTGTTCCAGGTATTTAGTGCTGATATTTACAGTTGTACATAAAAGCAAATCTCATATGTTGTTGGTTTTTTTAAGTTAGAACTTAAACAGATATTTAAAAATATGAACCTTTCCTCAAATGTTAATCCTCTGTTGCTTTTTCTTGTGTGTGAAAGTCTGGGCATTTCTTTTTGTTCCCAGCTAAGCCAAAGCTTTTGCACAGAACTATATGTCCTGTTAAGCCAAACTACCTCATGGAGAAATCAGCCAGCACACTTGAAGCAGAGGTATGATTTCTCAAAACCTCCACCTCCTTCTCATGATGTTAAAATAAAAGTCAGTGTTTCAAAGCTTGAAATGTCATCTCGTAAAAATGAAAAAATTGTGTGACAGTAACTTTTAGATCTTTTGAATATCAGCGCAAATGCTGATTTTTGGAATATACTGTAAGATTATCCTGAATGTTCTCCAGCAACTGTTGGTTGATGTTAACATTTATTTTACAATATTTCCATGTTCTTGCGGTCTGTATGGTTGATGATACTGTATGCAGAGACAGGTGAAGAATACTCTGGGAAAATACCAGTTGTCATGGCAACGCCTGCACTTCTCCCTCCTCCTCTGCCTCTGTCTGTGGGTGGGCTGCACCATTCAGGATTAACTTGGATTAAATTGTGGCTTATTTTACAGTTCCGCAGCACCAAAATTTAAAACTCAGTTCTAAATTCAACAGGTCTGATCCGAATGAAAAGTAACATCATTTTGCTGGTCTGTAAATTTCACATTACAATCAAAGCAGCAGAGAGATTGATTTAAATTGGATTTAAAGAGACTCTAAATAGAATTTCACTCACTTTCATGTGCACAGCAGGCCAAAATTTTCTGTTTGAACCACAGTAGAGTTCAGAGATCTGACTCCGATTCAGTAGCACTATATCTTCATTTTCACATATTCATTTTCACAGTGTTAACTGTGCCTCATGAGGAAATCATGCGGTGGTGTGTATCTTGATGTGTGCGGGTGTATTGTATTTTTGAGAGGCAACACGTAACCTGAAATGATTTGTGAAGTGTGGAGATGTTGAGAGGAGGTGTTATTTATAGCAGCTTCAATCTGCTTGCCCTGATCATCCCACTTCCTCCTCACAGCCGGGGGGAGAAGCCCCTGGTGTTACCTGACGTTGTCGTGCTTCTGGATGTAGATCTTGTGAAACATCATGTCCTCCTGCTTGGCGTTTATATCAGCTTTCATCTCCATGGCAACATGGCGGGGAAGCACTGAGAGCAGGAGACGTTCCTGTAGGAAAGCATGGGGGGAAATAAGTTCAGTGGACAAGTGGACTGTAAGTAAGAGGTAAATTACGAGGTGGAGGTTTTGGCGGTTTGAGGGCAAGCAAAGTGACTGACATGCCTTCACCACAACAACTGCCTGCTGCCCCAGTGATCGGTGACTACAGTATATCCCTTCCAGCACAGAGCACATTTTGAACTGACCAGCCATAAAATGTCAGCTAGAACCTTTTTTTGTCCAGTTTGCGATTGAGAATAAAATAATAACTTTGACTCAGCAATTAAATCAGATCTGGATTTTATTAACCTGATGGATTTTTTTGTCAATTTACGAAAAAAAAAACCCCACACAAACGGATTCAAGTTCTCTCAAGGAGCTGAGAGTTTAATATTCAAAAGGCAGGTTTTCAGAGAAGCATTCCTTTAAAAGACAAGTTCACGTAATCCAATCACCAATAATACTGATGCCTTTTAGGGCCCTTCCTTCCCTCCGCTCTTACATCCCTGTGTCCTGTCACCATAAAATCTGTGCTCTCTCTCTCCCACCTGCTGCTGGTTTTCCCTCTGGGAGTGGAGGCGAGCTTGGATGCATTCCCTGGTCTCCTGGAAGGCCTGCCTCTGGGAGCCCTCAGCGGGGTAATGGGTGCACACTCCCACGATGTTGGTACAGGAGAAGATGAGCA
The DNA here is from genome assembly GCF_017976425.1 of Toxotes jaculatrix. NCBI lineage: Eukaryota > Metazoa > Chordata > Actinopteri > Toxotidae > Toxotes > Toxotes jaculatrix. The sequence continues at coordinate 5,065,206 of NC_054408.1, read as the reverse complement.
CATTGGACACTATCTGTGAAAGAGGGTGAGATAGAAAAAGTTAGAATTCAAAGAAGAAGCATTCATGTGATCCAAGGTCAAAGACTCTTGAAGGCTCTTGAAATGTAAAGTTTCCAGTTCAAATCCTGCTAAGAACATTTGTCACGTGCCATTTCCCTCACTCTCTCTCCTTCCTGTTGCTCTCTACCAACATAAACTACTGGTTTTTGACCATAAACAGTCAATCCCATTTAATCACCCATTGCTAAGAGATTTTATGCCCAGTTGAGCAATCCCTATGCAGTTGAAAGAAGTGAGCAGTTTAGCTGCTGCTGTCTGTATCTAACACTGGGTTCATTTTCTGAAGAAATGAAAGAAGGAAATGTTCATTATGCTTTTGACTGTTTTGACTAAAAAAACACAACAGGGAGCCTACACAGTTCATCCAACCTTTAACATTTACAGTTCTTTACATCTGGATCCAGGTGTGAAGAGTAAATGTGTGTACTCTATGTTTTTCCTCAGGCCCAGATACACAGATTTGCATATGGTCACATCTATCATGCAGTTAATGTGAGAATGTAACACACGTGTAAATGCATCTGTTTGATCTGCTAATGTGTCATCACTTAGTAGCATAGCTCTGAGTGAACACTGATGTGCTATAGAAAAGATTACTAATGAATGATGACTGAGAACAGAGTCGAGTTCTTCTCCAAACAGAGGCACAACTTGTGAATCTGCTGCAAGACCGTGACCACATTTTTGAATATTCACCTGGTCTTTCAGGTAGGTTTGGTATTTTACATTACAGCAATAACAGCACTTTGTTCTCAAGAGACCAGAGTAAAAAGAGAAGTGCTACCTACATAAACCTAAGCTACACCTACTGTACACGGGAACGACAACAGAAAACTGAAACCAAAAAATGTTGCAGCACATTAAAACTTCAGTTTCCAAATGACCTCTGGAAAGTGCAGAGCAGTGTGCGAGAAGAGTGAGCACATAGACATCTCAGAGGCTTTGAAATAAGTTCAGAGGAAGGCAGTTTATGAGTATGCTCAGCCTATAACTGCAATAAATGAATAAAAAGACTGCTGCCTTCACAGCTACATTATCTGTCTCCTCAAATACAGAACAATAATAGTAAGCAATTAAATGTAGTAAATTCATTTTGAATTGCAGGATGAATCTGTGCAGAATGAATCTGTATTGCAACTGAAACAACTAATTGACTAGTCATTGAATTAGTTGATCAACAGAAAATTAATCAGCAACTACTTTGTGCAGTTCCAGGATTTGCTGTTTGTCGTGAGATGGTAAAGTGAATATATGAATACGACTGAACACAATAAGACATCTGGAAATGTCAGCTTGGGCTCTTGGATACCGTGAAGGTCATTTTTCTGACATTTTACAGAAAAATGATTATAATTAAGAAAACAGTATGCTCAGTAATTTACGAAATAATAGTTGGTTGAATGTCAATGTTCAGGTTCATCATACTCATAAAGTAGAACTTAATAAAGGACATTACCACTGGAAGTTAAAAAAAACAAACAAACAAACAAATGTTTAATCTGTAGTTAAAAATCCAAAGCATTTAGTTCAGGACACACTTATTATAGGACTATTACTAATTACAGGACTAAATTATTTTTTAGTAGAATCTGAATGAACCTTAGATGGAAAGTAGAGTATGTTCATACTTTAAATATGCAGAATGAACATATCAATAGCTTGACAAAGGTGGTGGGAGAGAAACAAAGTGTTTGATGAATGTTTTCCAGGCCTGCAGCTGTTTTTCCTCTAACCGAGAGTAAAGCGCTCTTTGTTTCCATCAGCTCCACTCACATGCTTCCCTGTCTGCAGCGGGAACAGGGCGTCTTAACCCTCTCTTCTGGATTTTCACATAGTATCCATCAGAATATGCCTGTGCAGCGCTGACAAGACAGTGTCTCCCTAATTACGGGTCTCAGAAGAGCCAGAGCCAGTTAATACGCTACCAGCCTGAATGTTTGCATGTTCCCGACAAGAAAGTCTGAGAGCGTGTTTATCAGTGAAACTGCTTTGATGCAGAACAAACTGACCAAGTATTTGGCCTCAGCTGAAGTATTTGCGCTTATCTGAGATTTTGGAGCTTTCTTACATATTTGCTAAATGACAGAATGCTAGCTGATATTGTATTTCAAGCTACAGGCTTATCCAAAATAGACTCAATCAGCAGCAGAGTTAGTCCTCAGTCTGTGCTGTAGTAGGCAGCCATGCCAGATAGGAAAGCTCCTTATTCCTGTACATTATGTAGTTATATGTGTATTTAGAAGACACAAAGTGATGATTATGAGGAACTGAGAGTCAAAAAACAAAATTGTTTGTTCTGAAACTGGACTGTGGAAGGTTAGCAGTTTGTGTTTGTTGGCAAAGCTGTTTACTGGAGCAATGAAAACAACGATGTGACTGGCTGAGAGAGAATTTATTAATCACCACACCCTCTGATTTATATTCCACCTCGGCCAGACCTTTGCGCTGCTGCTCCTACATGAACCAAAATATCTGGTGTGTTTGGAGGCAGTCCACAAAGTCCGTACAGCCAAGACCTACTGCTTTGCACTTATCATTGCACTTGCATGGTTGGAAGATATTCCACCTCTTTACCCTGAAAAGCTCTCTGGCTGCTTTGGCCTTATGTTTAGGATCGTAGTCCTGTTGAATGATGAAGCCAATGAGTTTTGCTGTATCAAAAACGAAGAGAAAAAGATGATACTGTGAACTGAGTAAAACTGGGCTGAACGCTGAGCCTTGGTGACCACTGGTTATACTGTAGAGTATCTGCAGATTTACAAACAGCTTTCTACAGTAACCTGATTTCTTCGCATAATAAACTGGAGGAACCTGGCTTTTGCAATCGGGGTAGGAGATTAGATTAACCTTATTTCCTTTGCTAGCTTTTTCCTGGAGAAAAGAAAGACTATCATACATAGTGATGTAGGCTCATACTGAAAAGAAAATCCATCTGCAGTTCAACTGAAACTGACACTCATATGACTAAATAAAGTCAGTTTCCGCCGTTGAACATTTGACTATTTAATCAAATTAAGGCACATTTGCACCGTGAAGAAGAGCTATCCTCACACTGTTGTGTCTGCCCTCTGATACACACACAAACACACACACAAACATACACACTACTACAGGTAAAATAAGTGAGAGATGTTTCAAAAATAAGGTCAGGGTTGGAGAGAAATGTGATTACTGACCCGCTGCATGCACTGACGTACCACAGCACATGTAAACACGATCAAATTTCCTGAATAACCTGGTTTCTTGTGTGCATGTAAACGCACTGAGTATCAGAAGCCAATGGAACAAAGGCTAACATATGAGAGGGGTTTGAGTGTGTGTGGGAAACCCTGTGCTGGTGCACACTTGGATGTGCGCTCCCCTCTAAATCTTGAATTTTTAATTTGCAGCAAATCAGCACCTACAGGTTTCATAGACCCTGTTCAAGTTTCCACCTATCAAACACATGACCACTTGCAAACAGCAATGTGCCTAATGCACCAGTGCCAAAAGGCACTGTTTCCATCCAGTGCCAGGCACACAGTTGGTCCTGGGACTGGAAGAAAGTAGGAAGCCAATGCCAGCAGCCCATTCTTTTCATAGAGCTATTTAATGGGCTGAATCGGCCAGCTGAATCACATTCACACCACGGGCCTCTCTGTTGCCGGAACAAACTGAACAAACACAGCACGTCTCTATCAAGTCAAAAACCCCTTTGCAGGTCTGGTGCAAAAACCAAGCACAATCAGAGGGAGGAGTGAGTGGCGGAAGACAAGCCTGGAAGTGAGGCACGAACAAGGAAAATTAAGAAATGAGGTGTGAGACAGAGAGAAGGTTGTGAATTTGGAAAAGGTCACCCGTTGGTATTTCTGCCTCTTATCTAACTGAAGCACTGTTCAGCTGAAAGCTCACTGAATGAACTACAATATCTATCAAGGGTGTACAGTTAACAATGTATTTGTGAAAATCTACCTTATGTGAATACAAAACATTTGCACCATGCACGAGAACACGATCATTATTATTATTATTAACCCACCCATGCAGCTCAGTTTGCACATTTAGCAGCTCAAAAGAGATTCGTCATACTCAGTGTAGCCAGCCTTGGCTGAAAAGCCAAATATATTTTTGACTATGTAGAAAAGAAAATACAGAGAAGCAGCAAATAGCCTCATGAAGAAGTGATCTGTCCGAGTCGTGTCACAGTCACATCAAAGAGACAATCCTCTCAGCAAAGAGTGGAAGTACATCTCAGATCCAAGTAAATGTCCTTCTGTAAGAGGCCAAACTGTTCAGAATTGTTCAGAACTGTACAGAATCCTAATTGCAAATTTCTTTGCTAATATTTTAATATTAATGCACACATTTTTAATGTCAATGCCAAAGAGTTTTTGTTTGTTTGTTTTTCAAACCTTTCAAACCTAAAAGGTTGGCCAAAAACCCTGACTTTGCACAACTCTGTGACATTTAGTGAACAAGAATATATTTGGGGTGAAAATTACAGAGAAATCTTTGTGTTTTCCTGTGCATGAGGGGCTTATTATTATCACAGAGCCTTCGTAGCATCCCGCCCCCACACTGCCATAGAAACAGCATCCATAAGATGAAGTCTTTCAACAGGTCAATACAAAGATTCCCCAGCAGTGCTCTCGTTCTATTAATACTGCCACTGCTCAGTCAGACCTTATTTGGAAACCCTTGGCTTTTCCTCACCGCTGAAGGAAAGCGAGGGCAGAAAGTAACAGCTCCCATGTTTAATACAGAGATCATCCCCAGGGTAAGGACACAGAATTCTGTTACAGGGCTCCAGACTAACTTTTTCCATTAGTTGCACTGGTGCTTTATACAGAAATGTTAAGGAGCACTGGCACAAAATTTGGGAGCACCGCTTAAAATCAACATATTTGCAAGTCGCACTGATGCTCCTAGTTATGAAATTTAGCAGCACTGTCTCCAAAAAACGGTCGCAAAATGATAATAATAAAAATAATAATAATATATTAAAATGTTTAATATTTCATATTTACCGGCTTTCACCGCTGCCTCCACCCACTATCCACTTACAGCAGCCGCTTACTGACGGAGCTGTCTGTCCATGCAATGTCGGACTTTTTAAACAGAAAAATGAGACGAAATAAAATTGTAGCCTAGTATTCCCGCAACTAACGGACTCTGAGAGCACGGAACACACCGCAACAGCTTTCCTAACATTAGCTGCTCCGGTCCTCTATCTGTATCAGCAGCGACCATAAATCGGCAATTAAGTCATAACCCAGCGGCAAAATATGCTAATACATGCTAATTAGGTAAAATAGTGAGAAATTTACTTACCGAAAAAACTGCAACACAGACTCCTTCGACGGTCGGTTAGTACAGTCTACACTACAATAAGCCATATTGTCACAAAAACCTATCCGAACATTGGCAAACAAACACGGACACTGCAGCCCCCGTCAACCGTTGGAGGTAGCCGAGGCCTCTGGATGTCTATGATGTAGCCGCCTAGCCCAGCCGATGCGTTAGCAAAGAGCTAATTGCCAGTGCCTGTCTATGGAGCTGTCACTGAACGTAACCCACCATAATTTATGTAAGAATTTTAAGCCTAAATAACACTAAAACGCTACGAGAGGAGTGTTCACGGAGGTTGAAACTATCAATAGAGACCAAAAACAAAAAATGTACCAGGCTGTAAATATGTTTTTTTTAGGCTGTAAAGTTGGCTATTTTAACATGGGGGTCAATGGAGAATTGCTCACTTCTGGAGCCAGCCCCCAGCGGCAGCCGAGGAACTGCAGCTTCTTGAACGCAGAAGTGATCCTCGCTGCTGAAACCTACAACTGCCCCTTTGGTTTTTCATAGTTTCCAGCTAGGCATGTGAGTAGTACAAGTACAAAAGCAGAGGGGACATTTACTTCTAAGCTCTCAAATTAAATCAACATCTACGGATCTGAGCCATATTTACACAAATGGTATGTAAACATTTGATATGTGATAACCCACCTAATAAATGTGTGTCACAGGGAGGGAACTAGAATGTCCCTCAGCATTACCTGAAACTAATAATCCACCGAGTTGCCAGTTTATTAGGTACAAGCAGTCAAAACTAATGCAATCTAATATAAAAGACCTGAAATGAAATGCTTCCTTCACGATTGTTATAATGTTCAGTGTATATCTAAACTGTTTAAGAGAAGTGTTCATTCAGCTTTATGGTCACTGGGCAGCAGCAGTTTGTGGAGTTGTTAAACTGTGTTGCGTTATACCAAGAGGGGTTTCCAATATTTTGTCCACCTGATTTACTATAAATCAGAGTAGACTAAATATCAAGGTAGCTCTCAGCATTAGCTATTTCACTGCATTAGTTTAAGCTAGCTGTACCTAATAAATTGGTCAATGAACTTTGTCAACCAAACAGCTTATTAACTGGCCGTGATTGAGGAATAATAAAATAATACATTAGTCATGTTATAAAGAACTGGGTTTTAATTCAACAAAGCTTTTTTATGAACTTGGGAATAACAGCATGACGATATGATCATATTTTGTTAAGTTAATGAATCCAAGCAAATTGTAGTAAAAGCAAACAAAATGAGTCAAAGTTTAGTTTTACACACATACACAGTTTTTATCTCCAGTAAAGAAAACATGGCTCCATTAACGTCACTTATTTAAAAAGAGGCTGGAGCTCTGGGGACTGATGTGGTCTGTGTCCGTTTACAGTATTAGCCCCACTGGATTTATGCTGACCTGCAGTGAGTGTAGTATTTAATAACTCAGTTTTCACTCTGAGGTGGATGGTTTTATTTCACATCCATAGCTACAACTATACAAAAAAAACGAAAACGCTATATATACTTCTATTAAGGTACAATGATCATAACCGTGGAAGGTGTCAGTCCAGCTTGGCTGCGTGCTTGAGTATGTGTGTGTGTGTAACATTATTTTAGCAGGTGATTAATAATTGCCAGCAGTGGCCATAAAAAACAACAGAGCAAGACATCCTAGGTGTCAATATTTACCCAGCAGTCTGAGTTTTACCCTCCTACGTCCCTCCCACACCTTTCTTTTTCAGTGTTTCTTGCACCCGCCCCAAGGCGTCAAAGTTTGTCCTCTACTTCTGAGCCCTCGCCACGCTTCCAACAGACTTTTCATTTATACTGGTGTATCTCTCAGAGAACGGTGGCCAACATCCAGCCCACACAAGTGACGGCAGCAACAGTCACCAAACCAAACCACACTGTCCTGTGCTGTGATAATGTAAGGCTCTGTATTGCTGATAAGACATTTGGAACACATTAAAGGTCTTCATTTGATAGCTTCTCGTGCCCTTTTGATGAACAGATCCCCCGAATGTTTGGATCATGAAGATCCATTACAGAAAACAGTAATGCAAATGTGCCATAAATTACACATATTGACAGAGTTGTAATAATGCACCCTAAAACGTGGCCTAAAGGTCAGAGAAGTGAGCTTGTAAAGTGTTAACCTGTACCCTTCAAAATAAAAATCCCTGCTAAATACACATAAGATGCAGGAATTTTAAAATCCTGTTGAAAAATATTCACAAAAGGTTTTGCAAATGTTTTAAGAGGTAAAATAAAAATGCATTTGTTCATTTATACATGTTATTAGGCCCTAAGCTTTTATAAAATCTGAGGGGTGGCTGCCAGTAAAACTTATAAAGCTCATACTTGTTGTTGTGTTTGTGTGATTATTGTGGCAAGAAGTGACTGAATTGATCACATGGTGAACATTCCTGTGATTGTCAGGAGTCAGGAGACAGGACGTCGATGCACTAAAAGGGCATTTTCCCCTGAATCAAACTTATCACGAAGTGTTTCCTCCCAGACCAAGTGGCTTCATGAATCACATTGTTAGTTTGAGGAACATTGCGATGTTATTCGTGTCGTTTGTAGACAACGGGATCGATGCAGCTTGTAAAAAGCAATATGCTGCTTGTAGTTCAGCAATGTAGGGCAAGTACAATGAACAACTCCTCTGCCTCACGTAACACCAGAACTGGTTAAATTTGGTTTGAAAATTTGGTTTGAAATTTCCACAATCAGACGATCACAAATTCCGGGGGGAACTTGCTGATGCAAACCATAAACTTTATTTTGAGAAAAGGCCAGTGTAGGAAATAAACAGGCCTCTGTTAACTCTGTTTTGCCCCTTGGTAAGTACTGCAAAACTGTCAGTCCAATTTTTACTTTTACTTTTGATTAGATTATTAAATTGATTATAAGTGTACTACCCCTTAGTTAGCACACTGAGGCACATTGTGTGCTTTAAGGATAAATACAGGTCATGTGCTGCATGCTGATTACTGTGAGCAGCCCACTGCCAGCCCCACTCTGCAGGGCAATGTACAAGAGAGTGAAAGTCTGTCACGTGAGAGCCTGCAGTTATTTGTTGCTGGATTTTCCCTCGAAAGCTGTCAGCTGCTATATTAATGCCTTTGTAACCAGTAACAAACCTGAGGATTGAATTGCATGAACCAAAGACAAGTTTTGTTGCATGGGGTCTACGTATGTAATATATTTTTTATATGACAATCCAGTCAGAGTGCTATTATTAGACTAACTTAGACTGTTATTTCTTCTTGGGAATGGCAGTACACTCTAGTGTTGTGCATCAAATTAAAACTACCTAATAAAATCTGAAAACCTTTTATTAGAAAATAAAAGAAATACACCTCTACATTTTTGATGGCATCATTTTTGCAGCAAAACAGGCAGAAAACGAAAAGCCTGACGTTATGACCTACAGGTTCATTGTACTAATAACAACAGATTTGATTAGTGATGTGTGATTAAATCATTAGAATTTGTTCACTCCAGGCACAGAATATTTTGTATTTCCCTAAAATGTCAAACAATACCATTAAGGACAGTGTAGAACTAATCAGTTCTACAAAGAATATCATTAATCAAACTGCACCAAACCATACGACTTCAGGAAAATTAAGACTCTTCAGGAATCAGCAAAGCAGAACAAGAGAAGGAGACTGATATTTGGTCAGAGAGGAGGTATACATTAACATTTTGTTGCGCCGTTTATACCGACACAGGTTATACCTGTGTATGGGGCTGGACACGGGGCAGACATGAACTGGTACTGCTAACATGCATGAAAAAAGAGAAGAAGACTGGGTGAGAGACAGAGAGAGAGAAATAGGATGTGGGTATGTGGACAATCAATAGAAAAGGATGGTTCCGATGCACGAACTTAACCTTTACCTGGTAAATTATTCAGTGTAATTTTCAGGGTTATCTGTGAAGTGTTTGAAACTACACTGCAGACTGAAGTCTCTGCTGCAACGCGGTTCGAACACGGGTTGAGTTGACCCACATCTTATGTGGGTCTGCCGTCTGAAAGTGGTGTGACAGAGTTACCTTTGACTGGGAACACTTCTGGAGTTCTACTTCAGCACAGGGACAGCAAATGCTTTCAAGCAGTCCCGGTGCCTCACAGGAGACACTGAACTCCTGGGAACTAAAAGGTCATTCCATGAGTCATGCCTTTGAAGAAGAAAGACAAGCCCACCAACGAACAGAAGAAAAAGCACCTTTAATTTTTCATTGCAAGCTTCAAAAGAGAAGAGACAAAGAGGGGACACTGACGGACTGGAGATTCTTCCAAATATAGAACACGCATTTCAGCACTGGCCATATGGGAGACAAGGCTGTGTGGAGCTCTTTGATGTCAACACCTAGCACTCAAATATATTTCCTCCAATGCTTTGAAAACTCTGACAGGAAACAAATCTATTTTTTAATAGCCAGGTAGGTCTTCGCAACCAGCACAGTCCACCTTGACGAAAGGAAGAAATGACAACTTGTAGGAACTTTCTGCATGCACAGATTTATTCAGAGCCAGGAGGTGAAAGGACTCAAGTCTCCATCTTACCGCTAAGGCCTCAGAACCAACACAACCTTATTAAACGGTCAGAAACAATGCTACAAATATCCTGTAACACACTCACCGTGTCACTGGAGAAGCCCAGAGCTTATAGAGAGAAAACAAGTGGACTGAGAAGGCGTCCCCTAGTCTGCCTGAAAGATGAAACACTATGAGAAACACTAACCTGCCTCCTGGGACGACTCGTCCTGTGATACTCGTTGTGTGTTCGCTTGGCCTGTGTCACCTGAATTGTTTTCAAAAAGAAATACACCTCTACATTTTTGATGGCATCATTTTTGCAGCAAAACAGAAAATGAAAAGCCTGACGTTATGACCTACAGGTTCATTGCACTAATAGCCATTGGTTTGATTAGTGATGTGTGATTAAATCATTAGAATTTGTTCACTCCAGGCACAGAATATTTTGTATTTCCCTAAAATGTCAACCATTAAAGACAGTGTAGAACTAATCAGTTCTACAAAGGATATCATTAATCAAACTGCACCAAACCACACGACTTCAGGAAAATTAAGACTCTTCAGGAATCAGCAAAGCAGAACAAGAGAAGGAGACTGATATTTGGTCAGAGAGGAGGAAAGAATAATTACAGGACAGACACTGATTATGGTATGTGTCCACTGAACTGTACCACACACTATTTTCAGAACGTATCAGAAATATTGATTCTAGTTTTCCAGAGTAAAAGCTGTCTTGAAGTAGCAATAAGAAGAATGGCTATAGTTCCAATTTCCAGTCTCCTATATGTATCTGCTTTGCATTAGCTATATCGAGTCAGCATCCAGAATGATCATTTCCACTAGCATTTTTTTTTCTGATTCATCAGTCAAATGTACAGTCTATAAAATGCAAGAAAATTAAGAAAAAAATTGCAGACAATGAAAAGTTCGAATAAATAACAAAGTTAAATATATACAGAGCAATACAGAGCAGTTCTTGTGCAACTGCCTATGCATGAGTCTACCTGTCATATAAAAGAAATAATGACATAATACTATAAACACTGAGGCACACTGGCACTCGAGATTCAGACTGCATGATAGTGGCCAGAGGCAGCAATAAAGATAACAGAAACTGAGCTTATTATTCAAAATATATTCATAACATGCTGTCAAGAGAGCACTCAGCAGCGAAGGAGCGTGTGTTGTCTCGGATGAATTCGAGTGACACAGCCGAACACTCGGGCCATGTTTAGTTATTCTGTACTCACTCTGAGAATTCAATCTCATGTTGTTGTGAGTGGTCCTTACTATATCAGTTTAGAGCACGTTCCACTCAGTGCCACAAATAGCAGTAGTCAAGACAAACGAGCAGGGATGATTTTAAGTACAGAGTACTTCGTTAAGCGTGTGTGTGTGTGTGTGTGTGTGGAACAAGAAAGTTACAGCGCAGCCAGTCTTGGAGGAGGATTTATTGGGCTTCAGAAAGTCATAAATATATTGTTGTATATACCGAAATGGACTTTCAGTTCTGTATCACATTGGTTGTGTGCTACAAACGTATGTCCTCATGTCCGTATAAGGTCATGTGTTTTACTGTGAGCTGGAGGTCAGATAAACTGTGTTTGAACTTAATTTACATACAAAAACACGACAGGCAAGATGCAATCATCACTGTGCAAACTCATTTCCATGCAAGTGTGGACAAGCACCAGCTGTACTTTGCATGTGATTGGACAAAAATAGTGTCTGCCTCGCATCCACAAGTATGTTTCTATGTGGATGGTAAATTCGGTCTGTGGGTCAGTCACTGGTTTGTAATACACTTTTGTACAGATATTCAATCAGAATGAACCCTAATTACTTTGGCGATCCCCTGGCTTTTCCTCTAGCGCCAGGATGAGTTTGATATTTGAGTAAAATGTCGATGCACACATTCCTGTTCCCCTCAGGATGAATGCAACACCTTTGGTTAACATTTCATCTAGTGCCATTCAGATCAAAGCTTTTATTTCTCCAGTATTGGTTTGTAACCACATACCTGTAAAACTAACAGGGCATGTCAAAAATGTCCATAAAACTTATGAATTCCTTCCTGCGGCATAAGCTCCTCTTGCTGTCCATCCAATTAAATCATGTGTTACCAAATAGCTGCCTTGTTTTTGTTTACACAGAAAGTGAGTCTTTGAATGCCAGGGAACAAATAAGTCAATTATGGCAGGAATTCAGACCAGTGAATAAGCTAGAGGTGAGTTCCTCATGGTAGCCTATGAATAAGCAAGCAAAGAACATGTCTGGAACACAAGAACATGTTTTGGACACACTACACCCATGGAGGAAAACCCTTCATTCAGACTTTTTACAAAAGGTTCAATCTACTTGTTTCACTAAAGCAAATGCATCAATGATTTTTTTATTACTACATTTAACTAGAGAGCAAATACTGTTTTAGTAAATCATTACAACCGTGGACCAGTCTCCATTTTCTGTGAAGACGTAAAGTTTTCATAGCCAATTTTCAAGTCTAGAGAGTTTAACAGTAAATATAATCATTTATATACGACTGTTGTTGAGTAAGAATCCAGCAAACTTTAAACTGCAGAGCAGGCCTATTGAAAAGCCGTCCAACAAGATGGACATAAAGTTGGCTGCACACTGAGAACTGCTGTTTTATATCTAGTCTGGAGGCCTACTTTTAGTACTCCCATGGAGTAAGCAATATTTCTGTCTCTGTGCCAGCTGGCTGTCAATTATCTCAGCCTGCAATATGACCTCCAAAATAAGAGCCAAGTGCAAACTCCTAAATGCAACAGAATAAGCAGAAAACAGCCAGAATCATAAGTCTGTCATTTATCTGAGAAAAAAAAAAAGATTTTAGTGAAATGATAGTGACAAGAGAAAACAAATCACACAGCTCAGTGTAACAGAAGAACCTGATCCAAGTTTACTATTATCATGAAACAGTGAAAGAGAGAAAGATCCCCTGATGACAGGAGCGATTAGAATAAAGTCTACATCTCAGTTAAATCCTGTTGTAACAAAATCTGTATGTCCCACTGTACATCCTCCTAACATGCGATAGATCATGGTCCTCTCAAGAGCGAGTAACAGCTGAATGAACCAATAATTCCTGTTAAGGGAAAATAAATGGTGGATGTGTGTGGGAGAGGCAGAGAGGAAGTGTGTGTGTGTATTTGGGAGAGAGAAAGCTTAGTGGGAGAAAGTACCAAGCCTCCAACATACCAAGCATGCCATCTCTGACCCAGCAGGGGATAAATATTAATGCTCAGCCTCAGTGTATGTGCAACTCTACCATGTTGTGTATATTTACTTGACACCATTGTGAAAAACAAAGCCAAATATAGGCAAAGGTGGCCATCATGAGGTTCCAAGAACAATATGCCAGAAAGACTTATGATCAGTTTTAGGGACAAGAGAGAAAAATATTAGGAAAAATACGGCACTGATAGTTAGCAACTGTAAACCTGAATTAAGATGATTTTGAAACACTGCCTACAAGTGTGCAGTCAAAGTGCATTAAGTGACTGATGTATTCTTTCAAAATGTACATTGGAATAAATGCTGACAGGAATGTCATACCAAGCCTTGTCATACCAAGTGGAAAGGAGAATATAACCAATGTTTAAGATTTAAAGGAATGGACAGTAACAATTTATAAAGTATGAAAACTTACATAAACAATCACTGTGTTATAATCAAAACTCTAGATTTATCCAGTTTTCAAAGGCAAAGATCTGCCTACAGTGAATTATGTGGATCATTTTGCTAATGTCAACGTTTGGCCTTTTCAGAACTAGAGAATATGTTTTTCTTTTCACCAATAAACCACCACATTAACTGTGGTGGTAAATATTTTCTGTGAAGGAGCTTTCATTGTGCAGACTCCATTATCCTGATTCTTTCTAACACTCTGCCAGAGCACCTGATTAACTAAAATGGGATGCATGTTTTACAGCTGGAATTTCTACATTTTGTAGTAATTGTTGTCACAAAAACATAAAAATTAGAACAAATCATAGCAACAACAACAAAAATTGATTAAATCACTGAAGATTTTTAAATAAGCAAATCTGTTACGAAATCACATTGTATTATGTTTTGTCAGTGGATTGTCTTCTATCATTTCCTGGAAGCACAAAATAACAAAACAAGCTTGTTTGTGTAGTGTCATCTTTACTAAAAAGTTTGGTGGTTCCAAAACTGGCTGCAGAGACACTACAGCTGCCGTGCTCATAAATCCAACATATGAAGAAACCTACTGTATCTTGCTTTTAAGCTCACTGTCAAAAAAGAGGGTTAGCTTTGTTTCTTTTTTGTTTGTTCATAAAAAAAATACAATCAACTGGTCCATTTGGGTGATGGTGGCATAACAGATAAGTTGTTCTTTTGTGATGAGCAGCCAGAGAGCGTAGGAACCCACCAAGATTTTAAATGTTAGTTAGGAACATGTGGCTTCAGAGATCCAAGACAATTTGAGCAAAGAAGAAGGAGCAGAGGAAGAAGGTTCTGCTGGACACTAATCCAGCAGGGGCTTGAAGTCAGGGGAGACATGTATACGTATCAAATGTCCCCATGCTCCTCTGTGCTATCTTCACTTGTTCCACAGTTTTGTCCACATGGCCCTTGTGATGTTCTGTGTCTGGCGGTCTGCTGTGTTTGGGTGTCTGGGAGCCGTCCGGCGGCCAGTGGCCATGAGAGTTCTGTATGAGTGATCAAACACACCCACGCTGTGATTTCCACAGCACTGAGCCAAAACAGACTGGAGGCCCTCTGAGGCTGTTGGACTGAGTCTCAGTTACAACTGGTCTGTTCAGTGACAGTTTACACTATAACACCTTTCAAAATATGCCAACTGCACTGCTGAGCCTGCCAAAACCCTTCAGACTCTTGTTTTGTAGTGTCAACATTCCCGAACAACATATCTCTGCATGTTTACAACACCATGTCTCCAGAATATCCAGTGTCTGTGGTGCTGAAGAGCAACTTTACAGTCACCTCTTGGTGAGATATTGTTTATTCTCTTATATAATGATCTAAATAATAGTAAAGCCTGGTCAATAGTCAAACAGGTTTGCTGCCTATAACCTCAAATACATTTCAACACCATCAGTTCTGCCAAACAACTTTACGAGTTTATGAATCAAACTTAGTTGTAGTTTGTTTTTTTTTACTCTACTTGTTAAATATCTTGTCATTTATCTCAAAACATTTTTCAACTATATTTTAACGAAGTTTCTTACTGAAATCAACTTATTTACCACAGTCATGTCATCTGAACAGTGAACTGTTAAAGCATATTTTTATTTTAATAAAAGTTAAAACGGACTTTAACTCTTTTCTGTAAGTCACATTTTCGTAAATACTTGTGGTTTGCAGTGGAAACAATTCAAGCTATTTTTAATTTTAATTCCAGGCTTGATAAAGGGATTTGATAGATATTATGCATTAACATAATAATGGTTTTCTGTACAAAATAAGAGCAACTGCCTGAGGTTTTGGAGCTGATCATACAATGTGTGGATCCTGAGTCTGTTTTCTCCCTCTGTCGCAGTCTTTGATGCAGCACCTGTAAAAGCTTTTTTCTATGAATGCACCTGTCCTTTATTGTTGATGAACCATTTGATATGAATTTCCAGATATTCTTCAGAATTAAAAGCTGTGGTCACAGTAGAGTTACAGCATGGTTACAGCAAACAGGCCTGTTGCTGTGCTATGCTAAAGTGTTAAAAAGTCTAATAAATAAATAAATAAAAATAAACATTTTAATATCACATGCGCTTTTGAAATAATGCTCAAAATAGGTTGAATGTTTGGTTGAATGTCCTATTTGAGCAAAGTCTAGCAAAAGAAAAAAAAATGCCCGAAGTAACGCAGCTGTAACTGAACAACTACTGCAGCCTCCACGTTACTCAGACATTTTACAAAGAGGTGAATTGTGGGAGACCGTACCCACTCAACCCCTAGTTACACAGAGCTAGAACAGGCACTCAGAGCACAGAGTGAGAATAAAGAGACACCATTCTCTCTATTACAAGTCAGTGTACCATCAAAATAAATTTGGAGCTGTTAATTTAAGGTGGAATAGTTCCATAATGCTGCTTTAAACCACAATGTCTTATTTTAAATTCAGAGGATGTGACATGA
The DNA here is from genome assembly GCF_017976425.1 of Toxotes jaculatrix. Lineage (NCBI taxonomy): Eukaryota > Metazoa > Chordata > Actinopteri > Toxotidae > Toxotes > Toxotes jaculatrix. Next base: position 5,049,141 of record NC_054408.1, on the reverse strand, counting down.
GTGTGTGGAGGCTTTGGTGTTGTTTAAAGACAAACTGAGCTGACTAACAAAAAGTAACTAATTAATTTTGCTGGTGAGTAATTAACAAAGTTATTTAATTGATTTTTGAATTAATATAAAGTAATGAGTAACTGATTATATAGTTCGTGTAATTTGCCTGACACAGTTATTGCCTAATAAGTAAACTGCTCAACCACTTCTACAAAACTACGTATGTTGTTACTGAGTCAGCTGGTTTCCGCTTTTTTCTGTTCCTGGTCAGGAGCTATCTGCTCTGCAAGAACATGATTTACAGGAACTTTTAAACCCAAGAGGCTTTCTTGTTCTTTAAGACATTTTTTCTGTGCAGCTGAACATTCATAAACAAGACAGCCATACACTGCAATGCATCCCTGAGGCCGTGTTTGCACATTACAGACGTATCTATATGAAGATAAAAGTATATTAGTCCATTCAGGCACTCATACAAGACGACTAACTAACAACAGCACTTCTGTTGCAACAAGAATGTCAGAGGTACTCTCCCAGCCATCAGCTATTGTTCTGCTGTGTTATTTCTGACAAGTTAAGCTGAGAATGCCATTAGCAAGGCACAAGGCCAAGGAAGGAGAGTGGCAAAATATCAAACAGCTTGGTGTTTTCATGGCAACAGCTTCAGCAGCTTTCAAGGGACAAAACATCTGGATGGTTCGGTGAGGAAGAGGGGGTGTTCACTATTTTTAGAGGCAGTAAATCATTTCACCTCATAATGTATATACTGCACTTTTTTTAAAGGTTTGATGGTGAGTGGATTAGTCTTGCAGTGTAAATGAGAGCAAGGACATTATGCTTCATTGTTCAAAGCTTCTATTAGTTAGACTTAGAAAATCTGTTAACATTGAACTTTGCAAATAAAAAAAAAAAAGCTCCCAGTAGAAGTCCAAATGCAGGACATTCCCCTCAGGAACGTGCTGTACTATGCCACTGTGTAAAGGGTTTCCATAAGATAAGGTCCTTTTTTTTAATCACACTTCCTTGCACATATTTACAAGCCCTTAGTGGCCAAACTTTGCTCTTTTAAGAGTGGAAATATGGCACAAGGAATTACCCTTAATGTATTCGTAAAAGTATTACAGTCAATTGCTGAAATTCGTCTCATGTAATTGTTGAATATTAACCTTGAAATGTTCTTACATTCCGAAATTTCATCACTTAATTTTTACTTAAAGGGAAAAAATATATTTAAAAAATATATACAGTTGATCCAGGACTGGAGTTTGAGGGGTTCTGGGTGTCAAAGTGAGTTGTTTTTGGATGTCAACACCGTCCCACTGGAATAAAAGCTTCAGTGGGGACTTGCAAATGGTTCACATATGTTAAAAAAAAAAAACAAAAAAAAAAAAAGCATGAGTTTGGGAGGTGAAGGGTCACAAGCCTGAAAACTACAGATTTGGAATCAAGAGGTTAAGATGACCCAGGGTTAAACAGTATTTTATCTATGTCCAGATAAAATACGTGCAGATCAAATCCAAATTCTTTCAAATCATTTGCATCGCAACTGAACAGCAGCGTAGTTTGGCTCAGCCTTCAACAACTCCAACTGACAAGTTTTAAGTATCTGATTATTTAAACTCTTAAACTAAAAAAAGAAATCTAAAACTTGCCAGATTAGACTATTGTTATCTAATGACTAACTTATTGTTCTGCATATTGATCTATGCTGATTAACAAAAGAAAAAAAATGGAAAGATAATAAAATCAAATATTAATTTTGTTAAGTGCAACACATACCAGCCCCATTGTGTAATGTTGTGTCAACCGTTGTATATCACTTAATGCCCATAGCATTCATTCAACATGTCACACAGAACACGTAGCCAGGTGTACAGCAGCCAGGTGTACAGTAAGTGACTGTTCAGTTAGTCCCTAGTGAACATGTCTCACCACCATGTCCCCAGAATAGTCCAATAAAGTGTCTTGGTTGTAGAAGAGCATCTTTATAGTGACCTTATCTTGCTAATAAGACACTGTTCATTTTCTAATCTCATCATCTGAATAACTATATAACAGCTGAAGAAGAAACTTTCTCTGCCAAGACTCCGTCAGGACAGTTGTCTCCAGTGAAATTTTAGAATCTGCAAAGGGTCCTCACAGACACACACACACAAAGACACTAAAACAAGACGCCACTTCAACTAAAAACATGATGCACGATCACTGAAATATTTACAAAATGCTTTAAAGCTTTGAATATTTAAATTTACTATTATTACTATAATTTACTCCAATACTACAGTAGAGCTCTACTTTGAACCTGTGCTATAGTATCATCCCCTGAGATTCACTGAAAATTCACAGAGTATGATTTTAGTTTACAAGCAGAGACATGGATCAGGGACGCATGAGGACGACAGTTCTAACTAATCCCTGACCTGCAGCTCGTGAGCGTTTGTATCTAGCTCAGCTTACAAAGCAGTCGAGGTTCAAACTCCATCCATATAAGGCCAGGTGGGGAGACTCTGAGCCTTATCACACCCCGTGTTACTTTACTGCTCCGCCTCAAGGTCATAACACATGTGGGAAGCATCACTGGAGCGGGATCAGAGGACTGAGGCTTTTCCTTGACAACCAGCCACAGAATAATGATAACCTCAGAGCTGAGAGACGGCCCTTCCCGCCCGATTTAGACCATCTGTAATTTCAGAGTTAGTTTTAGCACAATCTAACCAGCCCTTTCTAAATATAAAAAGAATAAACAGATGTACAGACACGCTTCTCCCTCTCTAGTACAAATAAATACACTCACTTTGTTTCTCTGAGGGAAACCATTCCCTTTGTATAATGTAAAGATGATACTGTGTCAGTCACAGCACTTTCATCAGATCTGATTCCCCACAGAGAGAATATACTGTACATGTAAGCTATTAGCATATGAATGATAACTGATGGGTGGAGAGTGAATGCATGTGTAAAGTGATGACTAATTAAAAACCATCTGTTTTTGGATTACCGCACAACTTGAACAAAGATCTGATAGTAGATTCATCTTTCATGTGGTCGAACGTTCCTCACATTTCCAGCTTGTCAAAGGTGAGGATTTGCTGCTTCTCTCTGTTTCCTGTCAGTGTAAATTAAATAACTTTGGGTTCTGGACTGTTGGTCACGAAAACTAAGATATTTGAAGATGTCACCTCTGGAAAATTGTGACCAGCATTTTTTTTTTTTGTATTTTCTGACATTTTATAGACAAAAAAATGGACTAAACATGAAACATTAAAATTGATAACAGCCAGGGTGGCCTGTTCTCCATATGGGACATTTGTGTCCCAAATTGTTCAGCTCCCCATGCAGAAGGGGTAATTGGCAGTGGGCATTCTGCCCCATATCTAGCCTCTGTCATGCACTCTCCCTCCAGAGCTTTTATGTCTCTCTCACAATGGCACCTCTATAAAACTATGAAGGGGTCTGTGGGAGCTAGAGTGAGTCTGACGCCAAGTAGACTAAATCAGTTTGCTCTGTCCGTCCAGAAAATTGACACATTTGTCTGTCAGAACATCAGTGAGATTTGTGGGGAAATTAAACCAAAAGAGCTTTGCCTATACATAACATTTCACGGTGCGGATCTGCAAATAGGCTGCATGATCAATTCTGTAATTATCACACCAAAGACCATTTATCACACTGTCATGTCGCTGGTGACTCATCTGTAAATGTGCAAGTGAAGCTCTTGTGTGAGTAACAGGAAAACACCACATTTTCCGCCCTCTATCCATCAACGACCTGAAGACAGGACAATAGATGTGCATTCATCACTGATGATAATGGAATTACTTTCAAAAATTAGCATAATGGCACATAATGGGCTCAATGGACTCTTCGTGCCACCTTGACAAAGGCAGCCTGCGAGCCACGCTATGTAACTGTGCATGCAAGCACATTTTGTGAACTGAATACATGGTCCAATCCGATCAGGGCTCTTCACCAACCGAAGAAAGAAATAGTTGCAAATACTTTAACTACTTTTGGAATAATATTATCTTTCATGCTACAAGAATCAGCAATAATACACCTGTCCTCTTTTACTGATGTACAATACTCATGACATTATAGGGCATAAATATATGCTAAACTAACCACAAAGGTCAGTCTTCAACACTCCTCTTCTCCATGGACAAATGCCAAAGCACTCAATACAGCCACATCACCAAACAAAGCACCAACAAAAAAAGTAAGGATGGCAAGAATCTGCCATGTCCAATCAGAGGCTCTGGTTACACTGGGAAGCATATGGCCAGATGGAAGGTGAACAACACAGTAAATCCAACCAGGAAACAGGGACCGTTTCCGTGGATATCATGGACTCTGATGGTTTTACGCATGAGGCTTGAGACACACACATCAGAATATGAGTTATATTCATGAGGTTTAACTTGAGATCTGATTCCTGTTCCAGCTGCAGCTACGACCCACGCAGACATTTGCTGACTGTGTCCATTGAGTGTCTCTGATTAATTGATTATGAGGCACGCCTGCGAGATCGGAGACGAAAATATCCCCCATGCAGCCAACAGAAAGGGGGACTCAACTAATAAAAATGTATGTGGCACAGCACACGCCATTGCGTTGAAAAACAATGCATCATGTCCTCATTCCAAGCTGGGTTACATTAAAACTCATTACTTAGTCGTTGCTATTTTTAAATCACCACTTTGTCTGTGCTTAGAACAAACTTCTCTCCAGCTAAATGTTACAGGTCAACAATTTCACTCTGGACTGAAGTCTTGGCCGGTGAGTTCACTTCAGCCATTTAAAAAAAAAATAAAAAAATAAAAAAAGCCTCCTTCCCGAGGCTGGCCAGTTTGTGCACTTAGTCTTTGTCCTAGTATGCAGATCCAAACACTGTTGCCGGTGCCGTAGTGCCTACTTACACATGAGGACTCTTCTGGGAAAAGGGCACAATGCTCTAGGAAATAATTGTTCTTGATTGGCTCAAATAGTTATTAAAAATATTTAGCTATCTGGTTGCACAGCAACAAGGCAAAAACAAGCAACAGGAAGAATTTGTAAATGATAAGAAAGTATATATTTAAACAGTGTTTCAGGGAGTTGTTACGATTATGAAAGAGCATTTGAAGTCATGTGTGCCAACAATAACTGTGACAGAAACAACAGCTGTGATGCTGAGACAAACCCTCTGATGTTTTCTCTCTCTTCTGACTGGGAGAGAATTGCCTTGTCAGAGTTATCATGATGCAGAACAATAATCTAGCACAGGGATGCAAAAAGGGAGCTAAAAGATGACTGAGCCCATTCTGCATAGTCTGTAGAATTATAAGGGTTAACTCTTGGGTTGTTAACTCTTATCACAACTGTGCACCTAAAGATGTACAACACAGGAAACAGGAGCACCACTAGTACCTATGATCAACCTGGGAATCCTCAAGGGGCTAATTTAAAACTGTCACTTCAACTATTCAAGCACCCAAAACACAAGGTGCAAAAGATGTTGTTTGTACAGAATATGCCAAAGAAGTGAAATTATAATATGGAAAATCCGAATGGCAAAGCAGGACTACTTGTCACAATGAATAGATGAGGAGGCATACACATGCACAAGGGTGGAGCAAGGACGTGACAGTAACATGTGACTATAATCGGTCCATATCCACAGTCAGGGATCCCCTCATTACTCAGTGAGACCACCAGGGCATGTTGCCTCCTGGTGACACCGACATAAAGAAATGTGAGAAATGAGACAGAAAATCAGCAACAACGTCAGGACGTGTTTTTTTATAGATTGTTTCTCCCCCAAATGACAAACCAGATAAGAAGGCACAGACAAAACTGAACTACAACAGAGCTAAACGATGAATGAATAATGACAAGCTAAAGAATACCTGGAGTGGCACCATAGAGATGATTTTAAAAATGGCTGCTGTGGATTCTAAGAGGAGTTAAGCAGATTCTGTGTGCTATAAAGCAAACTGCCCAACTAAGAAAAATATAACAAATGATGGATTAATAAAGACCTCCATGCATATTGAAGCATTCAGTCGCTGCCCTCTATTCCGGATTCTTATTCATGTGAAATCCACCTTCACTTCCCCACTTCCGAGGGCGTCATCAAGAGAAAATAATCTGCGTGCGTGTTCATGGCTGTGTTCCACATATGTGTTTCAGATTCCAACACATTTATACGGTACATTTTGAGGACACAGCTCTCATTAAATCAGTGACTCACTGCCAAAGGAAAATTCATAAGAGAGACCGCAGGAAAACGGCTGCTTGTCTTCCTCATGTCAAAGCCTGAGCTGTCAGCAGCAGGCAATACAGCAGCCACAGAGGGTTGATCATGGGAAATGACCATTAGTTTCCTGACAGTCACTCACTAGAGCAAGTAAATTGAGTCAATACTGAGGTCATGAGACTGTGCTAGCACGCTAGGCTTGAAGGTGTCTTTTGCCATAAGCAAATCAATATCATATTCATTTTAACACATTAGTGCAAGCAAGAGATAATGCGTGTCCTGATATAACTACATCATCAAGTATAATGAGTGCATTATCATACTGCTACCACAGCCAACACTGATGTATCATTCAGTATGTAAAATATTTTTCTATTAACAAAGCTGTCTAACATTCCCCAAGGCAACAGTGATGAAATATGACTGCAAGATGCTGCACTGAACCAATGGCAATGTCATTAATAATTAATATGCAACTGTACTTTTTATTTATCACTCTCACTATGAAACCGTCTACCTGCTATCTGTTATAAATCCCGTTTTATAGTCAGAGTCATGTACTATAGGTCTATTTTTCTTCAGATAAAGTGTCACAGAAGTTCAAGTTGTGTACTGATGTGTAAACACATCACTTCAGTGGTGTTGTGTTTGTGTGAATGCAGTATTTTGGATCATACGGACGTCCTGTGTTGGCAGATGATTGATGAGGAGGTGGCTCTCTATCATGTTTTGAGCCATGAACCTGAACAAAAACTGCAGCTGGGTGGTTTGGTCTTTAGTTTCCATGGAAAAAAAACTCCGGTTCAGACTCATGCCCTCTTTGTATGACAAAGAGCCTGGGTTAAGCCCAAAGTTAGATGGATAACCTTATTATGCTTTGTGAGGCAGGCCCCAGGTCAGCCTCATGCTTACAGATGAATGGCATGATACACGGTCAGATGAGTGAGTACAAAACTCGAATTCAATTACATTTTAACTTTTATTGCTTCAAACTCCAGCACAAAAGGGACCTGTAGCTCCGGGGCACTTGGCCTGAATAATAGATGGGACACCACACACCGTTAAAATGAACTGTTACAAACAGATTGCTTCTGCTGGATGAAACATTTTATCTGAAGTGTCAACTCTTCAGGACACTGTCCTGAATTTATCTTGATGGCAAAAAATGTTGTTATATGGCTCTGAAAAAGTTTTTCATTAGCCAATGAGGCTTAAGAGAGGCCACAGAGAGGCCCCAGATTTGTGAAAATCACCTAAACTACCTGTTCTCACTTACCCCTACAGATGTGTTTTCAGGTGAATAATTTCATACTTTCGCTACTGAGGCTTTAATATATTTGTCTGGCTTTGAAAATGTTAGTCTTAGGTGGCAGTAAAACTTTCTTTAAATCTGGCCACATTAAAATATACACATGGCTACTTTTCACTGGTGAGTAAGTAGGTTTTTTATGATTTAGTTGAACTGTCCTTTTAATACAATTGAAAACAAATTTGAATTTTTAATTCCACTGCATGACTCATTTGCTGACACCTCTTTAAAGATAATGGGTTTCCTCTGCTGGAGAGAGCACATCAAAGAACTGGTAGAGCTTTGTTAACCTCGCACAATGAACCAACTTCAGTGTCAACAAGCCCATGTTAAGAGTCCTGGAGGGGAAATTAAAAGGCCATGGCACATGGCCTGGCAGAGGGGAAGCTATTTTTAAGGCGGTGAATGCATAAAGCTCACAAAATGGGAAGCCGTGACGCAACAACTTAAGAGTGTGGCTTTGGACTTTGGACCGGCCTGAGATCGGAGGGTCGTGGGTTCGATCCCTCGACCAAGCGCAAAAAAATGGATACAGTGGTGGTGAAGGAGACGCACCTCCCATGGCTGTGGTGCCCCTGAGCAAGGCGCACTGATCCACCCCAGCTCCCTGAGCGCCTCACTGGGCAGCCCCCTGCCCAGTGCTCTTTAAAAAAAAAAAAAAAAAAAAAAACACTATACAGAACAGACAGACACAGTAGACTAGCAAACCACACAACCATGTAGCAAACACTCAGACTCAAAAATGCTTGAGCTGGGCACTCATGGACGTGTAAAATGGGCTATCTGCATTTAGTACAACCCCTCTACCATTACTGAGTGGAAAAACAAACCTGTTGTGGCTGTTAGGAATGTGTAGAGAAAAACAAATCATTTGAAAAAGGCCATAAAAACAGACAATGAACCAGTCAGTGGCTTGTAAACAAAGAAATGTGGCCAAAAATTATGTTTCCCCGACATATACTGTGCAGACAGGTGTCTGGAGCGACGTCACAGTGATATATGTGGAGTGGCAGGTAGTTTTGGACACAAACTGATAAGGAGGGATCACCTGTTTAAAGTAAAACCACTCACAACAACGTTCCTCTGTCCCCAGTCTAAGTAGAGACAACGCTCTCTTTGATGAAAACATTAAAAACTGAATAGTGTAAATAGGGAACGCTGTGTTAAACAGTTTCACTCGGTGGTGTGCTCTGTTGCTGTGGAAGCCAGATTCAAAGTGGAGCTGTTAAAGGGCTTATTAGGCAGAATGAGAGGTGTGAAAAGTGAAGGGAGGTGTGCACGCTGCCATATGCCTCATGTTCATATGTTAACTACTGACACTATTCTGTAAAAACCACACTTTTAAATAAATATCACTTTTTATGGACAAAAAAAGCTCAACTTTTGCCTAACTGCTCTCGTGTGTTAACACAAATTTGATCTTCTAAGCTCTGTGGATATTGTGTTTTTTGAATGTGCTTTATAAATAAAGTAACATGATAGCAAACTGCGTGTATTTATTGGCTAATTTTGTATCGCAGCAGTTTAGTAAGTTCTCATCAAAACTCCGAGCATCATCATCCAGTCATGTTAGCCATGCACAATGCCACAGACTCAACAAGGCTGGGACATAAAATAACATTCCCATGTCTGGTAACCAAAACAACACCCAGGACAGAAATGGCTCGTGAAATGGAGAATTTTTTTTTTTTTTTTTTTTTTTTTAACATCTAAATTTTCCAATGACCAGTAAAACCCATTAACTCTCCTTCACCTCAACTCTCATGCTTTTCAATCACAGTGGCACAGATGGCAAGGTTCAAGGTCTTTATTTGTCATGCACAACAATTAAAGGCGTGGCAGTCACTGCTGACAGTGAAACGCTCAGGCTCCGAGCTCTTCTGATAAAGCAAATCATTTAAAAAGTTATATTCAAGGATGCCATTTTCAAAGACTTAATAAACACACCAGTAAAGGTGCATAACTGGAACGATGAATGCATTATTGGAGAAAAAGCTGTTACAACTGCTCTGAATGGCCATTTATGTAGGCGAGATGAAAACCTGCCATCATACCTTCAGCTTGGCTGCGTCAAACTGCCTAATCTCTCTTCTGCATGCATTTGTTGTCTCAAAGGAATGAACTGTTCATATGGTTGAAACGAGGCACACTTTCCGACAGTCTCTCCTCAGAGGCATTAACAGTGTTGCACACAGCAAAGATCACACTCAAAAAAAGACAGAACTAGTTGTGTGAAGACTGAATGAAGCAAGCTTAAGCGTTAAAACAAAGCTGTGTTGCTTCAGGAATCAGTGCAACTAGAAATACAATTCAGGAATTGTTTTCAGGAGTTTTTAAATACTAGATAACTACAGAAATTATTTAGTCAACAGTGAGGTAAACTGTAGAAATACGCCATCCACATTTAAGTATTCCACCTTCAGTGTGCACTTGACTGTATGTGACTGGCCAGCACAGCACCCTGCCAGATGAAGACACAGTGCATTGCGGGAAAAGTTGAGCCAGGTACAACTTTTTTTTTTCCAAAATGACCCTGTTTACTTTGCCCCTGCATTGGCATCTCCACTGCACTGCTGGACTGGCACCCATTCAAATGAATGACTGCTCTGCATTTTTTCACACAGGGATAAAGTCGGTCTGAATGCAGCCTATGAAAGAAGTTCAAACCCCACAGGATCATCAGGGTCAGCATTCATGATCATGATCACCATCCTCCTGACCAGGTGCTCCACCCCAGCCCCCTGAAATTAACATTATAACCAAAAAACCAAAGCAGTAATAACAATTATCATGACAAAACTGGTCTGGTCACCAAGAAGCAGTAGGCTTCCACTTCTTTATAATACAAGCTCTGAGAGAAAATACCTTTCTGGACAAATAATTCGATGGTAGAGATGTGTATCATAATTATTTATTCATTCCCCCTGCAAATAATATCACCATGAGTCTGAATTCCTTTATAGCACACAAACTAATTAAAGCTAATGAATGTCAGATGAGCAGAATGAAGCAATGAACCCCAACAGCCAAGTGTTGCTCGGCTCACCACAGTGGAAACGCAACAATGTGAAATTGGAACCTATCCATCAGTTTTAGATTTCACTGTCAAATAATCAGCTTGTAATTACAGGAACATGCAGACATCAAAATGAGAAGATGTTTTCTCCTTATTAAACACGCAACAAGTTGTTTGACATGAACAAAAAAAACTTAACTCAAGCTCCACTTACTAGCATTTTTCATAGCTTTCAACCACGTCAGTCTTTAGAGTTTGCTCAGGTACAAGGTGCACGTTAACACATTAAACCGTAAGACAGAACATTAGCTGTTGTTGATGCTGACTGTTGATGTTTTCTCTTTGTAAAGTGGGCATACTTCCTCCTGTAAGTAGTGACTTGTGGATTCATACAATATGAATGTAATTCTTAGGGACGCTGGGCTGGATGAGAGCACCTGCTGGATCAGAATAGTAATCAGAATCATCATAATGGAAAACATGAGGTCTGTATGCTGACATTTTTACCTTTACCGCGTTTTCTCTGTATGAGCAGGTTTCATACTGAAAATACGATTAGAACTTTTTTCTCTATGCTGAAGTGATGCAAAACAAAAACAAAAAAATAATGGATGTCTAGGATTTTCTGTTAAGTTTGAGTTGTGTTTGCCGCTGTGTTCTTTGTCTGATCATCAGCGATGACAGAACATACATTATACACTGTGTGAACAGAAAAAAACACACAAAGCAGAGGGGCAATAACAGCATTATTCTACAGGAGTCATGAGTCTCAGTTTAACCCAGTACACGAAATGATGTGCATGCAGTCTATGACTGGAGGTAAAATATACACAGGTGCTCCCAGGGAAGCACTGAGAGGAGCTGGTTAGTGTTTGTGAAATAGAATCTGTTGCTAAGTTACGGGAGTACTGAGCACAGTTTTCAGGACTCACGGGGGAATGCGTCAGCAGTGGTTTCTCAAAGGTACTCAGGCTTGCCCTGCATCCATGTTTGGTTCAAATATTATCTCAAAAACAGAAGCATCCTCTGTCACACTCCACAGCCTCTGGGCGCTCATATTCTAAAATACAATTAAACAAAGCAAACAGCAGCTGAAACTATATATTTGGACACTGCCACGGGGACAGAGATAAAGCAGTGAACCTTGCTATGTGAAATCTGATGTTTAGATTCTGATTTAGACTGTTTTCCTGAGGGGCACTTCTATCTCATCGCTCTCAAGCACATGTTCTTCGTCTTACAGGGGAGCGAAATGGTTAAAAGTCTGTCTACAGGGGCCGAGTCTCACAGGGAAATTAAAAGCATATCTAGAAGCAGGTCAAGACCAGGAGGGATGCCTGTAAGAAGACAGGTAAAGGAAGGGGAGATGATGTGGACATCTGTTTTTAATTTCCACACATTACAAGCAACAGGCAGTTCACTTAGACCGGCAGAAAACCCTGTTACCACTGGAATCCTGCCAGCTAGGACTGGTCCACTTACATGCCTGTCTCCATGAATTTGGAGAGGGGCAGAGAAGACTGGAAGCTTTTCAACCAAACTGTCCCAGGGAAAAAAAAAACTCAGAAAGTAACTCAAAAGCTTGACGTCCTGTCATGTTTATATTTCCACCATATCTCAGGAACTCCAAAGATTAGGCGAGTTAAACAAATTTGAAATCATTTTTGCACAACACAAAGTGATCATGTTTCTCCTCATAACTCCGTACAATGACAGATGTTGGCAGAGATGACTCCAGAAAGGCAAAGTACTCCACTGATTTTAGACATCAAAGTCTGGAGAGTGGGATACAACTGGATATGGGGGGTAGAAAAAAATAAATGTGTATAAAGTCTTTTACGGCTCCAAAAGGAGCTGAGGGGAGTGTGATAAATTGCCTCAAGTAGCATCTCTTGGGGAAGAGGCAGTTGGGGCTGAAGATTACAAGTCTGAGAATGAAAAAAAATCTGGGAATGCTTACTCCAAACTCTATCTTGAGAGTTCCTGGGCTGTCAGTCAGAACTATCCTGGTTTTGATGATTTGCAAGTCAAAGGTCGACTATGCTTAACAAAGGTCGTCTAGCTTAAAGTGGGATACATTTTTGTGAAAAGGCCAGACATAATTGTTTCAACCGCATATTAATTACTAATTTTCAACAGGAAGTTAGAACTTGTTTCACACTGAAATGCAGGCCTAGTGCTATGTAACCTAGAGGTCAAAGCCAAATTTAGCTCACGTTTAACATCTTTACGCCTTTTGACCTTTCGATCACCAAATCCATGCTCACTGGGTACCTGGAAAAGGTCTAAAAAGAGCCACAGGGGAACAAGAGTTCCGTCCTGCATGATGTCTTGTCAACATCCATATCGGTATCCTCATAAATCCTGCTATGTTCCCAGGTTATTCCCACTTCAGGTTTTAGTTTCAACTGTAATGAACCACAGCTAAGTGGCGGATATCGACAGCCACTTGCATTTTAAGCTGTTATCTGGTGCCACCAGAGTTTGAATAGCATTGTTTTTACTTAACCAAACAAACCGCACCACAGTAATTCTACAACACACTTATCTTTGTGTGAACACACCCAAGAGGTGAATCTTTACTTAATGTCACCTGTTTAAGGAACCAAATCTGTGATATGACTGGGCTGTTGTAGACATGAAAGGGAAATCAATGACAAGAGACAGGAATATCAAGGGAATGAAGGGTTGAATAAACAAACATAAGAGTGATCTGCTTCTTCCACTGAGACTGGCCAGACTCTGCAGTGTTAGTTGTGTTTTTTGTGTCATTTGGACCTTGTCATCTTTGGCAATTTTAGCACTGACGATTCTGCAGATGAAAGCTTCCTTCACAATGTTAACACAAAAAAAAAGAAAGAAAATGAGTGAACTCTCCCTCCAAGGCCTCTTTGATGAACTGCAAATTTGGGTGAATCATTTGTCTAAAGCTATAATATTGTACCAGGACAAATTTACTGCAAAATTTAACAAGGTTAACTAACAGAAAGAAAAAAAAACACCTGTATAAATGTTGAAAATGAAAGTGAGAATCTCCTATGCTAGTTTTACAACGATATGATTTCCGGTACAACTGTTCAGCCTAATGTGAAACAGAGCATTATGGAAGGGTACAAGGTTGAGCGATGTAGCATTTCTAAAAACCTGGGAAAACTCTTCATATTCCTGGGAGCACACGCATAAGAAATGGCATTATCTTGGGATCTCACATAAACAGCAGTGGTCTAACTCAGTGAAGAGCCAGGTCCTATGTAAACAGGAGAGAACAGATATGCTAAAAACAACAGCATGGTGAGGAAAGAACAACAAATACAGCAGCCTGTTCCCACACACTCACATCAACACATCAAATGACAATGTGGCTTCCGCAAAAAATACAAATAGATGCGGGGTCACATGCCATTCACACAAAAAACTAAACTATCAGCCTGCTTTTTCGCTTATACACCCAAACATTAGAGTCCAAACAGAAACAAAGGGATGAAAAATGTGAAATCCTACATCCTCTCCAGTGTTCAACACATTCTTTGCACATTTTCCCTGCTGATGCACTCGTGATAGCTGAGGTGACAGAAGTAGGAGTTGAGACTTTACCATAATACAAGGCTGTTCATACACTTTGATTGGGTTTTTAAATGGTGTGCAACTTAATAGTCTTTGCAAAGCTGGATAGCGTGGGACAATTCCTGGATCACACTGTAAATAGCTCATCTGCAAGTTTCAAAAGTAGACGTACTTTCTATTTATCCTCACAATATGGCTGAATGCATATGGAGACATGAACATTAAATCCATATGTGGTAACTGAACAACACCTGTCAAAACCATGGGCATTATTCTGCTGCCATAACAGCCTCCACTCCTCTGGCTTTCCACCAGACTTTGGACCCTGGCTGCAGGGACTTGCTCCCAATCAGCCACAATAAACCATAGCCCCCAACGTCCAACTGACTCACAGTATTCCAGTTTGTAATCCACTGTCCACCAGCTATGTGAGTATAGCATCTTTGCCTCCTCTCCACTATCTTTACTAGCTTTTCATGCTCGTTTTGCATCAATTCTCCTGCAAGGTCTATGAAACAGGACAAAGAATGCTACAATCTTCCCTGTGCTAATATAAATAATTTAGTCAATACAGATAGATAATAAAGACAAGATGCTGTGCTGTGTGCAGCAACTAAAAGGGGATATACAGTGCAAAGTATCCATTTCCACAGTGATCACACATGATCTAATTTAGTTTTAAAACACACACACGCGCTTGCATGCTGCAATGCTGAAACAGGAAGGGGCCTTCCCCCAACCCGTTGCCATGTAGTCAGAAGCACACTATTGTCTAAAAGATCTTTAAATGCTGTAGCATTAAGATTTCCCTTAATTGGAACAATGAGTCTAAGCCCAAACCATGAACAACAGTCCCAGACCAAAAGCACAACAAAAGTACATGGACGGGCAACTTCTGACCATATAGTGTATTTAAAAATTCAAGGATAAAGCCTTTTGAGTTAAACCATTTCATTTTTAGGGAGGCATCTTTACAAAAGCGATTACTGCAGAAGAACTACACTGCTGGAAAAAATGTTTATGAGCAGCACAGGGCCTGATTAAAAAAAAAGAAAAAAAAAAGACAGTAAATTGAACAAACACCCAGAACAATGAGGTGGGAGTTAGAAGCTGCACAGTTAGAAGTTACAGCAACACACGCACACCTTTCGGGGTTAATAATACTGAGTTGTAGAACTCAGTGTACGAGGCAATTAAGAGTGCGTTTAAATAATGGTGGAAAACTAAACCCATTTGTGTAAGCACCTTTATTACAAATAGAGTCCACCAGCCCTGGAGAAATGTTTTGGAAGTAATATTGATGTTGTAAAAAATAGTACCAGAGGCATTTAGATTTTATGAGGAACACATAGGCTCAGCAACACATTAAAAACAATATCCCTCGAAACTATCAACTATAAACTTATTACAAGTCCAGATGAAGTAAAACAAATGACATGAAATCAGTCTTTCCACAGCTCAGGGCAAACACTTTTTTCTTTTGTAAAGCAGCTTCAGTTTCAGGCATTTAACCAGCACTTTGCTCTTCACTTTATAATAAAATAATTAGTCCTCGATATGACACATATCCGTGGTTACAAATGCGCTTGAAGGCCGCCGTTAAAGAGGTTGAGAGCAGGATTTATATTAGCTGCATATTTGAGCTGTTGCTTAAAAACATCATGAATATACCCAGTCAAAAATAAAACATGAAACCTCATATGTCAGATAAACATCCTCGGCGTTCTAATGCATTCTCCTTAAGGTCCTTAAGTGGAAGAGTCTGTGACAATACTATAATAAACAATAAACCCATCCTGACAGGAACCCACTGGCTTTTCCTTGGAAACACTGTCACTACTTTAACAATGACCATTCATCTCTAATGAAGGAAGAGCTAAAATGTGTGGCTGCACTCACACATTTGCCATTGAGACATGTGCCATGAGGCACATGATGACGCACAATGAGATGTTACAGCAGAATTAAATGTGACAGAAGTGATTAAAGGCTTTTAATAGTGGTGATGGGCAGCTTACTTCAGACCATCCATTTTTTTTTCTAATTCTTATCAAGCAAATGCTTCAATTGCAGTCAGATATAAGAAATCCATGGCTTCTCTGATAAACTTTGCCTGTAATCAGATTTTTTTTTTCTTATAATATTGCTATTTGAAAATGAGGCAGTTAAACAAATGGGAATAATATTTAGCAAGACAAGGGTAACAGTAAACTCCAACCAGCTCCAACTGCAAAGGAAAGTCTGACTGTAGTTTGCATAGATGCACTTGTGTTAAACCTGTCACTGTCAGCACCCCCAAGGAGTATCAGGCCAGCTGTGGTTTCTGTGGCAACCAGAGCCTTCATCTCAGAGCAAAGCCTTTGTCTACCAATCACTAGCTCAATTTGCCAATTACGCTATTTAATGTTTGTTGAAGAGGCAGACTGCAGCCATGATGACAGCATGCCCCCTTTTTTTCAAAAACCTTTAGGCATGCAGGAGTGGCTAAGACCTAACTGGGCTCTTCCAAGTATCATTTTTACCCTAACAACCCACAAATGCCCCTCTACTATTAGCAGTTGCCTCTTTAGTTAACTCTAGTGCCTCTCTTATCAGGCAAAGTACGCTTAACTTGTGCACCTAAGGCTACTTTGCTGACACAGAGAAAGATCAAACTTAAAAGGCCTCAGCATGCCTAAATTAATCCAGGCTGGACCACATCTGAAGGCAGAGGTGTTAAGACTGCTTTGGAATGGCCAAAATCTCTGAGGCGAGGCGAAAAGCCTGTTGTAACAGCCTCCAACAGGCTGCATCCCACTGCCTCCCTGATCTCTTCCCAAGAACTCTGGATTTTTTGGGTGTTTCTGTAGTTTTAATATGATGGATCATACGATTTTGGACAATCTCTCATCAAGAATATTATTTGTTTTCCACTGTCTTGTACTTACAAAAAAGTCACTTAGGCGGGTGTGTGAAGAATTACCCTGTATGAGGTGGTGATGATATTTTTTTCTCTTGACCCCTAAAGTCTGTAGATGCCACCAATGTGAGGAGCTTTTAGACACCGATGGGAAATAAGTTTAGCAGCAGGAAGCAAATGCCTAAGTTCTGTTGTTCCTTATTGCGCACAGTGTAGGTGCGGGACGCCAGCTCACTGTGCAGATTGTTTCAAAACTTTATTTAAAAAAAAAAAACAAAAAAAACATATTCTTCTACGTACCTGTTTCCACATAAAGCTGTCCATGCCGTTTAACATCCAAGAAACAGCCACGTGGATGACGGAAAGAATAACTCCAGTGATGACTGCGGCGCGCATCCTGACGGGCAACAGTGTGTAGATGACATGGATGAAAAACACGGTCCACCAGATCCCCTCTGAGGCACTTCTGGGTTGCACGAGCAGCACTCCGATCACCTGGATCACCAGCACCACCAGGATGACCACATAGCACACAATCCACATATGGTCCTGGTGAAACCCGTTCCTGTTGCAGACCACCATGAGTATGAGAGTGAGGAAGATGGCAACGGAAAATACCACCACATAAATTACGCTCGGCCTCCCTGTCCCACCGGAGCAGTGGAAGCCCAGCATGACCGTGAAGACCAGCACCAGCACTGCCATGAGCATAGTCAAACTGCTCTGATTGAGACGGAAAAAGTAGCGCTGGTAGAGCCGCTCCAACTTCTCTGACTGGAATTTCTTGGACTTGAAAATGTGCATGACGCTGGTGCAGCACGCCACGAAAGAAAAGTTTACATCGGGCATGACCTCCTCCTCGTTGGTCCTCGGCTTGGCTCTCCGCTCCTCCAGACCCAGCTCTACAGATTTGGGTCTCACCTCGTCGTCTGGACGTTTAGGGGACGCGCGGTCTCGGTTCTCCTCGCCATGGTCCTGCCAAGCCGACCTGGACCTGAAGCTGACCCTGCTGACGGTCGTGGAAGCTCGCCCGGGCTGCCGGTGGTCCAGATCATCCTCTTCCCTCCACCGACTGTTAGTCCGGGTGAGCTTCTTGCGCGGGGATCTGGCCGAGTATGGGCAACCGTTGGCCACAGACTCAGACTCTCCCCAAGCTGATCTGTGCTCGGTCCCTCCCCTCAACCCAGGCGCACCGACTCCGGGTGGGCTGACACTGTTAGATCTAGACATAGTGGAGAACGGGAGGCCACAGCAGAATGTGCTTAAACAAATAAACACTGCAGGAAAAAGTTTTGTTCAACGGGGGGAAAAATGTCAGGAAACTATTTAGTCTCAAAGATGAGACGAATCAAATGTCTGTTATGTGCTGAATTTCCCATAGCTGGTCACTGCTGAAACAATTTGAACGCTTCAAATCTAAAAAAAAAAAACTGTCACGGCTTTATTCTTCCACTTTTAGAGGCAAACATTCATTCGAAAATCTTTTAAAGTCGAGGTGGGATTATCCAAAGCAATAACCAGGAGTGGTGAAAAGCTCTGGGAATAAAAACAATTGAACATGCGCAAAAGTCACAGGGGAGCCAGTTTCACCACGAGAGGAGGGAACATTAGATCCAGGTGGATTTGGCTCTACATCATTGGGCCCAATTAACTACCATCCATGGACAGGTTGCACGGCAGCGCGCTGTGTAGCCGATAAAACAATTACACAGATCAGAGAGTCCCTAGAGATCATAGCGCAACACCATCAATGACGCTTTGAATCCGTTATAACTGAGGACATGTTTCCAGTAGGCTATTCTTGTAAGCGGTTTGTGAACAGAAAAGACGGAGGTGGATGGGGAATAAAAAAAACGAATCCCATGTTGGCGGCTCTCATTTTGTCCCGTCAAGTCTTAATTCACCTGTATTGACCAAACATTGCAGCCTGGACGGCGGTGGGAGCCTCACGTTTGGCCAAAAAGCATCATCACGATCCTCGCACACTTGCGCTGATCGGAGCGGAGGAAAAAACTCAGCCGCTCCTCCTTCTGCTCCTGTGGGAGCCACAACAAACAGCTCCTCGGTCCATGGTATAGCCTGTGTTACAACGCGGTCAATTTAACGTCAGCCTCTGCGCCGAATCATTGTCCAACAGCTGTCCATCACAGTTCAATTCCCCGGGGAGCGACTCCTGATTTGATTTGTAGCCAGACTCCGCGCACAGCGAATCCACGGACGTACAGCGGCAGCATTTCATAAAGTGTCTACCCGGTGCCAGAGTGCGCTCTCACAGCCTCGGACAATCCATTCGGTGTCTGTTTGGAGCGTGGCATCATAACATATTTACCGCTGATTGCTGCTTTAATGGCCATTCAACCAAGTGTGCTTCCTGCGGTCCGCCTCTCCGCCGCGCTTCCATTGGAAAAAGAAGAGGGTGAGTCACGCTTTGGTGCGCTTTCATTGGACGACAGGCTGGTCAATCCACATCTGAGGCTGCGCGACCCCCGGGCGCTTTCGATGAATGGGCGGGTCTTTGCTCACAGCTGGATAGTCCTCACACACACACACACACACACACGCACGCACACACACACACACACACACACACACACACACACACACACACACACTTCATGGGTTTAATTGTGAGGCACTTCTTTTGTAACTGCTAGAAAAAAAAAGTTTAATCAATTAACGGATTCAGTCATTTATCAATTAGAAATGTCAAACATGGTCCGAGACTTCTCACATGTGAATATTTGATGCTTTGTTTTATACCAGTGTAAATTAAATACATTTTGGTTTTAGACCGTTGGTCAGAAAAACCAAGGAAAATGAAGTTGTCATCTTGGGTTGTGGCAACTTGAAATGGGAATTCTTGACTATTATACACTAAATGATTAATCATTTTCTTGGACAAGTAATCAACAATGAATACTGTCATCACTTGCAGCCCTTTACATCTTTGCTTGCCTGCTTACAGGGTGATAAGGCAAGTGCGTCTGGTCAGGACAATGGCTTAATCAAGAGCCTGTCTTTAATATAGAAGAAAAAGCTAGAAAAACATGTGGTCAATTTCGGCTGTTTAAGTTGTACGATTCTGCCCAGTGTTTCACTTCTTCCACCGGTTACACTGGCAGTCTGTGGCCATTTACGTACGGGGAAAAGAGCATTTCTGTCATTTAAGTTCACATTGTATGCTAACAAATGTAAATTAGAGGCATGTGACGAGGAGCCTCATGTGTTTGCTGGGACCGGCTCACCTCCAGCTGAATTCCCTTTGCCCCTTTTGGAATTCATCAAGGGTGAAATGCTGTTAACGGAGAGAACAGGAGCTTCCTTTCAGCACTGTCTTCATCAAATAAAAAGGGAACTCAGATATAAATCAGACACAAATTTATCTTGATACAAGTTGTGCAACTTATTTTCTCTGCTTGTCTTATGACTGCTTGTTTGCTTGCTCTCTTCTGCCCTTTCCCTTTGCTCTCACACACACCTAATACAGTTTAGTGTAGAAGAATACAAGAACATAGAGATCTCACCATATTAAACTCACACAACCAACCATTTAATGTTAAAAAAAAAAAAAAAAAGTTTTGTACTTAAGTACAGTTTTGAGGTACTTGAACTTTAAATGAGTATTTCAGTTTAATGTTATTTTATACTTCCACTCCTCTAAATTTCAGGTTCAGCCGCATTTAGTCTGCTGCTATAACATTTTCCACTCTTCTGGTTTCAGGCTTTCCAACAGATTTCTGAACTTGGCTGCAGGAATTTCCTCCCATTCAGCTACAAGTCCATTCGTGAACTCCAACACTGATATTGGGTGATAAGGCCCAACTTACAGTCAGGGTCTGACTACTCAAGTTCTTCAAACACCTAACTCAGAAAACCATTTCTTTTTGGGATTGGCTTTGTCAGTGTTTGTTATGTTGAAACACAAAAAGGCATTCCCAAAAAAAAACATGAAAAACATCAGCTGATAACCTTCCTCCCATATCTTACCACGCAGCAGCAGAGTGTCTGAAAGCAAACAGAGATCAGTTTGGGTTCTTAAATTCCCATTTGGCATTAACGGCTACTTTATATCAATCAATACCACTTGTGCAGAATCCTGAAACCACTCTCCACATACAGGCAAATTTACTTGACACGCAACTCCAAGAAGGTGTTTTGATGCAAAGAGTGTTGAGATCATGTGAAGATAAAATTAAAATAAATCTAATTTACACATCTTCATAGTCTAATGTGGAATGTATGTGTGTGTGTGTGTGTGTTTCCTGCTTTTATCTGATGTTTCACAATGACTGAAACCACACACATTTGTGGATGTCTTGGTAAAATGCTTTCACTTGTAACGTGAACACACTTCAGTCTGGGAGGCTAAAGGTAATGTGCCTGTTTGACACAGAGCACTACTGCCATCATCTGCATGTTAAATGAACTTGTTCAGCAGTAGTTTATCATTATACACAGGATGCACTCATGTATTAACACACTCAAACAGTAAGAGAGTAAGACACACACACACAAACATCTGTTTAATCTGATTACAACCTTCTTTTTTAATTCCCATTTGAATTTTGTTTGATATCTTCGTTGCTGAGAGCCCCACCTGTTACACTGATACTATGAAAATGAATTAACAGTATTGTAGTAAATCTACATAAAAGAAAAAAAAAAACATTTTTAAACATCATTATAATCATCATTATTCTGGAAAAAAAAAATGTGGAGAATAAACTAACAGAGCCTAGTGATGTTCACACCATGTTCACACAGTGCTCATACTCTTCAGTGCATTTTTGAAACATAGTTTGTTTTTCTCTGCTTTACAGAAGCTTGGATGGAAGGAAAACAGTTACAGTTCAGTTCACTGAATAAACGCACTTTGTTTTCAGTGACTTTATCCTCAAGTATTTGCATTCTGCATCTAAAGCCTAGATGCTTTACATCAAAGGCCAGTGATATGATCTGTCATAGTTTGTAAATAATGTCAGGTTAGGTTTTTGTCTTGTGTCTATGTTGTCTTATGATTTCTGTTTTTTTTTTAAAATCTTATCTCCTCTTGTTTCAGGTTGCTTGCCCTTCCTTCATGTTTCCTGCCAGTCTGATTGACTTCTCCACCCTGATTGTTTTCACCTGTTCTCCATTACCTTGTGTGTATATATCGTCTGCGTCTCCCTTTGTTCTGTGCCAGTTCGACTTGTCTCTCGTCCAGTGAACTAGTGTCTTATCTCTCATCATTGTAAACTCAAGTCAGGTTTTGTGTTATTTGTACTTTGTTTCTTGTTTGTTTCTTGTTTGTTTTTTTTGCTTCTTTGGTTGTTCAATCATTTTTCCTTGCTCGAGTGATTTTGTGTTTGTGTTTTGTATTTTTGTTTTTGTTCCTTTGTTCCCCTCTATGGGTGATCCTTGTTTGCTTCTTTGTTAAAACAAAATGATTACTTTTGATTTTGTCTGTGCAGTCGTGCTTTTGGGTTCAAGTCCTTGCTCAGTCGTGACATGATCCTCACAACAGCTCAGAGATGAAAGGCTCTATCTCGTGAGAAGTGTACATCCTGACCTGCTGTATGCATCAAATCCATTTTCATTAGTGTCTGAATACGTGGCAGTGTGGCTGATGGGTTTTAAGATACTTTGGAGCTGGTTTTCATGTGGTGAAGCCTTCCAGGAATAAGTGGTTGAGGCCTCTTCTTGTGGCACAGATGTGTCTGCTATTGAAAGAACTTCTGTAAGAGTCCATGTGATCCGAAGGAACTGAGTGAAGGTGGCTGCTGAATGTGAGAAGACATCACTGCTGAAGACACCAGCCTCTCTGGATATCTTTTATGTGTTTCAATCTCCGTTGAACGAAGTTGGTCTCGAGAATTAAATTTGGCATGTTTAGTACATTTTGTTCAGCAATTCACGTAATAATACTCGCTGAATAAAGTTAAATGAAAGAGTAATCCAGTCTCATTTTCTCGCTATACTGATTCAATTGGTTGTAGCAGCCAGTCCGGCACAACTTCTCTTAGCAGGCCATTAACAAAAATCAAATCTGAGGCGTTGTAAATATTCAGAAAAACAAAAACAAAACAAAAAAAAATCTTCTACAAAGATAAACCTTCTCAGTGTTCCATTACGTTGTTTATTATGAGCCATGTGTGTTGGCAGTGCCTTATGAACACCATAACAGTCCCATGAACCACTTAGCAATGCTGAGAATGGCATCAGGCATTCCAGATATTCACAACGCGTCATCTGGAGCCTGAATTAAAGGAAGATGTGGCACAATGTGTTGATGAATGAGATGAATGCTATGACACTGTATCGTGAGGCCAAGAGATGACAAGCAACGAATCCCCACACCACCAGCAGCCTGTGAACACGTGGTGAGACACACGAGGAAAATCTCAGTGTAGAGCCGTGCAGTTTTATTCTCCCTTTCATAAAAAAGGAGAAAATGCACTGCAGTTCTGTGACTCATCCTGGTGAAGAGCAACCTTTACAGTCACTCTGGGGATTGTACAACCAAACACAATCATACACACGCACACACACTCACATATACAACTGCTTTTGCATACACTGTTTGTGCAACAAATGGGATTCGCATTCAGCCACCCACATGTTTGAATTTGCCATTTGAGCCAGTATTCAGATTAAAATAGTGAAAGCTTGACGTCAGCGTTCTTTGGAAACAGTTGTGTAAGGAAGGATCATTCTGGACTGTCGTTTGTTATTATATATATTATAACTATAACATTTTTAGTTTGAAACAAGTCTTTGAAAGATTTCTAAAATATTTATGTTTTCTCATTTTTGACAGGTGGTCTAATGAATTTGTTAATCACTGTATATCTGTCGCACGGCATGTGACAAAAACTCAAGATTTATAATTGTGTTCTTTGATCGGACAGATTCTGATTTCAGTGAAACTTTTCGAAGCCGTAGGCATAATTTCTTACAACAACTGAGGCCCAATGGCAGCCAATCTATCTAAATAATTGGTCATTTGTATATATACTCTATTAGAGCACATTGCATGTATGTGATATGATGACACAATAACTTGTTGTTATATGTTGTCAGTTGATTGGCTCTTCAGCTGCTCCTGAATCCACCTGAGCCCACCAAGTGTTTGCATTCTGGACCTAAAGCCTAGATGCTTTACATCAAAAGCCAGTGATATAATCCTCACAACAGCTCAGAGATGAAAGGCACTATCTTGTGAGAAGTGTATATCCTCTGCTGCTGCATGCATCAAATCCATTTCCATTAGCGTCTGAATGCATGGCAGTGCGGCTAATGGGTTTTAAGATACTTTGGAGTTGGTTAGCATCTGGTGAAGCCTTCCAGCACTGCTAAATTGTCCAACAGACAATGTTCATACCTACAGGATGGATGAGTGAATGAGTCACCAGTACATTTAAGGCAGACACAGAAACCATCCACTTCCCCATGAATTGTTAGATGTACACTACAATTCACCAGGGCCACTAACCCGGCACTGTATATGTATTAGTACATTTCAGTTATGCAAAGTATATGCAATAAAAAATAGTGAAGCTTCCCATAGTATAGATTTATTGTAAATATATACTCATTATTCATACCTGTACAAAGTATGCTGGCCCCATGCAAAACATTTGTATCAAAACTTTATTCAATAGAACCAGTTCTGGAGTAACATAATATGCCATGCTTTTGTATTCTCTTTGAAGTTATGTTGTAACACACATCATCATTCCAGGTATCCAGATTTCATCTTTCATGCAGTTTTACAGTGAGCTGCATTTCTGCTAATGCAAGACATTTCCAACAAGTGTCCCAAATCATGCTCAAGCATTTATGGGTAACAGGGGGGAAAAGGAGCGCAAGGGCTCGATCTGACGTTACAGCCACTAGCTGCTCACGTTGCTACAGAATGAATGAGTGTAGTGACGACACTGACAGTGTAGTGATTATGACAGCAGGAAGGACTTTAGCAACATAAAGTGTGTGTTTTGGAGGTGGAGCTGCTTAAAAGAGGCTGATGGGTATTTGCTTCTGAGAACAGTTTTAAAAACATTAAAGGGTCAGTTCATCCAATTTACAAAAGATTGTTAAAAGCATTTAGACTTTTGAGATATCTGTTAGGGGACACTTGACCAGGGCCAGACCACAAATGAAGAAACCTTTCACACATGACTCACCAAACTCAGGTGTAGCCACTTACATCATTAATTACTGTGCTGCTTGGCTGGTTAATTTCTTTCAGCTTGTCATAGGGGGACTCTGGCAATGACTGATCCAAAGTAACAAGGACACTGGTTCTAAAAAGAGATTTATACTAATTGAGCCCAACAAATTGTCGAGCACAACTCGAAAATGTCACAAATATACCAACCTCTAACAGCAAACATTGTGGAATGTGCATCAAATATGACCACTGCAAATATAAATGTGTCCTTTTTCTAGGTTATGAAAAGGTGGAACTATTCTGATTCACAGTTCTCTCTTTGTACTGTATGTTATTAAATTCACCTCATTGAAAAGGCATGACTACAGGCTCACTAACTGAATTCAGTGCTGTCTGTTTGCTTCTTTCATTAGTACTATTCCCACATCGACAGGGACATGCCTCTTAGGAATAGCACTTCAGCTCCCATAGCTCTAGATAAATTGATGACCGCCACTTTTATGTACTAAAGCATAGTGACGCCACTCTGTATTTCAAAAGTCCATTAAGTTAAACATCTAACACGTATTTGGGATACAATGCGTTTTTGTTTGTGTTACATATCAAAGCTTATTTCATCTGAAAACACTGCTACTATGTTGTGCTATCTGTTCTTTTTTGCTAGTGTCTCATAACAAGTCATGATGTCTTAATTGTTCTTCTGTGGTAAAAGGGTTTTTAACGTCCCACTTACAAGACACACAGACCCCTTCAATTAATTCAAGAAGGGGTGAGGACTGAAGACTGAGAGCTTAAGAATGAAAGTGTGCATTTTCTAATTTGGATGGTTTACAAATTATAATGGAGCAAAAAAAAAAAAGCTAAAAGTAGTTATTTTCAATAGATAAAAGAAAGAAAAGTGCAATCACCTAAAGGGATAAAGGAGTGTTTGTTCACTTGGATGGACGTGTGAGGGAAAAACATGACTAGTCTCTCCACCCACTTACTGGTTACTTCGGGTTAGTAAACATCAAACTAAGAGGAAACCAAGAGGCACAACACACAATCATCACTGGAAAAGTTGTGAAACTTTTAAAGAGTCAACATAATCAATGTCAGACGACTAAGGATGCAACTGAGACACACGTCAAAACAACATCCGAGCAAACACCAAACAAACAGCAACACAGGAGAAAAACAGATAGAAAACCATGCAAGCACAGAATGAAAAATGTTTATTAGACTAAATTAGGAATGTAATCAAACTTTTGACTGAAATGAATGAAAGAAAACAAAACAAAAAAATGACAAATCTGGACCACAGTTTGCACCTACAAACACACTGTAGATGCAAAACCTACAGACAACCTAGTTGCAGCACTAGTGTTCACATTATTCTTTCTGCAGCGTAGTAAAGGAGAACTGCTTCTTAAAAACAAACAAATAAACAAAAAAAAAAGACAAGCGATGGGGACATGAGAAATCGATTGGGAATTTTCTATAGTGTCATTTAAAAGGAGGTTATCGATTCTATCAGTGCATAATTTGCACTGACAGAAATGCTTTGCTGTGACTGAGTTCTGCTCACTGCTCAGATGGCAGCACAACTGTATCCAAGTCAAAATACAGTTCGGTTGTAGCTGCAAGCTCTCACTATACAAAAGTAACTGCAGTTTGTTCATAAATAAAAACAACAACAAAAATATAACCCCAGTTCTTTCATGATTTGTGAGCATCATTACAACCCAGACTACAGCTGGAAAAAAAAATTATGTTGCTTGATAATTGGATCATTTGCCAGGTCAGTTCTGGGGGTTTGGGGATTTTGTGTTTCAATGAGCAAACATGATTTTGTTCTTCTTCTTCTGTTGGTTGTTTTGGTTTCTTTTCCCTCGCTCAGATCTGTCTCAATACTGTTCAGCTCACTCCACTTTGCTGTAGTCCTCCACGTGGCCCAACACCTTCTTCCTCTGTCGTATCATGTGGAAGTAAAGCTGGGGGAAGACTGGGGGGGAGGCAGAGGAAGATCAGTATGTGGAGAAGAGACTCCAATTTCTATTTTACAGTGCAGTGTTTGTGATTTAAAGTAAATTCTTACTGGGAGCAAAATACTGTTGCTGCGTGTTTATGGAGGTGCAACACCTGCCTGTTGACTTACGGGGAATGTAGGAGATCATGATGAGGATGAGGAAGGTGTAGTAGTCGAAAGAGAAGTTGTACTTGTTGGGGAGAGTGACAGAGTACAGGCCTGTCTTCTGCACGTACGGCAGCGCTGCATAGATAGTCAGCAGTTCCCCAGTCACTCCCATGGGATACAGCACGATGAAAAAGGTGTACCTGAAGCAGAGGGAAGGAGACAGAAGGCAAGAGAGTGAAATGAAGAAATCATACAGGTTCATTATTCATTGTTTCTGCACATCGAGGGGTGGGCAGTATAGCTGCTATAAACAGCAAAACACTGAGGGAGATATGCATGATATGGATTTGGCTTTTTGCTAAT